>NC_081226.1:5827257-6427257 GCF_902713425.1 Acipenser ruthenus | reverse complement strand
GCTCAACCCGGGTCAAAGTGTGTCGACCCACATCCTGAGGTGGGTCGCTGCAGACCCAGAGTTCGTGGTATTGTGACCCGGGTAGCCAGAACCCAGGTTGGGACCCGGGTAGGAGAGTTAGTGTGAAAGGGGCTTGTACCTTCATTTTTTCCTCCAAACAGCATACCTGCCTCTATACTTACCACCAGTCGTGACCCCAGCCTCACCCCCAGCCAACTGCGCTCCGCTAAGGGAGGATACCTTTCTGGCTACCACTGCTCCCCCCATTATACAAAGGGAATGGGCTCTCCACAGCTCAGACCTACTGCTCAGGCCATCTTAATGTCAGCAGGGAGGGGACATTTATAAAATCACCTTTTCTCCAAAATGTTTAAAATGTGCATTATCAAAGAGGTACTCATCCAATAGGAGTTGGTCAAAGAAACCAATGTGTGGGTCCCCCTTAGCTTTATGAGCATAATAACTAGGCTCATATTTGACTTCAGAACGGTTTGATGGCTACTAGACCTCAGTTTTGCCATTATTTCAAAGCTGTTTGATTCAACTGACCTTATAGTAACCCTATCCTGCCCATACATGGCAGAAAAGGGGGTTTGTACCTCTATTTTATTTACAGTGTTGTCCAGCAACACAATTGGAATTCAAAAACCCAAAATATTTCAGTTAAAGAAATAGCACAGCAGCACACTAACACTTCTTACAAGAATGCCTTCGAATTAATTGACTTGTGTGCTTGTTTGTATGGAATTGTGATGTAGCACCGCCCCCTGCTGGCAGGTGCAGTACATCACACTTTCAGGATCATCTACAGTGCTGGTAAACAATGGAGTCCGAAGTGTGTATTGTAGGGCGGAAATGCCAGTGGGACAGTTTTATTAGAATTCACAGGGTTAGGCCACTGGCCCTTTAAGAAAGAAAAAACTAATTTGATTGGTTTTACGTTTGGCCTATATAACCTGGTGTGTATCTTACATGTTGAAAGCATCCTACAGGACAGGCATGTCTGCAAATGCAATACAGCTTTTGATCCCGCCCCGGCCCTGTACAGACAAGGCTCTGCTGTGTGACGGACAGGGCATAGAGAAGTAGGGATACAGAATTGGGTATTACAACGGCTTCATAGACTTAGCACTGCTCTGGAAATCCTAGGTTTCAATCACACAAAAAGAAGACATCCCAGAAGAGATACGCAATGCAAGAGTATCGAAACCCAGGCCTTTAGGCAGAGTGAAGCCTGGCTGGGGTCTGAAACCAGAGCTCAGAGATAACTACTAAGTTCCTTGCTCTCTGCACACAGCTTTCTCAAGCTTTTCATGAACACAAATTTTAAAAAATGTTTTTTTTTTTCTTTTTCTAACTTTCAGAGCTCTCCCCCTTTCGCCATATCGTGTGTTTCATCAATGCTGGGCGGTCTGGGAGGAAACAGTGATGTATTAGCGATATATATGGATAGAACTGAAAAGAGCCCTCTGATTTGTCAGCACACCTGTTTGAAATCTTCCTGTTTTCTGTCTCAAAAAGGACATGCTGAGTGTGATTGGTGGGGTGGGGGGGGGGGTGGGGGGGGGGCTGTGTTTCTGCTGGTGTTATGGGGCGTTCAGCACCCTCTCAGTTGCTGTGTTGGCTCAGGGGGATAAGCGCAGGTCTTGACTTCACTCAGAGGAGGGTTCATCTGTCCTGATAACAATGGAGAGCTGCATGCCCATCTTCTGTCTCACTGTCCTGCTTCTGCACTCACCAGCCAGTAAGTTCCACGCTGTTATTTCTTTACAGCTTTTTAATGGAGTCGGTTATTTATTCTGAGACAGGGAGTCCGGTTCAGTGGTCCAGGGACAGAGTGACTTGGTGGGTAGAACTGCCCATTAGGATGCTTTCCTTTCAAGGCTGTTTTTATTGATTGATTTATTGAGTTTGTTAACTGGGATAGAACTGTAGAGGTACAGATTCTGGAGGCTGGGTTCCACCTGCAAACCTGCCTAAACCCAGCCGAGGTGAGGGGATACTGGTGTTCAGGTGGACACAGTAACCTCTCAATGCAGTAAAATGGGATCTAAAATACTGAGTATATTTTGTGCAAGTTGAATTTGTTTCACTGTAAAGAAAGTCCCTGCTCAAGCACAGTGTATTTCCAGCTGTGTTGCATTGCAGTAATAACACTTCATGGTGCCACGGCTGTGTCTGCTGGTGAGCCTGCAACTTCACAAAGATGTAACTTCTAGATTATAGTGTGTTAATCTACCAGAATAGTCAGGCAGTGCTGCTGTTGAACTGGAGAACAAGTTGTACTGCAGCAGTTTAAAATGTTAAAAATTGAATTGTAACATTGAGACCAATTTGTTTAAGCTGAATTGTATCTGATGCCCCTGTAATTGAAGTGGTCTATTATTAAGTTGTATTTATTATTATTATTATTATTATTATTATTATTATTATTATTATTATTTTACATGGTGAATGATCATTTTATTATAAACTTCAGTGTTTTACAGTCTTATTATTCACGGTGCTGGCGCACGACCCGTCTACATTATGTCTTATGGTGTTCATTTGTATATCTTGTATTGATGCAATTTTCTCACTGCTGCTTCCTCAAATTGTCGCTTTTGTGTATTGATTTGTTTTGTTGATGGAGTTGCATCCCAGTGAGATTTGTATGATTTGTAACATTTTGAAATCAATCAAAAGTGTGTGATCAGATACAGTACTGGAGCGGAAATAAACAGGGCTCCTCTGCTCATGTTTGCCTATGCCCTGGTTATTCAGTGTGTGTTTGTGATTGATAGATAGATGTTTAATTTTATGATGGACAATGTCAAGTTTAATTGACACGCTGGATAAGTACGTAATTCTATCTTTCAAATCTGGCATGTGTAATGTGCAGTGTAATCTTGTGTGCTTGTATATCCGTGATCTCGGTGCTGCTGGTTTTATTCACCCAGGTGCAGATGTTGGGTTTATTTCTAGCAGAGAGCTGTGTCAGGGTTCTTAATCATCAATGTGGAAGAATAATATTGGAAATGTACAGGGAAATATTTAAATGATTTAACAAAAAGTTATTTAAACATTAAACTGCCTTGGAAAAACACAAAATAGTTCTGGGGCTGATGGGTCTATCAGATCTCTCTGTCATTTTTTAACATGATACTTTATTTATCAAATAACCACGTCCATGAGTAAATGCATGAAGTAATCAGAAAATGTATAAAGTTACCAGCTGCTGGATCCATTTATAAAATGACAGAGGAAATGTTGGTTAATAGAGTGTAAATATATAAAGATAAAACGTCAGGTAGGCGAGGTTGTGTAAAGAGATATTTCTGCTCGGATTAAGGTTTGATTTCTCTCAAATCAGCAATACGAGGGAAGATGAAATAATCTTTACTTCACTGATTCTATTTTCTTTTTTTAAATCACATTATAGTATTTTTAAAATGTCCCCAAATATCAATATGAATATTTCCTAATATACTTTTATTTTTCCAGCCATAGTTTTGTTTTCAGTATTTAAAATATTGTAAGAATCTAATGTTACTGCTGATAACTTTCTGCATCGTTGTTTGTTTCTACACACAGCAGCTCCTTTCTACCTGAACAATATGCGTGTTATAACAACAGTATATGAGCAGGGAAGTGTTTAGTATAAGTTACTGCTTAATCACAACTAACAATAATAATAATAATAATAATAATAATAATAATAATAATAATAATAATAATAATAATAGCAGATAAATATACCTGTCTGTCTCTCATAATGTAAATGCAGTTTTACAGATCCACAACAGATTTCATCTATAAATGACTGAATAAGGTTGACTTCACAAATACACAACTTCACATAATTAAAATATAAATAAATAAATAAATTAATAAATAAATAAATAAATAAATAAAAACCCTAGTTGAAAATCGCTTGCACGTCCAGGTGTCTTTGTTAATTGAGCTGGAAGAATGCATTCTATTTTAATCGTAACTGCACGATTTTGTATTTGTAATATGTGAAGTTTATTAAAAAAAATATATATAAAAAAAATGTTCTAATAGATATTTGATTTAAGAGTGCTGGGCATGGGGAGTGGGGAGGGTTCCGGGGTGGACCCAGGGGAGCCATGGGTCGAAGCGGGCCCTCCTGGATCCAGGACCCCAGCGACCCCGTGTTTGAATCCATGGGGGCGCTCACCTGCAACTACAGCTAAAATCATTGTAAATAAATGCCTGGGCGGCGTTGCAGCATCACATCTTGAGTACCTCTCCATCTGTCACGTGACAACTTGACACCCACATCCTCTTTCACAGTTATGAAAACCCATTATCTTGTAAAGGGCATCTCTACAGTGAATAAAGCTAAAAATACTGTAGTCCAGAAGACAAACGTTTCACTTAAGGAAATGAAAAACACATCTTGTATAAATTGTTTGTATACTGAACTAATTCTGTATTTTTATTCAGTTGAGAAACCAGTCTTATAAATTACTGATTTTTAAATAAGGATACACTGAACATGTGACTCAAGGATCGGATTAGTAAAACAGATTTCCAATGATCAGGAATCAAGAACTAATGTATTACCTGATAGTGCTTTACAACTAGCAACAGGTATGTATGCACTGCAAAGGTAATAGGGAGCGACTCTTTAACTTTACTGTCTGTATACTTGCTATTCAGAGTACAGGTGGGTGAATGGCTCTGATTCCTGTTCTGGCCGAGTGGAGCTGCATCATGAAGGAGTCAGGGGGACGGTCTGCGATCGCTATTGGGATCTGCAAGATGCCACAGTTCTCTGTCAGCAGCTGAAATGTGGATATGCTGTAGCCGTCCTTGGACAGGCCCATTTTGGGCAAGGCAGTGATCAAATCTGGGCTGATAAATTTAACTGTGAGGGCAACGAGGCTGACTTATTTAAGTGCAATCACACTGACTAACTCTCTGTATTGAAATTTAGGTCTTCCATTTTCCTGAATGAACTTGCATTATAACTTACATTGCCAAGTGAACAATGTACAACGGCTCCTGGGGGACGGTCTGCGATGACTCCTGGGACCTGGCAGATGCTGAGGTGGTGTGTAAGCAGCTCCAGTGTGGGACGGCACTCAACGCCTCAGTGTCAGTCTCCTTCGGCCAGGGGACCGGACCCATCTGGTTGGACAAGCTGCGCTGTCAGGGGAACGAATCGATTCTGTGGGGGTGTGCCTCAGGAAGGTGGTGACAACACAACTGCAGGAGGACGCGGGAGTCGTGTATTCAGGTACAGGACTGCAATAACTCACCATGCCTAACCAGTGGAAAGTGAGTCATCTCTATATTAGCCATTAATATAATAATTGTGGAAACCAAAGCAATATCAATTACTACATACAACTTATTTAAACTGAGAGGAGGAGCTCAGTAAGCAGTGCAGATTACTGGTGATCCTGTAATACATGAAGATTTCAAACCATTTATACCACCTCTCCAATTTCTAGCTGATTGTATTAAAACGTTTTATATAAAAAGCTTTTTAATATTGTCTCGCAGCAGTATTGTAATCAGGATAGTTTTGAGTGTCATTCATTGCAGTGCAGTTTTCTTTCATGATTGTATGTTGTTTTGACAGAGTTCAAGGATCTTAGACTGGCTGAAGGCTGCTCTGGACCAATAGAGGTTCTCTACAATGGCACCTGGCGTAGTGTCTGCGGCAACAGAATGACACAGATTACAGCTTCAGTGATATGTCAGCAGCTGAACTGTGGAGAAAGTGCTGCCATTAGAAATGCAAAATCCAGTTCTGATTACAAATGGCTTGATGGAGTGAACTGCCGAAGACACGACTCTACACTGTGGCAGTGTCCATCCTTACCCTGGGGTCAGACAAATTGCTTTAACTATGAGGTGGCTGCGATTGAGTGCACAGGTAAAGATCTCCCTCTGTTGTTCCTCTGCTGGGCACCTGATGGCTCAGCAGTTAAAGACCACAGGTTTGAATCCTCCTCCTGAGATAACAAGGACACGCTGCCCCTAGCAAGTTACACAACATGGTAGCTGTGTTACTGGAGGTACTGTCCTTTCTAAGCAGGGATGTGTTCAAGTACAGAAAAGCAGGGCCTCTTTAGAATAGAGAGGAGATGAAACTTAAGAGATCCCAATAGAAATATGCCCAGGCCTTATGGAAACCCCTACAGCAATATCTTCAGAATACTTTGCATTCACCATTTTTTGTTTCAGCTCAAAACAAATGAGACACAAAGCAGGAGCATGCTTGAGCAGAGTGTGAATGCAATGTATATTTCTTCAAACACTGAATTCACTTGATTGTTCTTTAACAGTGAAAGAGAAGCCGTCTGTCACCAGCATACCCAAGTCATGTTCTGAAGACCTCACTCAAGAGCACTGCTCAGGTTATTTTTTATTTAACAACGTCTAAAAAATAATGCATACAATTGCAAAAGCATGACCTTACAGTGATATGTACTGACATTTTATACAATATTATCAACGTTTAGCCTTTAAATTTCTGCTGTAAACTAATTTTAATGAGCGGTTCTTATAGTTTCCAATAATAGAGTCTTTTTAAATTAATAATTCAACACTGAATTGTGATTGCCTCTGATCTCTGAGACTGGTTACCTAGATTTTTTTCCAGAAATGGATATCAAGCCACTCTCTACTACTTACACAGCAGCCTCTGTGCTGAACTGATTCAGTAAGCCCTGCTGTTTTATTCCAGAGCCAGCAGAGCTGAGGCTAGCTGGAAGCTCAAGTCCCTGCTCCGGACGGGTGGAGGTGCGGTTCGAGGGGTCCTGGGGGACAGTCTGCGATGACTCCTGGGACCTGAAGGACGCCCAGGTGGTCTGCAGACAACTAGGCTGTGGGGCAGCAGAGAGCACAGGGGGGGGGTGAGGCTACGTTTGGACAAGGGAACGGCACCATCTGGCTGGACGAGGTGAACTGCAGGGGCAGCGAGATGCACCTGTGGGACTGCCGGCACTCTCCACTGGGACACAATGACTGCGACCACAAAGAGGACGCATGGGTTACCTGTGCAGGTGAGAGAGGGGGTTATCTGAGCAGGGGAGATGGGGAATTAGCTGTACTGGGGAGATGCTCTGTTGTGTTTGACAGGGAGTACTTGCTTACATTGCAAATATTAAGAGTCATTTCATTTTGTTTTATAGGTGTTCCAACTACTATCAGCTCTCCATTGAAAACAGGTAAAAGCAGCACCTTTTAAACTTCACAGACACTACTCTCTTATACACATAAACACAAAAGCACAGCTCTAGTTCTGAATCTCTCAGAAAACACCCATGGCACATTAATCACACCCATTGCTTAAACCAATCCCTGACCCCAGATCTTTGTGAACCCTCCCACTGCGTAAACCCAACCAGTCCCTGATTGTGTGTGTCTCTCTTTGGCAGGTTTTCCCCTCACTCCCCCTGGAGAGGAGAGGAGAGAAGGACCCGCTGCACCTTGACAGGACTGACTACAATGATGTTGGGGAGGAGTCTCCAGGAGAGGGTTGGGCGCTGTGAGGCTGGCAGTGTGTCTGGAGGAGAATAGAGGGGCAGCTGGAGCCCCCTAGAGTTCTAGATCTGTAAGAGCGCCATTAACTGTATACCTACCAGACAGTTTCACTGCAGTTCCAGCCTTCCTCTGGGATTTCACTGTGAAACTCCATTGGCTGAATATTTAGCAGGCTTCTCATAAAAGTGCTTCATTTCAAATATGAATGTTTCCCTTTATGCTGCAAAATTGCATCTTGTAGCAAACAAGCATCAAATTAGCAAACCGTCTCGAATGATAATTGAACGTTAAAAGAAACTAAGAAATTATATTTTCCCAAGAAAAATAAAATCATCAAATTATGAGTGTTGCAAAGCAACCTCAAAGATCACTATTATATATATATTTTAAAAATCCACTACCAAAGTAACAAACAGTTCAGAAATGTAACTAATAGCCATTGGGTGGGCTTTGGGGAAACACATTGTTATAACAATGGTTTTTCTGTACCCCCCTCCCCCCCTCACAATTATGAAGGTAGATACAGATTTCCAAAAGTATCCAACAATTTTGTAAGGTTAGAATGTGTAAAGGAAATTCACTTGGCTGTCTGCTGTCTGTATTTTTTCTAGCAATGTCTCTTCTGGTCAGATTTTCTTTTAAATCCAGTCCATAGTCTTTAAATACAGATTGTTGTTTAATAGGGGTCTGTGTTCCCTCTTTCAGCCTGTAATTGTGGTGGTGTGCAGTTTGAAAGGGGATCTGGTTTGAAAATGAATTGTTTTGAAATTCCATTCTAAAGTTTCGATTTACAGAATTCCTGTAGCCCAACTCTTGACAGTTACCCTGTTTGTAATTCATTTGGAGCTAGGTGTGCAGATAAAAAATGATTTCTATATTAAAATGTTAGTTTGTTTTTTTATTATTTGAATATATCTATTCTGCTTTAATGTACTCTTTCTAATTTTGTAGCATTTCTTGCAGAGTGTGCAATGGCTTGACGGCTGTATTCTATTTTTAAACAATAAAGTTTAATTTAACATCTGTAACATCTGGCGGATGGCATGTGTTTTTGTTGCAAAAATGGTTAATGTAATACATGGAGAATGTATTCAAGGTTCCTTTAACTGTACTTACTATGTATGTGCAACAGCCTACAAAAAAAGTCTGCACTCTGTCACAAAAAATAACTGGCCAAAAGTTTTGCATCATAAGAGAGGATTAACTCATTTTGTTTCAGAAAGTCGAATGAAACCTGCTGAATAATGTTATGTTGACATATTGAATTACATACCGCTTTGTAGTTTTCAATATAGTCTCAGTCCTAAAATTCTAGGTGATGCAAAACCTTTGACCATAGCTGTACATCCACTGAGCAAGTTTCACCGATACCTCTTTCCCTGACAGAACATTTTAGGAGACAACCTCTCTTGTTGAACACTTTATTACTGGAGCTCTGGCATAACTGGCTGTGCCGCTGAATTACCAACTGAAGAATCGAGGGTGCAGCTTTAAAGATACAAACTTGAGTATTCACTGGCCCTTCCTATGTTAAACACACTACAGGCTAAATATGTTCTTAGATATGGTGACACGTCATAACCGTCCATCCACAAACTACAAACTGAATTACATAAGCCTACAGAACACAAGGACGCAATGCAGTTTCTTACAAGACTTACTGGACATCAAAGCATAGAAAAAACACTCTATGTTGGCAACCAAAATCTAAACTCAAGGACCCATCCGTTTATCTTATTTTAAATACTATATTCCAAGGAAAACGCATGTATTAAATGATGTATTTTATAAACACAGCAGTTGAGCGTTTTATATTTAAGACACAAAATAATGACTTAAATTACCTTGACAAAGCAGACATGAAAACATGTTTTTTCTTTTGAGTATAGTTTGACACACGTGGACATATAAAGGTGAGCTTTATGAAAATCTAAACCCTTACATATAGACGGAATACACACCTTTACTATAGACGAGCTCTTAGGTATATTTTAGGAAATGTAAACGTTACAGCAGCCATTGTACAAGTCAGATATTAGAAAGAGATAGCGAGGCTGCCTTGGTGTCCAGATTAGTAATGATAAACACAGAGTGGTTAAGTGCTTGCACACACATGAAGCCTAATACGACAGCTTTGAGAGCTTTGCAATTGCAATGTTCTTGCTAGCGATCAGTCCACATGCGTTTGTGTCCCTGTGAAAGTGCTTTGTTGGTCTGCTTTAATTCTCTGCGATGCTACCTTTCCTCGAGGCAAACTGTGCTCTTAATAAGCAGGTGCTGCGATAACACTTCATAAAGGCTCTAGATGAACTAAATGGAGTTTTATGAAGGTGGTCCTAGATCTACAGCTATGGCCGAAAGTTTAGCATGACCCTATAGAATTAACCAATTTTGCTTCATAATGTCGAATTATTATTTATTTATTTCTTAGCAGACGCCCTTATCCAGGGCGACTTACAATCGTAAGCAAATACATTTCAAGTGTTACAGTACAAGTAATATTACAGTAAGAGCAAGATAAATACAATGACTTTGGTTCAAGCAAGTACAAGTGTGACAAAATACAATTCAGTAATACAGCAGATAACAGTGACAGTGATAGTTACATCAGGATATGATTAAATACAAAATACTACAGATTAAACACTTGGCAGATTACAGTACTCTGAAGTACAGGATTAAATGCAGTAAAATAGGGGGGAGATAAGAGCAAATAAAGCGCATTTAAGGAAGGGTGATAGTGTCCCAGGGGAAAAACAGAGGAGTTCTACAGGTGCTGTCTGAAGAGGTGAGTCTTAAGGAGGCCTGGGTGGTCCTGACATCTGTAGGAAGGCCATTCCACCACTGCGGAGCGAGGGTGGAGAAGGAGCGGTCTCTGGAGGCAGGGGAGCGTAGAGGAGGTAGAGCCAGTCTTCTAGTGCAGGCGGAGCGGAGAGGTCGAGTGGGGGTGTAGGGAGAGATGAGGGTCTGGAGGTAGCTGGGTGCAGTCTGGTCAAGGCATCTGTAGGCTAGTCAAGAGTCTTGAACTGGATGCGAGCGGTGATCGGGAGCCAGTGGAGTGAGCGGAGTAGTGGAGTTGTGTGGGAGAAGCAAGGCAGAGAGAACACCAGGCGGGCAGCGGAGTTCTGGATGAGCTGGAGTGGACGGGTGGCGGACGCAGGGAGGCCAGCCAGGAGGGAGTTGCAGTAGTCTAGGCGGGAGTGTACCAAGGCCTGGACCAGGAGCTGGGTGGCGTAGTTGGTGAGGAAGGGTCGGATTCTTCGGATGTTGCTCAGGAAGAATCGGCAAGTGCGTGCCAGAGTGGAGATATGCTGGGAATAAGAGAGGCAGGGGTCCAGGGTGACTCCGAGGTTCTTAGCGGAGGAAGAGGGAGAGAGTGTGGTAGATTCCAGAGGAACAGAGATAGAGAGATCAGAGGAGGGGGAGGAGGAGGGAAAGAAAAGGAGGTCAGATTTAGAGAGGTTGAGTTTGAGGTGATGCGAGTGCATCCAGGAGGAAATAGCAGACAGACAGGTAGAGATACGGGAGGAGATGGTGGAGTCAGAGGTGGGGAAGGAGAGGAAAATCTGAGCATCATCAGCATAGAAATGGTATGAGAAACCATAGGATGCGATGAGGGGGCCCAGGGAGCGGGTGTAGAGAGAGAACAGGAGAGGACCCAAGACTGACCCTTGGGGGACTCCAGTTAAGAGAGGGTGAGGTGTGGAGGTTGCTCCACGCCAGGTTACCTGGTAAGTGTGGTTGGAGAGGTAGGAGGAGAACCAGGCCAGAGCAGTGCCAGAGATCCCCAGGTCAGCAAGAGATGATAGTAGAATAGAGTGATCAACAGTGTCAAAGGCAGCAGAGAGGTCGAGGAGAATTAGGACAGAGGAGAGAGAGGCAGCTCTGGCACACTTAAGTGAGTTGGTGACAGACAGGAGGGAGGTTTCAGTGGAGTGGGCAGAGCGGAAGCCAGATTGGAGAGGGTCAAGCAGAGAGTGGTTGGACAGGAAAGCAGAGAGCTGGCGGTGTACAGTCCGCTCGAGGGTTTTGGATAATGTGCAGTTTTCCATATACTTAATGAAAAAAATGACCAAAAAATTGAAATGTTACATTTTTAAATCTAACATGAAGTACAGTATTACTATTTTTCCGGTAGACTTTATTTCCGATATCATTTTGTTTATCTTTGATTACATAAATTATGTTATATATATATATATATATATATATATATATATATATATATATATATATATATATATATATATATATATATATATATATATATTATGAAGACTAAATTCTAGGTGATGCAAAGCGTTTGGCCAGAGGTGTAATAGATAATCTAGAAATGATCTTAATTTAATTGTCCCTGTTTTCAACCCTATATATAGAGAGACAGCAGCACCCACCTTGTCTACCTTGTGACAGTGAATGAGTCCATCCGATCCCAGGTAAAACGTAGAGAACACATCGTAGATCCTGCAAAGGGAACAGTTCACAAATGACTCCTTCCTGGGATTTAAAAGATGCATTGATCCCACGCGACTGCTGGGGCTTTTTGGGGGCGGTGCCCAGCGATCATTCCTCTAAGTATCAATTTCAAAATGCTGTTGGAACGGAAAGCAGACTGCACCAAAATCGCATGTGCATTCATTTTGCACTTCACTATGCTTTCCCCATGTTTGAATTGAAAATGGTCCATGGCGTCCCTTAACAAATGATCTGTAATGACAATGCAGTGCTTTTGTAAGATAATAACAGCACAAGGGCAGCTGTATAGTAAGCCATGAATGTTACCACTACGGTTATTCATCCACTATTTAAAACACAAATCCAGAGACAAAATTATAAGAAACTAAAGCCCATGTTTAACCAGGTAACTTTTTTTTCTGGGGGTGGATTTCCAGTTTTAGCAACGTCAGCTTTGGTGAAACCCCTTGGGGGTGTGGAGAAGTACTGTATAATGAAATTAATTTCAAATGATACTGAAGAAGGCAGGAAAGTACAATGCGTTTCAATGTGATCTTATATCGTGTTGTACTTTATACTTTCTTTACTTTCTTTTACTTTATTTAACAGAGGGCCTGAACTATAAAAGCCAGCAGCAATCTTATCAATGTCCAGAACTTACGATTTAGTTCCCAATTTCAATTTGCAGCTGTTTGAAAAACGTGCCCAAACTTTTAAAAGTTGCTTAGAGTCTTGCTAGATTTTATGGATCAAGCCTCATATGTTGCAGAAACAAGTACATTGTCTGCTAAGAAACTGCTTCTGTTTCTGGTATGTTTTCTTGAGAAAATAAATATTTCCTTGTCTGAAACGTTTTGGCTCTCTTCATTTTTTAAAAAGACAATGTGATATAATTTTAAAAATACATCTGTTGATTCACATTTCTCATGTTTGCTAATTTTTACATCATTAAACAGTTACATGAAAACATTTTACAATAAAAACACATGGCATCAGCCAGCTGTTAAATGAGATTTTATTGTTTAAAAACAGACTAATACAGCCTTCAAGCCATTGAACACTCTGCAAGAAATGCTACAAAATTAGAAAGAGTACATTAAAGCAGAACAGACATATTAAAATAATAATTAAAAAAAAACACATTTAAATGTGTATTTTTTCTGTATAATAAGCTCAAAATGAATTACAAACAGGGTAAATGTCAAGAGTTGGGTTACAAAAAAATTTCAAAGTCCAAACTTTACTATAGAATTTCAAAACAATCTATTTTGAAACCAGATCCCTTTTAACACTGCACACCACCACAAATACAGACCGAAAGAGGGAACACAGAACCCTATTAAAACACAATCTGTATTTAAAGACTATGGACTGGATTTAAAAGAAAGCCAGACAAGGAGAGACATTGCTAGAAAAAAGGATACAAAATATACAGATTACTTTTTATTCAGACAATATGTACTTATTTTTAATAATTTGAATGCACTATTCCCAGACACTGGTATCTGATTACTCCCCAGCTACACCTTAACAGAGTCAGAATCAACTAATGGGGAATTTCACAGTAACATATAACAGCAACATTTTGGCAATATTGAATTAAAATACGTTTTCTGGTTTTAATAAGATGCCAGATATATTCTTATGTTTTTCTCTAGCATTTAGAATTTCTTGTAGCAGACTGACAACCTATTTTCCTGTACACATTATGACCTTATAACTTGTGAAAAAATTGTTGGATACATTTGGAAATCTGTGTAGGCTTATACCTTCATAATTGTGATGGGTGATGGAGGTGGGGGATACATAAATCATTGTTATAACAATGTGTTCCCCCAAAACATTGAAAACACCCACCCACTGGCTATTAGTTACATTTCTGAACTGTGTCAGTTACTTTAGTAGCCAGAAACAGTGGATTTTTTAACATAATACTGATCTTTGAGAAATCAACAATTTATTTTTCTAGGGGAAATATAATTTCTTCATTTCTTTCAAAGTTCAATTAACATTCGAGACATATTTACTAATTTGATTTAACCAGCTTGTTTGTAACAAGATGCAATTTTGCAGCATAAAGGGAAACATTCATATTTGAAATGAAGCACTTTTATGAGAAGCCTGCTAAATATTCAGCCAATGGAGTTTCACAGTGAAATCCCAGAGGAAGGCTGGAACTGCAGTGAAACTGTCTGGCAGGTTTGCAGTTAATGGCGCTCTTACAGCTCTAGAACTCTAGAGGGCTCCAGCTGCCCCTCTATTCTCCTCCCAGACACACTGCCAGCCTCACAGCGCCCCACCCTCTCCTGGAGACTCCTCCCCAACATCATCGTAGTCAGTCCTGTCAGGTGCAGCGGGTCCTTCTTCAGGGGGCAGTGCGGCCCGGGCACTCTCCTCTCCAGGGGGAGTGAGGGGAAAATCTGCCAAAGAGAGACACACAATCAGGGACTGGTTGGGTTTACACAGTGGGAGGGTTCACACAGATCTGGGGTCAGGGATTGGTTTAAGCAATGGGTGTGATTAGAGTGCCATGGGTGTTTTCTGAGAGATTCAGAACTTCTGAAACTCCACTGCCTGGTAGTGACACCTGCTGGAAGAGGTGGGAGTGGGGCAGTTACAGGCTCCCCCACAGCGTGCTGCTCCTGGGGCAGGTTATCTGAGGGGCCCTCCCAATCCCTTCCCACTGCAGACTCCAGTCCCCCTTACCTTGGATGGGGTTCCCCTCACTGTCCTCCACATCATAGTAGCCAGAGGGAAGTTCGTCAGAATGGAAACTCCCTAGGAACAGGAATCAAGGTTATCTCTGGAGTTTGACCTGCTTTCACCCTCAGCATATTAACTCCCTCCTATTGTCCACTAACAGAGTTACAGGGTTCACAGTGCTAAATAAAACTATTTACATAACATTAAGACTGACCCATCAAATGTAGAAAAACTACTTGGCACCCTAGAATCAAATGGCGGGGGATGTTGCACAGTCCTGGGACTTACCTGCACAAACAACATGCAGTTACTGAGGGTTTGACAAACATGAGCTAAATTAGGAACCTGATTGAATACATTTACTTTCTCTAAGACTGGGTTTGGTGCAGGGCTCCTCTACAGGGCTTGTCTGCAAGAACTCACCTGATAAATCTTCTGGGTTACTGTTCATAGGGACGGCATCGTCATAGTACCCTGGGGTCTCTCCTTCCAGAGAAGGCATCGATTCACCTAAAAGAGACAGAGAACAGCATTAGTGTTACAGACCAGAGAGAGCACTGCTTCACCTAAACTAGAGAACAAAATCTGTGATATAGGTGAGAGAATTGTTTCTTCATAGGTTTGTAACACAGCGCCCCCTTACCTGGGATGGGGTTCCCCTCACTGTCCTCCACATCACTGTTGTCAGAGGGCAGCTCATCAGAAAGGAAACTCCCTGGAACAGGAAACAGGGTTAGTGCTGCCTGCTTTCACTCTGCAAATTCACTACCTGCTACTTGTTGCACACTGACTACTATTGTAGCTGTTTTTCAATGTTTGGATTACTGAATTCAGGACAGGAAATTAAACAGTGGTTTTGTGATCTACACCCTAAGTAACTACATATTATCTACTGTTTGCTGCTCTGTTCCAGTCTGTCTCCCACTCTTTGTAGTGTTTCCTGTGATGAGAGGTTTACAAGTCTGCTGCTTTGAGTCATGTTTGTGGATTGTGTGGCAGTGTGATGTGTGTGTTGGCTCTCTCTTTCTCCACTCCCCCTCCCCTCTTACTCACCTCTCCTGGGCGCATCATAGGATCCCTGTCTGGCCAGTTTGTACTCAATCTCCTCGTAAACGGCTTCATGGAAGGGGTCAAGCTCCTCCTCAGCAATCCCTATGGGAGGAAACAGGCTCTCATTCACAGTGACACAGCTCTGCACACACTGTACTGAACAGCACAGCCTTCAGTGATCCACAGTGCAAGAACACCATTTATTTTCTTTATTTAAAACTTCCATTTTAACAGCTCTTTAATTAATGACAGAACTTGTCAAGATTGTGACCTCTGCTGCCCCTACTGCAGCAGGCTGGTATCGCACATGTGGGTCAATACAAGCTTTTTCTCTAACCAGATCATTAGTAAAAGAAAATGATTTATAAATTGTCATCTGAGATGCACTGAACAATGATCGTTGCTATAAAGGATCTGGGTAGTGCATTTGTGTTGTCTGGAAAGCACTGCAGATTTAAAATGCCGGTGTAGGGCATTACTGAATACAATCCTAGAACAGCGCACTAGGACCTGAGTGTGTCACCTTCCTGAGCTCGCGTCTCTTTAAAGGGATTTGTTCCCTACCTCTCCTCAGCATCCTGTTGTGCTGCAGCTGCCCGGCTAACAGGACCAACACCACAAAGAGCAGAGCTCCCAGCACGATGCAGGCTATCAATGGGATGGTCATGTCTCTCTGTGGCTGCAGCCTGGATGGAGAGGCTTCTGTTGGAGAGGAAGACAGACAGACACTTCTGTAAACAGTTGGGTACTGTACTGTAAATAAAGCAAAAAAGCTGTATTCACATTGCTTACATAGGAAAGCCCTAACTGAGGCCTCCCTTCGTTTATCCACACGACTCCCAAATTCAGAACTCTACACAATAAGAAACATTTCCCCCTAGAGCTGTGCTTTTGTGTTTATGTGTATAAGAGAGTAGTGTCTGTGAAGTTTAAAAGGTGCTGCTTTTACCTGTTTTCATTGGAGAGCTGATAGTAGTTGGAACACCTGTAAAACAAAATGAAATGACTGTTAATATTTTCAATGTAAGCAAGTACTCCCTGCCAAACACAACAGAGCATCTCCCCAGTACAGCTAATTCCCCATCTCCCCTGCTCAGATAACCCCCTCTCTCACCTGCACAGGTAACCCATGCGTCCTCTTTGTGGTAGCAGTCATTGTGTCTCAGTGGAGAGTGCCGGCAGTCCCACAGGTGCATCTCGCTGCCCCTGCAGTTCACCTCGTCCAGCCAGATGGTGCCGTTCCCTTGTCCAAACGTAGCCTCACCCCCACCTGTGCTCTCCGCTGCCCCACAGCCTAGTTGTCTGCAGACCACCTGGGCGTCCTTCAGGTCCCAGGAGTCATCGCAGACTGTCCCCCAGGACCCCTCGAACCGCACCTCCACCCGTCCGGAGCAGGGACTTGAGCTTCCAGCTAGCCTCAGCTCTGCTGGCTCTGGAATAAAACAGCAGGGCTTACTGAATCAGTTCAGCACAGAGGCTGCTGTGTGATTATTAGAGGTAGGCTTGGTATTCACATCTAGGAATGCACTGTTCCATTGTTCCCTTAAGGTCTGTTATAAATTGTCCTGCTTTGTAGTCTCTTTACTATTGGAAACTATGAGATTGCTAATTTTAATCAGCACTGCAGCAGAAAATTACAAATTTATCTCAAATGAACGGTAAACAGGTAATAATTCACAACTGTGTAGGAATAAGACATCTTTGACATGTCTGGATACCCTTCCCTACCTGTACTTAACACAGTATGCCACTGTAAAATGACTAATTGTATGCATTACTTTTACAATTGGATATTTCTATGTGTGATATCAGTTAGAATGAATCTAATAATTTTCAAGGGTCAAGTCAATGAAATACGAACCCACCTGAGCAGTGCTCCTGAGTGAGGTCTTCAGAGCAGGTCTTGGGTATGCTGGAGACAGTCGGCTTCTTTTCCACTGTTAAAAACAAACAAAAAAATTGTGTTTTATTCACACTGCTAAAGCATGGGTATGTTTTGTCTCTTGGTGGTGAGTATAGTGGGGACATGTCCACAGGGAAGCTCACAGGTGCAGTATGCCAACTTATATCTCCAAAGTTTCATCTTGTAAACTCATACTGAAGCAATGAGTTTACAAGCTGGAATATGTAGTGCATTAATCCTGAATAAATAACTAAATCAATTAACAAATAACACTGTAGCTGAGCACAGCCCTGCTCTGGCCTCTCCAGTGTGGTGGGTATTACAGTAAGTTTGGTCAGGGCTCAGTATCTGCTGCTCTAGGGTTGGAGACATCAACTAGACCCCTCTTAGAAAGAGCAGTGCCTCCAATAACACAACTTCACATTGTATTGCTGGTGTTCGGGGAGGCATGTTCCGGTTATCACTGGAACAGGATTTAAAGCTGTGGTCTTTCGGGTGGCTGTTTAGCTGCTGAGCCATTAGGTCACCAGCAGAAGAAAATCAGAGAGAGATCTTTACCTTTGCAGTCAATCTCAGCCACCTCATTGTCCCAGCAGTTGTTTTGACCCCAGGGTGAAGATGGACACTGCCACAGTGTAGAGTCATGCCTTCTGCATTCAATATTATCAAGCCACTTGCGCGCAGTGCTAGATGTTGAACGTGGCATTGATATTTCAGAACTCTCTCCACAGTTGACCTCACGGCATATCATCTTAACTGTGTTTTCACTCATGCCGTTATAGCAGACGCTGCCCCAGGTGCCATTGTAGAAAACCTCTGCCAGTCCCGAACAGCCCCGAGACAGTCTCAGCTTCTTGAACTCTGTGTCACAAACAATAGAAATACGTTAGCAAGATGCATGTAGACATTCCAGATTACAAAACTTCTGCTTCATTAAAAGATTTTCAGTAAAAGTGAAATCATGAAATGGATTAACTACCCCCTGCCCGGTGGAGGCGAGCATACATACTCCTTGGTACATTTCTTAATTATTGGAAATGTTAAACAAATTGCAATCAAAATAAGCACAGATGCTTAATCATCTTATCCAACTGGCCTTTTCCCTTTCTTTTAACCAATTACCCGTCTTCATCTATTTTACATTCATCTGGAGAAGCGGTTACTCAATTGTGAAGCAACTTGAGGGTATCTAGGAGAGTCACTTTGTGTGTCAAACTTACATTATTACATGTGCATACAGTGAATGTATTTTTAATGAGCATAGCCTGTAGTTTCATTTCCTGTGCATGTATGAAGACACAAAATGAGTTTTGTTTGTGTGATTACTTTGCTGCAGCTTTCTATTGGTACAGTTATTGAATTGAAGTGTAAGGGTATGATTCACAGAGTCATGTGTAACATAGAAAGAGTCTCAGTAGTAAGATGGCACAGTAGTGACTGATACATCAGCATACTAAATGAGAATTTTGCATTTATTTTTTGGGGGGCTGGAGGCGGGCTGGTTAGGTATAGCTAATTATTACAGTCCTGTACCTGAACACAAGACTCCCGCGTCCTCCTTGTGTCTGCAGTTGTGTTGCCCCCACCCTCCTGAGGCACACTCCCACAGAGTCGATTCGTTCCCCTGACAGCGCAGCTCGTCCAGCCAGATGGGTCCGGTCCCCTGACCAAAGGAGGCTGACACTGAGGCGTTGAGTGCCGTCCCACACTGGAGCTGCTTACACACCACCTCAGCATCTGCCAGGTCCCAGGAGTCATCGCAGACCGTCCCCCAGGAGCCGTTGTGATAAACCTCCACCCTCCCAGCGCAGGCACCTCCTCCCCCAACCAGCCTGAGAGCCGTGTGATCTAGGGGGACAGAATCACAAGCACACATCAATAACACAATCACTGCAGCTTAGGCACAGAATCAGTTTGTAATAATATAAATAATAACCCTATGATAATGCATGCCGATTTTCAGATAAGAATCCTTGTCACAGACTGTACCCATGGCATTAATGTCAGTATAATCACATTGAAATAACTCATTAACACAAGAGCTTGAATTGCACTAACCTGAGCAGAGCGTGGTCCCTTCATTACTGGTGTTGCATTTACTTGGTAGAGGTCTGACTCGACCTGCTTGTGCTGGTAGCAATGGACCTGAAGATAATAAGAGTGAGCAGGGGAGAATGAAACACGTCAAAGCTGAAGGAACAGCACCATTATTTACTGCATCTACAGCTTCTACATCAGTCTACAGTTTGTTATCTTGTATGTTCAATCAGTTAAAACATAAACATGGTTTCAGAGTAATTCTGTTGTTTGGGCACTGTCTGTTCTTCCACCTGGAGCAAGCTCACAGCTATTCAGAGATTTAGCTTTATAGAGAAATGAATAAACTCATAATGGTATTGGTGCTTTAGAACTCAGAACCAACATGGAGAATCGAAAACTTAATTAAAAGTGTAAATGGCATTTCAAACTATATAAGCTTAAATGTGAGACAGTTAGTTTTATTTGTATGTATGCATAACATATAAAATATCATAAATTGGACACATCTAATACACCCCAAATATGTTAACAGTTAATCAATACTAATGGGTATTGAAAAAAATACTGTAACAGTAAATTGATTTAATTGATTTCATTTACAATCCCACCAGATGGCAGTAGACGATCTGAATACCAAGAATACTGAGATATGTTTAGCAGATAGGATGTTAAGTTACCTATTCAATCTTCCACCCATTAGAGTGGTTACTACTCACCTGAACAATTCACTCCTGCATCATTGCTATGAGTGCAGGCACCTCGTCCCCATGCAGAGATGGAGCAATTTGATATGTGTGTCTCACTGCCATCACAGTCGAATATATCAGCTCGTACATCACCGCTGCCTTCACCAAACCAGGCCTGTCCCAGGACTGATACAGCGTACCCACAATTCAACTGCTTGCAGAGAACTGTGGCGTCCTGTAGATCCCAATAGCGATCGCAGACCGTCCCCCACTGACCTTCGTACTGCAGCTCCACTCGACCAGAACAGGAGTCCGGGCCACCCACCAGCCTGTACTCAGTGTACCCTGCACACAGGGCAGCAGAGTGTGAGCAGGGCACAGCACAAGCAGAGAACCAGGACATGGGGTTTGCTTTACTCTAGCTATCAATCACAAAAGGGTGGCTATGTATGAAATGTATGAAAATAGAGCCGTCGTGAAACGGTTATTTGCACGCCGCGGCCATGTTATGTAATGAAAAAGCGTGGATTTTACAAACAGTAGAAAGGACCTGGTCATGAACATGCGTGCCAATTTAGGTGTCGATTGACATTGCGATTTAAGACAAGAAGGTTGTTGAATATTTGGCGCCAATCCAGCGTAGCGGGCAAAGTAATTGTTCAATTGACCTCGATTGAACATGTGTTTTTTATAGGCCATTGCTGCACTATCTGCTGCCATCGTCATAGTTCCACCTTAAGTTGTTTTTAAAGGCAAGAGTTTTGAAAAATTCCCAAAGTTTCCAAGAGATCCAAGATGGCGGTCAAACCATGTGACTTTTTCATTTGGGGACGCCAGTCTGGTTGTCCAGCCATAGGCATCTACTTATGTATGCGTTTTCATAACTCTGCGATGTTGTTTGTGCAGAAAAATAATAATAATAATAATAATAATAATAATAATAATAATAATAATAATAATAATAATAATAATAATAATAAACACAGCAATAACAATAGGCCTTGGAAGCCTAATAATAATAATAATAAACACTATGTAACACAATTTTTGTTCCTGGGTAGTAAGTGTTATTTCCTAATTGCTTATGCCTCAAAAGTATAGAAAATGGCTATTATTCCCCACAAACTTTGCTTTTGTGACCAGGACAGTGATATTTTGAAATTTACCTATTTCCAATGAGAAAACGGGTGAATTTGTGTCTTTTCGTTCACATGAAGTCAGAAAAAAACAACATATGAATCCAAATTAACATGTATTTATACTAAAGTAATACAAAAATGACTACAAAAGATTTAGAAGTGAGTAGTTTTTCGAGATTTATGATTATACTGTAAATCACTTTCACGAATCAGCCCCCAAATGTAGTCTCCCATCATGTTCTCGTTATACTGTCTTTGGTAGCGGCGTTCAAAGTCCAGTATATCCTGGTGGAAGCGCTCGCCTTGCTCCTCCGAGTACGCTCCCATGTTCTCCTTGAATTTATCAAGATGAGCATCAAGGATATGGACTTTGAGGGACATCCTACAGCCCATTGTGCCATAGTTCTTCACCAGAGTCTCAACCAGCTCCACATAGTTTTCGGCCTTGTGATTGCCCAGGAAGCCCCGAACCACTGCGACAAAGCTGTTCCAAGCCGCTTTCTCCTTACTAGTGAGCTTCCTGGGGAATTCATTGCACTCCAGGATCTTCTTATCTGTGGTCCGACGAAGACACCGGCTTTGACCTTTGCCTCAGACAGCTTAGGGAAGAAGTCTTGAAGGTACTTGAAGGCTGCCGACTCCTTATCTAGAGCTCTGACAAATTGTTTCATAAGGCCCAATTTGATGTGCAGTGGTGGCATCAGCACCTTCCGGGGGTCCACCAGTGGCTCCCACTTGACGTTGTTCCTCCCCACAGAGAACTCGGTCCGCTGTGGCCAGTCCCGCCTGTGGTAGTGCGCCTTGGTGTCCCTGCTGTCCCAAAGGCAAAGATAGCAGGGAAACTTGGTAAAACCGCCTTGGAGACCCATCAGGAATGCCACCATTTTGAAGTCTCCTATGACCTCCCAGCCGTACTCATCATACTTCAAGGCGTCCAGCAAGGTCTTGATGCTGTTGTAATCCTCTTTGAGTGAGCCAGGGGAAGAGACGGGTACTTGTTACCATTATGGAGCAGCACGGCTTTGAGGCTCCTGGATGAGCTGTCAATGAAGAGGCGCCACTCATTCTGGTTACAGGTGATTCCGATTGCCTCGAACAGACTGGTCACATTGTGGCAGAAGCAGAGCCCATCTTGACGGGTGAAGAAGCTGGAAAAAGGTTGGTGACGTTTCCTCTGATCTGCGACTTGCACACTTTCATCCAACAAGTTCCACTGCTTGAGCCTAGACATCAAAAGCTCGGCACTGGACTTGGTGAGACCAAGATCTCTAATCAAGTCGTTGAGGTCTTTTTGGTTGGGGTAGTATGGGTTTCTCTCCTCAGCTCCACCTCTGAAATTGTCATCTGGATCTACAATGTCTTCCTCGCTCTCTGACTTGCTGCTCTCTTCTAAAGACGGCTGCTCTCTCTCCGGAGGAGTGGGTACGGGGAGCTCATGGCAGTGTGGCACCGGGGCGATGGATGAAGGAAGGTCCGGATACGTGATAGCAGGTGCATTTTTGCCAGTCCAATGTTTGGAAGGGTCCACCATGCAGAAGTAGCAGTTGCTTGAGTGGTCAGTGGGTTCCCGCCAAATTCTTGGGATAGCGAACTTCATGGCTCTCTTTTCCCCTCTGTACCATCCTACAAAAATACATTTATTTCACCCATGACTAATGTGTAAGAGATTCTCGCAACATTTTTCATATATGATATATTTTTTCAATAACATTGAAAATTGTAAAACATTTTAAAATTAAAAACTTTTACAATTTTAAAAATTTTAACAAATTTTATAACATAAAATTCCGAGCAACAATTGTCCATCTTCCCTTCCAGAGTTTTTTTGCAGTGCTCGCAGGTGAAATGAGATGCCCAGGGTTTGTCTTGATCTCCGACAGGCATGCCGAAATATGCCTTGTAGGCCTCACACATCTTAGCAGATGCTTCCACGGAGTACTTTTTCGCTCTAGTCTTGATAAATTGGCCGCAGACATAGCAAAATGTGTCTGCCGGATGCTTGCAGCCTCTTGATGCCATCTCAGAAAAATGCAGATATGTATCCACTTAGGCAGCTGGAACTAAACTGAACTGGTGGGCTTAGGCCCCTGTATTTATACTACTATTTATATCACTGGAAAGTTCTAGAAAGTTCTAGAAGTTACTCCAAGTTTACTCAGCACTGAATCTATCTGGAATGTTCTGGAAAATAAGTAAATTTCAAAATATCACTGTCCTGGTCACAAAAGCAAAGTTTGTGGGGAATAATAGCCATTTTCTATACTTTTGAGGCATAAGCAATTAGGAAATAGCACTTACTACCCAGGAACCAAAAAAAAAAAAATTTGTTACACGGTGTAATAATCCTAACAAAAACAATAGACTTCCCCAGCCTACTTCCAAGCAGTTATTGTGAAATTTAAGCACATTGGTTATTATAAATGAAGCGTTATCATCACAACTGTGCTAACTGTTTCAATTTTGTCCCACATATTGGAATTATTGGTTAGTAGGCTATTTAAATTCTACATAGTATGCAGTCATATAGACATTGAAAATAATGCATATAAGAGGCTAACATTGTTCTAAATTCTAGATCACTCTTTGTTTGAGTTTGTGTGCGTGTGTGTGTCTGTGAGCGTGTGTGAGCGTGTGGTGCCCTGTTCTTCATTTTGCAATATAAAATAAAGTCTACAGCATGTATTGTTTTTTGTATATTTTAATGCCACTATCATTTAATGTGCATTTTCTTTAAGCAATAGAAAGTGATAATAGTGTAACGATTAGCTATCAGGGGTGCCTGGCAAATACACAATTCACCATATTTAATTGTGACCAAACCGCTACTAGAACAAAACATGTGCACGATTTATGAGTAACACCACTCAAATCTTATGTCGAGGAATTATAAACAAGTCAGAGGAGAGAAGAACCTGGAACAGAACCCAGAGACACAGTACAAATTGAGCAGTTATTGTGCTCTGCAGGTAGTAGACCTTTTGGACAGTTGGCTTAAATACAGAACAAATTATTTCATAATAAATCACATCCAAAGTTATATTATAGCACTCAATAGTTAACCATCTGGCCCAACAAACATTATATCCGGCTGAATCAAAAACATCATATTGCACACTTGATAAACTCATTATAGTTTGCACATAAATAATAATTATTGCACATCAATAATAGCCCAGTTATATTGCACATCTTAAATCATGTATATTACACCAGTTATTTATATTGCACACCTTGGTTAATCATGTATATTGTGATACGTGAAACAAATAAAAAAGAACCTCCATATGTCTTTTAAATGCACTGGCTGCTTCGTTGCCACCTATTGAGGATTTGCGATTGTAGTTTTATCAGTTTAGTCTTAATTATAACTATGAATGTAGTTATGAAATAAAAAAAATAATAACATAGACGCCGTATCAGTACAGTATACCCGTTCACTTGAATTCCGTATGTAGATACTACTGAATCAGAGACGATTTATTTGTAAACACAGCCCTATAAATACAACTTAATATAATTAAAAGAAAAGGTAGAACGTAACTGACGCCTGTTATATGTTAACATTCTGCCGAAATTATACTCATGGTAGCTTTAATAAAACGAATTTGTTCATAAGTATTACAAATCGCGTATAACTTTTAGTTTGAGAATTTGAATTTTCCCATTGACTTGTGAACACAGAAACATTTTAAAACATACAAATAGCCAAACGAATATCATATGAAACATCATTTATATATTGATATGAGAAGACTGTCAACCTACCTCCGAGTAGATCCTGTAGCTGCCGCAGCACTTAAAAAAAAATAAATAAATAAATAAATAAATGTCCGCTTTTTATTCTCCATGAATAACTGCGATCTTTACAGTTACAATGATATTTCATAGAGCAAGCAATTCTGAACAGTTCTGTGTATACATTTCATTACCAAAAATAAATATTTAAATGAAAGATATGGCTTGGAAGCCTAATAATCCTAACAAAAACAATAGGCTTCCCCAGCCTTTGGCTTGGAAGCCTAATAAACTAAAACACAATGAATGGCTACAGTATGAACACACTGTTTAAAAGTGTGAGACATGAGCTGGCATGTCAGAAAGAGGGGAAGAGGCTACAATGGGCATTTTAAATATGGACCTGTATAAAACATGTACATTTTATTTTATTTCATTTTTTTTAAATAAATTTAGTCAACAATTATTATTTTTATTTATTTTCTCCCTATTTGGAATGTCCAATTATGTTTTTTCTCCTCACCGCAGTGAGTCCCCACACAGCACAGATGCTCTGAGGACGTGTGAGTGTCCTCCGATCTCTCAAGCCTAAAACCAGAATCGCTTTTACGCCGAGCTATCCAGAGCAGCAGAGGTGGGCGGGGCTACCGATCCCAGAGAATAGAGATCAGCCCTGCTTTTTATCCATTCTGAATGTGCTCGTTGTGTCTGGCCAGTAGGGTTTGCTGTTGCACGATGAGGAGAAGCAATCCCTGCTGGTTTCCCACCCCCCACCCCAGGAGTGTCAGAGCCAATGTGACGCCCCCTTTGGAGTCCCCAGCAAAGTTCAGCCTCTTCGCACAGTCTGGATGTGAACCGGCGCTGTCCATGCTGTGTGACTCATCCTGCGCTCCCCATGGCAGCGCTTTAGCTGGATGAGAATAATGAAATACTGTAGTGATCTCGGATTATATATCAATTACCTGTGGAACAGAGAAAGTAGAATCTCTCAGTGCAGCTCCTATCATCCCAGAAGCCCAGAGCTCTTCCTGGGGCGTTCCCATTCATGCTGACACAGGCGTCCTGTGCATTCGAGAGGTCTGGTTCACCACTATCCCACTTTTCAACTGGGTCTCCATTAGACCACTTCCATGGCTGTGAGCTGTCCTCTCTATACAAACCGATCCAGACAGCCGAATCTGCTGCGAATGGTTCAGTGAGAATATTGAGAGCCTCCTGCTCCTCCGGGCTGCGTATGCTGGCAAACACTGAGCCCTCATTTCTACAGTGCTGCTCGGCATCTGTCCAGAACATCATTTGGTTTACCAAATAATATCCCTTCAGGGCAGAGCTGTCTCTCTCTGCAACTAAAGAGAAAGCAGAGTAAAGTGAAGGTAAGGAATACCCTCTCATAAATACTGCTCTTGATCATTACAGTGCTTTTACTTTAGAAATGTGTGCTACAGTATTAGCACTTCATAATATCTGCACACAAGATAACTGCTGATTTGGTTGATCTCTCCTGTTTGATTTATAACATATTTGTACCCTAGCTATACATTACAGTGTATTACACTTATTACATTGTGTATAGTAGCCTGTTGGTGGCCTATCTTTATTGTCACTATCATTGTGCATGTTTTGATTTATTTATTTGTAACATATTGAATGTTGTATCTTCATATAAATACAGATAAGTCTCATTTCTGATCTTGCTCGGCTGCTAGTGGATCCTGAGTCAAAGTCAATCTGTAATCTTTTATTTTATTTATCTAATAAGGATTTGATGTTTTCCTATTTGATGTTCAAAGTAACAAACTAGTATTCCTTGGAGTGTAATTCACAGAATTGTAGAACATTATTATTATTTCTCTCCCCTGTGCTGTTAAAACACAAAGCCCTTTACATTACACCACGTTAGTGATGTGTGAAGTACAGCACTCACACAGCCAGCACAACTGACAGCTCTGGAACACACAGACCAATAGACCTGCATAACCCATAACCTCATCCCACCAGCTCTGGAACACACAGACCAATAGACCTGCATAACCCATAACCCATTACCTCATCCCACCAGTAGGGGTCAGCAGTGCATCACAAAGCACTGCCTGTAACATCTGTGAAAGGGTCAGAGTGAGGCAGGTACAGTGGTGAGCCTGGCGTTTGTGAAAGGGAGTGAACCAGGCATAACAATGAGCCCTTTTAATGGGAACTTTCTGTCACTGCTGGAGCCAAAGCAGGACAGCTCAGAGGAGCCAGCAGCTGCACCAGCCCACCTCTTTCAACATTTTTACTGATTTACTGAAGAGCAGAGAGCAGCTTACAGACGGGTAGAACAGGAGGATAGGGAGTGGAAAGAGAGGGCCCTTACCTTTCTGGCATATGAAATATAAAGAAGAAGAAGATGGACGACCAAGCCATTGTTTTCGAAAAGCTGCAGCATACAGATCAGATTTCAGTGCATGCCGATACCAGTTCAGGTACATGAAGTAATCTCCATTGGACCACTGCCATTGCTGCCTGGTGTTTTTTCTAAACAGCCCGATCCAAACTCTCTCTGTCTGGACGTCTTGCACAGCTGTGTTTATCTTCTCCACTTCTTGTGCACTGCGAATGCTGACCAGGTCTGTGTAGTGTTCTCTGCAGTAGCTCTGAGCTTCACTCCAGGTTTTATTTATCTTCACTAAGTGGAGCTCTACACTGACTGTGACCTGGACCAGGCTGATAGCTGGGGAAAGAAACACAAGTTACTGTCTCACAGCACCATCAGGGACAAGCATGGCAGTGACATTCAGCCACTGATGTCAATTCAAAATTAGAGCCGTCAGTAACATTAACAAGTAAATCCCTGTGATCAACACCACTGTATGCCCGGTACATGTGAAATGTAGCTTTGACATCATATACCACCATATTCTGCTAATAACTTAGGTATGTTAAATGCATGACATACAGACAGCCTCCATAGAACCCTAGATTATGATGCATTAAAAACCCTTTGCTTTGTATTCAAGCACAAACAAAAACACTAAGTTCCTTTGTAATAAACCTCAGAAAACAACCAATCTAATGTCATGCTGATGCGCTGGGGAGGCCGCACTTTGGTTGATCCCCGGAGCCAGCATTGCAGCCGTTGTGTGTGCTGATGCGCCAGGGAGGCAAAATAAGCTGATCCCTGGAGCCAGCATTACACTTCAGCCATTAACACCAGACAGAAGGATATCTACATCATCATATGGAAGGAAACGTAAATGGATGGAGACACATATGGATCACATTAGTTTACTGTAAAGCTACGTCTTAGTTGGTGCTTATCTTGGCGAGAGCTGAGTTCAAATCAGCATGAAGTTTTAACATCTACTCTCGTGTAATGGAAATCATTAGAGACACAACCCAAGCACAACAAATCTGCCTAGCAACACACTGCACCTGCAGAAATACAACACAGACAAAACAATGTCTCGTTGTGCTCAGCATTCAGCTCTCAGGCAGGAAGAACAGCCCTTAATAAACTCAACAGCGTGCAGGTGAGCAAGGGTTAAAGATCTGAAAGCTGTGCATTGAAACAGCACGTGGTATATTAGCAGTAACTGACAGGCATCACTGATCTAAAACATGTTTCCACACCAGGCTTTGGCTGCTCTACCACGTGACTAGAATAATTTGCACTTGAGTAATACATCATATTTACTGGAGCCCCACATTGTGCAGCATACCTGAAATCAGCAGCAGCAGCACCTTGCTTCCCATCGTCACACTAAAGAAAACAGAAAGGCTTTTGTCTATTATTACAATATATTCATGAGAAGAAGACTTTTGAATATTGTCCAAACTTTTCATTAAATCCAAGATGGCTGCCACACCATGTGACCAAAGGCCGCCATATTGACCACGACACAACATCACATAGTCCTCAACATCCATGTCAAATTTCGTGTGTTTTGGTGCAGCCGATAAGAAGTTATACGCAGTTTTATAGCCAGTTGCGTATGTTGATGATGTCATGCAGCGTGGACGCCATGATTTTCACAGTAGCAACTTCCCTTGAACAAGCGTAACAGATGACCATACTGAGATGTTTTATTCCAATTTTTGTTTCAATCGGATAAGCGGTTTCAGAGAAGAAGATGTTTGAATTTTGATGATTTTATATTTTTATTGTAATTTTATGTCATTAATCAATGTGGTTGCCAAACAATTGCTAAAACGTGCTGGAGTATCCAGCACGACACTTACTTGTTTGTTTGTTTATTCGTTTGGCCCTCGTGCCCTTTTGTTTGGTGTTTTGTTGTTTTGTTTAAATCTTTTGTTTGTTTATTAAATACGCTGAGTGCAATAGCATTCAGCTTCACCCGCCCATCCACTGTTTTGGTGTCAGTTACTTCCTGGTCCGTGACGTCATCCACCTCACCACTGCGAGCCAGACCTGCCACATATGGTGTCCTGCGTGGGACAAACAACGCCTCCAAGAGCCGGACCAGGACAGAAAAGTGCGTTTTTTTTTGTTTGTTCGTTTTTTTTAAATTAAATAATGGGAAGAAGGAGGAAACAGCAGCAGCAGGTGCAACAGCGCGGGGCTGGTTGCAAGTCCCGCCGGGTCTCTGCAGTGCTGGACGTCTGCCTCACCTGTCTGCGGGGTGAGGAATGGTGCTTCGCCGTTGGTGAGGTTGGGCATGTAGCACCCGACCAACCCCCTCCATGGCAGGTGAGGGAGGAGCCTGAACATCCTGCGCCCATGTGGGAGGAGGATGAGGGGTCGGTCCGTCCACAGCCCAAGAGGGGGGAGGCAGAGTGTCCACAGCCAATGGCTCCACTAGCAGGGGAAGAATACCTGCTGGTTTCACCTCCACCACCACCGTCCGAGGGAAAGGAGCAGGAGCTGCCTCTGCATCCTCCGAGGCGGACTGGTCCACTCTCCTCAGAGGGGATCTGGGACTGGCTGGCGGAGCCTGAGAGGGATATCGTGGACGCCCTCCCTGCTGTGATCAACCTCCTGTGGGCAAGAGATGGGGAGCGCTGGGAGGCCTGGGAACAGAAACACCACCCAGCATCCCTCCCAGACATCGCAGCCATGGTGCTCAACTACCTGGCTGCAGATATGGGAGGGGCCCCGCTGCCGTCTCCAGCGCCAGAGGGAGAGGAGCCATCGCTGCCGTCTCCAGCGCCAGAGGGAGAGGAGCCATCGCTGCCGTCTCCAGCGCCAGAGGGAGAGGAGCCATCGCTGCCGTCTCCAGCGCCAGAGGAAGAGGAGCCATCGCTGCCGTCTCCAGCGCCAGAGGGAGAGGAGCCATCGCTGCCTTCTCCAGCGCCAGAGGAAGAGGAGCCATCGCTGCCGTCTCCAGCGCCAGAGGGAGAGGAGCCATCGCTGCCGTCTCCAGCGCCAGAGGGAGAGGAGCCATCGCTGCCGTCTCCAGCGCCAGAGGGAGAGGAGCCATCGCTGCCTTCTCCAGCGCCAGAGGGAGAGGAGCCATCGCTGCCGTCTCCAGCGCCAGAGGGAGAGGAGCCATCGCTGCCGTCTCCAGCGCAAGAGGGAGAGGAGCCATCGCTGCCTTCTCCAGCGCCAGAGGGAGAGGAGTCATCGCTGCCGTCTCCAGCGCCAGAGGGAGAGGAGCCATCGCTGCCTTCTCCAGCGCAAGAGGGAGAGGAGCCATCGCTGCCGTCTCCAGCGCCAGAGGGAGAAGAGTCATCGCTGCCTTCTCCAACGCCAGAGGGAGAGGAGCCATGGCTGCCGTCTCCAGCGTTAGGGGGTGAGGAACCCTCGCCACTGTCTCCACCACCAGGAGCACAGCAGCAGGAGCTGCCTCTGTCTCCACCACCGTCAGGAGCAGAGCAGCAGGAGCTGCCTCTGTCTCCACCACCATCAGGAGCAGAGCAGCAGGAGCTGCCTCTGTCTCCACCACCACCAGGAGCAGAGCAGCAGGAGCTGCCTCTGCCTCCGCCACCTCCACCAGCAGAGGGTGAATGCCTGCTGGTTCCGCCTCCACCGTCGTGGGAGGACTGCTTGCCCCTCCCACCTCCACCAGCAGAGGGTGAATGTCTGCTGGTTCTGCCTCCACCGTCGTGGGAGGACTGCTTGCCCCTCCCACCTCCACCAGCAGAGGGTGAATGCCTGCTGGTTCTGCCTCAACCGCCGTGGGAGGACTGCTTGCCCCTCCCACCTCCACCAGCAGAGGGTGAATACCTGCTGGTTCCACCTCAGCCGCTGTGGGAGGACTGCTTTCCCCTCCCACCTCCACCAGCAGAGGGTGAATACCTGCTGGTTCCACATCCACCGTCATGGGAAGGACTGCTCCTGCCCTGCCTCGCACCACCCAGGGATGCCTGCCTCGCATCGCCTGGGGCTGCCTGTTGCTCCGCATCGCCTGGGGCTGCCTGTTGTTCCGCATCACCTGGGGCTGCCTGTTGCTCCACATCGCCTGGAGAGCCACCAGCTACAGGAAATGAGGGAGAAGTGGAGCTCCCGCTGCCGTCTCCATGGCCAGGGGCTCCCCTCCCGAGTTCACCTCCCGAGGGTCCGCTGCTGCTGCTGCCATCGCCCCCCGAGGGTCCGCTGCTGCTGCCGTTGCCTCCCGAGGGTCCGCTGCCGTCGCCTCCCGAGGGTCCGCTGCCATCGCCTCCCGAGGGTCCGCTGCCGTCGCCTCCCGAGGGTCCGCTGCCGCTGCCGTCGCCTCCCGAGGGTCCGCTGCCGTCGCCTCCCGAGGGTCCGCTGCCGTCGCCTCCCGAGGGTCCGCTGCCGCCGCCTGGGGTCGCCAGGGATCCTGCTTCGCCTGGGGTCGCCAGGAATCCTGCTTCGCCTGGGGTCGCCAGGGATCCTGCTTCGCCTGGGGTCACCAGGGATCCTGCTTCGCTTGGGGTCACTACACTATGGCCGGAGCCCTACGGAGGGGAACGGACGGCCATGAAGAAAGGGGGAGAGGTCCAGAGACCAGCTCCCCCAGCCGCACTTTCGCGGCCGGAGATCATGTGGTCGGAGCCCCACGGAGGGGAACTGCCGGCCTTGAAGAAGGGGGGGGAGGTCAGGAGACCAGCTTCCCCAGCCGCACTTTCGCGGCAGGAGATTGTGTGGTCAGAGCCCCACGGAGGGGAACTGCTGGCCGTGAAGAGGAGGGGGAAGGTCAGGAGACCAGCTCCCCCAGCCGCACTTTCGCGGCAGGATAGAGTGTGGAGGGAGCCCCGGAAGAGGGAGCTGCCGGCCACGAAGAATTGGGGGGTGCCAGAAATTCCACCATGGCCACCCCCCAGAAGCAACTTGCTTCCCCCTCTTCCAGGACATTGAGACTGAGGGGGGAGGTGGCCGAAAAGGCCATGTGTGCTGCGCACAAGGGGGGGCATGTGTGGCGGAGTATCCCGCCCCTATTTATTATTATTTGTATTTTTGTTTACGGCGCGGGTAAAAGCGCTGCGTCTTTTATTATTATATTTAAAAACCCTGTGAGGATGCATGGCTGATCAGCTACTGATTATTTAACTAGCTGACAGTCATGCATCCTTACCAAACGCGTGCAGACTCTGGCCGAGGGATAATAAGATAATTAACAACTAGTTAATCCCTCGGCCAGAGTATATAAACCTGCAGCTCTCTGCACTCGAGGTGGTTGCGTGTACAGAGGAGAGTACGGGGAGCGGAGAGAGCGAGCAACATTCGAAAAACAATTGCTAAAACGTGCTGGATTGTCCAGCACGACACTTACTTGTTTGTTTGTTTATTCGTTTGGCCCTCGTGCCCTTTTGTTTTGTGTTTTGTTGTTTTGTTTAAATCTTTTGTTTTGTTTGTTATTAAATACGCTGAGTGCAATAGCATTCAGCTTCACCCGCCCATCCACTGTTTTGGTGTCAGTTACTTCCTGGTCCGTGACGTCATCCACCTCACCATTGCGAGCCAGACCTGCCACAGGCTGGCAAACCATGTGACTTGCGCAAGTTTGGACACCTGACTTGTTATCTGCACATAGCCACCTACCTACACACCTGATTTCATAAGCCTGCGATGAGGTCTCGGAAGAAAAGAAAAATAATAATAATAATAATAATAATAATAATAATAATAATAATAATAATAATAATAATAATAACTAGAGTTGCAAGCAACTTTACGGCTTCCAAGCAGTCATCGTAAATTTTATGTGCATTGGTTATCGCACTATGCAGACATTTTTTCACGGCTGTGCTATTTACCGTTCATGATAACAGCATTTTTGCAAATTGGGCAAAATTTTCACTAAATCTAAGATGGCTGCCACACCATGTGACCAATGGCTGCCATATTGACCATGGCACAACATCCCATAGTCCTCTACATCTGTGTGAAATTTCGTGCATTTTGGTGCAGCATAGGCAGTTTTATAGCCAGTTGCGTATGTTGATGATGTCATGCAGTTTGATTGGTTCATGGCAGCCATGTTTGTTCAAATAGGAACTTTTCCTGAATAACTTTTTTAGAGGACAGTACAAAGATAACGTATACCCAAGATTCAAGTCAATAAGCCGGAAGGCTCATGAGGAGTTGTTGTTTAAGTGTTTTACGCAAAATCCAACATAGCTGCCACACCATGTGACCGATCTATTTTTCCTTAAGTAGAATCAATCGTGGGCATGAGGCACTATGTTTAATTTTTTTCACAGCTGTACTATTTACTCTTCATGAGAACAATACTTTTGAATATTGCACAAAAAATTACCGTTTCAAATACAGTTTCAACGGTATTTTATAGAGCAAGCGATTGTGAAGCGTTTTGTCTATGCGTTTGTTTAGAAATAGATGTTTCAATGTAAACGAGGGCTCCAAAGTCGCGCCCCCCTTTCTCACAAGCATCTTTGAAATGGATTACACAGACGGTTTCGTTTCGTAGGATTTGTGACTGTATTTGAGCACAGTTCAGTCATAAAAATAATTATATGACGATTTTTAAGCAAAGTTTATTTGTATTAAACATGTAATTTTTTTCGAGTGTGTTGTGGTTTAAAGAATAGTGCAGGTTTTTTTTTAAATGTTTTTTTTTAATTTGAGTTCTGTATACTTACAAGAGCGTGTGTTGTGTGTGTGTGTGTGTGTGTGTGTGTGTGTGCGCGCGCGCGCGCTGCATTTTTATCCCAGCATTGATGCAGCTGCATAATTTCTTTTAAATTCTTTGTGTGTGTCATTATTGCCTGTATGTCCACGAGGTCATAAGTAAATAGCATTACGTTTGAGAAGCTGGTAAGCTCGAATTATACCAAATTGTACACATGGTAGTTTTATTAAAATGACGATTTTTAAGCAAACTTCATTTGTATTAAACATGTAATTGCTTCGAGTGTGTTGTGGTTTAAAAAATAGTGCAGTTTTTTTTTAAAAAATTTTATTTGGTTTCTGTATACTTACAACAGCGTGTGGAAAAAAATGGCCGTTTTTAATTTTGACTTTTGCTCAATTTCCAGGGTAAGCTGTCCCCAGTGGTGGGAATGTGTCATTTCAGGGTAAAAACTGGTAAAGTGACATCAGTGCCCATATTGATTGGCTCATGGCGGTCTTGTTTGTTGATGTAAGAACTTTTCCTGAATAACTTTTTTAAAGGACAGTACAAAGATAATGTATACCCATGATTCAAATCAATAAGCCAAAAGGCTCATTAGGAGTTGTTGTTTAAGTATTTTACGCAAAATCCAACATAGCTGCCACACCATGTGACCGATCCATTTTTCCTTTAGTAGAATCAATCGTGGACATGAGCGCACTATTTACAAATTTTTTCACAGCTGTAATGTTTACCGTTCATGAGAACAAGACTTTTGAAAATTGCACAAAAATATCATTACATCTAAGATGGCTGCCACACCATGTGACCTAAGGCCACCACATTGACCATGGCACAACATCCCATAGTCTCTACATCTGTGTGAAATTTCATGCATTTTGGTGCAGCATAGGCAGTTTTATAGCCAGTTGCGTGTGTTGATGATGTCATGCAGCGTGGACGCCACGATTTTCACAGTAGCAACTTCCTTTGAACAAGCGGAATAGAGGACCATACTGAGATGTTTTATTCCAATTTTTGTTTCAATCGGATAAGCGGTTTCAGAGAAGATGTTTGAATTTTGAGAATTCAACATTTTTATGACATTAATCGATGTGGTTGCCAAACCACATAACCAATCAGCTTCATATTTACAACAGTTAATCAAGAGTAGAGTACTCTAGAGTAAGCGGTTTCCGAAGCATAGGCGTTTTTAAAAATTTCGCAAAATCCAATATGGCTGCCAAACCATGTGACTTGCGCAAGATTGGACGCCTAACCTGTTATGAGCACATAGCCACCTACCTACAAACCCGATTTTTTGTTTCTGCGATGAGGTTTCGGCAGAAAGAAAAATAATAATAACTAGAAGTTGCAGGCAACTTGAAGGCTTCCAGGCCTTTACAGCAGAACAAGATACGGTTTGAGACTCGTGAAAATGGAAATCAGACGAACATGTTGTTAATTGGAAAGCATCATTTTATCGTGTGTGTTTTTTGCAGGATAACGGTTAGTATTTTATAAATGTTGATTTAGTATTCATTTTGAAACTACTTGTGATTCGTTGTGGGAGGGCAATTCGCGCTTTGGAACTTTCAGCTGCATATTTTAAATACCCCGGCTGTCAATTTTCTGTACACCCCGAGATTATGGTAATTTTATGAAAAAAAAAATTCAAATAATAATATAAAAAATGGCAATTTTACACTGTTAAAAAATAAACTGGGCACAGTATTTTTTTTAACCATTATATAATTTACTGTTAGATGTGATACTATTATTAAGCAGTATATGCTTTTCATGGTCATAAGCGGCCTCCTGTGGTGAGATTTTCCAAAGCAGTCTTTGTCTCCAGAGACTGTTGTACAGTTCGCCACAAGAGGGCAACCTTGTACCACCCCATAGTTAAAGGCCAAACTTTGTGTTTTTTTTCTGCTTGTTAATGTAAAACACAGTGATATTTCGTTTTTTGTTCTTCTAGTGGGATACTACAGGTAAGAAGATAAGGTTAAATAGGTATAAGATTATGGCTGAAGCAGTGAGCTGTGGAAAAGGTGGTGAGTACTGCATAGAAGCTGGTCAGCTACAATTATAAAATAACACGGTTCTAGACCAAGCGATTCTTAACCGTTCTGTATATACTTTTATTTAACTGAAATAACCAGTTAATTAAAGCTACGCTTGCAAAGTGCCCCCCCAAAAAACTATCAGATACAACTCAAAAGTTTTATTTATGAACATCATATCTAACATTTGCACAGCAGAAACATTGTATTTAAATGAAAAAATAAATATAAAAGGCTTTATTTTCAAAATTAGCGCATATAGGGCCACATAGCGCATTGTAGGTTATATTAATAATAAAAGCATGTGTTGTAACAAGCCGTGAAAATGACTACTTTTGGCGGTTCCAGGTAGAAGTGCTCAGAACTTTTTTTATTTTTGCGATTGTGACTTTCAAACGTCGTCAGTGTATTCAATACATGTATTTAGGAAAAGTCAAGAACAGACAACCGTTGATCTTTAACACGCGCACAGATGTTTTTTTTTTTTTTTTTTTTTTTTTGGCTTCTGCCTGCATGTCCACGAGGTTACTTTTAACATTACAGCAGAGAAGCTGGTCAGCTGGTATTTATTTAACTGAAATAACCAGTTAATGAAAGATACACTTCAAAGTGCCCGCCCCCCCCCGATTTTTAAACAAACTGTATTCGTGTGACTTGTAAAGCTCATGTATTCAACATATTAGTATTACTATTGTGTTGTGGTTTAAAAATAAGTGCGTTTTTTTAATTTTCCTGCTATACAGTTACAACAGCGTTTTTTTTTTTTTTTTTTTTTTTAAATACGATTACAAGACATTTGTATACAGCACGAGATCACGGTATTTTTTTCAAATAATTAGTGTGTTTCAGTATGTCTACAGTTCTGTATATCTCTGCATGTCTACAAGGTTGTTTCAAATAAACAAACAACATTAGTGCAGAGATTACAGTCATTTTTCTCATACAGTGAGTGTGTGTGCGCGCGCGGTGCTTTTTTCCCCGCGTTGATGCAATTCCAAACAGTAAAAATAATTATATGACGATTTTTAAGCAAACTGTATTCGTGTGACTTGTAAAGCTCATGTATTAAATATATTAGTATTACGATTGTGTGCTGGTTTAAAAATAAGTGCGTTTTTTGTGTCTTTTTATACTGTACTGTGAGGCACATACCTGTTATATTTAAAAGACAAAAACATAATTACACAAGTACACGGCAGGCTTAGTACATCACTGCTGCCTGCTTCACGTCTTTACGCTGTCTGACAGCACGAGTGTCAGAGAGCACTGCAGTTAAAGGGACAGCCAGAGTGTGATGCGCTTTTGAAGTTCTGCTCGTTGTAGTTTTATTTATTATAATTTGTTATTTATTTACTAGCTCGACATAACTACAACACGCATGTTTCCCTGCGGTTGCCTGGCTACACTTGCATGTCCACGTGGTTATTTTAAGTAAACAAAGCACATTACAGCAGAACAAGCTTATCAGCTCCTATTACACTAAAATGACAGCTGTTTTGGGGAGGGATTCTCTGTGAATAACCATGCGATCTTCGTCCTTACAATTGTATTTAATAGAGCAAGCGATTTTGAACAGTTTTGTCTATGGCACTCATTACTTTGCAAGCGTGTCTTTCAAGTCGACCCCCCCCCCCCTTCCCTTCAAAGCGTCTTTTCAATGGCTTACACGCGCGGCTTTTTTGCAGCAGATTCAGGATTTGTGACTGTTGTAAAAATAATTATATGACGATTTCTAAGCAAACTGCATTCGTGTGACTTGTAAAGCTCATGTATTAAACATATTAGTATTACGATTGTGTTGTGGTTTAAAAATACGTGCCGTTTTTTTTTTTTTTTTTTGCCTGCTGTTACAACAGCGTTTTAAAAAAAAAAGATTACAAGACATTTCTATACAGCACGAGATCACGGTATTTTTTTCAGGTAATTAGTGTGTTTCAGTATGTCTACAGTTCTGTATATCTCTGCATGTCCACAAGGTTATTTTAAATAAATAAACAACATTAGGGCAGAGATTACAGTCATTTTTCTCGTATTTAAGTGAGCGCGCGCGCGTGGTGCATTTCTTTTCCCAGCGTTGCTGCAGCTGCAACAGTTCTTAAAAAAATAAGTTCTTAGTTACAGTATGTGGCATTGTACACTGTACAGTGTGTATGTGTAATAAAATACTAGCCATTCCAGTGTAATTACTGTGTTTAAAGTTACACGAGTTAGTTAAACAGTTCTTGTCAGACACCAGCAAAAAAATGGCTGCCTTTTTTTCCCTAGACCGTGCTCACGTTTCCATGGCAACAGCTGTCCCTGGTGGTGGGAATGTATCATTTCAGGGTATTTTTTGGGCAAAAATGCCACATCACCCACATTGATTGGCTCATGGCAGCCATGTTTGTTAATGTAGAAACTTTTCCTGAATAACTTTTTTAGAGGACACTACAAAGATAACATATGCCCAAGATTCACGTCAATCGGCCAAACGGTTCATGAGGAGATGTCGTTTAAGCGTTTTACGCAAAATGGCACATAGTTTCCACACCATGTGAGCGATCAACTTTTTTTCTTGCGTAAAATCAATCGTGGAGATGAACGCACTATGTACAAAAATTGTCACAGCTGTACTATGTACCGTTCATGAGAAGAAGACATTTGAAAAATTCCCAAAATTTTCATTAAATCCAAGATGGCTGCCACACCATGTGACCAAAAGCCGCCATATTGACCATGGCACAACATCCCATAGTCCTCTACATCCGTACCAAATTTCGTGAGTTTTGGTGCAGCCTTTAAAAATTATAGGCTTTTGTAATTTGGGAGGAAGGAAACAAAAAAAAAAAATAACTAGAAGTTGCAGGCAACTTGAAGGCTTCCAGGCATTTACAGCAGAACAAGATACGGTTTGAGACTTGTGAAAATGGAAATCGTACGAACATGTTGTTAATTGGAAAGCATCATTTTATCGTGTGTGTTTTTTGCAGGATAACGGTTAGTATTTTATAAATGTTGATTTAGTATTCATTTTGAAACTACTTGTGATTCGTTGTGGGAGTGCAATTCGCGCTCTGGAACTTTCAGCTGCATATCTGAAATACCCCGGCTGTCAATTTTCTGTACACCCCGAGATTATAGTAATTTTATGAAAAAAAAATTCAAATAATAATATAAAAAAATGTCAATGTTACACTGTTAAAAAATAAACTGGGCACAGTATTTTTTTTAACCATTATATAATTTACTGTTAGATGTGATACTATTATTAAGCAGTATATGCTTTTCATGGTTATAAGCGGCCTCCTGTGGTGAGATTTTCCAAAGCAGTCTTTGTCTCCAGAGACTGTTGTACAGTTCGCCACAAGAGGGCAACCTTGTACCACCCCGTAGTTAAAGGCCAAACTTTGTGTTTTTTTTCTGCTTGTTAATGTAAAACACAGTGATATTTCGTTTTTTGTTCTTCTAGTGGGATACTACAGGTAAGAAGATAAGGTTAAATAGGTATAAGATTATGGCTGAAGCAGTGAGCTGTGGAAAAGGTGGTGAGTACTGCATAGAAGCTGGTCAGCTACAATTATAAAATAACACGGTTCTAGACCAAGCGATTCTTAACCGTTCTGTATATACTTTTATTTAACTGAAATAACCAGTTAATTAAAGCTACGCTTGCAAAGTGCCCCCCCCCCCCCCCCCCCCCCCGCAAACTATCACATACAACTCAAAAGTTTTATTTATAAACATCATATCTAACATTTGCATAGCAGAAACATCGTATTTAAATGAAAAAATAAATATAAAAGGCATTATTTTCAAAATTAGCGCATATAGGGCCATATAGGGCATTTTAGGTTATATTAATAATAACAGCATGTGTTGTAACAAGCCGTCAAAATGACTACTTTTGGCGGTTCCAGGTAGAAGTGCTCAAAACTTTTTTTTATTTTTGCAATTGTGACTTTCAAACGTCGTCAGTGTATTCAATACATGTATTTAGGAAAAGTCAAGAACAGACAACCGTGGATCTTTAACACACGCAGAGTAATTTAAATTGTAAAAGTGAAAACCGTTGTAGTGTTAAAAAGAATAGTGCAGATGTTTTTTTTTTTTGGCTTCTGCCTGCATGTCCACGAGGTTACTTTTAACATTATAGCAGAGAAGCTGGTCAGCTGGTATTTATTTAACTGAAATAAGCAGTTAATGAAAGATACACTTCAAAGTGCCCCCCCCCCCGATTTTTAAACAAACTGTATTCGTGTGACTTGTAAAGCTCATGTATTCAACATATTAGTATTACTATTGTGTTGTGGTTTAAAAATAAGTGCGTTTTTTATTTTTCCTGCTATACAGTTACAACAGCGTTTTTTTAAAAAAAAAAAAAAAATACGATTACAAGACATTTGTATACAGCACGAGATCACGGTATTTTTTTCAAATAATTAGTGTGTTTCAGTATGTCTACAGTTCTGTATATCTCTGCATGTCTACAAGGTTGTTTCAAATAAACAAACAACATTAGTGCAGAGATTACAGTCATTTTTCTCATACAGTGAGTGTGTGTGCGCGCGCGGTGCTTTTTTCCCCGCGTTGATGCAATTCCAAACAGTAAAAATAATTATATGACGATTTTTAAGCAAACTGTATTCGTGTGACTTGTAAAGCTCATGTATTAAATATATTAGTATTACGATTGTGTGCTGGTTTAAAAATAAATGCGTTTTTTTGTGTCTTTTTATACTGTAGTGTGAGGCACATACCTGTTATATTTAAAAGACAAAAACATAATTACACAAGTACACGGCAGGCTTAGTACATCACTGCTGCCTGCTTCACGTCTTTACGCTGTCTGACAGCACGAGTGTCAGAGAGCGCTGCAGTTAAAGGGACAGCCAGAGTGTGATGCGCTTTTGAAGTTCTGCTCGTTGTAGTTTTATTTATTATTATTTTTTATTTATTTACTAGCTCGACATAACTACAACACGCATGTTTCCCTGCGGTTGCCTGGCTACACTTGCATGTCCACGTGGTTATTTTAAGTAAACAAAGCACATTACAGCAGAACAAGCTGATCAGCTCCTATTACACTAAAATGACAGCTGTTTTGGGGAGGGATTCTCTGTGAATAACCATGCGATCTTCGTCCTTACAATTGTATTTAATAGAGCAAGCGATTTTGAACAGTTTTGTCTATGGCACTCATTACTTTGCAAGCGTGTCTTTCAAGTCGACCCCCCCCCCCCCTTCAAAGCGTCTTTTCAATGGCTTACACGCGCAGCTTTTTTGCAGCAGATTCAGGATTTGTGACTGTTGTAAAAATAATTATATGACGATTTCTAAGCAAACTGCATTCGTGTGACATGTAAAGCTCATGTATTCAACATATTAGTATTACGATTGTGTTGTGGTTTAAAAATACGTGCCGTTTTTTTTTTTTTTTTTTGCCTGCTGTTACAACAGCGTTTTAAAAAAAAATGATTACAAGACATTTCTATACAGCACGAGATCACGGTATTTTTTTCAAGTAATTAGTGTGTTTCAGTATGTCTACAGTTCTGTATATCTCTGCATGTCCACAAGCTTATTTTAAATAAATAAACAACATTAGGGCAGAGATTACAGTCATTTTTCTCGTATTTAGTGAGCGCGCGCGCGTGGTGCATTTCTTTTCCCAGCGTTGCTGCAGCTGCAACAGTTCTTAAAAAAATAAGTTCTTAGTTACAGTATGTGGCATTGTACACTGTACAGTGTGTATGTGTAATATAATACTAGCCTTTCCAGTGTAATTACTGTGTTTTAAAGTTACACGAGTTAGTTAAACAGTTCTTGTCAGACACCAGCAAAAAAATGGCTGCCTTTTTTTCCCTAGACCGTGCTCACGTTTCCATGGCAACAGCTGTCCCTGGTGGTGGGAATGTATCATTTCAGGGTATTTTTTGGGCAAAAATGCCACATCACCCACATTGATTGGCTCATGGCGGTCATGTTTGTTGATGTAGGAACTTTTTCCTGACTAATTGTTTTAGAGGACAGTACAAAGATAGCATATAACCAAGATTCACATCAATTGGCCAAACGGCTCATGAGGAGTTGTTGTTTAAGCGTTTCACGCGAAATCCAACATAGCTGCCACACCATGTGACCGATCCATTTTTCCTTAAGTAGAATCAATTGTGGACATGAGCGCACTATGTACATTTTCACACTTGTACAATTTACCGTTCATGAGAAGACTTTTGAATATTGTCCAAACTTTTCATTAAATCCAAGATGGCTGCCACACCATGTGACCAAAGGCCGCCATATTGACCACGACACAAAATCACATAGTCCTCTACATCCATGTCAGATTATGTGCGTTTTGGTGCAGCCGTTAAGAAGTTATAGGCAGTTTTATAGCCAGTTGCGTATGTTGATGATGTCATGCAGCGTGGATGCCATGGTTTTCACAGTAGCAACTTCCCTTGAACAAGCGTAACAGATTACCATACTGAGAAGTTTTATTCCAATTTTTTCTTTCAATCGGATAAGCGGTTTCAGAGAAGATGTTTGAATTTTGATGATTTTATATTTTTATGGTAATTTTATGACCTTAATCAATGTGGTTGCCAAACCACAGAACCAATCAGCTTCATATTAACAACATTTAATCATGGACTGTCCCTCAACATGTATAGCAATTTTCAGAACTCTGCAGTAAGCGGTTTTCGATACATAGGCATTTTAACAAATTCTGCAATATCCAATATGGCTGCCGAACCATGTGGCTTGCGTAAATTTGTTGAATATCACCGACTATCATCCATAGGCATCTACCAGTGTACCGAATTTCATGAGTTTTTGAGCATGTTTTGGAAAAAAAAAATAATAATAACTAGAGTTGCGAGCAACTTTACGGCTTCCAAGCAGTTATCGTGAAATTTAAACGCATTGGTTATTATAAATGAAGCGTTATCATCACAACTAAGTGTGTCAATTTTGGCCCACATATTGGAATTATTGGTTAGTATGCTATTTACATTTTATTTAGATGCACACAAAATTCTAAATAGTATGCAGTCATATAGACTTTAAACATAATGCATATAAGAGGCTAACATTGTTCTAAATTCTAGATCACTCTTTGTTTGAGTTTGTGTGCGTGTGTGTGTCTGTGAGCGTGTGTGATCGTGTGGTGCCCTGTTCTTCATTTTGCAATATAAAATAAAGTCTACAGCATGTATTGGTTTTTGTATATTTTAATGCAACTATCATTTAATGTGCATTTCTTTTAAAACAATAGAAAGTGATAATAGTGTAACGATTAGCTATCAGGGGTGCCTGGCATATTCACCATATTTAATTGTGACCAAACCGCTACTAGGACATAACCACTCAAATCCTATGCCGAGGAATTATAAACAGGACAGAGGAGAGAAGAAGCTGAAACAGAACTGTGACAGAGATCGAATGACTCTTGGTGTTAGATCTCCCTCTCAACTTGTGAGGCCACGGTGCAAGAGGAACAGAGTACCCTTAATTAAATGGCACAACAATTTATTCCGTAGGGTAGGTGGAAGTCGGTCATTTAGGAAGGGGGCAGAGCTACAGCACCCAAGCTCATTGACCCGGACGGTAAGCGGCGTGGCATCTGAGGACTGGAGGAGCGGATGCGCTCGTTACCCTCGGGGTCAGAGGCGAGGGTATAAATAGGGGGCATGGCTTGAGTGATCTGTTCCTTTGTAGATGGTTAAATTACATAGCCGAGAAGGAGCCTGTATTGCGAAAACTAACCGTGTGTCTTGTCTGTGTCTTAACACTGTGTGTCTTTTGTGTTATTTCTCACTAAAAGAATACTGAGCACGATCCGGAGCTGCAGCCGCAGGGCAGCGAAAACCCGGACCTCAGCACTCACTTTCCCACTGCAGGAACTGTCTTTGTTTGCACCACTAACACCAAAATCACGCACTGTCTAAATTGTGTCTGTGTTTTGTGTTTTATGTGGGTGACGAAACAGGACTTTTTGGGTTACGGGTCAAACCCGTTGGATTATAAAACGGAGTGATACACGCCGCTGTACCACTTCCTACAGTGTTATTATTTGCAGGTTTGCCTTAAGGCTCTGGACATTTTCTGAATAAAATAAACACCCTTGCACCTGTACCAAACGTTGTTTGTGTAATTACTGTGCACTGCACTCACCTGCAAGTATTCACCACTCTGCCACAAGAACCCATAGGGACAGTACAAATTGAGCAGTTATTGTGCTCTGCAGGTAACAGACCTTTTGGAGAGTTAGCTAAAGAGCCATTGTCATAGTTCCACCTTAAGTTGACGCCGTATCAGTTCAGTATACCCATTCACTTGAATTCCGTATGTAGATACTACAGAATCAGAGACAATTTATTTGTAAACACAGCCCTATAAATACAATTTAATCTAATTAAAATTAAAGGTAGAAGGTAACTGATGCCTGTTATATGTTTACATTCTGCCGAAATTATACTCATGGTAGCTTTAATAAAACAAATTTGTTCGTAAGTTTTACAAACTGCGTATAACTTTTATTTCGAGACTTTGAATTTTCCCATTGACTTGTCAACACACTGTGGCGGTAGGCAGTGCTTAATTTGTAAATCGGGAGGTCCCGGAACACATAGTGAGCGAGAGGGGGGGTGTTCCGGGAGGCTCTGAGGTACCGGAACGCATGAGAAAAAAAGTGGGCCTTGGTTCGGGCATGTTCAAAAACCTTTTTTTCTGAGGGCTCTTTGTTGTTTTTTTTACGTGGGAGGCAGAGGACGTTACTGTACATTCCACCCACTCTTTTGCTAGTTTCATCCCTCCAGTCTTTTCCGGACCCAAACTCCCTACCTTTTTGCATGTTGTACAGCCCAGCTTTGAATTTTGCATGACAAGCCAGGGGTTATAAGTTTGCTTTTTCTTGAACTGAGCCTCCGTCCAAACTGCACCTGCTCCGGGCACTTCGTCGGTGGATGCACTGTCCTCCCTAGTGATGTGTAGTTTGTGAACGAATCGTTCTTTTTGAATGACTCACTAAGGTGAACGATGGGAATCGGATCAGGGTCCCTATTGAATCGGTTCTTTTGATTCATCTTATGAACAAGCTGTGTGGCGCAGGAGTCAAGTTACCAGCCTATCAAAAGTCATGAAATGATTCCTTACCTCTCAAGTCTGGCTGATTTGTTCGTTGTAACAATGAAACCGGATTGTCTCTCAACTCATTGAGAGTTATGAAACTGAAGACCGTATGTGCCATGTTGGATCCAAATTCCCGCTTACTTAGTGCATGATAAGAACTCTGTGTGAGCCAGAATTGCGTCAGTTACATCCTCCAGACCATAGCTATATGATCCAGACATAGAGTGAACATAGAGTGAACATAGAGTGCTGCTTCACGCTGTCAGAAACTCAGATTACAGGTTTGTGCATTTTTTATTTTTCTTACAGTTCTTCTTAGTTTACTATGTACGTAACCTTGTGCAAGTCTGCCAAACAAATAAATAATAAAATGAATCACTACTAGTTGTAGCCTATGTGTGTTTGTTATTTTTTATACACATACAAAATTAATCATATCTATAGTTAACTATTTTGCACAAATTATGATTAATACTTCTAAGTCATCTTGAGTAAAGTCAGCCAAATTACTAAATAATAATAATAATAATAATAATAATAATAATAATAATAATAATAATAATAATAATAATAATAATAGAGATATACACCTCATTTCCAAAATAAATAAATACAAACATCTACTGGTATTGTAACGTTATTGTACCCAAGGCTTAATTATATAACTTGTGATTAAATATTTGACCTTGAGGAATTAATGTATTTTATACATGACAATTTACAACTATGGTTAAATATTTTATAATTTAATAATGACGGCGATTCACCTTAGTCCACAAGGTGACACGTAGTATCAGCTCCGATACAGCAACCTTTTAGGAGGATATTGCACATTCTAATGGATGACGTTCTTAAACGTCTATTATATTTTACACGCACATTAAATATACATTTTCTAAATGTTATTTTACTGTGTTAAACACTAAAAAATACTAAATATATAGACGTTTAAACTTTGTTTATATAAAATGTACATGTTGCGGTTATGGGTGTGCTTCAACGTGTGATTGATTACATGACTAATCCCAAAGGTTTACTGGATAGAAGAGGAAATGGGCAAACATCGTTTTGCTATGTGCTGAATAAATACCACGGATTAGTTCCACAAATACCACTCGTTCGAGCCTCTCTTTTTTTTTGTTGTAAAAAACAATGGGTGACTCCAAATGTATAGAAAAAAAAACACGTAAGAAATGCAATTGACTTTTTTTTTTAAAGATTAAATTAAATTAGATTGATACTGATGGCTAAACATGCTAATGGTTCAAACTGTTATGTTATCTCCAGTATTCTAAATATATATTATTATTTTTTGTCAAACTATATTTAATTTAATGTTTATGAACCCAGTCAACCAAATATAGATTCTCCCTAGCTTTTGTGATGTGCAGTTCGTGAATGACTCGTTCTTTCCGGTTCAAATAAGCCTACGTAAACAATCTTAATGCGGTCTACATTGATTGGTTTTGTGTCATTGAATCAGTGAATCAAATGAACGAAATGAATCGATTCACCAAACTGAACTGAATCAAATGAATCAAGTCACTAAAAATAATCGAACTGCCCATCACTAGTCCTCCCCGACCCCGTCCTCCTCTCCCGCTGAGTCTGACTCACTAGTGGCCTACTAGCTAGTGGAGGACGTGCCGGTGGTGATGCTGAACTGGCAGGATTAGCAGCGCAGACAGCGCTGCTAGCTAAGGCATCGCCATCAGGAACAGTTTCCCCCTCATTTTTGATTTGGCTTTCCTTTCCCACGACACGTTTCAAATTCAGTAGCGACGACTAAGATAAGTGATGTGATTACGTAGGGACCTTTCGCTAGCTCACCACCACTGTTTCAAGATCAGTTACTTACCTCACCGGCCCGCCCCATAACCTCTATGTACAAATAAGAGAGCAGGTCTGGAATCGGTGTGGCAGGATAGGATGCACTTTTACGGGGGGCGGGAGAAATAACGAGGAGGCAGAGGCAACTTTAACTCTGATCGCTTTTATTAGAATGTTTACAGTGCAAACAGTGGAAAAAATAATAAATCATGCCGCGAGAGGTACCGGATCCGGGCAAATTAGGTGCCGGAACGAAAAAAGTCAAATCTGAGAGGTGCCGGATCCTGTTCCAGCAGGATCCGGCTCAAATTAAGCACTGGCGGTAGGTTTATACTAGAAACACTTTAAAACATACAAATAACCAAACAAATATCGTATTAAACATCATTTATCTATTGATATGAGTAGTCTGTCAGCCTAGCTAAGAGTAGATCCTGCAGCTGCCACATCGCTTTAAAAAATAAATAAATAAAAATATCCGCTTTTTATTCTCCATGAATAACAATGCGATCTTTACAGTTACGATGATATTTCACAGAGCAAGCGATTCTGAACAGTTTTGTGTATACATTTCATTACCAAAAATAACTTGTTTAATTAAAGATACGGCCCCAAAGTGCCCTCCCGACGCGTCTTTTAAATGGGTTACACGCGTGGGTTTGTTGGAACAGATTCAGGATCTGTGACTGTGTTTGACCACAGTTCAGTCGTAAAAATAATTATATAACAATTTTTAAGCAAACTGTATTCATGTGACTTGTAAAGCTCATGTATTATATATATATATATATATATTATTTTTTGTTTGTTTCGATTGTCTTCTGGTTTAAAAAGCATAGTGCAGGTTATTTTTTTGTTTTTATTTTTTCGGGTGGATGCAGCTGCAACAGTACCCAGATAGCACCCACACGTCTTGCCGACGTAGGCGGAGCACTGGGATATCGGCATTGCATCGCAGGCCAATGAAAGCGTAGGGCCGACGTCAGTACGGCTTTATGTTTCATAATTAAAAACGTACGTCAAATGAAATGTATTAGGATAAAATATAACCCTTTCACTATCTTCATAATTCCTGTTTACACACACAAAATATACAAAATATGTAATGTAATATAAACTATATATATATATAATATTAATGACGACAGTGAATGGGTTATCTCACTGCTTTTGTATCCACCGTCAGCGCACTTGCGCAAAAATTGACCGTTAATTTAAGAGCGGTTTCCAGAAGTTGGTGGTGTGCATTTGGGTGGCTTGTTCCTTAACAGTAAAGTTGGATAAAAGGTAAGATATTTTAAATCATTAATTTGAGGCATGTTTTTTTTGTTGTAAAATGAATTGTTTTTATTTTAGTATCTTGTTTAATGAAAACGATCAACACCGCTAAGTTAAAATGGAGTCTTAAACCTATTTGAAATACGACTTAAAATCATGTTTAAATTTAAAGAATAGTACAGTTTACACTTGATTACTAGAGGATTGTTTCCTCTTTTTACGCAATATGATTGAAAAAAAAAAACTGTGTGGAGATTGCATGTTCTCCCCGTGTTCGCATTGTGGGTTTTCTCCGGGTACTCCGGTTTCCTCATTCCCATTACTATCTGTAAACAGTCCAGTTCGCCCCAGTATAACCGTGTATGTAAAAAAAAAAATACATAAAATCACAAGACGCTTTTTCAATTTGGATTTACCCCAACTAAGGAAAGCAGCGATCATCAGTCTGCTGTGCCGCAGGCTGTCGGTAACAACATGTTATCTAGCTAGGCCAAGCATAGGCCTACACTATATGACTGAATTATAAATATCGATCTGTATAAGGGTGCCTACTTGGTAAATAAATAATAAATTATAAGAACATAGCAATGTAATTTCCTCAAAAAAGTGAAACCACTAGTTAGAAAACCTGGATTTCCTCTCTCTCAAGTAGTGTGTAGACTATCTGAGAAAGAAAATAGAGAACCTAACCCTGTAAACAAAAGATATGGGGCTAAAAAAGAGCATATGGACGGTCCACTCCCACCATCTTTAAATGCTGCCTGGCAGTACAAGGAAATGCATGCTGAATTGTACTCTTTAAAGCTGGATGCTGCCAATAGTTGTATTCTGACAGGGGGGGAAATTGCACAAGTGAAAAATATTCTAGTACTCTATGATGAAGTGTATGTGGCATTTTCAGTATTTGAACAACAGCAGTCATTATTTGACAACCCATTACAATCATCTGTTTTAGGTATATATTTAGTGGATGGTCTTTCGCACACAATACATTGATGCAAATTTGATGATATTGATGGGAAGTGTTTTCTTGTGCCTCATGGTAATCGGTTTGTTTGTGTGCCCCTCTTGCATAAGGATTTGTCATAGTTATTACCGCATACATCCTTGTAAGATCTTTGCGTAAGGTGTAGCTTTATTTCTTATGGAACAGTTTAAGCTTTAAGAGTCAGGAGTTGTCTTACTTTTCATAACAGACAAGGTAGCGTGAGTACTGAGTTGTGATCAGTTTACCTAACTGATCGTGTACATTTTCTTTATGTGAACCAGGTCTTGATAATGTATCTTATTGTTGAGTTTACGGAAGAGAGAAACACTAGCATAGTTGCCAAGTCCTGGGTTGATGATGGAGTGGCATGGTGGCCTCCTTACAAAGGGCAGGCCCGTTTAAACCGCTGCATCAGGAATATGGAGGTGCCAGATTCCGAGCAAGGGTGGAAGCTGTACGATGTCCGTGTACTGTATGAAACTGGTCATTCTTTTCAAACATTCTTTTGTCTTAATGTATCTACAGTATACTGTGCATTAGATGTTATAGAAAAACAGATCTTAAATTATTGTTTTAATAACTAGAAATATAATTATTTTAATTAATAAGACATTTAAATTATTTTGGGAATTTTCATAATTTCTCTTTCTTTTTTAGCTTCTTTTGAGAAAGCGCATGAAAAATTGGCTTTGTCGTGTGACACTTCAAATTTAAACTGATGCAGACCTGGATCAGATTGTAAAACGCAAACCCAAGTAAGGAGAATACAGTCCTTTTCCTATTATATATCCACATAACACATTATTGTTCTTTATTACATATATCTAAATTAATTTAATAGAAATGTGTTATAATTTTCTAAATTTTCTGTATTATAAAAATCCCTTTGCAAATTATTTTATAGAGCATTAGGTTGACATTGAGTTTAGTGTTGCAAATCAATATACAATCAATATACAAGGCTAGTGAACATTGTTAACAGTAGAAATTTGCATTAAGTGTGAGTTTTTCAGATCTAATCAGTTAAGGAAAATAACCTGGTTTCTTGGTGTGGTCATAAGAAAACTGCAGTGAAAATGTAGGTGGTGGGGTGAGTGCAGGGGAGGTTAGCCCATAACTGCCAGACGACACATATAAACTACTGTCATAGGATTGTATGATTCTGTTTCAGACCGAACAGAAGGTGGTCTTCATCTGAATAATCATCTGATGGGGATGAACCATTGCAAAGGATCTTGAGCAAAGACCAAAGGAAGAGCAAAGCACTGCGAAACATTGAGCCTGCACCTGAATGTCCTCCATTACCTGCTCCCAGACCCAAAACACCTGTGCCAAAGAAGACCACTAACACACCACAAGAGACACCAAAAAGGATGCGGCTAGATGGTACTCCTCCACAAGCTTTGGACGCACCGTAGCATATGACACCTTCAAGTAAGGCAGTTGAAATGTAATTTGCTTGTGGAGTTTACAAGAAAACAAACACTCATGTTTAAAATAAGTGAAAAGCTTATTTTTGCAATTGCTTCTAACTGTCAAATTATGTTTTCATTTAAGTGTATGAATATTATTGAAGTCTAGGGGTATTTATTCCAACACCATGTACTAACATATGACTGTTACTGCCACAAACTCTTTATGGTTTCTTATTTCTTTATATTTATTTATATAAAGCTTCTGCATCCACTACGTCGTTTAGAGTACCTGCAGCACTCTTTGCAACACCAGGTGTTCCACTGGCATTGAAATATTTATGTACTCGTAAGTATTTTTTTAAAGATATCTTCTGGTAACTAATAAATAATTTTATATTTAAACAACATTTATAGATTGTATTGCTCATCCAGTTGCCTAATTCACATTATATATAATTATGTTTTGATTTCACTGTATATATATAAATTTGTAAAGAATGTATGTTTGTATATAATTTTATTGTGGCCTTGTATACATTTATTGGCTGAACAATAATAACATTACATGTTTATATATTATATTTTATTAATTTTTTTAACTCACTTTCCGCTTTAAACGTATTGAACTGAATATTTAATGTTTGCTGGGAACTGGCAATTATCTGTTACCTGTATTGCCTTAATTACTGAAGTACACCTACTCAACGACCAAAAAAAAAAAAAGATTGCTCTTTGTGCCAGTTTCCTATATATGTGCTGCTATGAACAACATATTTCCTAGAATATTTGTCGGCCGTCAGTTGCACGTTTTGTTGTAAAATCAGTGTCCACTGTTTGCTGCTACTGAAATATTTGATAACAAATCACATTTTTGTTACATATTGCAGCTGTTGACAGGCACATTCTTGCGATGTTGCATAGCATAAAGCTACAAGTTCAGCACAACACTGCAGTTCTGCAGTCTCTAAACCCATCCCAGGTTGTGCCATCAACACTGCTCAAGAAACCAGATGGTGTTGACTTCCTGCCACTGGAGGGCATGGCCTCACTGGATGCCCTGGAGGAAAGACTCATCCAGGAAGTGGAACTGAAGAAGGCAATTGTAAGTGTTAGATAGTGTGAACTAAATTATATGTACAGTTTTAACACAGAATTGGAAGAATCAATTATACAATTTCATACAAAACTGGTGTATGAAAGTCCAAGACTAAGTTGATGCATTATCTGCTGTTAAAGTAACTGATTCAATGTAAAATCTTGTTAAAGCACATTTAAAGAAGGTGGTATAACATGTGATATGCTTTGTGATGTTTAACCTGCAGTGATTTCTTCTGTCTTGCTGATAGCCTACCTTGCTCCCACTGGTGGCAGTACTATGAAGGAGACTGTGTGGCGCATTTGTGATAAAGTCTTTTCACAAGAACTATCCAAACAGCTTAACTGGTGTGGAAGAGGAGTTAAGCGAGGTTTCAAGCCAATGAAACTCTGCAAGCTCATAGTTCATGAGTACAACTCATTTGTTTTATTTTGTTACATTTGTTTGTACAAAGTTTTCTGCATATGTCCAAAATTAGGGGTGTTAATTGTTAACAAAGTGTCAAACATTATTTATATTTTTGCATAATCGGTTAAACTTTGTCATAAAAAGTCAAATATCTGTAGTGGTCAGTGGGTAAAATATTGATGGGGCACAAATTGGGGGCTGGTATTCATGTAACAAAGTCATTTGTTTCCTTCATAGAGTAAGTTACTTTTTTATTTATTTAAATACAGTACAGCATACGCATGATTAATTTACAATGGGACCCCGTATTATTTCAACTCCAGTGAGAAAAAGTACATTGGCCTATATTCTATAAGTTCAAAGGGAAAATATTACACATAGATATTCACACTTGTGTTCGATAAAAGTAAAATTATGTGTTTAGGGGTGTATAATGTTTAAATATTTACCAAATTACACAGAATCTAATATCCCTCGTCCAAATTTGCAACTTTGATCTGCTCTACCCATTTAGAAGCTAATGTATGTACTGTGCTTTTACACTGCAACTTTCCATCTTTAACAGAATCAACACTCAGCAATCCGCTTCTCAGCAATTCCACTGAGGTGGAAGCAGAAAATGTCATCAAAGAGTGGCTTCGGCTGTCCGAGGACAGAAAAGGAGGCACAGAAAGAGGGAGGAAAAAAAACAAGCTGGCCAAGCAAGACGACCAGAAGTGGAAGATTTGTGTTAAATTAATTTTTTGTTTTTCCTTTACTGCATTTCAGAGCTCATTCTTTTATTTGTTAAACAGTGACATTACTGATTTTATGATTATTATTCAAAAAAGTTCATGTTCGTTATGACAGCACCAGCAATGTTTCAAACCTTACTTATATAATAACAGTGACAGTGGGCGCGTTAAGTAACTGAGCGGTTCAGTAAAAGAATCAACTTAACGGTTTGCTCAGTTCCGCTCTTTCTGAGCGCTGCTGAGCATTTTGAATTGATGATCAGAGCACTCAGTGAATGGAGTGAGCATTCTGAGAGTGCGCGCTCTGAGCCGCTCACTTACTTAACACGCCCATTACTGATTTTATGATTATTATTTTAAAAAGTTTACTTAAAGAAGTATATTAATAACAATGACATTATTGATTTTATTATTATTCAAAAAAGTTGACTTAAAGAAGTATATTAATAATAAAAATATATTATTATTCAAATCTTGCATTCTGTTTTCATTGATGGTATTTCGTATTATTAAACTGAGTTAAAAAAAATAATAATTCTTAAAGGTTTTCCCCATCTAGGAAAGGAATCCCAGTCAATGGGATAAGCAGATTTATCCCTGTATTCACAAGGTATTACAAAACGCAAGCACAAGGGGTGGAACTATAAAAAACTAGGGCATGCAACAACAATGCATCAATGATCTTTAGCTGGACACAGCTACATTAATAATATCATGTGTTTCTTGTCTCCCATACATTTTATTATGGCTGGGAGAATTCTGAAATGCTGTTATCTTTATAATACATACTATTATTGATGTGCCCTGTTCTCTGCTGGCTCACTTTTAATAAATTATTTTTTCCTAATGTAGTGATCTTTCAACCAAAATCCAAACATTTCCATAATGTGTATAATGTTATAAATATAAAGATTGTAGACCTATTATAATTATTGTAAACACGTAAGTTGACTTGGATAGACTTTCCACAAATTATTAAATATTATTTATTATGTGGATTTTTTTGGCTGTGTTTTTATCCAAAGCAACTTACTGGTGTTACAATTCATAATTTTATATGCAACTTCTGCCCATTTATACAGTTGGGTTTCCTTCTTTATAGTTCATTAATATAGTAGGTAATAAAGCGGGTTAAAAGAGGGCCTCTGTCGAACCATAATATTCAGAATCGGCTGAAGGGCGGATGTTGACGTAGGGCCGACATAAGAGGCATGACGTAGGACCTATGAGCAGGATTATGCTGGGCCGACATAACCTACAATGACGTGACTACATAGGGCCTACGTGTAGGTGCTATCTGGGTACTTTACAGTATGTGTCTTTATATACTGTATACTGTGTGTACGTGTGAATTAATATCATCCTTTCCACTGTAATTAAGTTGCATGAGTTAGTAAAACTGTTTTTGTTAAACACCAGCAAAAATGGCCGTTTTAGGAAAGATTTTTTCTCTAGCTTGTTGACTGTACCATATTAACAGCTGTCCCCAGTGGTGGGAATGTGTCATTTCAGGGTAAAATTTATGCAAACTGGCATGTCACCCATATTGATTGGCTCATGGCGGTCATGTTTGTTGATGTAGGAACTTTTCCTGACTAACTTTTTTAGAGGACAGTACAAAGATAACGTATAACCAAGATTCACATCAATCGGCCAAAGGGCTCATGAGGAGTTGTTGTTTAAGCGTTTCATGCAAAATCCAACATAGCTGCCACACCATGTGACCGATCCATTTTTCCTTAAGTAGAATCAATCGTGGATATGAGCGTACTATGTACAAAATTTTTCACAGCTGTACTATTTACCGTTCATGAGAAGAAGACTTTTGAATATTGCCCAAACTTTTCATTAAATCCAAGATGGCTGCCACACCATGTGACCAAAGGCCGCCACATTGACCATGGCACAACATCCCACAGTCCTCTACATCCGTGTCAAATTTCGTGCATTTTGGTGCAGCTGATAAGAAGTTATAGGCAGTTTTATAGCCAGTTGCGTATGTTGATGATGTCATGCATCACCTTTTGACCTTAAGGAGAGGTCAGAGGTCATGGGCGATCACATTTTTTCATATAGCACATATGACTTCCTATACGTGTTCCATTATAACTTTGACCCTGTCGGCACGCCCTAGGAGTTAAAATTTCAACGTAAATTCCAATATGGCCGCCGCACCGTGTGAGCAATCTGTTTCAATCTTCAGCAGTTATTACTTTCCAACGGTCTGTACACTTGTGTTGACACTGAACAGCATAAGTGCAATGATGTTCTTGTCTTGGGTTGCAAAATTTTTTTACAATTATCAATATGGCCGGCAAACCATGTGATCAAAAAGTATAATTTTCATATCACCAGTACTTCACGTGAGTCTCTATGGTCATATAAAGTTTCATGACTGTAGTGTATTGTACCTTGGATTTATGCACGAATGTATGAAAATAGAGCCGTCGTGAAACGGTTATTTGCACGCCGCGGCCATGTTATGTAATGAAAAAGCGTGGATTTTACAAACGGTAGAAAGGACCTGGTCATGAACATGCATGCCAATTTAGGTGTCGATTGATGTCGCGGTTTAAGACAAGAATATTGTTAAATATTTGGTGCCAATCCAGCGTAGCGGGCAAAATAATTGTTCAACCTCGATTGAACATATTTTTTTATAGGCCATTGCTGCACTATCTGCTGCCATTGTCATAGTTCCACTTTAAGTTGTTTTTAACGGCAAAAGTTTTGAAAAATTCCACAAATTTCCACGAGATCCAATAGGGTGGTCGAACCATGTGACTTTTTCATTCGGGGAGGCCAGTCTGGTAGTCCAGCCATAGGCATCTACTTACGTATGCGTTTTCATAACTCTGCGATGATGTTTGAGAATAATAATAATAATAATAATAATAATAATAATAATAATAATAATAATAATAATAATAACTAGAGTTGCAAGCAACTTTATGGCTTCCAAGCAGTTACGGTGAAATTTAAGCACATTGGTTATTATAAATGAAGCGTTATCATCACAACTGTGCTAACTGTTTCAATTTTGTCCCACATATTGGAATTATTGGTTAGTAGGCTATTTAAATTCTACATAGTATGCAGTCATATAGACATTGAAAATAATGCATATAAGAGGCTAACATTGTTCTAAATTCTAGATCACTCTTTGTTTGAGTTTGTGTGCGTGTGTGTGTCTGTGAGCGTGTGTGAGCGTGTGGTGCCCTGTTCTTCATTTTGCAATATAAAATAAAGTCTACAGCATGTATTGTTTTTTGTATATTTTAATGCCACTATCATTTAATGTGCATTTTCTTTAAGCAATAGAAAGTGATAATAGTGTAACGATTAGATATCAGGGGTGCCTGGCAAATACACAATTCACCATATTTAATTGTGACCAAACCGCTACTAGAACAAAACATGTGCACGATTTATGAGTAACACCACTCAAATCTTATGTCGAGGAATTATAAACAGAAAGGGAGGAGAGAAGAACCTGGAACAGAACCCAGAGAGACAGTACAGATTGAGCAGTTATTGTGCTCTGCAGGTAATAGACCTTTTGGACAGTTGGCTTAAATACAGAACAAATTATTTCATAATAAATCACATCCAAAGTTATATTATAGCACTCAATAGTTAACCATCTGGCCCAACAAACATTATATCCGGCTGAATCAAAAACATCATATTGCACACTTGATAAACTCATTATAGTTTGCACATAAATAATAATTATTGCACATCAATAGTAGCCCAGTTATATTGCACATCTTAAATCATGTATATTACACATAAGTTATTTATATTGCACACCTTGGTCAATCATGTATATTGTGATAAGTGAAAAAAAAGAACCTCCATACATCTTTTAAATACACTGGCTGCTTCGTTGCCACCTATTGAGGATTTGCGATTGTGGTTTTATCAGTTTAGACTTAATTATAACTATGAATGTAGTTATGAAATAAAAAAATAATAACATAGACGCCGTATCAGTACAGTATACCCATTCACTTGAATTCCGTATGTATTTACTACAGAATCAGAGGCGATTTATTTGTAAACACAGCCCTATAAATACAACTTAATATAATTAAAAGAAAAGGTAGAACGTAACTGAAGACTGTTATATGTTAACATTCTGCCCAAAATATACTCATGGCAGCTTTAATAAAACAAATTTGTTTATAAGTTTTACAAACTGCGTATAACTTTTATTTCAAGACTTTGAATTTTCCCATTGACTTGTAAACACATTGTGGCGGTAGGTTTATACTAGAAACACTTTAAAACATACAAATAACCAAACGAATATAATATTAAACATCATTTATATATTGATATGAATAGTCTGTCAGCCTAGCTAAGAGTAGATCCTGTAGCTGCCACGGTGTATTAAAAAAAAGTCTGCTTTTTATTCTCCTTGAATAACAATGCGATCTTTACAGTTACAATGCTATTCCATAGAGCAAGCGATTCTGAACAGTATTGTGTATACATTTCTTACCAAAAATAACTTGTTTAATTAAAGATACGGCCCCAAAGTGCCCCCCTCCACGTGTCTTTTAAATGGGTTACATGCGCGGGTTTGTTGGAACAGATTCAGGATCTGTGACTCTAGCTTGTTGGCTGTACCATGTTAACAGCTGTCCACAGCGGTGGGAATGTGTCATTTCAGGGTAAAATTTGGGCAAAACTGGCATGTCACCCATATTGATTGGCTCATGGCGGTCATGTTTGTTGATGTAGGAACTTTTTCCTGACTAATTTTTTTAGAGGACAGTGCAAAGATAACGTATAACCAAGATTCACATCAATCGACCAAAGGGCTCATGAGGAGTTGTTGTTTAAGCGTTTCACGCAAAATCCAACATAGCTGCCACACCATGTGACCGATCCATTTTTCCTTAAGTAGAATCAATCATGGACAAAAGCACACTGAATACAAAATTCTTCACATCTGTACTATTTACCGCTCATGAGAAGAAGACTTTTGAATATTGTCCAAACTTTTCATTAAATCCAAGATGGCTGCCACACCGTGTGACCAAAGGCCGCCATATTGACCACGACACAACATCCCATAGTCCTCTACATCCCTGTCAATTTTTTTTGGTGCAGCCGATAAGAAGTTATACGCAGTTTTATAGCCAGTTGCGTATGTTGATGATGTCATGCAGCGTGGACGCCATGATTTTCACAGTAGCAACTTCCCTTGAACAAGCGTAACAGATGACCATACTGAGATGTTTTATTACAATTTTTGTTTCAATCAGATAAGCGGTTTCACAGAAGAAGATGTTTGAATTTTGATGATTTTATATTTTTATGGTAATTTTATGTCATTAATCAATGTGGTTGCCAAACCACAAAACCAATCAGCTTCATATTAACAACAGTTAATCATGGGCTATCCCTCAACATGTATAGCAATATTCAGAACTCTGCAGTAAGTGTTTTAACAAATTCCGCAAAATCCAATATGGCTGCCGAACCATGTGACTTGCGCATATTTTCTGAATATCACCGACTATCATCCATAGGCATCTACCAGTGTACCGAATTTTGTGAGTTTTTGAGCATGTTTTGGCAGAAAGATAATAATAATAATAATAATAATAATAATAATAATAATAATAATAATAATAATAATAATAATCCTAACAAAAACAATAGCACACTATGTACAACATTTTTCACAGCTGTGGTATTTACCGTTCATGAGTAGAAGACTTTTAAAAATTGCTCAATTTTCATTAAATCCAAGATGGCTGCCACACCATGTGACCAAAGGCCGCCATATTGACCATGGCACAACATCCCACAGTCCTCTACATCTGTGTCAAATTTCGTGCATTATGATTATATTGTTATCAGTGAAAAAAAAACCTCCATACGTCTTTTAAATAATGCACTGGAAGCTTCGTTGCCATATATTCAGGATTAGCGATTGCCGTTTTCTTAGTTTAGTCATAATTATAACTATCACTTGCTTTTGTAAATAGCTGCGACTCAAACAACAGTACGACACAAAAGCTGCTGATGCAGCTCCATTTACTTAAATACTATAATACCCAACAATGATATACTTTTTATTATTAAAGCAGCATAGTTTTCTAAAAGGGCTGTATATAACTTTCTGTCCCTTTCCAGTTTCTGTATTAGTGTTCGTGTTATGAAACGTTCAAAATGTGGCGAAAACATCAACTTCTCATAGACCTCTAGTATTATACAAAGCTTCATAAGTCTTCTGCATTGTAACACTGACATATACTGCAATATAAAAGTAGTATTACTAAACTGCTTTTATGTAACGTTTACCAAGGACAGTATATAACACCAAATTAGTCGTGGCTTTTAAGAAATTACTACAGTTAAATGCTTTAGCTAGAAAGTATTCACAAATCAGTCACCATACATATAACTCTCTACATACACTGACAATGCTTGTATGTTGAGTTTTGAAAATGCACATTTTTCTAAAAGTCTGTAGACATCATACAAAAGCGTGCAATTGAAAAAAGTCAAAATATTTAGTACTTAGCCAATATGTTCCTACGCCTATGGTAAAAAATAATTATATGACGATTTTTAAGCAAACTGTATTCGTGTGACTTGTAAAGATCATGTATTAAATGTGTAATTGTTTCAATTGTGTTGTGGTTTAAAAATAATAGTGCAGTTTTATTTTATTTCATTTTATTTGGCTTCTGTTCACTTACAACAGAGTTTTAAAAAAAATGATTACATAACATCTATGTACAGCCTGAGATTACGGCTCAGCTGCTCAGCTACAAATATACTAAAATATCTGCTTTTGGGGGTGATTCTCCGTTAATATCTATGCACTCTTCACAGTTACAATGGTATTTTATAAAGCAAGTGATTCTGAAAAGTTCTGTCTATACTATTCTTTATCTAAAATGAATAGCTGATGAAAGATACGCTTGCAAATTCCCTCCCCCCCTTGCCTCTTTTTAAATGAGTTTCGTGCGCGGCGGTTGCAGGATTTGTGACTGTTTGACCACAGTTCAATCGTAAAAATAATTATATGACGATTTTTAACCAAACTGTATTCGTGTGACTTGTAAAGCTCATGTATTAAACATGTAATTGTTTCGATTGTGTTGGGAAGCCTATTGTTATTGCTGTGTTTATTATTATTATTATTATTATTATTATTATTATTATTATTATTATTATTATTATTATTATTATTATTATTATTATTCTGCACAAACAACATCGCAGAGTTATGAAAACACATACGTAAGTAGATGCCTATGGCTGGACAACAAGACTGACGTCCCCGAATGAAAAAGTCACATGGTTCGACCGCCATATTGGATTTCATGGAAATTTCCTACTTAAGGTGGAACTATGACAATGGCAGCAGATAGTGTAGCAATGGCCTATAAAAAACATATGTTCAATCGAGGTCGATTGAACAATTACTTTGCCCGCTACGCTGGATTGGCGCCAAATATTCAATAATCTTCTTGTCTTAAACCGCAACATCAATCGACACTTAAATTGGCACGCATGTTCATGACGATAATGCGTATCGGCGGTTACGAACATTCTCAGGAAGCATTCCTACTCCCTCGGGAGAGGAGAGTTTTGATAGTTGGATGGATCAAGCCCGTCTCATGGTTCAAGAGTGTGACTGCTCCAGTAGAGAGAAAAGGAAGAGAATCGGGGAGAGCTTGAAAGGACCTGCTTTGGAGATTATTCAAGCAGTGAGGGCTGCCAACCCTGATGCTAGCCCGATGGACTACCTGGAAGCACTTGAACACATGTTTGGAACCCCTGAGTCTGGTGAGGATCATTATTTTGCATTCAGATCACTAGACAACAGCCTGGAGAAAAGCTGTCTGATTTTCTGAGCAGACTAGAGAGGTCTTTAAAGAAAGTAGTGCTGAAAGGAGACATTGCGTCAAGCCGCATTGTTCTTGTGCTCATTGAACAGCTTATACGAGGTGCTACTGAGTCTGAGCTGATGCTGATACAGCTGAGATTAAGGGAAAAGAAGGATAACCCCCCTGCATTCCTGACTCTCCTGAATGAAATCCGAGAAGAGGAGGAGCAAGAAGCTGCTTGTCATAAACTGAGCACCAGTGTAAAGCGGATACAAGTCAGAGATGACGAGAACCTGAAACAGTCTGAGTTTCATGAACTGAAAGCTCAAGTTAAAGAGCTGCAAACTGGGTTTGTTGCCATGATGACGCAGCATAGTCGGTCAAAGGAATCAAGTGTTACTGGAAGTCATGCAATGAAGGTTAAGCCTGTTACATTGCAGCCTGATCAAGACTGTGAGATACAAGCATTGAAGCGTCAGGTACAAGACCTGCAGCAGAAGGTCACTGTATTGAACATGACACCAGTACCATCAATTGTGGACGGGCAAATGCTGAGAATCGCTGGAGCAGCTCGTGCCCACAACAGCAGTAGACTTCAGGCAGCTAAAGGGTCCGGGGATTACTTCTGCTATCGCTGCGGAGAAGATGGGCATATCGCCACCAAATGCAGCACACCTGAAAACCTTGCTAGGGTGAATCAAAAGCTCATTCATTCCCTGCGTAAGATGAAATGTGAACAGAGAGGACCAGGCAAGGAGCCTGCCGAGTCTCCTAATGTGAACTGCTCGGTCAGGAAGAATGAAATAGCCTTAAAGAAGACATGCCACCTTCCCAAAGGGCTAATAGGACCATCATCGGTGATCACAGTGAAGATTTGTGGACGACCATGTCGTGCTCTGCTAGATAGTGGTTCACAAGTGACCATTATCTTTGATAAGTGGCACTCTCAGTTTCTACCACACCTGCCCATTTACCCAGTCGAAGGATTGGCCATCTGGGGCCTGAGTGACACCAGCTATCCCTATAGAGGATACATAGTAGTAGATTTAGAATTTCCCAAAGATGTTGCAGGAAATCAAGAGTCTATCTCTGTTTTGGCTTTGATCTGCCCAGAACCACGTAGCCCTGAGCAGGTACCTGTCATAATTGGGACTAATGCTAGTAAGTTTCAGCGTCTAGCCAAACTCTGTGAAGAGACAGCTGGCCCTGACTTTGTTACCTCTCTGCATATCCACCCTTTGTGTTCTCAAGCTTACAGAAAACAGCGGGAACCAAAGAGTAAACAGCCAGATGACTGCATCGGTCAAGTGAAGTGGACGGGCTCGGGACCACTGACTATTGCACCCAGAAGCGAGTGTAATGTTATCTGTGGAGTCCGCAGTCCCCTGCCGTTGGAAAAGGGCATCTTCATGATTGAGACACCGCCTAATATAGCACTGCCAAAGGGGGTGTTGGTACAACCAGGAATCCTACCAGCCTCAGCCATTGATGTCAACAGGCTTACTGTTAGACTGAGGAATGAATCGATGAAAGAAACCACATTGCCTAGTGGGACAGTGCTGGCCCACCTATACAAGACGGACACAGTAGCTCAGGCTCAAAGACAGGACCAACAGATACCTGCCCTTGATCCCCAGCTGTTTGATTTTGGGACATCTCCCATTCCAGAGACAGAAGAGAGCAGAGAGCAGAAAACTGGCTGAACGAGCCAATGTATTCTCAACTCATGAGTGGGACGTGGAACTGGCTGCAGGAGTCGAACACTCCATCCGGCTCAGTGACTCAAGGCCTTTCAGGGAGAGGTCACAAAGGCTTGCCCCTGCCGATATTGAAGATATACGCCGGCATTTGCAAGAGTTGTTGGCAGCAGGCATTATTAAGGAGTCTCGTAGCCCATATGCTTCCCCCATAGTTGTAGCCAGGAAGAAGAACGGATCAGTACGAATGTGCATAGACTATCGCACTTTGAACAGCAGGACCATACCAGACCAGTACACCATACCGCGCATTGATGACGCGTTGGATTGTTTGTCTGGTAGCAACTGGTTTTCAGTACAAGATCTGCGCAGCGGATATTACCAGATACCTATGGCAGAGGAAGACAAGGAGAAGACAGCATTCATTTGTCCTCTTGGTTTCTACCAATTTGAACGTATGCCGCAGGGTATCACGGGCGCCCCAGCCACTTTTCAGCGGCTAATGGAGAAAGCCATGGGGGATATGAACCTTCTCCAAGTGTTAGTCTACCTTGATGACATAATCGTATTTGGTAAGATGTTGGAAGAACACGAAGAGCGACTTTTGAAAGTTCTTGATCGGCTGGAAGAATGCGGTCTTAAAGTGTCAATAGACAAGTGCCAATTCTGTCAGCCTCAGGTTAAATATGTTGGCCATATTGTCTCTGAACACGGTGTAGCAACCTGCAAAAGCTGAAGCTGTGGCCAATTGGGAGCAACCTACGAACCTGAAGTCATTAAGGTCCTTTCTGGGATTTTGTGGCTATTATCGTAGATTTGTGGCAAACTACTCAGCCATTGTCAGACCATTGACAGAACTTACCAAAGGCTATCCACCAGCACAGCGTGGAAAGAAGACCTCCAAAGACAGTGAAAAATCCTACTTTAAAGAGTCGGAGCCCTTTGGAGACCGTTGGAATGATCAGTGCACCGAAGCATTCCAGAAGATCATTCGCTGCCTTAACAATGCACCGGTATTGGCTTTTGCTGACAGTACTAAGCCCTACATCTTACATGTAGATGCTAGCATGAATGGGTTGGGTGCTGTATTAAACCAGGAATACCCCGAAGGATTGAGACCAGTAGCTTTTGCTAGCCGGAAGTTGTCCATGTCCGAACAGCGATACCCAGTACACCAACTTGAGTTCTTGGCACTTAAATGGGCCGTCGTGGATAAATTTCACGATTATCTTTATGGAGCCAAGTTCACAGTGAGAATGGATAATAATCCTCTCACCTATGTTTTGACAACGGCAAAGTTGAACGCTACAGGTCATAGATGGCTTGCAGCTCTTGCCACCTATGATTTTAATATCCAGTACAGACCTGGACGAAACAACGTCGATGCTGACTTACTGTCGCGAAGATTGCATTCTAGTAATCTGACCAGTGAATGGAAAGAAATCCCGCCTTCAGGTATAAAAGCTGTATGCCAACGGGTGGAAGTAATTGAGTCTCCTGAATTCAACACACATGTGGTGGATCAATTGGGAACATCACCTATGGCTATACCCGACTGCTATGCATTTCCAGCCCTTCTGCAATTGAGCCCACTAGAACAACTGAGCAATAAAGACCTGCAGAAAGCTCAGGAAGTGGACCCAGTGATTGGAGAGATTGGATGTGTTATTAAAAGTGGTTGAGGGCCACAGGCAGTGAAGCACAAACACCCCGACATCACCCTGTTACTGCGTGAGTGGGAGAAACTTGTGATGCAGAATAACCTGTTGTACCGAGTCACTAAAAGAGCTCATGGAAAGAGAGTCCATCAGCTTGTACTGCCTAGCAGATACCGGATGATGGTTTTACAAGCCATGCATGATGAGTTGGGACACCTAGGAGTGGAGAGAACTACGCAGCTCCTAAAAGATCGGTTTTACTGGCAGAAGATGGCATCAGAAGTGGACCAATACATTAAGAACTGTGGAACATGTATCAGACGCAAGACATTACCCCACAGAGCTGCTCAACTGAACCAGATCAGTAGTGAAGGGCCTCTGGACCTTGTATGCATTGACTTTCTGTCCCTAGAACCTGACTCGAAGGGGATATCTAACATCCTGGTCATCACTGATCATTTTACCCGGTATGCGCAGGCCTTTCCCACAAGAGATCAGAAGGCCACCACAGTTGCCAAAGTATTGTGGGAGAAATATTTTATCCATTATGGATTGCCTGCCCGAATCCATTCCGACCAGGGTCGCGATTTCGAGAGTCGGTTAATAAAGGAACTCTTAAGTATGCTGGGAATACGGAAGCCCAGAACTACTCTGCATCATCCTCAAGGGGACCCACAACCTGAGAGATTTAATCGGACTCTACTATCCATGTTAGGAACCCATGACCCGTCCAAGTAGCAGAGATGGAGCCAACATGTCAGTCAGTTAGTGCACGCCTATAACTGTACCAAGAATGACGCTACAGGGTACTCCCCATACTATTTAATATTTGGGAGAGAAGCTCGTCTTCTGGTGGACCTCTGTTTTGGTGTGTCACCTGACCGTGAATCGTACGCAACGTACCAGCAGTACGTCGCCAAGCTGAAATCCGAATTGAAAGAAGCCTATCGGTTATCCACTAATGCTGCCTGCCAAAATCACTTGAGTAACAAAAGACATTACGATCAGCATGTGTGTAACCAGACATAAGAAGTAGGTGATCGTGTACTTCTACGCAACCTAGGGATACTAGGAAAGCATAAGTTGGAGGACAGATGGAAATCGGTACCACATGTAGTAGTGGAGAACTTGCCTAACTTACCTGTGTACCGGGTCAAGCCTGAGAAAGGAATGGGTATTGTGAAGACAGTTCACAGAGATCACCTGTTACCTATTGGCTACCTAGTGAGGATGCCTGTCTATTCAGGAGTGAAAAAACCATCACCTAGACCTGTCACAAGAACACAGGCCAAACAGTACCAGAAGAAGGAGGTGCCTAAGAACGTGACATATGAAGATGAAAGCTATGAAGAACAGGGAGACACTTCATCAGAGTCTGAAGATGGAGGAGTGTGCTACCATGACCATCCCACTTTAAATGAGATCATCATCGAGCCCACTGGTTCTGACATGCACCCAGAGATTGGAACTGTCCCTGATAGAGCAGAGCTTGTCTTAGAAGAGAGTATTGCCAGCTCTTCCCAAAAGCTTGAAAGTTCTGACGGAGAGACTGCCTTGGAGGAAGAGGACACCCAACACCCGATTGAAGACCCTGTGGTGGACACAGAGCCTAACAAGGGAGACGTCTCTATATTGGCGGAGGGTGTGGCTCCTACAATTCAACGTCATGCCAAGAGAGAAGTGAAGCCTGTCATCCGTTTAACCTATGATGAGCCAGGAAAACCTTCTGATGTGCCTTTGACCATAATACACCGGGGAATGGTCATTCATATCAGTAGCAGCTATCCCGAAGTGCAATAACTGCTTGGAAGCCTTTATAGTTGCTAGCAACTCTAGTTAAAGGCTGGGGAAGCCTATTATTTTTGTTAGGATTATTATTATTATTATTATTATTATTATTATTATTATTATTATTATTATTATTATTATTATTATGTATTTATTTATTTATTTATTTATTTATTTATTTATTTATTTATTTTCTGCCAAAACATGCTCAAAAACTCACGAAATTTGGTACACTGGTAGATGCCTATGGGGGATAGTCGGAGATATTCAGCAAATTTGTGCAAGTCACATGGTTCGGCAGCCATATTGGATTTTGCGGAATTTGTTAAAACGCCTATGTATCGGAAACCGCTTACTGCAGAGTTCTGAAAATTGCTATACATGTTGAGGGATAGTCCATGATTAACTGTTGTTGATATGAAGCTGATTGGTTCTGTGGTTTGGCAACCACATTGATTAAGGACATAAAAGTACCATAAAAATATGAAATTATCAAAATTCAAACATCTTCTCTGAAACCGCTTATCCGATTGAAACAAAAATTGTAATAAAACATCTCAGTATGGTCATCTGTTACGCTTGTTCAAGGGAAGTTGCTACTGTGAAAATCATGGCGTCCACGCAGCATGACGTCATCAACATACGCAACTGGCTATAAAACTGCGTATAACTTCTTATCGGCTGCACCAAAACGCACAAAATTTGACACGGATGTTGAGGCCTATGTGATGTTGTGTCGTGGTCAATATGGCGACCTTTGGTCACATGGTGTGGCAGCCATCTTGGATTTAATGAAAAGTTTGGACAATTTTCAAAAGTCTTGTTCTCATGAATGGTAAATAGTACAGCTGTGAAAAATTTTGTACGTAGTGCGCTCATGTCCACAATTGATTCTACTTAAGGAAAAATGGATCGGTCACATGGTTTGGCAGCTATGTGGGATTTTGCGTAAAACATTTAAACAACAACTGCTCATGAGCCCTTTGGCTGATTGACATGAATCTTGGGTATACGTTATCTTTGTACTGTCCTCTAAAAAAGTTACTTGGAAAAAGTTCCTACATCAGCAAACATGACCGCCATGAGCCAATCAATATGGGTGACATGCCAGTTTTGCAAATTTTTCATGCTGAAATGACACATTCCATCGACTGGGGACAGCTGTTAACATGGAAAATTCTGCAAGGTATAGAAAAAATATAGCAAGGTATAGAAAAAAATATGTTTGTAATTTATTAGATGTGACTTTTCTTGTTTTACAAAACTGGTGTTTATATGAGCAGTATACGTAATGCAAGTAGTGTAATGTGTAATGCATAAATAGTTTTATATAGTATGGTTAAGTTCTGCTAAAGGTCAAATTTAAAGCTGGCTGTAAAATTTCCAATCATTTCTTATTGACTGCAGATGGTTGTTATATAACATGCAAAGTTCTGATTGAAAGCCTATTTCTAGAGCAGCAATATCCTTTTTGTAACGAGGTGACCAGTACTGAACACAATATTCTAGGTGAGGTCTTACTAATGCACTGTAAAGTTTTAACATTACTTCCCAACATTGAAAGCTTCTTCTCTCCTCTGTCCTGTTTATAATTCCTCGGCATAGGATTCGAGTGGTGTTACTCATAAATCGCGCACATGTTATGTCCTAGTAGCGGTTTGCTGGCAATTACATATGGTGAATATGCCAGGCACCCCTGATAGCTAATCTTTACACTATTATCACTTTCTATTGTTTTAAAAGAAATGCACATTAAATGATAGTGGCATTAAAATATACATAAAACAATACATGCTGTAGACTTTATTGTCTGCGTTGTAAAACGCAGACCTTGTTTTCTCTCAGTTTCTTTATTATTATTGTCTGCGTTGTAAAACGCAGACCTTGTTTTCTCTCGGTTTCTTTATTGTCTGCGTTGTAAAACGTAGACATTGTTTTCTCTCTGTTTCTTTATTATTGTCTGTGTTGTAAAACGCAGACCTTGTTTTCTCTCGGTTTCTTTATTGTCTGCGTTGTAAAACGCAGACATTGTTTTCTCTCTGTTTCTTTATTATTATTATTGTCTGCGTTGTAAACCGCAGACCTTGTTTTCTCTCGGTTTCTTTATTATTATTATTATTATATTATAATTTTTGTAGTGATTGGATTTGAAATCTGGACGCAGTGCCCAGAAAAATGCCACATTCCAACTTTCTCTGTCTGCCCTCTGGTGGCCAAATTTTGTAACTGCAGATTTACAGTATAGTGCTCCTTAAACACTGCAGATAGTCATGTTTACTATAGAACCTGTATAGAAAACCAAGTATGCCATATCCAAAAATGACCTTGACCTGTTGTGTTTTACAATGCAGATGAAGTTTCCCCAGAAACGTCCATTCTAGTTATTATTCCAGTTTCCAACAAAATTCTGCATGCATCTCCTCCTAGAGCTTTGATCTGATCAACTCAAAACTTTGCGCAACTACTGCACTCTATCTCACTTGAGTTGCTATTACTTTTGGTGGCGATCGGACAGGTGGATTTGGGGGTAACAGGTCATGACCCCCAAAAATTAAACGGCTTATAACTCCTTTTAGGAGCAAGATAGGGTCATAGTTACAATTCAACATGTATAGAAACCAATTGGTTTCCTAAAAGTCTGCGTGGGATTCGTTGACCTTTGACCTTCCCAGAGCTAGATATGGACATTTATCTTTTTCAAGAATGACAGCTAAAAACTGGACAGCTCCTACTCCTACAGTTTTCATCCGATCAACTCGATTTCTTCGCTCAGCTCTTCCAATATGTTTGAATTTAGTTCTTATTAATTTTTGTGGTGATCGGATTTGAAATGTGGGCGCAGTGCCCACAAAAATGCCACATTCCAACTTTCTCTGTCTGCACGCATCTCCTCCTAGAGCTTTAAACTGATCAACTCAAAACTTTACACAAGTACTGCACTCTATCACATTTGAGAAGGTATTACTTTTGGTGGCGATCGGACTGTTGGATTTGGGTGTAACAGGTCATGACCCCCAAAAATTACACAGCTTATAACACCTTTTAGGAGCAAGATAGGGTCATAGTTACAATTGAACTTGTATAGAAACTTATTGGTTCTCTATCACTCTACGTGAGTGTCGTTGACCTATGACCTTCCCAGAGCCAGATATGGACATTTGGCTGTTTTAATAATGACAGCTAAAAACTGGACGGCTCCTACTCCTACATTTTTCAACCAATCAACTCGATTCTTTCGCTCAGCTCTTCCAATATGTTTGAATTTGGTTGGAATTAAATTTTGTAGTGATTGGATTTGAAATGTAGGCGCAGTGCCCAGAAAAATGCCACATTCCAACTTTCTCTGCCTGCCCTCTGGTGGCCAAATCTTGTAACTGCAGATTTGACAGTATAGTGCTCCTTAAACACTGCAGATAGTCATGTTTACTATAAAACCTGTATAGAAAACCAAGTATGCCATATCCACAAATGACCATGACCTGTCGTGTTTTACAACGCAGACCAAGTTTCTCCAGAAACTTCCATTCTAGTTATTATTATTATTCCAGTTTCCAACAAAATTCCGCATGCATCTCCTCCTAGAGCTTTGAACTGATCAACTCAAAACTTTGCACAACTACTGCACTCTATCTCATTTGAGTTGCTATTACTTTTGGTGGCGATTGGACTGGTGGATTTGGGAGTAAGAGGTCATGACCCCCAAAAATTAAACGGCTTATAACTCCTTTTAGGAGCAAGATTGTGTCATAGTTACAACTGAACATTTATAGAAAACCATTGGTTCTCTGAAAGACAACGTGGGATTCGTTGACCTTTGACCTTCCCAGAGCTAGATATGGACATTTTTCTTTTTCAAGAATGACAGCTAAAAACTGGACAGCTCCTACTCCTACAGTTTTCATCCGATCAACTCGATTTCTTCACTCAGCTCTTCCAATATGTTTTAATTTAGTTCTTATTAATTTTTGTGGTGATCGGATTTGAAATGTGGGCGCAGTGCCCACAAAAATGTCACATTCCAACTTTCTCTGTCTGCACGCATCTCCTCCTAGAGCTTTAAACTGATCAACTCAAAACTTTGCACAAGTACTGCACTCTATCTCATTTGAGAAGGTATTACTTTTGGTGGCGATCGGACTGTTGGATTTGGGGTAACAGGTCATGACCCCCAAATATTACATAGCTTATAACTCCTTTTAGGAGCAAGATAGAGTCATAGTTACAATTGAACATGTATAGAAATCTATTGGTTCTCTATCACTCTGCACAAGTTTCGTTGACCTACGACCTTTCCAGAGCCAGATATGGACATTTGGCTGTTTCAAGAATGACAGCTAAAAACTGGACAGCTCCTACTCCTACAGTTTTCAACCAATCAACTCGATTTCTTTGCTCAGGTCTTACAATATGTTTGAATTTGGTTGGTATTAAATTTTGTAGTGATCGGATTTGAAATGTAGGCGCAGTGCCCAGAAAAATGCCATATTCCAACTTTCTCTGTCTGTCCTCTGGTGGCCAAATCTTGTAACTGCAGATTCCACAGTATAGTACTCCTTAAACACTGCAGATAGTCATGTTTACTATAGAACCTGTATAGAAAACCAAGTATGCTATATCCACAAATGACCTTGACCTGTCGTGTTTTACAACGCAGACGAAGTTTCTCCAGAAACTTCCATTCTAGTTGTCTGTGTTGTAAAACGCAGACTTGTTTTCTCTTGGTTTCTTATTGTCTGCGTTGTAAAACGCAGACCTTGTTTTCTCTCGGTTTCTTTATTGTCTGCTTTGTAAAACGCAGACCTTGTTTTCTCTCGGTTCCTTTATTATTATTATTATTATTATTATTATTATTATTATTATTATTATTATTATTATTATTATTATTATTATTATTATTCCAGTTTCCAACAAAATTCTGCATGCATCTCCTCCTAGAGCTTTAAACTGATCAACTCAAAACTTTGCACAAGTACTGCACTCTATCACATTTGAGAAGCTGTTACTTTTGGTGGCGATCGGACTGTTGGATTTGGGGGTAACAGGTCATGACCCCCAAAAATTAAACGGCTTATAACTCCTTTTAGTAGCAAGATAGGGTCATAATTACAATTGAACATGTATAGAAAGCTGTTGGTTCTCTATCACTCTATGTGAGTTTCGTTGACCTACGACCTTCCCAGAGCCAGATATGGACATTTGGCTATTTCAAAAATGACACCTAAAAACTGGACAGCTTCTACTTCTACAGTTTTCAACCAATCAACTCGATTCTTTCTCTCAGCTCTTCCAATATGTTTGAATTTGGTTGGTATTAAATTTTGTAGTGATCGGATTTGAAATGTAGGCGCAGTGCCCAGAAAAATGCCACATTCCAACTTTCTCTGTCTGCCGTCTGGTGGCCAAATCTTGTAACTGCAGATTTGACAGTATATGGCTCCTTAAACACTGCAGATAGTCATGTTTACTATACAACCTGAATAGAAAACCAAGTATGCTATATCCACAAATGACCATGACCTGTCGTGTTTTACAACGCAGATGAAGTTTCTCCAGAAACTTCCATTCTAGTTTTATAGTGCAAAATGAAGAATAGGGCACTACACGCACAGACACACACACATGACCACAAACTCAAACAAAGAGTGATCTAGAATTTAGAACAATTTTAGCCTCTTATATGCATTATTTTCAAAGTCTATATGACTGCATACTATTTAGAATTTTGTGTGCATCCAAATAAAATGTAAATAGCATACTAACCAATAATTCCAATATGTGGGCCAAAATTGACACACTTAGCCAGTTAACGCTTCATTTATAATAACCAATGCGCTTAAATTTCACCATAACTACTTGGAAGCCGTAAAGTTGCTCGCAACTCTAGTTTATTTGGCTTCTGTTCACTTACAACAGCGTTTAAAAAAATGATTGCATAACATCTATGTGCAGCCCGAGATCACGGTATGTTTTTTTAATACTTACATTGTGTACAGGTCTGCCTGCATGTCCACGAGTTTACTTTTAGTAAACAAACATTACAGCAGAGAATCTGGTCAGCTACAAATATACTAACATGTCCGCTTTTTGGGGGTGATTCTCTGTGATTAACTATGCGATCTTCACAGTTACAATGGTATTTTATAAAGCAAGCGAATCTGAATAGTTCTGTCTGTACCACTCTTTATCTAAAATGAATAGTTAATGAAAGATATGCTTGCATTTCCCCCCCCCCCCCCATGCATCTTTTAAATATTATGTCCGCGGCGGTTGCAGGATTTGTGACTATGTTTGACCACAGTTCAGTTGTAAAAATAATTATATGACGATTTTTAAGAAAACTGTATTCGTGTGACTTGTAAAACTGATGTACTAAACATGTAATTGTTTCGGTTGTGTTCTGCTTTAAGATGTTTTTTTCGAGTACCTTCTGTGAAGTCGCGTTCTAAAGAAAAAAAATCGGTTAACAACACATTCTTGTACTACCCGAGCTCAGTCATTATTTGTAATACTTAGTGTGTGTGTGAGAGTGTGGCATATTCACCATATGTAATTGCCAGCAAACCGCTACTAGGACATAACATGTGCGCGATTTATGAGTAACACCACTCGAATCCTATGCCGAGGAATTATAAACAGGACAGAGGAGAGAAGAAGCTTTCAATGTTGGGAAGTAATGTTAAAACTTTACAGTGCATTAGTAAGACCTCACCTAGAATATTGTGTTCAGTACTGGTCACCTCGTTACAAAAAGGATATTGCTGCTCTAGAAATAGGCTTTCAATCAGAACTTTGCATGTTATATAACAGCCATCTGCAGTCAATAAGAAATGATTGGAAATTTTACAGCCAGCTTTAAATTTGACCTTTAGCAGAACTTAACCATACTATATAAAACTATTTATGCATTACACATTACACTACTTGCATTACGTATAGTGCTCATATAAACACCAGTTTTGTAAAACAAGAAAAGTCACATCTAATAAATTACAAACATATTTTTTTCTATACCTTGCTATATTTTTTCTATACCTTGCAGACTTTTCCATGTTAACAGCTGTCCCCAGTCGATGGAATGTGTCATTTCAGCATGAAAAATTTGCAAAACTGGCATGTCACCCATATTGATTGGCTCATGGCAGCCACGTTTGTTGATGTAGGAACTTTTCCTGACTAACTTTTTAGAGGACAGCACAAAGATAATGTATACCCAAGATTCATGTCAATCGGCCAAAGGGCTCATGAGCAGTTGTTGTTTAAGTGTTTTACGCAAAATCCCACATAGCTGCCACACCACGTGACTGATCCATTTTTCCTTAAGTAGAATCAATCGTGGACATGGGTGCACTATGTACAAAATTTTTCACAGCTGTACTATTTACCATTCATGAGAAGAAGACTTTTGAAATTTGCACAAAAAATGTCATTAAATCTAAGATGGATGCCACACCATGTGACCTAAGGCCGCCATATTGACCATGGCACAATATCCCATCGTCCTCTACATCCGGGTCAAATTTCGTGCATTCTGGTGCAGCATAGGAAGTTTTATAGCCAGTTGCGTATGTTGATGATGTCATGCAGCGTGGACGCCATGATTCTCAGAGTAGCAACTTCCCTTGAACAAGCGGAATAGAGGACCATACTGAGATGTCTTATTCCAATTTTTGTTTCAATCGGATAAGCGGTTTCAGAGAAGATGTTTGAATTTTGATGATTTTATATTTTTATGGTAATTTTATATCATTAATCAATGTGGTTGCCAAACCACAGAACCAATCAGCTTCATGTTAACAACAGTTAATCATGGACTATCCCTCAACATGTATAGCAATTTTCAGAACTCTGCAGTAAGCAGTTTCCGATAAATAGGCGTTTTAACAAATTCCGCAAAATCCAATATGGCTGGCAAACCATGTGACTTCTGCAAGTTTGGACAGCTGACCTGTTATCTGCACATAGCCACCTACCTACACACCTGATTTCATAAGCCTGCGATGAGGTCTCGGAAGAAAAGAAAAAAAAAAATAATAATAATAATAATAATAATAACAATAATAATAATAATAATCCTAACAGAAACAATAGGCTTCCCCAGCCTGTGGCTTGGAAGCCTGTGGCGGAGTGTCCCGCCCCTATTTATTATTATTTGTATTTTTGTTTGCGGCGCGGGTAAAAGCGCCGCGTCTTTTATTATTATATTTAAAAACCCCGTGAGGATGCATGGCTGATCAGCTACTGATTATTTAACTAGCTGACAGTCATGCATCCTTACCAAACGCGTGCAGACTCTGGCCGAGGGATAATAAGATAATTAACAACTAGTTAATCCCTCGGCCAGAGTATATAAACCTGCAGCTCTCGGCACTCGGGGTGGAGTGTTGAGGAGAGTACGGGAGAGCGGAGAGAGAAAGAGCGCAAGGAGAATAAGATAATTAACACTTACTTGTTTGTTTGTTTATTCGTTTGGCCCTTGTGCCTTTTTGTTTTGTGTTTTGTTTAAATCTTTTGTTTGTTAATAAATACGCTGAGTGCCATCCACTGTTTGGTTTCAGTTACTTCCTGGTCCGTGGCGTCACCACACCTCACCACTGCGAGCCAGACTGCCACAAAGCCTAATAAATATAACAATAATAATAGGCTTCCCAGCCTTTGGCTTGGAAGCCTAATAATAATAACTAGAGTTACGAGCAATTTTACGGCTTCTAAGCAGTTATCTTAAAATTTAAGTGCATTGGTTAATAGATGAAGCGTTATCATCACAACTGTGCTAACTGTGTCAATTTTGGCACAATTATTGGAATTATTGGTTAGTAGACATTTAAAATTTTATTTGGATGCACACAAAATTCTAAATAGTATGCTGTCATATAGACTTTGAACATAATGCATATAAGAGGCTAACATTGTTCTGAATTCGAAATCGCTCTGTTTGTGTGGGTGTGCGTGTGTGCATGTGGTGAACTATTCTTAATTTTGCAATATTAAATAAAGTCTACAGCATGTATTGGTTCTTGTATATTTTAATGCCACTATCATTTAATGTGCATCTGTAAAGCAACAGAAAGTGACAATAGTGTAACGCTTGGCTATCTGGGGTGCCTGGCTTCGTTGCCACATATTCAGAATTTGCGATTGTTGTTTTATCAGTTTAGTCTTAATAATTATAAATATCACTGTAGTTATGAAATAAAAAAAAAAAAAAACATAGACGCCATATCATTAAAAAGAATAGTGCAGTTTTTTGGGCTTCTGTTCAGCTACGAGAGCGTTTTTTTAAAAAAATGTGATTACAGAACATTTGTGTACAGCCCGAGATAACGGTAATTTTTTTCAAATTCTTAGTGTTTGTATCAGTATTGCCTACATGTGTCACCAGGTGACAAATCACTGTTTTTGATTTCCTTTTTTTCTTTGATCACTTGTACTATTTCGTTGTTTTCTTTTACTATACACTCACTTCATTTCCAAAGTTTCTTTTTTTTACTATGCACGATGATTGATTTATTTCTATTTGGGTATTAATTATTTTGTCACGCGCTAACAGGAATCTCCGTGTGGAATGCACGCATTGTTAACTAAGTGTCAATTAACCACCGGGACTGCATGGGGCAAATTAATAGATCGGATTATTTAAAAGGTAGCTGAAACCAACAACAACAAAAAAAAAGACGAACCACGAAAAACTGAAGGGGAAGAACCACGGGGAAGAACCACGGGGAAGAGAAAGAAAGAAGGACGAGAAAGACCAAACGTAAAACACACAACGAAAGAAGATAGTGAATCGACCTGAGGACGGGAATGAAGCAACGCAGAACGTGACATAAATAAACAAACAAATAAAGAAGGAAAGAACAGGGTAAGAAGAAAACAGAGAACATAAGTGGATGTACTGTTTTAAGTTAAATTACTCGAAAGGAACTTGAATCAGGAAGAGGGAGCGCTGCTATTGTAAAGACTGACCTGTTGCTGCTTGATTATTATTTTTTTCTTTTTTTGTGTGACTTTTAGCATTTTTGCACTTGCAATGGTTTTAACATTTTCATCGTGGTGCACTGACCAGTTTTTGGACGTATTTTTGTTGTGTATTTATTGTTACAAACATATGGGAGTTTGCTGTGGACGGTATTTTTTTTGTTTGTTTCTTTTGAACGCGCTGCTGGCTCTACAGGAGTTTGACAACATCAGACTACAATACAACACAGTTGCAGCCTTGCCTTGTAACACTGCAGTGCAGAAGATTAGTATTCTTTTCCTTTTTTCTTCTACACCTCTTGGAAGGACTGGCTGCATATCGGCAGCTATTGTGACTTTTAATTTCTTTGTTTATTGTTTTTTTGGAGAATTGTAGTTTAAATCTTTTTGCTTTTTGACTTTCCTCTCTTCGCTATTACCTCCCCCCTCTTGCATGCAATATTTTATTTGTTTTGAATTCGAATTCCCTGTTTTTACTATTTCAAAATAAAAACATATATTTTATAAAGTTCTTACCTGTGTCGTCTCTTGTTCAGAGCTATGGTGTGGACCTAGATCAACGAACCTGAAATAGAAAGAAACAAAAGGTTAATGGTAATTTTTTGGGAACTATAGAACAGTGTGTACAGTACCGAGGTGTTTGGGAAGTATTCTTCCCTCACATATTTTTCCGGGACCTGTTGTCCATAGCTCCTCCACCAGGTGACGTAATCTGGCTCTAAGTGGCGACACATGTCCACGAGGTTATATTAAGGCACCAAACAGCATTACATCCGAGAAGCTGGTAAACTCGAATTATACTAAAATGTCCGCTTTTTGGGGGGATTCTCCATGAATAACTATGCGATCTTTACAGTTACAACGCTATTTCATAGAGCAAGCGATTGTGAAGCGTTCTGTCTATACTAGTTCAATGAAAGAAACGGCCCCAAAGTCGCCCCCATTCCTCCCATGCGTCTTTTAAATGGGTTACAAGCGCGGCTTTGTTGCAACAGATTCAGGATTTGTCACTGTTTGACCAGTTCAGTCGTAAAAATAATTGTATAACGATTTTTAAGCAAACTGTACGCGTCTTTTAAATAGGTTACACGTGCGGCTTTGTTGCAACAGATTCAGGATTTGTCACTGTGTTGGACCACAGTTCAGTAGGATAGCCAGTTCCGTATATTGATGATGTCCTGCAGCGTGGACGACATAATTTTCACAGTAGCAACTTCCCTTGAACAAGCATAACAGATGACCATACTGAGATGTCTTATTCCAATTTGTTTCAATCGGATAAGCGGTTTCAGAGAAGAAGATGTTTGAATTTTAATGATTTTATATTTTTATGGTAATTTTATGTCATTAATCTTGGAAGCCTAATAATAATAACTAGACTTGCAAGGAACTTTACGGCTTCCAGTTTTTACGGCCTATTATTATTTAAAATTTAAGCGCATTGGTTCTTATAGATGAAGCGTTATCATGACAACTGTGCTAACTGTGTTAATTTTGGCACAAATATTGGAATTATTGGTTAGTAGCCAATTTAAATTTTATTTGGATGCACACAAAATGCAAAATAGTATGCAGTCATATAGACTTTGAACATAATGCATATAAGAGGCTAACATTGTTCTAAATTCGAAATCGCTCTGTTTGAGTGTGCGAGCATGTGGTGCCCTATTCTTAATTTTGCAATATTAAATAGTCTACAGCATGTATTGGTTTTTGTATATTTTAATGCAACTATCATTTAATGTGCATTCTTTTTAAAGCAATAGAAAGTGATAATAGTGTAACGATTGGCTATCAGGGGTGCCTGGCAAATACACAATTCACCATATGTAATTGTCAGCAAACCGCTACTAGGACATAACATGTGCACGATTCATGAGTAACACTACTAGAATCCTATGCCGAGGAAATAGAAACAGGACAGAGGAGAGAAGAAGCTGGAACAGAACCCAGAGAGACAGTACTAATTGAGCAGTTATTGTGCTCTGCAGGTAACAGACCTTTTGGAGAGTTAGCTAAAATAAAGAACAAATTATTTCATAATAAATCACATCCAAAGTTATATTATAGCACTCAGTAGTTAACCATCTGGCCCAACAAACATTATATCCGGCTGAATCAAAAACATCATATTGCACACTTGATAAACTCATTATAGTTTGCATATAAATAGTAATTATTGCACATCAGTAGTAGCCCAGTTATATTACACACCTTAATCATGTATATTGCACATAAGCTAGTTATATTGCACACCTTGGTTAATCATGTATATTGTGATCAGTGAAAAAAAAAATCTCCATACGTCTTTTAAATACACTGGCTGCTTCGTTGCCACCTATTGAGGATTTGCGATTGTGGTTTTATCAGTTTAGTCTTAATTATAACTATGAATGTAGTTATGAAATTAAAAAAATAACAGACGCCATATCAGTACAGTATACCCATGCACTTGAATTCCGTATGTAGATACTAGATACTAAATGAAGACAGAATAACTAAAACAGAGGTCAGAGAGCCATTGGCAAACTCGGACCACAACATGGTGTCATTTGAAATATTTTTTAAAACCCCAAAAGTAATGACTAAAGCTAAGGTTTACAATTTTAGAAAAGCAAACTATGAAGGTATGAAACACAGACTAACAGAAGTAGATTGGAGTAAAATAGAGAAAACATCCACAGAAAAAGGATGGCTGTTTTTAAAAATGTAGTACTAGAGGCGCAAAACAATTACATCCCAAAAGTAGGCAAATCTAAATCTAAAACAAAATGGCCAAAATGGTTTAATAGATCAATTAAAAAAAAAATATTCAGCGAAAAAAGGCACTTTACAGAGCGTTTAAAAGGGACCAAAAACAAAGCACACAGAAAGAGTACTTGGAACTGCAAACACAAGTCAAAAAGGAAGTTAGAAAGGCCAAGAGAGAGATAGAAATCAATATTACTCAGGGGGCTAAAACCAATTCCAAAATATTTTTCCAATATTATAACAGCAAGAGAACATTCAAAGAGGAGGTTAAATGTCTAAGAGACACAAATGGCAAAATCATAGATGAAGAAAAATAATAGCAAATATATTAAATGATTACTTTTCACAGGTTTTTACAAAGGAGGACACGGACAACATGCCCGACATGTCGACCTGTTCCTATCCAATTTTCAATAACTTTAGCATAACAGAGGCAGAAGTGTTAAAGGGACTAGGAGCTCTTAAAATAAACAAATCCCCCGGGCCGGATGAGATCCTCCCAATAGTACTCAAAGAAATGAAAGAAGTTATTTACAAACCGCTAACCAAGATCATGCAACAGTCTCTTGACACAGGGGTTGTACCGACAGACTGGAAAATAGCAAACGTAATACCGATCCACAAAAAGGGAGACAAAACCGAACCAGGTAACTACAGACCAATAAGCCGGACTTCCATTATATGTAAACTTATGGAAACTATAATAAGATCCAAAATGGAAAATTACCTATATGGTAACAATATCCTGGGAGACAGTCAGCATGGTTTTAGGAAAGGGAGATCGTGTCTAACTAACCTACTTGACTTTTTTGAGGATGCAACATTGAAAATGGATAACTGCAAAGCATACGACATGGTTTATTTAGATTTCCAGAAAGCTTTTGACAAAGTCCGGCATAAAAGATTAATTCTCAAACTGAACGCAGTAGGGATTCAAGGAAATGCATGCACATGGATTAGGGAGTGGTTAACATGTAGAAAACAGAAAGTACTGATTAGAGGAGAAACCTTAAAATGGAGCGAGGTAACCAGTGGTGTACCACAGGGATCAGTATTAGGTCCTCTGCTATTCCTAATCTACATTAATGATTTAGATTCTGGTATAGTAAGCAAACTCGTTAAATTTGTAGACGACACAAAAATAGGAGGAATGGCAAACACTGTTGCAGCAGCAAAGGTCATTCATAATGATCTAGACAGCATTCAGAATTGGGCAGACACATGGCAAACGCCAGCCTTTCCATATTGGATTTTGCGGAATTTGTTAAAACGCCTATGTATCGGAAACTGCTTACTGCAGAGTTCTGGGAATTGCTATACATGTTGAGGGATAGTCCATGATTAACTGTTGTTAATATGATTGGTTCTGTGGTTTGGCAACCACATTGATTAATGACATAAAATTACCATAAAAATATAAAATCATCAAAATTCAAACATCTTCTCTGAAACCGCTTATCCGATTGATACAAAAATTGGAATAAAACATCTCAGTATGGTCCTCTATTCCGCTTGTTCAAGGGAAGTTGCTACTGTGAAAATTATGGCGTCCACGCTGCATGACATCATCAACATACGCAACTGGCTATTAAACTGCGTATAACTTCTTATCGGCTGCACCAAAACGCACAAAATTGGACATGGATGTTGAGGACTATGTGATGTTGTGTCATGGTCAATATGGCGGCCTTTGGTCACATGGTGTGGCAGCCATCTTTCTTAAAACGGCCATTTTTGCTGGTGTTTAACAAAAACAGTTTTACTAACTCGTGCAACTTAATTACAGTGGAAAGGCTATTATTCACACGCACGCACAGTATACAGTATATAAAGACACATACTGTAAACTACTGTTGCAGCTGCATCCACGCTAAAAAATAAAAACAAAAAATAACCTGCACTATGCTATATATATATATATATATAATACATGAGCAGAACCAATCAGCTTCATATTAACAACAGTTAATCATGGACTATCCCTCAACATGTATAGCAATTTTCAGAACTCTGCAGTAAGCAGTTTTCGATAAATAGGCGTTTTAACAAATTCCGCAAAATCCAATATGGCTGGCAAACCATGTGACTTGCGCAAGTTTGGACACCTGACCTGTTATCTGCACATAGCCACCTACCCACACACCTGATTTCATAAGCCTGCTATGAGGTCTCGGAAGAAAGAAAAATAATAATAATAATAATAATAATAATAATAATAATAATAATAATAATAATAATCCTAACAGAAACAATAGGCTTCCCCAGCCTGTGGCTTGGAAGCCTAATAATAATAACTAGAGTTGCGAGCAACTTTACGGCTTCTAAGCAGTTATCTTAAAATTTAAGTGCATTGGTTAATAGATGAAGCGTTATCATCACAACTGTGCTAACTGTGTCAATTTTGGCACAAATATTGGAATTATTGGTTAGTAGCCAATTTAAATTTTATTTGGATGCACACAAAATGCAAAATAGTATGCAGTCATATAGACTTTAAACATAATGCATATAAGAGGCTAACATTGTTCTCAATTCGAAATCGCTCTGTTTGTGTGGGTGTGCGTGTGTGCATGTGGTGAACTATTCTTAATTTTGCAATATTAAATAAAGTCTACAGCATGTATTGGTTCTTGTATATTTTAATGCCACTATCATTTAATTTGCATTTTTAAAGCAATAAAAAGTGATAGTGTGACGATTAGCTATCAGGGGTGCCTGGCATATTCACCATATTTAATTGTCACCAAACCGCTACTAGGACATAAGATGTGCACGATTTATGAGTAACACCACTCGCATCCTATGCCGAGGAATTATAAACAGGACAGAGCAGAGAAGAAGCTGGAACAGAACCCAGAGAGACAGTGCTGGTTCTGTATATTTTAATGCCACTATCATTTAATATGCATTCGTAAAGCAACAGAAAGTGACAATAGTGTAACGCTTGGCTATCTGGGGTGCCTGGCTTCGTTGCCACATATTCAGAATTTGCGATTGTTGTTTTATCAGTTTAGTCTTAATAATTATAAATATCACTGTAGTTATGAAATAATAAAAAAAAAAAACATAGACGCCATATCATTAAAAAGAATAGTGCAGTTTTTTGGGCTTCTGTTCAGCTACGAGAGCGTTTTTTTTAAAAAAAAGTTGATTACAGAACATTTGTGTACAGCCCGAGATAACGGTAATTTTTTTCAAATTCTTAGTGTTTGTATCAGTATTGCCTGCATGTGTCACCAGGTGACAAATCACTGTTTTTGATTTCCTTTTTTTCTTTGATCACTTGTACTATTTCGTTGTTTTCTTTTACTATACACTCACTTCATTTCAAAGGGTTTCTTTTTTTACTATGCACGATGATTGATTTATTTCTATTTGGGTATTAATTATTTTGTCACGCGCTAACAGGAATCTCCGTGTGGAATGCACGCATTGTTAACTAAGTGTCAATTAACCACCGGGGCTGCATGGGGCAAATTAATAGATCGGATTATTTAAAAGGTAGCTAAAACCAAAAGAAAAAAAAAAAAAGAAAAGAAAAGACGAACCAGACAAGACGAACCACGGGGAAGAGAAAGAAAGATGGACGAGAAAGACCAAACGTAAAACACACAACGAAAGAAGATAGTGAATCGATCTGAGGACGGGAATGAAGCAACGCAGAACGTGACATAAATAAACAAACAAATAAAGAAGGAAAGAACAGGGTAAGAAGAAAACAGGGAACATAAGTGGATGTGTTGTTTTAAGTTAAATTACTTGAAAGGAACTTGAATCGGGAAGAGGGAGCGCTGCTATTGTAAAGACTGACCTGTTGCTGCTGGATTATTTTTTTTTTATTTTTTTGTGTGACTTTAAGCATTTTTGCACGTTTGCAGTGGTTTTAACATTTTCATCGTGGTGCACTGACCAGTTTTTGGACGTATTTTTGTTGTGTATTTACTGTTACAAACATATGGGAGTTTGCTGTGGACGGTATTTTTTTTGTTTGTTTCTTTTGAACGCGCTGCTGGCTCTACAGGAGTTTGACAACATCAGACTACAATACAACACAGTTGCAGCCTTGCCTTGTAACACTGCAGTGCAGAAGATTAGTATTCTTTTCCTTTTTTTCTTCTACACCTCTTGGAAGGACTGGCTGCATATCGGCAGCTATTGTGACTTTTAATTTCTTTGTTTATTGTTTTTTTGGAGAATTGTAGTTTAAATCTTTTTGCTTTTTGACTTTCCTCTCTTCGCTATTACCTCCCCCCTCTTGCATGCAATATTTTATTTGTTTTGAATTCGAATTGCCCGTTTTTACTATTTCAAAATAAAAACATATTTTTTATAAAGTTCTTACCTGTGTCGTCTCTTGTTCAGAGCTATGGTGTGGACCTAGATCAACGAACCTGAAATAGAAAGAAACAAAAGGTTAATGGTAATTTTTGGGAACTATAGAACAGTGTGTACAGTACCGAGGTGTTTGTGAAGTATTCTTCCCTCACATATTTTTCCGGGACCTGTTGTTCATAGCTCCTCCACCAGGTGACGTAATCTGGCTCTAAGTGGCGACACATGTCCACGAGGTTATATTAAGGCACCAAACAGCATTACATCCGAGAAGCTGATAAACTCGAATTGTACTAAAATGTCCGCTTTTTGGGGGGATTCTCCATGAATAACTATGCGATCTTTACAGTTACAACGCTATTTCATAGAGCAAGCGATTGTGAAGCGTTCTGTCTATACTAGTTCAATGAAAGAAACGGCCCCAAAGTCGCCCCCATTCCTCCCATGCGTCTTTTAAATGGGTTACAAGCGCGGCTTTGTTGCAACAGATTCAGGATTTGTCACTGTTTGACCAGTTCAGTCGTAAAAATAATTATATAACGATTTTTAAGCAAACTGTATTCGTGTGACTTGTAAAGCTGATGTATTATTTATTTCAGCATTTCGATTGTCTTGGTTTAAAAAGGATAGTGCAGTGTTTTGTTGTTTTTTTTTTTTTTGTATGTTTTTTTTGCGTAGATCCTCTAGCTGCCACAGCGCTTTAAAGAAGAAAGTCCACTTTGTATTCACCATGAATAACTATGCGATCTTTACAGTTACAATGCTATTTCATAGAGCAAGCGATTCTGAACAGTTTTGTCTATACATTTCATTACCAAAAATAACTAGTTAAATGAAAGATACAGCCCCCAAATCCTCCCTCCTCCTCCATCCCACGCGTCTTTTAAATAGGTGACACGTGCGGCTTTCTTGCAAAAGATTCAGGATTTGTCACTGTGTTGGACCACAGTTCAGTCGGATAGCCAATTCCGTATATTGATGATGTCCTGCAGCGTGGACCCCATAATTTTCAGAGTAGCAACTTCCCTTGAACAAGCGTAACAGATGACCATACTGAGATGTCTTATTCCAATTTGTTTCAATCGGATAAGCGGTTTCAGAGAAGGTGGTTGAATTTTGATGATTTTATATTTTGATGGTAATTTTATGTCATTAATCTTGGAAGCCTAATAATAATAACTAGAGTTGCAAGGAACTTTACGGCTTCCAAGCTTTTCGTAAAATTTAAGCGCATTGGTTCTTATAGATGAAGCGTTATCATGACAACTGTGCTAACTGTGTTAATTTTGGCACACATATTGGAATTAGTGGTTAGTAGCCAATTTAAATTTTATTTGGATGCACACAAAATTCTAAATAGTATGCAGTCATATAGACTTTGAACATAATGCATATAAGAGGCTAACATTGTTCTAAATTCGAAATCGCTCTGTTTGAGTGTGCGAGCATGTGGTGCCCTATTCTTAATTTTGCAATATTAAATAGTCTACAGCATGTATTGGTTTTTGTATATTTTAATGCCACTATCATTTAATGTGCATTCTTTTTAAAGCAATAGAAAGTGATAATAGTGTAACGATTGGCTATCAGGGGTGCCTGGCAAATACACAATTCACCATATGTAATTGTCAGCAAACTGCTACTAGGACATAATATGTGCACGATTCATGAGTAACACTACTAGAATCCTATGCCGAGGAAATCGAAACAGGACAGAGGAGAGAAGCAGCTGGAACAGAACCCAGAGAGACAGTACTAATTGAGCATTTATTGTGCTCTGCAGGTAACAGACCTTTTGGAGAGATAGCTCAAATAAAGAACAAATTATTTCATAATAAATCACATCCAAAGTTATATTATAGCACTCAGTAGTTAACCATCTGGCCCAACAAACATTATATCCGGCTGAATCAAAAACATCATATTGCACACTTGATAAACTCATTATAGTTTGCATATAAATAGTAATTATTGCACATCAGTAGTAGCCCAGTTATATTACACACCTTAATCATGTATATTACACATAAGCTATTTATATTGCACACCTTGGTTAATCATGTATATTGTGATCAGTGAAAAAAAAAAATCTCCATACGTCTTTTAAATACACTGGCTGCTTCGTTGCCACCTATTGAGGATTTGCGATTGTGGTTTTATCAGTTTAGTCTTAATTATAACTATGAATGTAGTTATGAAATTAAAAAAATAACAGACGCCATATCCGTACAGTATACCCATGCACTTGAATTCCGTATGTAGATACTAGATACTAAATGAAGACAGAATAACTAAAACAGAGGTCAGAGAGCCATTGGCAAACTCAGACCACAACATGGTGTCATTTGAAATATTTTTTAAAACCCCAAAAGTAATGACTAAAGCTAAGGTTTACAATTTTAGAAAAGCAAACTATGAAGGTATGAAACACAGACTAACAGAAGTAGATTGGAGTAAAATAGAGAAAACATCCACAGAAAAAGGATGGCTGTTTTTAAAAATGTAGTACTAGAGGCGCAAAACAATTACATCCCAAAAGTAGACAAATCTAAATCTAAAACAAAATGGCCAAAATGGTTTAATAGATCAATTAAAAAAAATATTCAGTGAAAAAAGGCACTTTACAGAGCGTTTAAAAGGGACCAAAAACAAAGCACACAGAAAGAGTACTTGGAACTGCAAACACAAGTCAAAAAGGAAGTTAGAAAGGCCAAGAGAGAGATAGAAATCAATATTACTCAGGGGGCTAAAACCAATTCCAAAATATTTTTCCAATATTATAACAGCAAGAGAACATTCAAAGAGGAGGTTAAATGTCTAAGAGACACAAATGGCAAAATCATAGATGAAGAAAAATAATAGCAAATATATTAAATGATTACTTTTCACAGGTTTTTACAAAGGAGGACACGGACAACATGCCCGACATGTCGACCTGTTCCTATCCAATTTTCAATAACTTTAGCATAACAGAGGCAGAAGTGTTAAAGGGACTAGGAGCTCTTAAAATAAACAAATCCCCCAGGCCGGATGAGATCCTCCCAATAGTACTCAAAGAAATGAAAGAAGTTATTTACAAGCCGCTAACCAAGATCATGCAACAGTCTCTTGACACAGGGGTTGTACCAACAGACTGGAAAATAGCAAACATAATACCGATCCACAAAAAGGGAGACAAAACCGAACCAGGTAACTACAGACCAATAAGCCGGACTTCCATTATATGTAAACTTATGGAAACTACAATAAGATCCAAAATGGAAAATTACCTGTATGGTAACAATATCCTGGGAGACAGTCAGCATGGTTTTAGGAAAGGGAGATCATGTCTAACTAACCTACTTGACTTTTTTGAGGATGCAACATTGAAAATGGATAACTGCAAAGCATACGACATGGTTTATTTAGATTTCCAGAAAGCTTTTGACAAAATCCGGCATAAAAGATTAATTCTCAAACTGAACGCAGTAGGGATTCAAGGAAATGCATGTACATGGATTAGGGAGTGGTTAATATGTAGAAAACAGAAAGTATTGATTAGAGGAGAAACCTTAAAATGGAGCGAGGTAACCAGTGGTGTACCACAGGGATCAGTATTAGGTCCTCTGCTATTCCTAATCTACATTAATGATTTAGATTCTGGTATAGTAAGCAAACTCGTTAAATTTGCAGACGACACAAAAATAGGAGGAATGGCAAACACTGTTGCAGCAGCAAAGGTCATTCATAATGATCTAGACAGCATTCAGAATTGGGCAGACACATGGCAAACGCCAGCCTTTCCATATTGGATTTTGCGGAATTTGTTAAAATGCCTATGTATGGGAAACTGCTTACTGCAGAGTTCTGGGAATTGCTATACATGTTGAGGGATAGTCCATGATTAACTGTTGTTAATATGATTGGTTCTGTGGTTTGGCAACCACATTGATTAATGACATAAAATTACCATAAAAATATAAAATCATCAAAATTCAAACATCTTCTTCTCTGAAACCGCTTATCCGATTGATACAAAAATTGGAATAAAACATCTCAGTATGGTCCTCTATTCCGCTTGTTCAAGGGAAGTTGCTACTGTGAAAATTATGGCGTCCACGCTGCATGACATCATCAACATACGCAACTGGCTATTAAACTGCGTATAACTTCTTATCGGCTGCACCAAAATGCACAAAATTGGACATGGATGTTGAAGACTATGTGATGTTGTGTCATGGTCAATATGGCGGCCTTTGGTCACATGGTGTGGCAGCCATCTTTCTTAAAACGGCCATTTTTGCTGGTGTTTAACAAAAACAGTTTTACTAACTCGTGCAACTTAATTACAGTGGAAAGGCTATTATTCACACGCACGCACAGTATACAGTATATAAAGACACATACTGTAAACTACTGTTGCAGCTGCATCCACGCTAAAAAATAAAAACAAAAAATAACCTGCACTATGCTATATATATATATATATATATAATACATGAGCAGAACCAATCAGCTTCATATTAACAACAGTTAATCATGGACTATCCCTCAACATGTATAGCAATTTTCAGAACTCTGCAGTAAGCAGTTTTCGATAAATAGGCGTTTTAACAAATTCCGCAAAATCCAATATGGCTGGCAAACCATGTGACTTGCGCAAGTTTGGACACCTGACCTGTTATCTGCACATAGCCACCTACCCACACACCTGATTTCATAAGCCTGCTATGAGGTCTCGGAAGAAAGAAAAATAATAATAATAATAATAATAATAATAATAATAATAATAATAATAATAATCCTAACAGAAACAATAGGCTTCCCCAGCCTGTGGCTTGGAAGCCTAATAATAATAACTAGAGTTGCGAGCAACTTTACGGCTTCTAAGCAGTTATCTTAAAATTTAAGTGCATTGGTTAATAGATGAAGCGTTATCATCACAACTGTGCTAACTGTGTCAATTTTGGCACAAATATTGGAATTATTGGTTAGTAGCCAATTTAAATTTTATTTGGATGCACACAAAATGCAAAATAGTATGCAGTCATATAGACTTTAAACATAATGCATATAAGAGGCTAACATTGTTCTCAATTCGAAATCGCTCTGTTTGTGTGGGTGTGCGTGTGTGCATGTGGTGAACTATTCTTAATTTTGCAATATTAAATAAAGTCTACAGCATGTATTGGTTCTTGTATATTTTAATGCCACTATCATTTAATTTGCATTTTTAAAGCAATAAAAAGTGATAGTGTGACGATTAGCTATCAGGGGTGCCTGGCATATTCACCATATTTAATTGTCACCAAACCGCTACTAGGACATAAGATGTGCACGATTTATGAGTAACACCACTCGCATCCTATGCCGAGGAATTATAAACAGGACAGAGCAGAGAAGAAGCTGGAACAGAACCCAGAGAGACAGTGCTGGTTCTTGTATATTTTAATGCCACTATCATTTAATATGCATTCGTAAAGCAACAGAAAGTGACAATAGTGTAACGCTTGGCTATCTGGGGTGCCTGGCTTCGTTGCCACATATTCAGAATTTGCGATTGTTGTTTTATCAGTTTAGTCTTAATAATTATAAATATCACTGTAGTTATGAAATAAAAAAATAAAAAAAACATAGACGCCATATCATTAAAAAGAATAGTGCAGTTTTTTGGGCTTCTGTTCAGCTACGAGAGCGTTTTTTTTAAAAAAAAGTTGATTACAGAACATTTGTGTACAGCCCGAGATAACGGTAATTTTTTTCAAATTCTTAGTGTTTGTATCAGTATTGCCTGCATGTGTCACCAGGTGACAAATCACTGTTTTTGATTTCCTTTTTTTCTTTGATCACTTGTACTATTTCGTTGTTTTCTTTTACTATACACTCACTTCATTTCAAAGGGTTTCTTTTTTTACTATGCACGATGATTGATTTATTTCTATTTGGGTATTAATTATTTTGTCACGCGCTAACAGGAATCTCCGTGTGGAATGCACGCATTGTTAACTAAGTGTCAATTAACCACCGGGGCTGCATGGGGCAAATTAATAGATCGGATTATTTAAAAGGTAGCTAAAACCAAAAGAAAAAAAAAAAAAGAAAAGAAAAGACGAACCAGACAAGACGAACCACGGGGAAGAGAAAGAAAGATGGACGAGAAAGACCAAACGTAAAACACACAACGAAAGAAGATAGTGAATCGATCTGAGGACGGGAATGAAGCAACGCAGAACGTGACATAAATAAACAAACAAATAAAGAAGGAAAGAACAGGGTAAGAAGAAAACAGGGAACATAAGTGGATGTGTTGTTTTAAGTTAAATTACTTGAAAGGAACTTGAATCGGGAAGAGGGAGCGCTGCTATTGTAAAGACTGACCTGTTGCTGCTGGATTATTATTTTTTTCTTTTTTTGTGTGACTTTAAGCATTTTTGCACGTTTGCAGTGGTTTTAACATTTTCATCGTGGTGCACTGACCAGTTTTTGGACGTATTTTTGTTGTGTATTTACTGTTACAAACATATGGGAGTTTGCTGTGGACGGTATTTTTTTTGTTTGTTTCTTTTGAACGCGCTGCTGGCTCTACAGGAGTTTGACAACATCAGACTACAATACAACACAGTTGCAGCCTTGCCTTGTAACACTGCAGTGCAGAAGATTAGTATTCTTTTCCTTTTTTTCTTCTACACCTCTTGGAAGGACTGGCTGCATATCGGCAGCTATTGTGACTTTTAATTTCTTTGTTTATTGTTTTTTTGGAGAATTGTAGTTTAAATCTTTTTGCTTTTTGACTTTCCTCTCTTCGTTATTACCTCCCCCCTCTTGCATGCAATATTTTATTTGTTTTGAATTCGAATTGCCCGTTTTTACTATTTCAAAATAAAAACATATTTTTTATAAAGTTCTTACCTGTGTCTTCTCTTGTTCAGAGCTATGGTGTGGACCTAGATCAACGAACCTGAAATAGAAAGAAACAAAAGGTTAATGGTAATTTTTGGGAACTATAGAACAGTGTGTACAGTACCGAGGTGTTTGTGAAGTATTCTTCCCTCACATATTTTTCCGGGACCTGTTGTTCATAGCTCCTCCACCAGGTGACGTAATCTGGCTCTAAGTGGCGACACATGTCCACGAGGTTATATTAAGGCACCAAACAGCATTACATCCGAGAAGCTGATAAACTCGAATTGTACTAAAATGTCCGCTTTTTGGGGGGATTCTCCATGAATAACTATGCGATCTTTACAGTTACAACGCTATTTCATAGAGCAAGCGATTGTGAAGCGTTCTGTCTATACTAGTTCAATGAAAGAAACGGCCCCAAAGTCGCCCCCATTCCTCCCATGCGTCTTTTAAATGGGTTACAAGCGCGGCTTTGTTGCAACAGATTCAGGATTTGTCACTGTTTGACCAGTTCAGTCGTAAAAATAATTATATAACGATTTTTAAGCAAACTGTATTCGTGTGACTTGTAAAGCTGATGTATTATTTATTTCAGCATTTCGATTGTCTTGGTTTAAAAAGGATAGTGCAGTGTTTTGTTGTTTTTTTTTTTTTTGTATGTTTTTTTGCGTAGATCCTCTAGCTGCCACAGCGCTTTAAAGAAGAAAGTCCACTTTGTATTCACCATGAATAACTATGCGATCTTTACAGTTACAATGCTATTTCATAGAGCAAGCGATTCTGAACAGTTTTGTCTATACATTTCATTACCAAAAATAACTAGTTAAATGAAAGATACAGCCCCCAAATCCTCCCTCCTCCTCCATCCCACGCGTCTTTTAAATAGGTGACACGTGCGGCTTTCTTGCAAAAGATTCAGGATTTGTCACTGTGTTGGACCACAGTTCAGTCGGATAGCCAATTCCGTATATTGATGATGTCCTGCAGCGTGGACCCCATAATTTTCAGAGTAGCAACTTCCCTTGAACAAGCGTAACAGATGACCATACTGAGATGTCTTATTCCAATTTGTTTCAATCGGATAAGCGGTTTCAGAGAAGGTGGTTGAATTTTGATGATTTTATATTTTGATGGTAATTTTATGTCATTAATCTTGGAAGCCTAATAATAATAACTAGAGTTGCAAGGAACTTTACGGCTTCCAAGCTTTTCGTAAAATTTAAGCGCATTGGTTCTTATAGATGAAGCGTTATCATGACAACTGTGCTAACTGTGTTAATTTTGGCACACATATTGGAATTAGTGGTTAGTAGCCAATTTAAATTTTATTTGGATGCACACAAAATTCTAAATAGTATGCAGTCATATAGACTTTGAACATAATGCATATAAGAGGCTAACATTGTTCTAAATTCGAAATCGCTCTGTTTGAGTGTGCGAGCATGTGGTGCCCTATTCTTAATTTTGCAATATTAAATAGTCTACAGCATGTATTGGTTTTTGTATATTTTAATGCCACTATCATTTAATGTGCATTCTTTTTAAAGCAATAGAAAGTGATAATAGTGTAACGATTGGCTATCAGGGGTGCCTGGCAAATACACAATTCACCATATGTAATTGTCAGCAAACTGCTACTAGGACATAATATGTGCACGATTCATGAGTAACACTACTAGAATCCTATGCCGAGGAAATCGAAACAGGACAGAGGAGAGAAGCAGCTGGAACAGAACCCAGAGAGACAGTACTAATTGAGCATTTATTGTGCTCTGCAGGTAACAGACCTTTTGGAGAGATAGCTCAAATAAAGAACAAATTATTTCATAATAAATCACATCCAAAGTTATATTATAGCACTCAGTAGTTAACCATCTGGCCCAACAAACATTATATCCGGCTGAATCAAAAACATCATATTGCACACTTGATAAACTCATTATAGTTTGCATATAAATAGTAATTATTGCACATCAGTAGTAGCCCAGTTATATTACACACCTTAATCATGTATATTACACATAAGCTATTTATATTGCACACCTTGGTTAATCATGTATATTGTGATCAGTGAAAAAAAAAAATCTCCATACGTCTTTTAAATACACTGGCTGCTTCGTTGCCACCTATTGAGGATTTGCGATTGTGGTTTTATCAGTTTAGTCTTAATTATAACTATGAATGTAGTTATGAAATTAAAAAAATAACAGACGCCATATCCGTACAGTATACCCATGCACTTGAATTCCGTATGTAGATACTAGATACTAAATGAAGACAGAATAACTAAAACAGAGGTCAGAGAGCCATTGGCAAACTCAGACCACAACATGGTGTCATTTGAAATATTTTTTAAAACCCCAAAAGTAATGACTAAAGCTAAGGTTTACAATTTTAGAAAAGCAAACTATGAAGGTATGAAACACAGACTAACAGAAGTAGATTGGAGTAAAATAGAGAAAACATCCACAGAAAAAGGATGGCTGTTTTTAAAAATGTAGTACTAGAGGCGCAAAACAATTACATCCCAAAAGTAGACAAATCTAAATCTAAAACAAAATGGCCAAAATGGTTTAATAGATCAATTAAAAAAAATATTCAGTGAAAAAAGGCACTTTACAGAGCGTTTAAAAGGGACCAAAAACAAAGCACACAGAAAGAGTACTTGGAACTGCAAACACAAGTCAAAAAGGAAGTTAGAAAGGCCAAGAGAGAGATAGAAATCAATATTACTCAGGGGGCTAAAACCAATTCCAAAATATTTTTCCAATATTATAACAGCAAGAGAACATTCAAAGAGGAGGTTAAATGTCTAAGAGACACAAATGGCAAAATCATAGATGAAGAAAAATAATAGCAAATATATTAAATGATTACTTTTCACAGGTTTTTACAAAGGAGGACACGGACAACATGCCCGACATGTCGACCTGTTCCTATCCAATTTTCAATAACTTTAGCATAACAGAGGCAGAAGTGTTAAAGGGACTAGGAGCTCTTAAAATAAACAAATCCCCCAGGCCGGATGAGATCCTCCCAATAGTACTCAAAGAAATGAAAGAAGTTATTTACAAGCCGCTAACCAAGATCATGCAACAGTCTCTTGACACAGGGGTTGTACCAACAGACTGGAAAATAGCAAACATAATACCGATCCACAAAAAGGGAGACAAAACCGAACCAGGTAACTACAGACCAATAAGCCGGACTTCCATTATATGTAAACTTATGGAAACTACAATAAGATCCAAAATGGAAAATTACCTGTATGGTAACAATATCCTGGGAGACAGTCAGCATGGTTTTAGGAAAGGGAGATCATGTCTAACTAACCTACTTGACTTTTTTGAGGATGCAACATTGAAAATGGATAACTGCAAAGCATACGACATGGTTTATTTAGATTTCCAGAAAGCTTTTGACAAAATCCGGCATAAAAGATTAATTCTCAAACTGAACGCAGTAGGGATTCAAGGAAATGCATGTACATGGATTAGGGAGTGGTTAATATGTAGAAAACAGAAAGTATTGATTAGAGGAGAAACCTTAAAATGGAGCGAGGTAACCAGTGGTGTACCACAGGGATCAGTATTAGGTCCTCTGCTATTCCTAATCTACATTAATGATTTAGATTCTGGTATAGTAAGCAAACTCGTTAAATTTGCAGACGACACAAAAATAGGAGGAATGGCAAACACTGTTGCAGCAGCAAAGGTCATTCATAATGATCTAGACAGCATTCAGAATTGGGCAGACACATGGCAAACGCCAGCCTTTCCATATTGGATTTTGCGGAATTTGTTAAAATGCCTATGTATGGGAAACTGCTTACTGCAGAGTTCTGGGAATTGCTATACATGTTGAGGGATAGTCCATGATTAACTGTTGTTAATATGATTGGTTCTGTGGTTTGGCAACCACATTGATTAATGACATAAAATTACCATAAAAATATAAAATCATCAAAATTCAAACATCTTCTTCTCTGAAACCGCTTATCCGATTGATACAAAAATTGGAATAAAACATCTCAGTATGGTCCTCTATTCCGCTTGTTCAAGGGAAGTTGCTACTGTGAAAATTATGGCGTCCACGCTGCATGACATCATCAACATACGCAACTGGCTATTAAACTGCGTATAACTTCTTATCGGCTGCACCAAAATGCACAAAATTGGACATGGATGTTGAAGACTATGTGATGTTGTGTCATGGTCAATATGGCGGCCTTTGGTCACATGGTGTGGCAGCCATCTTTCTTAAAACGGCCATTTTTGCTGGTGTTTAACAAAAACAGTTTTACTAACTCGTGCAACTTAATTACAGTGGAAAGGCTATTATTCACACGCACGCACAGTATACAGTATATAAAGACACATACTGTAAACTACTGTTGCAGCTGCATCCACGCTAAAAAATAAAAACAAAAAATAACCTGCACTATGCTATATATATATATATATATATATATATAATACATGAGCAGAACCAATCAGCTTCATATTAACAACAGTTAATCATGGACTATCCCTCAACATGTATAGCAATTTTCAGAACTCTGCAGTAAGCAGTTTTCGATAAATAGGCGTTTTAACAAATTCCGCAAAATCCAATATGGCTGGCAAACCATGTGACTTGCGCAAGTTTGGACACCTGACCTGTTATCTGCACATAGCCACCTACCCACACACCTGATTTCATAAGCCTGCTATGAGGTCTCGGAAGAAAGAAAAATAATAATAATAATAATAATAATAATAATAATAATAATAATAATAATAATCCTAACAGAAACAATAGGCTTCCCCAGCCTGTGGCTTGGAAGCCTAATAATAATAACTAGAGTTGCGAGCAACTTTACGGCTTCTAAGCAGTTATCTTAAAATTTAAGTGCATTGGTTAATAGATGAAGCGTTATCATCACAACTGTGCTAACTGTGTCAATTTTGGCACAAATATTGGAATTATTGGTTAGTAGCCAATTTAAATTTTATTTGGATGCACACAAAATGCAAAATAGTATGCAGTCATATAGACTTTAAACATAATGCATATAAGAGGCTAACATTGTTCTCAATTCGAAATCGCTCTGTTTGTGTGGGTGTGCGTGTGTGCATGTGGTGAACTATTCTTAATTTTGCAATATTAAATAAAGTCTACAGCATGTATTGGTTCTTGTATATTTTAATGCCACTATCATTTAATTTGCATTTTTAAAGCAATAAAAAGTGATAGTGTGACGATTAGCTATCAGGGGTGCCTGGCATATTCACCATATTTAATTGTCACCAAACCGCTACTAGGACATAAGATGTGCACGATTTATGAGTAACACCACTCGCATCCTATGCCGAGGAATTATAAACAGGACAGAGCAGAGAAGAAGCTGGAACAGAACCCAGAGAGACAGTGCTGGTTCTTGTATATTTTAATGCCACTATCATTTAATATGCATTCGTAAAGCAACAGAAAGTGACAATAGTGTAACGCTTGGCTATCTGGGGTGCCTGGCTTCGTTGCCACATATTCAGAATTTGCGATTGTTGTTTTATCAGTTTAGTCTTAATAATTATAAATATCACTGTAGTTATGAAATAAAAAAAAAAAAAAAACATAGACGCCATATCATTAAAAAGAATAGTGCAGTTTTTTGGGCTTCTGTTCAGCTACGAGAGCGTTTTTTTTAAAAAAAAGTTGATTACAGAACATTTGTGTACAGCCCGAGATAACGGTAATTTTTTTCAAATTCTTAGTGTTTGTATCAGTATTGCCTGCATGTGTCACCAGGTGACAAATCACTGTTTTTGATTTCCTTTTTTTCTTTGATCACTTGTACTATTTCGTTGTTTTCTTTTACTATACACTCACTTCATTTCAAAGGGTTTCTTTTTTTACTATGCACGATGATTGATTTATTTCTATTTGGGTATTAATTATTTTGTCACGCGCTAACAGGAATCTCCGTGTGGAATGCACGCATTGTTAACTAAGTGTCAATTAACCACCGGGGCTGCATGGGGCAAATTAATAGATCGGATTATTTAAAAGGTAGCTAAAACCAAAAGAAAAAAAAAAAAAGAAAAGAAAAGACGAACCAGACAAGACGAACCACGGGGAAGAGAAAGAAAGATGGACGAGAAAGACCAAACGTAAAACACACAACGAAAGAAGATAGTGAATCGATCTGAGGACGGGAATGAAGCAACGCAGAACGTGACATAAATAAACAAACAAATAAAGAAGGAAAGAACAGGGTAAGAAGAAAACAGGGAACATAAGTGGATGTGTTGTTTTAAGTTAAATTACTTGAAAGGAACTTGAATCGGGAAGAGGGAGCGCTGCTATTGTAAAGACTGACCTGTTGCTGCTGGATTATTATTTATTTTCTTTTTTTGTGTGACTTTTAGCATTTTTGCACTTGCAGTGGTTTTAACATTTTCATCGTGGTGCACTGACCAGTTTTTGGACGTATTTTTGTTGTGTATTTACTGTTACAAACATATGGGAGTTTGCTGTGGACGGTATTTTTTTTGTTTGTTTCTTTTGAACGCGCTGCTGGCTCTACAGGAGTTTGACAACATCAGACTACAATACAACACAGTTGCAGCCTTGCCTTGTAACACTGCAGTGCAGAAGATTAGTATTCTTTTCCTTTTTTTCTTCTACACCTCTTGGAAGGACTGGCTGCATATCGGCAGCTATTGTGACTTTTAATTTCTTTGTTTATTGTTTTTTTGGAGAATTGTAGTTTAAATCTTTTTGCTTTTTGACTTTCCTCTCTTCGCTATTACCTCCCCCCTCTTGCATGCAATATTTTATTTGTTTTGAATTCGAATTGCCCGTTTTTACTATTTCAAAATAAAAACATATTTTTTATAAAGTTCTTACCTGTGTCGTCTCTTGTTCAGAGCTATGGTGTGGACCTAGATCAACGAACCTGAAATAGAAAGAAACAAAAGGTTAATGGTAATTGTTGGGAACTATAGAACAGTGTGTACAGTACCGAGGTGTTTGTGAAGTATTCTTCCCTCACATATTTTTCCTGGACCTGTTGTTCATAGCTCCTCCACCAGGTGACGTAATCTGGCTCTAAGTGGCGACACATGTCCACGAGGTTATATTAAGGCACCAAACAGCATTACATCCGAGAAGCTGATAAACTCGAATTGTACTAAAATGTCCGCTTTTTGGGGGGATTCTCCATGAATAACTATGCGATCTTTACAGTTACAACGCTATTTCATAGAGCAAGCGATTGTGAAGCGTTCTGTCTATACTAGTTCAATGAAAGAAACGGCCCCAAAGTCGCCCCCATTCCTCCCATGCGTCTTTTAAATGGGTTACAAGCGCGGCTTTGTTGCAACAGATTCAGGATTTGTCACTGTTTGACCAGTTCAGTCGTAAAAATAATTATATAACGATTTTTAAGCAAACTGTATTCGTGTGACTTGTAAAGCTGATGTATTATTTATTTCAGCATTTCGATTGTCTTGGTTTAAAAAGGATAGTGCAGTGTTTTGTTGTTTTTTTTTTTTTTGTATGTTTTTTTGCGTAGATCCTCTAGCTGCCACAGCGCTTTAAAGAAGAAAGTCCACTTTGTATTCACCATGAATAACTATGCGATCTTTACAGTTACAATGCTATTTCATAGAGCAAGCGATTCTGAACAGTTTTGTCTATACATTTCATTACCAAAAATAACTAGTTAAATGAAAGATACAGCCCCCAAATCCTCCCTCCTCCTCCATCCCACGCGTCTTTTAAATAGGTGACACGTGCGGCTTTCTTGCAAAAGATTCAGGATTTGTCACTGTGTTGGACCACAGTTCAGTCGGATAGCCAATTCCGTATATTGATGATGTCCTGCAGCGTGGACCCCATAATTTTCAGAGTAGCAACTTCCCTTGAACAAGCGTAACAGATGACCATACTGAGATGTCTTATTCCAATTTGTTTCAATCGGATAAGCGGTTTCAGAGAAGGTGGTTGAATTTTGATTTTATATTTTGATGGTAATTTTATGTCATTAATCTTGGAAGCCTAATAATAATAACTAGAGTTGCAAGGAACTTTACGGCTTCCAAGCTTTTCGTAAAATTTAAGCGCATTGGTTCTTATAGATGAAGCGTTATCATGACAACTGTGCTAACTGTGTTAATTTTGGCACACATATTGGAATTAGTGGTTAGTAGCCAATTTAAATTTTATTTGGATGCACACAAAATTCTAAATAGTATGCAGTCATATAGACTTTGAACATAATGCATATAAGAGGCTAACATTGTTCTAAATTCGAAATCGCTCTGTTTGAGTGTGCGAGCATGTGGTGCCCTATTCTTAATTTTGCAATATTAAATAGTCTACAGCATGTATTGGTTTTTGTATATTTTAATGCCACTATCATTTAATGTGCATTCTTTTTAAAGCAATAGAAAGTGATAATAGTGTAACGATTGGCTATCAGGGGTGCCTGGCAAATACACAATTCACCATATGTAATTGTCAGCAAACTGCTACTAGGACATAATATGTGCACGATTCATGAGTAACACTACTAGAATCCTATGCCGAGGAAATCGAAACAGGACAGAGGAGAGAAGCAGCTGGAACAGAACCCAGAGAGACAGTACTAATTGAGCATTTATTGTGCTCTGCAGGTAACAGACCTTTTGGAGAGATAGCTCAAATAAAGAACAAATTATTTCATAATAAATCACATCCAAAGTTATATTATAGCACTCAGTAGTTAACCATCTGGCCCAACAAACATTATATCCGGCTGAATCAAAAACATCATATTGCACACTTGATAAACTCATTATAGTTTGCATATAAATAGTAATTATTGCACATCAGTAGTAGCCCAGTTATATTACACACCTTAATCATGTATATTACACATAAGCTATTTATATTGCACACCTTGGTTAATCATGTATATTGTGATCAGTGAAAAAAAAAAATCTCCATACGTCTTTTAAATACACTGGCTGCTTCGTTGCCACCTATTGAGGATTTGCGATTGTGGTTTTATCAGTTTAGTCTTAATTATAACTATGAATGTAGTTATGAAATTAAAAAAATAACAGACGCCATATCCGTACAGTATACCCATGCACTTGAATTCCGTATGTAGATACTAGATACTAAATGAAGACAGAATAACTAAAACAGAGGTCAGAGAGCCATTGGCAAACTCAGACCACAACATGGTGTCATTTGAAATATTTTTTAAAACCCCAAAAGTAATGACTAAAGCTAAGGTTTACAATTTTAGAAAAGCAAACTATGAAGGTATGAAACACAGACTAACAGAAGTAGATTGGAGTAAAATAGAGAAAACATCCACAGAAAAAGGATGGCTGTTTTTAAAAATGTAGTACTAGAGGCGCAAAACAATTACATCCCAAAAGTAGACAAATCTAAATCTAAAACAAAATGGCCAAAATGGTTTAATAGATCAATTAAAAAAAATATTCAGTGAAAAAAGGCACTTTACAGAGCGTTTAAAAGGGACCAAAAACAAAGCACACAGAAAGAGTACTTGGAACTGCAAACACAAGTCAAAAAGGAAGTTAGAAAGGCCAAGAGAGAGATAGAAATCAATATTACTCAGGGGGCTAAAACCAATTCCAAAATATTTTTCCAATATTATAACAGCAAGAGAACATTCAAAGAGGAGGTTAAATGTCTAAGAGACACAAATGGCAAAATCATAGATGAAGAAAAATAATAGCAAATATATTAAATGATTACTTTTCACAGGTTTTTACAAAGGAGGACACGGACAACATGCCCGACATGTCGACCTGTTCCTATCCAATTTTCAATAACTTTAGCATAACAGAGGCAGAAGTGTTAAAGGGACTAGGAGCTCTTAAAATAAACAAATCCCCCAGGCCGGATGAGATCCTCCCAATAGTACTCAAAGAAATGAAAGAAGTTATTTACAAGCCGCTAACCAAGATCATGCAACAGTCTCTTGACACAGGGGTTGTACCAACAGACTGGAAAATAGCAAACATAATACCGATCCACAAAAAGGGAGACAAAACCGAACCAGGTAACTACAGACCAATAAGCCGGACTTCCATTATATGTAAACTTATGGAAACTACAATAAGATCCAAAATGGAAAATTACCTGTATGGTAACAATATCCTGGGAGACAGTCAGCATGGTTTTAGGAAAGGGAGATCATGTCTAACTAACCTACTTGACTTTTTTGAGGATGCAACATTGAAAATGGATAACTGCAAAGCATACGACATGGTTTATTTAGATTTCCAGAAAGCTTTTGACAAAATCCGGCATAAAAGATTAATTCTCAAACTGAACGCAGTAGGGATTCAAGGAAATGCATGTACATGGATTAGGGAGTGGTTAATATGTAGAAAACAGAAAGTATTGATTAGAGGAGAAACCTTAAAATGGAGCGAGGTAACCAGTGGTGTACCACAGGGATCAGTATTAGGTCCTCTGCTATTCCTAATCTACATTAATGATTTAGATTCTGGTATAGTAAGCAAACTCGTTAAATTTGCAGACGACACAAAAATAGGAGGAATGGCAAACACTGTTGCAGCAGCAAAGGTCATTCATAATGATCTAGACAGCATTCAGAATTGGGCAGACACATGGCAAACGCCAGCCTTTCCATATTGGATTTTGCGGAATTTGTTAAAATGCCTATGTATGGGAAACTGCTTACTGCAGAGTTCTGGGAATTGCTATACATGTTGAGGGATAGTCCATGATTAACTGTTGTTAATATGATTGGTTCTGTGGTTTGGCAACCACATTGATTAATGACATAAAATTACCATAAAAATATAAAATCATCAAAATTCAAACATCTTCTTCTCTGAAACCGCTTATCCGATTGATACAAAAATTGGAATAAAACATCTCAGTATGGTCCTCTATTCCGCTTGTTCAAGGGAAGTTGCTACTGTGAAAATTATGGCGTCCACGCTGCATGACATCATCAACATACGCAACTGGCTATTAAACTGCGTATAACTTCTTATCGGCTGCACCAAAATGCACAAAATTGGACATGGATGTTGAAGACTATGTGATGTTGTGTCATGGTCAATATGGCGGCCTTTGGTCACATGGTGTGGCAGCCATCTTTCTTAAAACGGCCATTTTTGCTGGTGTTTAACAAAAACAGTTTTACTAACTCGTGCAACTTAATTACAGTGGAAAGGCTATTATTCACACGCACGCACAGTATACAGTATATAAAGACACATACTGTAAACTACTGTTGCAGCTGCATCCACGCTAAAAAATAAAAACAAAAAATAACCTGCACTATGCTATATATATATATATATATATATAATACATGAGCAGAACCAATCAGCTTCATATTAACAACAGTTAATCATGGACTATCCCTCAACATGTATAGCAATTTTCAGAACTCTGCAGTAAGCAGTTTTCGATAAATAGGCGTTTTAACAAATTCCGCAAAATCCAATATGGCTGGCAAACCATGTGACTTGCGCAAGTTTGGACACCTGACCTGTTATCTGCACATAGCCACCTACCCACACACCTGATTTCATAAGCCTGCTATGAGGTCTCGGAAGAAAGAAAAATAATAATAATAATAATAATAATAATAATAATAATAATAATAATAATCCTAACAGAAACAATAGGCTTCCCCAGCCTGTGGCTTGGAAGCCTAATAATAACTAGAGTTGCGAGCAACTTTACGGCTTCTAAGCAGTTATCTTAAAATTTAAATGCATTGGTTAATAGATGAAGCGTTATCATCACAACTGTGCTAACTGTGTCAATTTTGGCACAAATATTGGAATTATTGGTTAGTAGCCAATTTAAATTTTATTTGGATGCACACAAAATGCAAAATAGTATGCAGTCATATAGACTTTAAACATAATGCATATAAGAGGCTAACATTGTTCTCAATTCGAAATCGCTCTGTTTGTGTGGGTGTGCGTGTGTGCATGTGGTGAACTATTCTTAATTTTGCAATATTAAATAAAGTCTACAGCATGTATTGGTTCTTGTATATTTTAATGCCACTATCATTTAATTTGCATTTTTAAAGCAATAAAAAGTGATAGTGTGACGATTAGCTATCAGGGGTGCCTGGCATATTCACCATATTTAATTGTCACCAAACCGCTACTAGGACATAAGATGTGCACGATTTATGAGTAACACCACTCGCATCCTATGCCGAGGAATTATAAACAGGACAGAGCAGAGAAGAAGCTGGAACAGAACCCAGAGAGACAGTGCTGGTTCTTGTATATTTTAATGCCACTATCATTTAATATGCATTCGTAAAGCAACAGAAAGTGACAATAGTGTAACGCTTGGCTATCTGGGGTGCCTGGCTTCGTTGCCACATATTCAGAATTTGCGATTGTTGTTTTATCAGTTTAGTCTTAATAATTATAAATATCACTGTAGTTATGAAATAAAAAAAAAAAAAAAACATAGACGCCATATCATTAAAAAGAATAGTGCAGTTTTTTGGGCTTCTGTTCAGCTACGAGAGCGTTTTTTTTAAAAAAAAGTTGATTACAGAACATTTGTGTACAGCCCGAGATAACGGTAATTTTTTTCAAATTCTTAGTGTTTGTATCAGTATTGCCTGCATGTGTCACCAGGTGACAAATCACTGTTTTTGATTTCCTTTTTTTCTTTGATCACTTGTACTATTTCGTTGTTTTCTTTTACTATACACTCACTTCATTTCAAAGGGTTTCTTTTTTTACTATGCACGATGATTGATTTATTTCTATTTGGGTATTAATTATTTTGTCACGCGCTAACAGGAATCTCCGTGTGGAATGCACGCATTGTTAATTAAGTGTCAATTAACCACCGGGGCTGCATGGGGCAAATTAATAGATCGGATTATTTAAAAGGTAGCTAAAACCAAAAGAAAAAAAAAAAAAGAAAAGAAAAGACGAACCAGACAAGACGAACCACGGGGAAGAGAAAGAAAGATGGACGAGAAAGACCAAACGTAAAACACACAACGAAAGAAGATAGTGAATCGATCTGAGGACGGGAATGAAGCAACGCAGAACGTGACATAAATAAACAAACAAATAAAGAAGGAAAGAACAGGGTAAGAAGAAAACAGGGAACATAAGTGGATGTGTTGTTTTAAGTTAAATTACTTGAAAGGAACTTGAATCGGGAAGAGGGAGCGCTGCTATTGTAAAGACTGACCTGTTGCTGCTGGATTATTATTTTTTTCTTTTTTTGTGTGACTTTAAGCATTTTTGCACGTTTGCAGTGGTTTTAACATTTTCATCGTGGTGCACTGACCAGTTTTTGGACGTATTTTTGTTGTGTATTTACTGTTACAAACATATGGGAGTTTGCTGTGGACGGTATTTTTTTTGTTTGTTTCTTTTGAACGCGCTGCTGGCTCTACAGGAGTTTGACAACATCAGACTACAATACAACACAGTTGCAGCCTTGCCTTGTAACACTGCAGTGCAGAAGATTAGTATTCTTTTCCTTTTTTTCTTCTACACCTCTTGGAAGGACTGGCTGCATATCGGCAGCTATTGTGACTTTTAATTTCTTTGTTTATTGTTTTTTTGGAGAATTGTAGTTTAAATCTTTTTGCTTTTTGACTTTCCTCTCTTCGCTATTACCTCCCCCCTCTTGCATGCAATATTTTATTTGTTTTGAATTCGAATTGCCCGTTTTTACTATTTCAAAATAAAAACATATTTTTTATAAAGTTCTTACCTGTGTCGTCTCTTGTTCAGAGCTATGGTGTGGACCTAGATCAACGAACCTGAAATAGAAAGAAACAAAAGGTTAATGGTAATTTTTGGGAACTATAGAACAGTGTGTACAGTACCGAGGTGTTTGTGAAGTATTCTTCCCTCACATATTTTTCCGGGACCTGTTGTTCATAGCTCCTCCACCAGGTGACGTAATCTGGCTCTAAGTGGCGACACATGTCCACGAGGTTATATTAAGGCACCAAACAGCATTACATCCGAGAAGCTGATAAACTCGAATTGTACTAAAATGTCCGCTTTTTGGGGGGATTCTCCATGAATAACTATGCGATCTTTACAGTTACAACGCTATTTCATAGAGCAAGCGATTGTGAAGCGTTCTGTCTATACTAGTTCAATGAAAGAAACGGCCCCAAAGTCGCCCCCATTCCTCCCATGCGTCTTTTAAATGGGTTACAAGCGCGGCTTTGTTGCAACAGATTCAGGATTTGTCACTGTTTGACCAGTTCAGTCGTAAAAATAATTATATAACGATTTTTAAGCAAACTGTATTCGTGTGACTTGTAAAGCTGATGTATTATTTATTTCAGCATTTCGATTGTCTTGGTTTAAAAAGGATAGTGCAGTGTTTTGTTGTTTGTTTTTTTTTTGTATGTTTTTTTGCGTAGATCCTCTAGCTGCCACAGCGCTTTAAAGAAGAAAGTCCACTTTGTATTCACCATGAATAACTATGCGATCTTTACAGTTACAATGCTATTTCATAGAGCAAGCGATTCTGAACAGTTTTGTCTATACATTTCATTACCAAAAATAACTAGTTAAATGAAAGATACAGCCCCCAAATCCTCCCTCCTCCTCCATCCCACGCGTCTTTTAAATAGGTGACACGTGCGGCTTTCTTGCAAAAGATTCAGGATTTGTCACTGTGTTGGACCACAGTTCAGTCGGATAGCCAATTCCGTATATTGATGATGTCCTGCAGCGTGGACCCCATAATTTTCAGAGTAGCAACTTCCCTTGAACAAGCGTAACAGATGACCATACTGAGATGTCTTATTCCAATTTGTTTCAATCGGATAAGCGGTTTCAGAGAAGGTGGTTGAATTTTGATGATTTTATATTTTGATGGTAATTTTATGTCATTAATCTTGGAAGCCTAATAATAATAACTAGAGTTGCAAGGAACTTTACGGCTTCCAAGCTTTTCGTAAAATTTAAGCGCATTGGTTCTTATAGATGAAGCGTTATCATGACAACTGTGCTAACTGTGTTAATTTTGGCACACATATTGGAATTAGTGGTTAGTAGCCAATTTAAATTTTATTTGGATGCACACAAAATTCTAAATAGTATGCAGTCATATAGACTTTGAACATAATGCATATAAGAGGCTAACATTGTTCTAAATTCGAAATCGCTCTGTTTGAGTGTGCGAGCATGTGGTGCCCTATTCTTAATTTTGCAATATTAAATAGTCTACAGCATGTATTGGTTTTTGTATATTTTAATGCCACTATCATTTAATGTGCATTCTTTTTAAAGCAATAGAAAGTGATAATAGTGTAACGATTGGCTATCAGGGGTGCCTGGCAAATACACAATTCACCATATGTAATTGTCAGCAAACTGCTACTAGGACATAATATGTGCACGATTCATGAGTAACACTACTAGAATCCTATGCCGAGGAAATCGAAACAGGACAGAGGAGAGAAGCAGCTGGAACAGAACCCAGAGAGACAGTACTAATTGAGCATTTATTGTGCTCTGCAGGTAACAGACCTTTTGGAGAGATAGCTCAAATAAAGAACAAATTATTTCATAATAAATCACATCCAAAGTTATATTATAGCACTCAGTAGTTAACCATCTGGCCCAACAAACATTATATCCGGCTGAATCAAAAACATCATATTGCACACTTGATAAACTCATTATAGTTTGCATATAAATAGTAATTATTGCACATCAGTAGTAGCCCAGTTATATTACACACCTTAATCATGTATATTACACATAAGCTATTTATATTGCACACCTTGGTTAATCATGTATATTGTGATCAGTGAAAAAAAAAAATCTCCATACGTCTTTTAAATACACTGGCTGCTTCGTTGCCACCTATTGAGGATTTGCGATTGTGGTTTTATCAGTTTAGTCTTAATTATAACTATGAATGTAGTTATGAAATTAAAAAAATAACAGACGCCATATCCGTACAGTATACCCATGCACTTGAATTCCGTATGTAGATACTAGATACTAAATGAAGACAGAATAACTAAAACAGAGGTCAGAGAGCCATTGGCAAACTCAGACCACAACATGGTGTCATTTGAAATATTTTTTAAAACCCCAAAAGTAATGACTAAAGCTAAGGTTTACAATTTTAGAAAAGCAAACTATGAAGGTATGAAACACAGACTAACAGAAGTAGATTGGAGTAAAATAGAGAAAACATCCACAGAAAAAGGATGGCTGTTTTTAAAAATGTAGTACTAGAGGCGCAAAACAATTACATCCCAAAAGTAGACAAATCTAAATCTAAAACAAAATGGCCAAAATGGTTTAATAGATCAATTAAAAAAAATATTCAGTGAAAAAAGGCACTTTACAGAGCGTTTAAAAGGGACCAAAAACAAAGCACACAGAAAGAGTACTTGGAACTGCAAACACAAGTCAAAAAGGAAGTTAGAAAGGCCAAGAGAGAGATAGAAATCAATATTACTCAGGGGGCTAAAACCAATTCCAAAATATTTTTCCAATATTATAACAGCAAGAGAACATTCAAAGAGGAGGTTAAATGTCTAAGAGACACAAATGGCAAAATCATAGATGAAGAAAAATAATAGCAAATATATTAAATGATTACTTTTCACAGGTTTTTACAAAGGAGGACACGGACAACATGCCCGACATGTCGACCTGTTCCTATCCAATTTTCAATAACTTTAGCATAACAGAGGCAGAAGCGTTAAAGGGACTAGGAGCTCTTAAAATAAACAAATCCCCCAGGCCGGATGAGATCCTCCCAATAGTACTCAAAGAAATGAAAGAAGTTATTTACAAACCGCTAACCAAGATCATGCAACAGTCTCTTGACACAGGGGTTGTACCGACAGACTGGAAAATAGCAAACATAATACCGATCCACAAAAAGGGAGACAAAACCGAACCAGGTAACTACAGACCAATAAGCCGGACTTCCATTATATGTAAACTTATGGAAACTACAATAAGATCCAAAATGGAAAATTACCTGTATGGTAACAATATCCTGGGAGACAGTCAGCATGGTTTTAGGAAAGGGAGATCATGTCTAACTAACTTACTTGACTTTTTTGAGGATGCAACATTGAAAATGGATAACTGCAAAGCATACGACATGGTTTATTTAGATTTCCAGAAAGCTTTTGACAAAGTCCGGCATAAAAGATTAATTCTCAAACTGAACGCAGTAGGGATTCAAGGAAATGCATGTACATGGATTAGGGAGTGGTTAATATGTAGAAAACAGAAAGTATTGATTAGAGGAGAAACCTTAAAATGGAGCGAGGTAACCAGTGGTGTACCACAGGGATCAGTATTAGGTCCTCTGCTATTCCTAATCTACATTAATGATTTAGATTCTGGTATAGTAAGCAAACTCGTTAAATTTGCAGACGACACAAAAATAGGAGGAATGGCAAACACTGTTGCAGCAGCAAAGGTCATTCATAATGATCTAGACAGCATTCAGAATTGGGCAGACACATGGCAAACGCCAGCCTTTCCATATTGGATTTTGCGGAATTTGTTAAAATGCCTATGTATGGGAAACTGCTTACTGCAGAGTTCTGGGAATTGCTATACATGTTGAGGGATAGTCCATGATTAACTGTTGTTAATATGATTGGTTCTGTGGTTTGGCAACCACATTGATTAATGACATAAAATTACCATAAAAATATAAAATCATCAAAATTCAAACATCTTCTTCTCTGAAACCGCTTATCCGATTGATACAAAAATTGGAATAAAACATCTCAGTATGGTCCTCTATTCCGCTTGTTCAAGGGAAGTTGCTACTGTGAAAATTATGGCGTCCACGCTGCATGACATCATCAACATACGCAACTGGCTATTAAACTGCGTATAACTTCTTATCGGCTGCACCAAAACGCACAAAATTGGACATGGATGTTGAAGACTATGTGATGTTGTGTCATGGTCAATATGGCGGCCTTTGGTCACATGGTGTGGCAGCCATCTTTCTTAAAACGGCCATTTTTGCTGGTGTTTAACAAAAACAGTTTTACTAACTCGTGCAACTTAATTACAGTGGAAAGGCTATTATTCACACGCACGCACAGTATACAGTATATAAAGACACATACTGTAAACTACTGTTGCAGCTGCATCCACGCTAAAAAATAAAAACAAAAAATAACCTGCACTATGCTATATATATATATATATATATAATACATGAGCAGAACCAATCAGCTTCATATTAACAACAGTTAATCATGGACTATCCCTCAACATGTATAGCAATTTTCAGAACTCTGCAGTAAGCAGTTTTCGATAAATAGGCGTTTTAACAAATTCCGCAAAATCCAATATGGCTGGCAAACCATGTGACTTGCGCAAGTTTGGACACCTGACCTGTTATCTGCACATAGCCACCTACCCACACACCTGATTTCATAAGCCTGCTATGAGGTCTCGGAAGAAAGAAAAATAATAATAATAATAATAATAATAATAATAATAATAATAATAATAATCCTAACAGAAACAATAGGCTTCCCCAGCCTGTGGCTTGGAAGCCTAATAATAATAACTAGAGTTGCGAGCAACTTTACGGCTTCTAAGCAGTTATCTTAAAATTTAAGTGCATTGGTTAATAGATGAAGCGTTATCATCACAACTGTGCTAACTGTGTCAATTTTGGCACAAATATTGGAATTATTGGTTAGTAGCCAATTTAAATTTTATTTGGATGCACACAAAATGCAAAATAGTATGCAGTCATATAGACTTTAAACATAATGCATATAAGAGGCTAACATTGTTCTCAATTCGAAATCGCTCTGTTTGTGTGGGTGTGCGTGTGTGCATGTGGTGAACTATTCTTAATTTTGCAATATTAAATAAAGTCTACAGCATGTATTGGTTCTTGTATATTTTAATGACACTATCATTTAATTTGCATTTTTAAAGCAATAAAAAGTGATAGTGTGACGATTAGCTATCAGGGGTGCCTGGCATATTCACCATATTTAATTGTCACCAAACCGCTACTAGGACATAAGATGTGCACGATTTATGAGTAACACCACTCGCATCCTATGCCGAGGAATTATAAACAGGACAGAGCAGAGAAGAAGCTGGAACAGAACCCAGAGAGACAGTGCTGGTTCTTGTATATTTTAATGCCACTATCATTTAATATGCATTCGTAAAGCAACAGAAAGTGACAATAGTGTAACGCTTGGCTATCTGGGGTGCCTGGCTTCGTTGCCACATATTCAGAATTTGCGATTGTTGTTTTATCAGTTTAGTCTTAATAATTATAAATATCACTGTAGTTATGAAATAAAAAAAAACAAAAACATAGACGCCATATCATTAAAAAGAATAGTGCAGTTTTTTGGGCTTCTGTTCAGCTACGAGAGCGTTTTTTTTAAAAAAAAAGTTGATTACAGAACATTTGTGTACAGCCCGAGATAACGGTAATTTTTTTCAAATTCTTAGTGTTTGTATCAGTATTGCCTGCATGTGTCACCAGGTGACAAATCACTGTTTTTGATTTCCTTTTTTTCTTTGATCACTTGTACTATTTCGTTGTTTTCTTTTACTATACACTCACTTCATTTCAAAGGGTTTCTTTTTTTACTATGCACGATGATTGATTTATTTCTATTTGGGTATTAATTATTTTGTCACGCGCTAACAGGAATCTCCGTGTGGAATGCACGCATTGTTAACTAAGTGTCAATTAACCACCGGGGCTGCATGGGGCAAATTAATAGATCGGATTATTTAAAAGGTAGCTAAAACCAAAAGAAAAAAAAAAAAGAAAAGAAAAGACGAACCAGACAAGACGAACCACGGGGAAGAGAAAGAAAGATGGACGAGAAAGACCAAACGTAAAACACACAACGAAAGAAGATAGTGAATCGATCTGAGGACGGGAATGAAGCAACGCAGAACGTGACATAAATAAACAAACAAATAAAGAAGGAAAGAACAGGGTAAGAAGAAAACAGGGAACATAAGTGGATGTGTTGTTTTAAGTTAAATTACTTGAAAGGAACTTGAATCGGGAAGAGGGAGCGCTGCTATTGTAAAGACTGACCTGTTGCTGCTGGATTATTTTTTTTTTCTTTTTTTGTGTGACTTTAAGCATTTTTGCACGTTTGCAGTGGTTTTAACATTTTCATCGTGGTGCACTGACCAGTTTTTGGACGTATTTTTGTTGTGTATTTACTGTTACAAACATATGGGAGTTTGCTGTGGACGGTATTTTTTTTGTTTGTTTCTTTTGAACGCGCTGCTGGCTCTACAGGAGTTTGACAACATCAGACTACAATACAACACAGTTGCAGCCTTGCCTTGTAACACTGCAGTGCAGAAGATTAGTATTCTTTTCCTTTTTTTCTTCTACACCTCTTGGAAGGACTGGCTGCATATCGGCAGCTATTGTGACTTTTAATTTCTTTGTTTATTGTTTTTTTGGAGAATTGTAGTTTAAATCTTTTTGCTTTTTGACTTTCCTCTCTTCGCTATTACCTCCCCCCTCTTGCATGCAATATTTTATTTGTTTTGAATTCGAATTGCCCGTTTTTACTATTTCAAAATAAAAACAGATATTTTATAAAGTTCTTACCTGTGTCTCTCTTGTTCAGAGCTATGGTGTGGACCTAGATCAACGAACCTGAAATAGAAAGAAACAAAAGGTTAATGGTAATTGTTGGGAACTATAGAACAGTGTGTACAGTACCGAGGTGTTTGTGAAGTATTCTTCCCTCACATATTTTTCCTGGACCTGTTGTTCATAGCTCCTCCACCAGGTGACGTAATCTGGCTCTAAGTGGCGACACATGTCCACGAGGTTATATTAAGGCACCAAACAGCATTACATCCGAGAAGCTGGTAAACTCGAATTGTACTAAAATGTCCGCTTTTTGGGGGGATTCTCCATGAATAACTATGCGATCTTTACAGTTACAACGCTATTTCATAGAGCAAGCGATTGTGAAGCGTTCTGTCTATACTAGTTCAATGAAAGAAACGGCCCCAAAGTCGCCCCCATTCCTCCCATGCGTCTTTTAAATGGGTTACAAGCGCGGCTTTGTTGCAACAGATTCAGGATTTGTCACTGTTTGACCAGTTCAGTCGTAAAAATAATTATATAACGATTTTTAAGCAAACTGTATTCGTGTGACTTGTAAAGCTGATGTATTATTTATTTCAGCATTTCGATTGTCTTGGTTTAAAAAGGATAGTGCAGTGTTTTGTTGTTTTTTTTTTTTGTATGTTTTTTTGCGTAGATCCTCTAGCTGCCACAGCGCTTTAAAGAAGAAAGTCCACTTTGTATTCACCATGAATAACTATGCGATCTTTACAGTTACAATGCTATTTCATAGAGCAAGCGATTCTGAACAGTTTTGTCTATACATTTCATTACCAAAAATAACTAGTTAAATGAAAGATACAGCCCCCAAATCCTCCCTCCTCCTCCATCCCACGCGTCTTTTAAATAGGTGACACGTGCGGCTTTCTTGCAAAAGATTCAGGATTTGTCACTGTGTTGGACCACAGTTCAGTCGGATAGCCAATTCCGTATATTGATGATGTCCTGCAGCGTGGACCCCATAATTTTCAGAGTAGCAACTTCCCTTGAACAAGCGTAACAGATGACCATACTGAGATGTCTTATTCCAATTTGTTTCAATCGGATAAGCGGTTTCAGAGAAGGTGGTTGAATTTTGATGATTTTATATTTTGATGGTAATTTTATGTCATTAATCTTGGAAGCCTAATAATAATAACTAGAGTTGCAAGGAACTTTACGGCTTCCAAGCTTTTCGTAAAATTTAAGCGCATTGGTTCTTATAGATGAAGCGTTATCATGACAACTGTGCTAACTGTGTTAATTTTGGCACACATATTGGAATTAGTGGTTAGTAGCCAATTTAAATTTTATTTGGATGCACACAAAATTCTAAATAGTATGCAGTCATATAGACTTTGAACATAATGCATATAAGAGGCTAACATTGTTCTAAATTCGAAATCGCTCTGTTTGAGTGTGCGAGCATGTGGTGCCCTATTCTTAATTTTGCAATATTAAATAGTCTACAGCATGTATTGGTTTTTGTATATTTTAATGCCACTATCATTTAATGTGCATTCTTTTTAAAGCAATAGAAAGTGATAATAGTGTAACGATTGGCTATCAGGGGTGCCTGGCAAATACACAATTCACCATATGTAATTGTCAGCAAACTGCTACTAGGACATAATATGTGCACGATTCATGAGTAACACTACTAGAATCCTATGCCGAGGAAATCGAAACAGGACAGAGGAGAGAAGCAGCTGGAACAGAACCCAGAGAGACAGTACTAATTGAGCATTTATTGTGCTCTGCAGGTAACAGACCTTTTGGAGAGATAGCTCAAATAAAGAACAAATTATTTCATAATAAATCACATCCAAAGTTATATTATAGCACTCAGTAGTTAACCATCTGGCCCAACAAACATTATATCCGGCTGAATCAAAAACATCATATTGCACACTTGATAAACTCATTATAGTTTGCATATAAATAGTAATTATTGCACATCAGTAGTAGCCCAGTTATATTACACACCTTAATCATGTATATTACACATAAGCTAGTTATATTGCACACCTTGGTTAATCATGTATATTGTGATCAGTGAAAAAAAAAAAAACTCCATACGTCTTTTAAATACACTGGCTGCTTCGTTGCCACCTATTGAGGATTTGCGATTGTGGTTTTATCAGTTTAGTCTTAATTATAACTATGAATGTAGTTATGAAATTAAAAAAATAACAGACGCCATATCCGTACAGTATACCCATGCACTTGAATTCCGTATGTAGATACTAGATACTAAATGAAGACAGAATAACTAAAACAGAGGTCAGAGAGCCATTGGCAAACTCAGACCACAACATGGTGTCATTTGAAATATTTTTTAAAACCCCAAAAGTAATGACTAAAGCTAAGGGTTACAATTTTAGAAAAGCAAACTATGAAGGTATGAAACACAGACTAACAGAAGTAGATTGGAGTAAAATAGAGAAAACATCCACAGAAAAAGGATGGCTGTTTTTAAAAATGTAGTACTAGAGGCGCAAAACAATTACATCCCAAAAGTAGACAAATCTAAATCTAAAACAAAATGGCCAAAATGGTTTAATAGATCAATTTAAAAAAATATTCAGTGAAAAAAGGCACTTTACAGAGCGTTTAAAAGGGACCAAAAACAAAGCACACAGAAAGAGTACTTGGAACTGCAAACACAAGTCAAAAAGGAAGTTAGAAAGGCCAAGAGAGAGATAGAAATCAATATTACTCAGGGGGCTAAAACCAATTCCAAAATATTTTTCCAATATTATAACAGCAAGAGAACATTCAAAGAGGAGGTTAAATGTCTAAGAGACACAAATGGCAAAATCATAGATGAAGAAAAATAATAGCAAATATATTAAATGATTACTTTTCACAGGTTTTTACAAAGGAGGACACGGACAACATGCCCGACATGTCGACCTGTTCCTATCCAATTTTCAATAACTTTAGCATAACAGAGGCAGAAGCGTTAAAGGGACTAGGAGCTCTTAAAATAAACAAATCCCCCAGGCCGGATGAGATCCTCCCAATAGTACTCAAAGAAATGAAAGAAGTTATTTACAAACCGCTAACCAAGATCATGCAACAGTCTCTTGACACAGGGGTTGTACCGACAGACTGGAAAATAGCAAACATAATACCGATCCACAAAAAGGGAGACAAAACCGAACCAGGTAACTACAGACCAATAAGCCGGACTTCCATTATATGTAAACTTATGGAAACTACAATAAGATCCAAAATGGAAAATTACCTGTATGGTAACAATATCCTGGGAGACAGTCAGCATGGTTTTAGGAAAGGGAGATCATGTCTAACTAACTTACTTGACTTTTTTGAGGATGCAACATTGAAAATGGATAACTGCAAAGCATACGACATGGTTTATTTAGATTTCCAGAAAGCTTTTGACAAAGTCCGGCATAAAAGATTAATTCTCAAACTGAACGCAGTAGGGATTCAAGGAAATGCATGTACATGGATTAGGGAGTGGTTAATATGTAGAAAACAGAAAGTATTGATTAGAGGAGAAACCTTAAAATGGAGCGAGGTAACCAGTGGTGTACCACAGGGATCAGTATTAGGTCCTCTGCTATTCCTAATCTACATTAATGATTTAGATTCTGGTATAGTAAGCAAACTCGTTAAATTTGCAGACGACACAAAAATAGGAGGAATGGCAAACACTGTTGCAGCAGCAAAGGTCATTCATAATGATCTAGACAGCATTCAGAATTGGGCAGACACATGGCAAACGCCAGCCTTTCCATATTGGATTTTGCGGAATTTGTTAAAATGCCTATGTATGGGAAACTGCTTACTGCAGAGTTCTGGGAATTGCTATACATGTTGAGGGATAGTCCATGATTAACTGTTGTTAATATGATTGGTTCTGTGGTTTGGCAACCACATTGATTAATGACATAAAATTACCATAAAAATATAAAATCATCAAAATTCAAACATCTTCTTCTCTGAAACCGCTTATCCGATTGATACAAAAATTGGAATAAAACATCTCAGTATGGTCCTCTATTCTGCTTGTTCAAGGGAAGTTGCTACTGTGAAAATTATGGCGTCCACGCTGCATGACATCATCAACATACGCAACTGGCTATTAAACTGCGTATACTTCTTATCGGCTGCACCAAAACGCACAAAATTGGACATGGATGTTGAAGACTATGTGATGTTGTGTCATGGTCAATATGGCGGCCTTTGGTCACATGGTGTGGCAGCCATCTTTCTTAAAACGGCCATTTTTGCTGGTGTTTAACAAAAACAGTTTTATTAACTCATGCAACTTAATTACAGTGGAAAGGCTATTATTCACACGCACGCACAGTATACAGTATATAAAGACACATACTGTAAACTGCTGTTGCAGCTGCATCCACGCGAAAAAATAAAAACAAAAAATAACCTGCACTATGCTATATATATATATATATATATATATATATATATATATATATATATATATATATATATATATATATATATATATTGTAACACATCAGGGAGGGTGTTAGTGTCCAAAACATGTGCGAATGCACATTTTGTTTAATTGTTTTATTGTTTGTTGGTTAATTATCACCCGCACCTGAGCGGTATTGTAAATTAATGCCAGGCGCGGGGTATTTGAGACGTGCAGCTTGGCTGCACGGGGCTGCTGAGTAGAAGGAGACAGAAGACGTGCTCTGTTTCCGAGCAGTCCTGAGTAAGTGCTGTGTGTAGTTTTAGTGTTTTTATGACAGGTAAACGGCTTAGCCGTCCTGCGAGCTAGTCAGGGACCTGCATAAAACGTGTAGTAAGTGCTCCAAATCGGAGTTAGGTGTTTGTTTATGTTTTGTTTATTTTTGTGTGTTTATTAAAAATTAGCGCAACCGCGCTGAAAAACTCCATTTCTTGTGTTGGGTCGTGATTTTAAAGGGGCAACGAACCCGAGTGAGTGCCGGGCCGTTACATATGGTGTCAGAGTGTGTGGGCGCCCCTACGACCCTAGAAATGGAAAGCATTGAAGAATTAATTGCAATGCTCAACCGCAATACTGCTGCTCAAATAGAGCAGACTGAGAGATGGGAGAGAGAGTTTGGGTGGCCCCCGTTAGAAGTAAAAGTGAGCACCGCACCTCCACCACAGCTCCAGCCCACAACACCGGAAGAGGATCCGGCGCTGGTCAGTGCGGTCCCTTGCCCCTTGCTCCTGAACACCCTGCCGGTCTTCCTAGACCTCCCTGCACTTGGCCTGGAGCCCAGGAGTCTGCACCATCGGCCACAGTTCTGCCCCTGGTTCCCTACTCCGCTCTCCCCAAGCACCCAGACGTCGCTGAGCTGCTGCCAGACGTCGCTAGTGCTCCCCCTGTTCGCCGCTAAGCTCCCCCTGGGTGATCGGACATCGCTGCGCCGGTCCCCAGGTGAAGACCTCTGCCCGCTGCTGCAGCCGCCTGTTCCCCGGCCGTCGCTTCGGTCGCCCCTGTCAGCCCGGTGGGGTCCCATGTCGCCGGTTCAAGGTCCCTTCCTGGACGCGCCGGAGGAACCGACCCACCCTCAAGCTCGCCCGTGCAAGAGGGCGAAAATTGACATTTGTGGACTCGAGGGTGGGTGGTTGTGTTTTAGGGGAGGGGGTGGCCTTGGAATGGCCGATCAGTGTTGCACACTTGAGGGGAAGGATGTGTAACACATCAGGGAGGGGGTTAGTGTCCTCCCTGAAGAAAACATGTGCGAATGCACATTTTGTTTAATTGTTTTATTGTTTGTTGGTTAATTATCACCCGCACCTGAGCGGTATTGTAAATTAATGCCAGGCGCGGGGTATTTGAGACGTGCAGCTTGGCTGCACGGGGCTGCTGAGTAGAAGGAGACAGAAGACGTGCTCTGTTTCCGAGCAGTCCTGAGTAAGTGCTGTGTGTAGTTTTAGTGTTTTTATGACAGGTAAACGGCTTAGCCGTCCTGCGAGCTAGTCAGGGACCTGCATAAAACGTGTAGTAAGTGCTCCAAATCGGAGTTAGGTGTTTGTTTATGTTTTGTTTATTTTTGTGTGTTTATTAAAAATTAGCGCAACCGCGCTGAAAAACTCCATTTCTTGTGTTGGGTCGTGATTTTAAAGGGGCAACGAACCCGAGTGAGTGCCGGGCCGTTACAATATATATATATATATATATATATATATATATATATATATATATATATACATGAGCAGAACCAATCAGCTTGATATTAACAACAGTTAATCATGGACTATCCCTCAACATGTATAGCAATTTTCAGAACTCTGCAGTAAGCAGTTTCCGATAAATAGGCGTTTTAACAAATTCCGCAAAATCCAATATGGCTGGCAAACCATGTGACTTGCGCAAGTTTGGACACCTGACCTGTTATCTGCACATAGCCACCTACCTACACACCTGATTTCATAAGCCTGCTATGAGGTCACGGAAGAAATAATAATAATAATAATAATAATAATAATAATAATAATAATAATAATAATAATAATAATCCTAACAGAAACAATAGGCTTCCCCAGCCTGTGGCTTGGAAGCCTAATAATAATAACTAGAGTTGCGAGCAACTTTACGGCTTCTAAGCAGTTATCTTAAAATTTAAGTGCATTGGTTAATAGATGAAGCTTTATCATCACAACTGTGCTAACTGTGTCAATTTTGGCACAAATATTGGAATTATTGGTTAGTAGCCATTTAAAATTTTATTTGGATGCACACAAAATTCTAAATAGTATGCAGTCATATAGACTTTGAACATAATGCATATAAGAGGCTAACATTGTTCTCAATTCGAAATCGCTCTGTTTGTGTGGGTGTGCGTGTGTGCATGTGGTGAACTATTCTTAATTTTGCAATATTAAATAAAGTCTACAGCATGTATTGGTTCTTGTATATTTTAATGCCACTATCATTTAATTTGCATTTTTAAAGCAATAAAAAGTGATAGTGTGACGATTAGCTATCAGGGGTGCCTGGCATATTCACCATATTTAATTGTCACCAAACCGCTACTAGGACATAAGATGTGCACGATTTATGAGTAACACCACTCGAATCCTATGCCGAGGAATTATAAACAGGACAGAGCAGAGAAGAAGCTGGAACAGAACCCAGAGAGACAGTGCTGGTTCTGTATATTTTAATGCCACTATCATTTAATATGCATTCGTAAAGCAACAGAAAGTGACAATAGTGTAACGCTTGGCTATCTGGGGTGCCTGGCTTCGTTGCCACATATTCAGAATTTGCGATTGTTGTTTTATCAGTTTAGTCTTAATAATTATAAATATCACTGTAGTTATGAAATAAAAAAAAAAAAAAAACATAGACGCCATATCATTAAAAAGAATAGTGCAGTTTTTTTGGGTTTCTGTTCAGCTACGAGAGCGTTTTTTTAAAAAAAAAGTTGATTACAGAACATTTGTGTACAGCCCGAGATAACGGTAATTTTTTTCAAATTCTTAGTGTTTGTATCAGTATTGCCTGCATGTGTCACCAGGTGACAAATCACTGTTTTTGATTTCCTTTTTTTCTTTGATCACTTGTACTATTTCGTTGTTTTCTTTTACTATACACTCACGTCATTTCAAAGGGTTTCTTTTTTTTACTATGCACGATGATTGATTTATTTCTATTTGGGTATTAATTATTTTGTCACGCGCTAACAGGAATCTCCGTGTGGAATGCACGCATTGTTAATTAAGTGTCAATTAACCACCGGGGCTGCATGGGGCAAATTAATAGATCGGATTATTTAAAAGGTAGCTGAAACCAAAAGAAAAAAAAAAAAAGAAAAGAAAAGACGAACCAGACAAGACGAACCACGGGGAAGAGAAAGAAAGATGGACGAGAAAGACCAAACGTAAAACACACAACGAAAGAAGATAGTGAATCGATCTGAGGACGGGAATGAAGCAACGCAGAACGTGACATAAATAAACAAACAAATAAAGAAGGACAGGGTAAGAAGAAAACAGGGAACATAAGTGGATGTACTGTTTTAAGTTAAATTACTTGAACGGAACTTGAATCAGGAAGAGGGAGCGCTGCTATTGTAAAGACTGACCTGTTGCTGCTGGATTATTATTTATTTTCTTTTTTTGTGTGACTTTTAGCATTTTTGCACTTGCAGTGGTTTTAACATTTTCATCGTGGTGCACTGACCAGTTTTTGGACGTATTTTTGTTGTGTATTTACTGTTACAAACATATGGGAGTTTGCTGTGGACGGTATTTTTTTTGTTTGTTTCTTTTGAACGCGCTGCTGGCTCTACAGGAGTTTGACAACATCAGACTACAATACAACACAGTTGCAGCCTTGCCTTGTAACACTGCAGTGCAGAAGATTAGTATTCTTTTCCTTATTTTCTTCTACACCTCTTGGAAGGACTGGCTGCATATCGGCAGCTATTGTGACTTTTTTAATTTCTTTGTTTATTGTTTTTTTGGAGAATTGTAGTTTAAATCTTTTTGCTTTTTGACTTTCCTCTCTTCGCTATTACCTCCCCCCTCTTGCATGCAATATTTCATTTGTTTTGAATTCGAATTCCCCGTTTATACTATTTCAAAATAAAAACATATATTTTATAAAGTTCTTACCTGTGTCGTCTCTTGTTCAGAGCTATGGTGTGGACCTAGATCAACGAACCTGAAATAGAAAGAAACAAAAGGTTAATGGTAATTTTTGGGAACTATAGAACAGTGTGTACAGTACCGAGGTGTTTGGGAAGTATTCTTCCCTCACATATTTTTCCGGGACCTGTTGTCCATAGCTCCTCCACCAGGTGACGTAATCTGGCTCTAAGTGGCGACACATGTCCACGAGGTTATATTAAGGCACCAAAGAGCATTACATCCGAGAAGCTGGTAAACTCGAATTATACTAAAATGTCCGCTTTTTGGGGGGATTCTCCATGAATAACTATGTGATCTTTACAGTTACAACGCTATTTCATAGAGCAAGCGATTGTGAAGCGTTCTGTCTATACTAGTTCAATGAAAGAAACGGCCCCAAAGTCGCCCCCATTCCTCCCATGCGTCTTTTAAATGGGTTACAAGCGCGGCTTTGTTGCAACAGATTCAGGATTTGTCACTGTTTGACCAGTTCAGTCGTAAAAATAATTATATAACGATTTTTAAGCAAACTGTATTCGTGTGACTTGTAAAGCTGATGTATTATGTATTTCAGCATTTCGATTGTCTTGGTTTAAAAAGGATAGTGCAGTGTGTTGTTTTTTTTTGTATGTTTTTTTGCGTAGATCCTCTAGCTGCCACAGCGCTTTAAAGAAGAAAGTCCACTTTGTATTCACCATGAATAACTATGCGATCTTTACAGTTACAATGCTATTTCATAGAGCAAGCGATTCTGAACAGTTTTGTCTATACATTTCATTACCAAAAATAACTAGTTAAATGAAAGATACAGCCCCCAAATCCTCCCTCCTCCTCCATCCCACGCGTCTTTTAAATAGGTTACACGTGCGGCTTTCTTGCAACAGATTCAGGATTTGTCACTGTGTTGGACCACAGTTCAGTCGGATAGCCAGTTCCGTATATTGATGATGTCCTGCAGCGTGGACCCCATAATTTTCAGAGTAGCAACTTCCCTTGAACAAGCGTAACAGATGTCCATACTGAGATGTCTTATTCCAATTTGTTTCAATCGGATAAGCGGTTTCAGAGAAGGTGGTTGAATTTTGATGATTTTATATTTTGATGGTAATTTTATGTCATTAATCTTGGAAGCCTAATAATAATAACTAGAGTTGCAAGGAACTTTACGGCTTCCAAGCTTTTCGTAAAATTTAAGCGCATTGGTTCTTATAGATGAAGCGTTATCATGACAACTGTGCTAACTGTGTTAATTTTGGCACAAATTTTGGAATTATTGGTTAGTAGCCAATTTAAATTTTATTTGGATGCACACAAAATGCAAAATAGTATGCAGTCATATAGACTTTGAACAAAACTCATATAAGAGGCTAACATTGTTCTAAATTCGAAATCGCTCTGTTTGAGTGTGCGAGCATGTGGTGCCCTATTCTTAATTTTGCAATATTAAATAGTCTACAGCATGTATTGGTTTTTGTATATTTTAATGCCACTATCATTTAATGTGCATTCTTTTTAAAGCAATAGAAAGTGATAATAGTGTAACGATTGGCTATCAGGGGTGCCTGGCAAATACACAATTCACCATTTGTAATTGTCAGCAAACCGCTACTAGGACATAACATGTGCACGATTCATGAGTAACACTACTAGAATCCTATGCCGAGGAAATAGAAACAGGACAGAGGAGAGAAGCAGCTGGAACAGAACCCAGAGAGACTGTACTAATTGAGCATTTATTGTGCTCTGCAGGTAACAGACCTTTTGGAGAGTTAGCTAAAAAAAGAACAAATTATTTCATAATAAATCACATCCAAAGTTATATTACAGCACTCAGTAGTTAACCATCTGGCCCAACAAACATTATATCCGGCTGAATCAAAAACATCATATTGCACACTTGATAAACTCATTATAGTTTGCATATAAATAGTAATTATTGCACATCAGTAGTAGCCCAGTTATATTGCACACCTTAATCATGTATATTGCACATAAGCTAGTTATATTGCACACCTTGGTTAATCATGTATATTGTGATCAGTGAAAAAAAAAATCTCCATACGTCTTTTAAATACACTGGCTGCTTCGTTGCCACCTATTGAGGATTTGCGATTGTGGTTTTATCAGTTTAGTCTTAATTATAACTATGAATGTAGTTATGAAATTAAAAAAATAACAGACGCCATATCAGTACAGTATACCCATGCACTTGAATTCCGTATGTAGATACTAGATACTAAATGAAGACAGAATAACTAAAACAGAGGTCAGAGAGCCATTGGCAAACTCAGACCACAACATGGTGTCATTTGAAATATTTTTTAAAACCCCAAAAGTAATGACTAAAGCCAAGGTTTACAATTTTAGAAAAGCAAACTATGAAGGTATGAAACACAGACTAACAGAAGTAGATTGGAGTAAAATAGAGAAAACATCCACAGAAAAAGGATGGCTGTTTTTAAAAATGTAGTACTAGAGGCGCAAAACAATTACATCCCAAAAGTAGACAAATCTAAATCTAAAAGAAAATGGCCAAAATGGTTTAATAGATCAATTAAAAAAAAAAAAAATATTCAACGAAAAAAGGCACTTTACAGAGCGTTTAAAAGGGACCAAAAACAAAGCACACAGAAAGAGTACTTGGAACTGGAAACACAATTCAAAAAGGAAGTTAGAAAGGCCAAGAGAGAGATAGAAATCAATATTGCTAAGGGGGCTAAAACCAATTCCAAAATATTTTTCCAATATTATAACAGCAAGAGAACATTCAAAGAGGAGGTTAAATGTCTAAGAGACACAAATGGCAAAATCATAGATGAAGAAAAATAATAGCAAATATATTAAATGATTACTTTTCACAGGTTTTTACAAAGGAGGACACGGACAACATGCCCGACATGTCGACCTGTTCCTATCCAATTTTCAATAACTTTAGCATAACAGAGGCAGAAGTGTTAAAGGGACTAGGAGCTCTTAAAATAAACAAATCCCCCGGGCCGGATGGGATCCTCCCAATAGTACTCAAAGAAATGAAAGAAGTTATTTACAAACCGCTAACCAAGATCATGCAACAGTCTCTTGACACAGGGGTTGTACCGACAGACTGGAAAATAGCAAACATAATACCGATCCACAAAAAGGGAGACAAAACCGAACCAGGTAACTACAGACCAGTAAGCCGGACTTCCATTATAGGTAAACTTATGGAAACTATAATAAGATCCAAAATGGAAAATTACCTATATGGTAACAATATCCTGGGAGACAGTCAGCATGGTTTTAGGAAAGGGAGATCGTGTCTAACTAACCTACTTGACTTTTTTGAGGATGCAACATTGAAAATGGATAACTGCAAAGCATACGACATGGTTTATTTAGATTTCCAGAAAGCTTTTGACAAAGTCCGGCATAAAAGATTAATTCTCAAACTGAACGCAGTAGGGATTCAAGGAAATGCATGCACATGGATTAGGGAGTGGTTAACATGTAGAAAACAGAAAGTACTGATTAGAGGAGAAACCTTAAAATGGAGCGAGGTAACCAGTGGTGTACCACAGGGATCAGTATTAGGTCCTCTGCTATTCCTAATCTACATTAATGATTTAGATTCTGGTATAGTAAGCAAACTCGTTAAATTTGTAGACGACACAAAAATAGGAGGAATGGCAAACACTGTTGCAGCAGCAAAGGTCATTCATAATGATCTAGACAGCATTCAGAATTGGGCAGACACATGGCAAACGCCAGCCTTTCCATATTGGATTTTGTGGAATTTGTTAAAATGCCTATGTATCGGAAACTGCTTACAGCAGAGTTCTGGGAATTGCTATACATGTTGAGGGATAGTCCATGATTAACTGTTGTTAATATGATTGGTTCTGTGGTTTGGCAACCACATTGATTAATGACATAAAATTACCATAAAAATATAAAATCATCAAAATTCAAACATCTTCTCTGAAACCGCTTATCCGATTGATACAAAAATTGGAATAAAACATCTCAGTATGGTCCTCTATTCCGCTTGTTCAAGGGAAGTTGCTACTGTGAAAATTATGGCGTCCACGCTGCATGACATCATCAACATACGCAACTGGCTATTAAACTGCGTATAACTTCTTATCGGCTGCACCAAAACGCACAAAATTGGACATGGATGTTGAGGACTATGTGATGTTGTGTCATGGTCAATATGGCGGCCTTTGGTCACATGGTGTGGCAGCCATCTTTCTTAAAACGGCCATTTTTGCTGGTGTTTAACAAAAACAGTTTTACTAACTCGTGCAACTTAATTACAGTGGAAAGGTTATTATTCACACGCACGCACAGTATACAGTATATAAAGACACATACTGTAAACTACTGTTGCAGCTGCATCCACGCTAAAAAATAAAAACAAAAAATAACCTGCACTATGCTATATATATATATATATATATAATACATGAGCAGAACCAATCAGCTTCATATTAACAACAGTTAATCATGGACTATCCCTCAACATGTATAGCAATTTTCAGAACTCTGCAGTAAGCAGTTTCCGATAAATAGGCGTTTTAACAAATTCCGCAAAATCCAATATGGCTGGCAAACCATGTGACTTGCGCAAGTTTGGACACCTGACCTGTTATCTGCACATAGCCACCTACCTACACACCTGATTTCATAAGCCTGCTATGAGGTCTCGGAAGAAAGAATAATAATAATAATAATAATAATAATAATAATAATAATAATAATAATAATAATAATAATAATAATCCTAACAGAAACAATAGGCTTCCCCAGCCTGTGGCTTGGAAGCCTAATAATAATAACTAGAGTTGCGAGCAACTTTACGGCTTCTAAGCAGTTATCTTAAAATTTAAGTGCATTGGTTAATAGATGAAGCTTTATCATCACAACTGTGCTAACTGTGTCAATTTTGGCACAAATATTGGAATTATTGGTTAGTAGCCATTTTAAATTTTATTTGGATGCACTCAAAATTCTAAATAGTATGCAGTCATATAGACTTTGAACATAATGCATATAAGAGGCTAACATTGTTCTCAATTCGAAATCGCTCTGTTTGTGTGGGTGTGCGTGTGTGCATGTGGTGAACTATTCTTAATTTTGCAATATTAAATAAAGTCTACAGCATGTATTGGTTCTTGTATATTTTAATGCCACTATCATTTAATTTGCATTTTTAAAGCAATAAAAAGTGATAGTGTGACGATTAGCTATCAGGGGTGCCTGGCATATTCACCATATTTAATTGTCACCAAACCGCTACTAGGACATAAGATGTGCACGATTTATGAGTAACACCACTCGAATCCTATGCCGAGGAATTATAAACAGGACAGAGCAGAGAAGAAGCTGGAACAGAACCCAGAGAGACAGTGCTGGTTCTGTATATTTTAATGCCACTATCATTTAATATGCATTCGTAAAGCAACAGAAAGTGACAATAGTGTAACGCTTGGCTATCTGGGGTGCCTGGCTTCGTTGCCACATATTCAGAATTTGCGATTGTTGTTTTATCAGTTTAGTCTTAATAATTATAAATATCACTGTAGTTATGAAATAAAAAAATAAAAAAAACATAGACGCCATATCATTAAAAAGAATAGTGCAGTTTTTTTGGGTTTCTGTTCAGCTACGAGAGCGTTTTTTTAAAAAAAAGTTGATTACAGAACATTTGTGTACAGCCCGAGATAACGGTAATTTTTTTCAAATTCTTAGTGTTTGTATCAGTATTGCCTGCATGTGTCACCAGGTGACAAATCACTGTTTTTGATTTCCTTTTTTTCTTTGATCACTTGTACTATTTCGTTGTTTTCTTTTACTATACACTCACGTCATTTCAAAGGGTTTCTTTTTTTTACTATGCACGATGATTGATTTATTTCTATTTGGGTATTAATTATTTTGTCACGCGCTAACAGGAATCTCCGTGTGGAATGCACGCATTGTTAATTAAGTGTCAATTAACCACCGGGGCTGCATGGGGCAAATTAATAGATCGGATTATTTAAAAGGTAGCTGAAACCAAAAGAAAAAAAAAAAAAAAAAAAAAAAAGACGAACCAGACAAGACGAACCAGACAAGACGAACCACGGGGAAGAGAAAGAAAGATGGACGAGAAAGACCAAACGTAAAACACACAACGAAAGAAGATAGTGAATCGACCTCAGGACGGGAATGAAGCAACGCAGAACGTGACATAAATAAACAAACAAATAAAGAAGGACAGGGTAAGAAGAAAACAGGGAACATAAGTGGATGTACTGTTTTAAGTTAAATTACTTGAACGGAACTTGAATCAGGAAGAGGGAGCGCTGCTATTGTAAAGACTGACCTGTTGCTGCTGGATTATTATTTATTTTCTTTTTTTGTGTGACTTTTAGCATTTTTGCACTTGCAGTGGTTTTAACATTTTCATCGTGGTGCACTGACCAGTTTTTGGACAGAAGTACTTTGGACAGAAGTAGATTGGAGTAAAATAGAGAAAACATCCACAGAAAAAGGATGGCTGTTTTTAAAAATGTAGTACTAGAGGCGCAAAACAATTACATCCCAAAAGTAGACAAATCTAAATCTAAAACAAAATGGCCAAAATGGTTTAATAGATCAATTAAAAAAAAATATTCCGCGAAAAAAGGCACTTTACAGAGCGTTTAAAAGGGACCAAAAACAAAGTACACAGAAAGAGTACTTGGAACTGCAAACACAAGTCAAAAAGGAAGTTAGAAAGGCCAAGAGAGAGATAGAAATCAATATTGCTAAGGGGGCTAAAACCAATTCCAAAATATTTTTCCAATATTATAACAGCAAGAGAACATTCAAAGAGGAGGTTAAATGTCTAAGAGACACAAATGGCAAAATCATAGATGAAGAAAAATAATAGCAAATATATTAAATGATTACTTTTCACAGGTTTTTACAAAGGAGGACACGGACAACATGCCCGACATGTCGACCTGTTCCTATCCAATTTTCAATAACTTTAGCATAACAGAGGCAGAAGTGTTAAAGACACTATTAGCTCTTAAAATAAACAAATCCCCCGGGCCGGATGAGATCCTCCCAATAGTACTCAAAGAAATGAAAGAAATTATTTACAAACCGCTAACCAAGATCATGCAACAGTCTCTTGACACAGGGGTTGTACCGACAGACTGGAAAATAGCAAACGTAATACCGATCCACAAAAAGGGAGACAAAACCGAACTAGGTAACTACAGACCAATAAGCCTGACTTCCATTATATGTAAACTTATGGAAACTATAATAAGATCCAAAATGGAAAATTACCTATATGATAACAATATCCTGGGAGACAGTCAGCATGGTTTTAGGAAAGGGAGATCGTGTCTAACTAAACTACTTGACTTTTTTAAGGATGCAACACTGAAAATGGATAACTGCAAAGCATACGACATGGTTTATTTAGATTTCCAGAAAACTTTTGACAAAGTCCGGCATAAAAGATTAATTCTCAAACTGAACGCAGAAGGGATTCAAGGAAATGCATGCACATGGATTAGGGAGTGGTTAACATGTAGAAAACAGAAAGTACTGATTAGAGGAGAAACCTCAAAATGGAGCAAGGTAACCAGTGGTGTACCACAGGGATCAGTATTAGGTCCTCTGCTATTCCTAATCTATATTAATGATTTAGATTCTGGTGTAGTAAGAAAACTCGTTAAATTTGCAGACGACGCAAAAATAGGAGGAATGGCAAACACTGTTGCAGCAGCAAAGGTCATTCAAAATGATCTAGACAGCATTCAGAATTGGGCAGGCACATGGCAAATGAAATTTAATTGAGAAAAGTGTAAACTATTGCATGCAGGCAATAAAAATGTGCATTATAAATATCATATGGGAGATAGTGAAATTGAAGAAGGGAACTATGAAAAAGACCTAGGAGTTTGTTGACTCAGAAATGTCTTCATCTAGACAATGTGGGGAAGCTATAAAAAAGGCCATCAAGATGCTCGGATATATTGTGAGAAGTGTTGAATTTAAATCAAGGGAAGTAATGTTAAAACTCTACAATGCATTAGTAAGACCTCACCTCGAATATTGTGTTCAGTTCTGGTCACCTCGTTTCAAAAAGGATATTGCTGCTCTAGAAAGAGTGCAAAGAAGAGCAACCAGAATTATCCCAGGTTTAAAAGTCATGTCGTATGCAGACAGTCTAAAAGAATTGATTCTATTCAGTCTTGAACAAAGAAGACTACGCGGCGATCTGATTCAAACATTCAAAATCCTAAAAGGTATAGACAGTGTCAACCCGGGGGACTTCTTTGACCTGAACAAAGAAACAAGGACCAGGGGTCACAAATGGAGATTAGATAAAGGGGCATTCAGAACAGATTCAGTAGTATGAATGTACTTATGAAATAAAAAAAAAAAATCATAGACGGCGTATCAGTACAGTGTACCCATTCACTTGAATTCCGTATGTAAATACTACTGAATCAGAGCCGATTTATCTGTAAACACAGCCCTATAAATACAACTTAATATAATTCAAATAAACGGTAGAACGTAACTGATTAACTGTGTTTGACCACAGGTCAGTCGTAAAAATAATTATATAACTATTTTTAAGCAAACTGTATTCGTGTTACTTGTAAAGCTGATGTTTTATGCATTTCATTGTTTCGATTGTGTTGGTTTAAAAAGCATAGTGCAGGTATTTATTTTTTTTTCGCGTGGATGCAGCTGCAACAGTTTTTTAAAAAAATGTTTTCTTAGTTTACAGTATGTGTCTGTATACTGTACTGTGTGTACGTCTAAATATAATCCTTTCCACTGTAATTACTGTGTTAAGTTACCTGTGTTAGTGAAACTGTTCTTGTTAAACACTAGCGAATTCTTTTTTTGCTGGTGAAAACAAAATTATTATTTATTATTATTATTATTATTATTATTATTATTATTATTATTGAACTAATTAACATTTGTACATATAATATATACAGATATAAAAACAGAAAACAGAATCTTTGCTTTTGCTTCAGGTACATTTCTTATATTGGTATATCTACATTAAAACATTGTGTGAAATGTTACCCAGGTACAGCTGAATTTAGGCTTTACGACTGACTTGAAGAAATTGTGACGGGCTAATCTGACTCGCTGATAAAAATACAATTTAGCAAGATTTTCAACTGATTTTTACAACTTAAAAAAATAATCAGCAATACACATATGAATGTATTATGAATTATTTCAATTATTTTTTTTAATTGTGTCAGTAGTTACTGGCAAATTCAAACCAGACATAATCTTATAGGTCTACTGCAGGGTTTAATATGATTTATTTTTTTCTTAATGCATTCTATTATTATTATTATTATTATTATTATTATTATTATTATTATTATTATTATTATTATTATTATTATTATTAGTTGTGATTAAGCAGTAACTTATACTAAACACTTCCCTGCTCATATACTGTTGTTATAACACGCATATTGTTCAGGTAGAAAGGAGCTGCTGTGTGTAGAAACAAGCATCGATGCAGAAAGTTATCAGCAGTAACATTAGATTCTTACCATATTTTAAATGCTGAAAACAAAATCTAAGGCTGGAAAAATAAGTGTATTGGGAGATATTCATATTTAAAATAAAAGAAAATAGAATCAATGAAGTAAAGATTATTTCATCTTCCCTCGTATTGCTGATTTGAGAGAAATCAAACCTCAATACCAGCAGAAATATCTCTTTACACAACCTCGCCTACCTGACGTTTTATCGTTATATATTGACACTCTATTAACCAACATTCCCTCTGTCATTTTATAAACTGATACAGCAATATGTTTTTTTTTAAATCATTTTCATATTTTCCTGTACATTTCCAATATTATTCTTCCACATTGATGATTAAGAACCCTGACACAGCTAGAAATAAACCCAATATCTATCTGCACCTGGGTGAATAAAACCAGCAGCTCCGAGATCACTGATATACAAGCACACAAGATTAAACTGCACATTACACATGCCATATTTGAAAGATAGAATGCGTACTTATGGATGTGTAAGATCCCATATATATATATATATATATATATATATATATATATATATATATATATATATATAATCTATATATATATATCAACCAGCATATCAATTAAACGATGTTGTCCATCATAAAATTAAACAGCTCTCTATCAATCACAAACATACACTGAATAACCAGGGCATAGGCAAACATGAGCAGAGGAGCCCTGTTTTTTTCCGCTCCAGTACTGTATCTGATCACACACTTTTGATTGATTTCAAAATGTTACCAATCAGACAAATCTCACTGGGATGCAACTCCATCAACAAAACAAATCAATACACAAAAGCGACAACTTGAGGAAGAGCAGTGAGAAAATTGCATCAATACAAGATATACAAATGAACACCATAAGACATAATGTAGACGGGTCGTGCGCCAGCACCGTGAATAATAAGACTGTAAAACACTGAAGTTTATAATAAAATTATCATTCACCATGTAAAATAATAATAATAATAATAATAATAATAATAAATACAACTTAATAATAGACCACTTCAATTAGAGGGGCATCAGATACAATTCAGCTTAAACAAACTGGTCTCAATGTTACAATTCCATTTTTAACATTTTTAACTGCTGCAGTACAACTTATTCTTCAGTTCAACAGCAGCACTGCCTGACTATTCTGGTAGATTAACACACTATAATCTAGAAATTACATCTTTGTGAAGTTGCAGGCTCACCAGCAGACACAGCCGTGGCACCATGAAGTGTTATTACTGCAATGCAACACAGCTGGAAATACACTGTGCTTGAGCAGGGACTTTCTTTACAGTGAAACAAATTCAACTTGCACAATATATACTCAGTATTTTAGATCCCATTTTACTGCATTGAGAAGTTACTGTGTCCACCTGAACACCAGTATCCCCTCACCTAGGCTGGGTTTAGGCAGGTTTGCCAGTGGAACCCAGCCTCCAGAATCTATACCTCGACAGTTCTATCCCAGTTAACAAACTCAATAAATCAATCAATAAAAACAGCCTTAAAAGGAAAGCATCCTAATGGGCAGTTCTAAAGCTATAAAGAAATAACAGCATGGAACTTACTGGCTGGTGAGTGCAGAAGCAGGACAGTGAGACAGAAGATGGGCATGCAGCTCTCCATTGTTATCAGGACAGATGAACCCTCCTCTGAGCGAAGTCAAGACCTGTGCTTACCCCCCTGAGCCAACACAGCAACTGAGAGGGTGCTCAACGCCCCATAACACCAGCAGAAACATAGCCCCCCCCACCCCACCAATCACACTCAGCATGACCTTTTTGAGACAGAAAACAGGAAGATTTCAAACAGGTGTGTTGACAAATCAGAGGGCTCTTTTCAGTTCTATCCATATATATCGCTAATACATCACTGTTTCCTCCCAGACCGCCCAGAGGTGATGAAACACACAATACGGAGGAAAGGGGAGAGATCTGAAAGTTAGAAAAAGAAAAAAAAAACATTTTTTTTTAAATTTGTGTTTATGAAAAGCTTGAGAAAGCTGGGTGCAGAGAGCAAGGAACTTAGTAGTTATCTCTGAGCTCTGGGTTCGGTCCCCAGCCAGGCTTCACTCTGCCTAAAGGCCTAGGTTTCGATACTCTTGCATTGCATATCTCTTCTGGGATGTCTTCTGTTTTTGTGTGATTGAAACCTAGGATTTCCACAGCAGTGCTAAGTTTATGAAGCCGTTGTAATACCCAATTCTGTATCCCTACTTCTCTATGCCCTGTCCATCACACAGCAGAGCCTTGTCTGTACAGGGCTGGGGCGGGATCAAAAGGTGTATTGCATTTGCAGACATGCCTGTACTGTAGGATGCTTTCAACATGTAAGATACACACCAGGTTATATAGGCAGTAGTTTTTGTTAGTTGTTTGGCAACAAGGCTGACATTGCAATAATTAAGAAAAAATTACTCATCTGATCTGGTCTACCCCATGGTGACTGCTCCTATTTGGCAGAAGTGGGGGTAAATCTTGGGTAAGAACAGGTGGGAAGTGTAGAGGCAGGCAATTCTGAGGGTGTCTGTAAGTCCCCTCTCCTTAGATCTTGTCACTAGAGATTGGGAGCTTACAGCTCTCATCCTCACACCAGCCCGAGACCAAGAGCTGCGCCGACTCTGTGGTTTGTACAGAATCTGAAAAACAAGCAGCTGTGTGACGTGAAGCTGTGGTCGTCTGTGTGCTGAAGCTGCTGATAACTGCTGCACAGGGTAACAGCACAGGGAGACAGTGTAATGAGAGTATTAGTGCTTGACAAGATGCAGAGAGCTGAGAATGGGAACTTTTAGTTCTCATGAAGGCACAGTGCTGGGTGATGTATATGGAGTGCTTTAATGCTCATTAAGATCCTGTAGAGCATTATACAAATATTATAACAGGAATCATTAAACTATGAATGAAAAGCAATGGGGAACTGTATTTTCAATGGTAACAAGATACATCTCAATTTCCCAATGGGACATTTACTATGTATAATGTTAACTATCATACATACAGTAATGTTCCAAAAAACCAATGCATTTACCAGTGGTATTCTGTGCCATTATAACATTGCTTTGGCAAACCAAGCTCTCTGATTGGCTGAAATGCCTGTACAACTCTCCTCACAATGCAGAGCTGAGGAGGCAGGTCTGGAGGGGGCGCTTAACCTAGAAGAAGATCAAAGTGAGTCTGTTAACAACTGTGAAAAGTGTAGCGGCGCCTCTGGTTTTCTCACTGCTGGTATTGTAGGCTTTAATAGTATTAGTTATACTGCCCCACTTCTATACGAATTCCTAATCCGTACATAACACAGAATACCTACTGAGTACAGGATCTGTAAATGCTGCCAAAACCACACTGTGTGTCAGAATAGGGCTCTAACCACAGCCTGCTATTCAGAAGGCATCGACTTGAAACAGAAACAGTGGCATGTAGCTATCGATAGTTTATTCATTTGATGTGGATTCTCATTACACTGTGCACTTGTAGTGGAGCATTTGCTATGTAGGGGAGTTAAGTTTCAGTCTTTAAATGTATTATTTGCATATGTGGCACATTGCTGACAAGACTGAAGAAAGAAACGGCTGCAGCTGAGAGCACTTGCCAGAGGAAGCAGGAAAAACCTTTACGTTTATTTTATATTTGTAAAAAAAAAAAAAACTCAGAAAAATGAGGGAAACTTTCTTTTCAGCAAGCATTTTTGTTTTTTCTACAATGATTAAGAAGGCTTTAAAAAAATACATCTAGATTTTAAATGTTACATAATAAAAATAAGGGTGATGTTAATCTGGTTTAAGAAGATATTTATAAAAATATGAAAATGCGATTTTTTTTGTTACACAGATTAATATCAGCCCCTGTGGTATCACACCTGCCCTGCTTTCCTTCACTTTCTCTGTCTCTCACTCCTGATATATTGAGATGTTGTGGTACTTTGCTTTGCAAAGCTTTTGATGTCAAAATTCTTGCATGCTTGCAACCCTAACCTCGTTCACATCTAGGTTATTTTAGATGAGACCCACCACAGTGATGAGTTCAGAGATTGTTTGCGGAATAAATACTTCATTTGCACATTATTTTTGTATCATTTTGCAAAATGAACCCTTGACATCCCTTTCACTCATTTCTGGATGTTTGCATTGTTTAGACTTTGCAATATTCTTAAAGGACTCGGATGTACCGGTAAGGTCTTAAAGGAATTCGATGTGAGGAAACTAAACAAACAAAATATGGTAAGTTAGAAGGAAAGAAAAAAAAAAGATAAAGCTGCAGAATTTTTAAAAAGTATTGATTTGCAGCGGAACATGTTCAGTAAAGCAAAAACTGAAAGTGATGCTTCAGTAAAGGCAAGTTATGTAGTATTGGAGTTTATTGCGCAATCGTCAAAGCCTTTTTCAGAGGGTGCTTTTGTAAAAGACCGCGGGCCCAATATTGATCAAAGGGAAAGACACTAAAATGAAGGCACAGGTTGTTACAGACCACCCAGGTGACCCGCATTTCCCGGGTCAGAACCACAGACCCAGACCCGCCACAGTCATTCACACTTGTGTGTAAGATCACTGTTTGAGTGAGGCAAAAAAAATGAAGTTTGTCATTATCAACATGTGATTGTATATACATTTTATTCATTGATGGGTTCTTAATTTGCCTAAGGGGTGATAAGTGGGAGCAAACAGGCACAATCAGACTTGTGTAATGTGATTCATGGGAGCCTGCAGAGTCTGCTGAATCTGTAGCAGCTGCGGCCTCCAGACTCGGAGGGGTTTCAATGTCAGCATTTTTACCTTATTAATTTTTTCATCTTTCCTTTCCATTTATTACAATGAAAATACTGTCTCAAGAAATGGACTGTCAGTCAGTAATCTGGAACGCGGGAATACCTGTCCATGGCTGAATTCCGAGATCACTTTTTCCTTCAAAAGGCTTCACTGGACTTGCTGACCTCAGCACCATGTTACTGGATCCTCAGCTGATGCACTATCCTTGCACTATTGCACTACAATTAGGTCATTGTAGATACAAATGGTCTTAATCCTAAATTGTTCCTTCTTATCTCATAGTGCATCTAGTTGTAGTTGCACTTACTGTAAGCTACACTGTATTTAAATATTGTATTAGCACTGTAACCTTGCATTGCCAAATAAACTAATAATAATAATACAGTGTAACCCGCTTAATATCCCCATTACCGTGCAGAGTTATTTGGGGATATTATGCGGGTTGGGATATAAACAGGGTCTCATGTTATCCTATGGCGTCACCACGCAGTAGAAAGTAAGGGACATTTAAGCACTCCATATTCAACCATTTTACATATAAACAAAGAAAACTGAATATAATCCATATCTGTACGTCTTTTATTGCAATACTGTACTAATATTACAGTACTGTAACATCAAATAGGTTTTTCTAAAGAATGTTTACTTTAATTAAACAATAGCAGAAAAATAATTATAGATAGCTCAAACAAACGCGAACAACTGCTGCATACTTTATTGCTAGCTGACATTATATCAGTGCAGGTGGAAACCAGTCCACTAAAACACTTACCGCACCATAAGCTTAAGTTTATTGCTGTAACGTAACATAATTACTGTAGCTAACAACTCAAACAACGCTATGTGTACAATCTAATAAAACCAGAAGCAACAAAGCCAGCTCCCGATTTCTGTAGAGTTTACTAACACTGGACCAATCTACGGAAGACGAGGAGTGCAAACGTAAAGCATGGTGTTGCAGTAACCAGGGGAGTGAAAGGGGGTGGTAACATTTGAAAAACGTCAGCAGCATTCAAAAAAAGAGGTGTTGCAGCAACCGGGGGGAGAGAAGGGGGTGGTAACATTTGAAAAACGTCAGCAGCATTCTAAAAAAGACCGATGCATCCCAGAGAAAACAGCAGCAACATTTAGAAAACCCGTGGCGGAAATAGAATTTTGTGGCGGGGACGGATCTGTTGAGGCGCTTCAGTTTCATTCAGTATTATGCAATTTATATACGGTAAGTTCGCTCTCGAAGTTTATGGATTTGCAATGTTTATGTTAAATTTATGGTTGCTATATGGTTTTAGATTAACCGGAAGTTGTGAGACAAATAAATGAATGTGTAACGTCCTTAACGAAATTCATACTGGTGCTTAATTACCATGAGCATCAAATATTGTATTATACTAATAATGAATTGCATCCAGTCGCTATTTATTTTCTATTTGTTAATACTGGATCGCCTTTATTATTATGCAAATACAATCAAAGCATCATCTCGTTGCTCTGTTGATAGATTAGCTATTCGTTCATTAACGTCTGATCAGAAGCAGTTGATAAGTGTGGCTTATTTGCTGCGCACAGAATTGCTGCGAATCAGTTGGCGTAAAAAATGCAGCGAATAAACGCTGTAGTGTGATCAGCCCTTACTGCACACAATTGGGGAATTTGAAACAAATATATATGTGTGGTCCAGTGGTTAAAGAAAAGGGCTTGTAACCAGGAGGTCCCCTGTTCAAATCCCACCTCAGCCACTGACTCATTGTGTGACCCTGAAGTCACTTCACCTCCTTGTGCTCCGTCTTTCGGGTGAGACGTAGTTGTAAGTGACTCTGCAGCTGATGCATAGTTCACACACCCTAGTCTCTGTAAGTCGCCTTGGATAAAGGCGTCTGCTAAATAAACAAATAATAATATTTTTTTGTTGCAACGTTTTTGGTGAGTTTTGGGGTGAATATAAAGCAAGTTGTGGCATACTCATAGCCACTCTGTATAAAGAAAGCTTAGTTTATAATGCAAATTATGAGGTTTTGCTTTTTGTGTGTTTGTTGATATATTGTATTCATATTTTTAATGTACAAGTTTAAAACAAGTCATTTTAGTTTTTTACTTTTTACTAATGCTTTGATGCAAGCCTGTGTTTAATAATATATAATTATTTCTGTTTCTCCATTTCTGCAGGTATTGTTAAAAAGGCATGTATTATCCATTCTGTGGCCAAATACTGCAGTCTGACCTATCGTGCATGTGAACTTTGTGATGAAGATATCACCTTTCTTAGAAATGTAGCTGAAAGCCACAATGCAACTGAAGGGCAGCAACAGAGTGCATCTTCCAGCAATCTTCAGTCTCTCATTGGACATTATTTACAACAAGGACATTCATATAAGGTTATTTTAGATTTCCTCTCCCAGTACCACAATGTAACTCTCAGCATTCGTTCTCTCAAGTCAAAGCTGAAAGATTTGGGTCTAAGCAGAAACAATAATTATGCTTTTGAAAGAGAGGTAGTTTTGGCTATCAGGAATGAGCTGAGGGGGCCTGGACAATTATTTGGTTACAGAAATATGTCTTGAAACACAAGTATAGGCTTTGTGTAAGAAGAGACACTGTTATGAGACTGCTTCCACAGCTGAATCCCACAGGTTATGAGTCACGAAGAACAAGGAGCTTTATTCAGAGAGCATATCACTCACTTGGACCAAATTTTACCTGGCATGTAGATGGCTATGATAAATTGAAGCCATTTGGATTTGCCATCAGTGGGTGCATTGATGGATTTTCCCGACGCATTATGTGGCTAAAGTGCGGTCCAAATAACAGTAATCCAAAAGTTCTTGCCCACACCTATGTGGAATGTGTGTGGTCTATGGAGGTCCTTCCCACGAGAATAAGAACAGACTGTGGGAGTGAAAATGGCATAATGGCTGCTATGCAGTGCACACTGCAAAACCAAAGTGATGAGCATTCTGGAGATGCAAGCCACTTGTATGGTTCATCACAGTTAAACCAACGTATTGAAAGTTGGTGGGCAATCAGAAAAGGAAGGTGGGTGCACTTCATAAAATCATGCATTTGTGATATATAGTTTGTCGTAGTAACGTAATAGCTGTTCAGTTAACAATTGTATGTTTTCAATGAAACAATAATAATGGATTGCAACTGATATTCAGTCCTTATCCTTGAGGGACATAGTATCTGCAGATTTTCATTCCATCTTCTTTCCTAATGAGGTAATGTAATGCATTATTTACTTAATTACAGCTGTATCCAGGTCTTTCACTACTGACAATTTTAATTTGAAAAACCAATAGAAATGTATTTGCTTACGATTGTAAGTCGCCCTGGATAAGGGCGTCTGCTAAGAAATAAATAATAATAATAATAATAATAATAATAATAATAATAATAATAATAGGATTGCAGCAACTAAGGAATAGGATCAGTTCTATAGAATCATTGAATTGCAGGACGCCAACCACTGGTTTTACCGACCACTGATGTTTGACTACCTAAAGTAAATCTAAGTAAACTAATCAAGGACTAGGCTATTTGTAATATTGCAATTTTAAAACAGATCCAAAGTTTCATGATTAGTTTATTTTCTCTGTATTTCATGGCAGTTCATTTTTGGGATGTCCATTATCTGTTTTTTTTTTTTTTTGCAGAGCTCAATTTTGGATCTGTCTGGCGATCTTCGGGACTTTGGAAAGTTCAATGGGAGCCATGAACACCAGTGCCTTTTGCGCTATTGTTTCATGGCTTTGCTTCAGGATGACTTGGATGAGTGTTCAGTACTCTGGAATCTTCATCGGATTAGACCCTCACGACTCTGTCAATCCCCAGGAGGAATACCAGATGAACTCTATAGACTTCGGTTATATCGGTAATATGATCTCCAAAAATAATTAAATGTATTATTTAACCTTTTATGTATATTACATTAATGTTCTCCATAAACAGAATCCTGTTGACCCAAATGCAGTATTTATTTCAAATATTAGTGCTTGCAGCTGAAATGCATTTTTTTTGTACCAGCTGCATATATGTAAAAATATTAAATATTTAATTAACTTAGTTAAAACTGTAGCATCACCCATACCTATGCTCTTTTGTGATATTGTTTACATTTTATCTGCTGTAAAGTATAAGATGCTTTTATGAAAAAGTTAAGCCAGCTCTCCTTTGGGGAAAAAAAAAAATAATAATAATTTATGTATTCCACATAAGGCAGACAAAAAGGGCAGCATTCTGATGTAGAAAATGTGAATTATGAACTTTTTTCACTTCATGTACTTTTTTTTTTAGTTTCAGTATCCATTAACAGCTGCATTTAAAAATAAACAAATGCTTTTTTTTAATGCATAAAAAACCATATATATGAATAATTCGCTTTACTTATTTTTCCCCTAACAGGTTTGGCTTTCAAGATTGTTGATTTGCTGTGGATTTGGGTAAACTTCAGCAATTATCACCATTGCACACCACTGTGAATCAGTGTGGGGATGAAGACCTGGAAATGCACTTTAATATTAAAGCCAGAGAACATGCCCTTGAAATGCCACAGAATACTAACCAGGCACTTCACATGTACATGACTTTTTATGTGGATTATAAAATGTTTTGCTTTGTAGCAGTGTACTGACCCATGATTTTAATCCATTGATTTCTTAAAGAATGCCAGAGTTTGTTCTAGAGACCCCTGATGAGCAGTGTCGTTGTCTGTCCATCAAGAGATATACATTAAAAATACTGAAATTTTAGAAACAAAAAATTCTGACTTTTACATTGATATCTATGAATGTCCATGTAGCATAAACAAAAAAATGGTGTAGTGTTAAGAGTTATTACTATGTGAGGTATTACTGCAATTCACTAATCACAAGTGGATACATGGATGAACTTTCAAATGGAAAATGTTTGCTTTTGTTTATTATTTCCTAAATATCCAAAAAATACATAATCTGCTTTATTTTGACAGTAGGATTCTAGTGAACAGTGGATCATCAAACTATAAGTTTAACACTTACCACTATTTTTTTATTAGCTTTGTCAAACTCAATTCCTGGAGGGCCTGTTGGTTTTCATTCCAGCTTATGCTCTTAAGTAGTTTATCTAATTATTTACTCAATTTGACATTTTTAAATTTTTGCAAGGTATTTTAAATGTGATAATTTAAGATGTGTGCTTCAATTGTGGTGCAGTTGCTAATAAACAAAATAGGTGTAATGGGCCTAAATAGGTGTTAAATGTATCCAGCTAATTAATTAAATCACAAAGGGATTGGTTGGTAACAAAAACCAGCAGATGCTACGGCTCTCCAGGAACAGTTTGACTCCGCTGCTTTAAGGTATAAAAGTTAAAATTTAGATAACCTTGCTTACAGAACAGGTAGACAAATCTGTCCCGTATAACACTGTAGTTTTTTTTTTTTTTTTTAAATTGTAGTACTGTAGCTAAGTTTGTCACAGGTTGTTATTTGCATTTGTTTGTTTGATTTATCTCTTCTGATATTTAGCAAGTAAAAGTTTGCATGGTTTTTAAACTTTATTAATTTATGAAGTATTTGCCTGTATTCATGAAAGGGTTTACACCAATATACTATTTCCACATGTACAAATAAATTGTAAATAAACTAAACTACTACATCAACTACTACTACTTTAAATCAAACTTATCTCCCTGGTGCTCACGTGCATTTTATTTAACTTAATGTCAGGCATTGCTAATTGATGTAAACCCTTTCATGAATAGAGCCCATTACATGTTAACTGTAATACGTTTAAGAAAAAATAATCAATGTCGAACATGCATTTTTTGTTTTGGAAGGTGGTGATGGTGGGTATTCTATGAACATCAGGTTTTGTGCGTTTATTTCCCCTGATCAGATTTATGATGTACTTTGGAGTTTCAGGTGAAGCAATAAACATTTCAAAAGAAAATGGGTTTGTCTCACAAAATGTAACCAATTACAAAACCTGTAACAGTGCTTCCTAAGGAAGGGTTTTAAAGACCTGCAGTTTTGTTTACTAATTTACTTACTGTCAGAACATACCAAATCACAACTTACATAAGCGCCTCCAATTCTATAATGAAACCTTACTCTGTGGTCAAATATTCAGACACCACTGAGTCTTGTGTGACATGAAAAACATACTGTGACAATCCCAATTATTGTCTGCGTTGTAAAACACTGTTCTAAGGTCATTAGGGAGGCTGTGTGGTCCAGTGGTTACAGAAAAGGGCTTGTAACCAGGAGGTCCCCTGTTCAAATTCCACCTCAGCCACTGACTCATTGTGTGACCCTGAGCAAGTCACTTAACCTCCTTGTGCTCCGTCTTTCGGGTGGGACGTAATTGTAAGTGACTCTGCATCTGATGTATAGTTCACACACCCTAGTCTCTATAAGTCGCCTTGGATAAAGGCGTCTGCTAAATAAACAAATAATAATAATAATAATAATAATGAATTTAAGAATGCCAAAGTCCATATTCTTTTTGAAGGTCTCATAGCTATTAGTTATTGGTAGTTTTATTTTATTTGCACTTGTGCTGGTAATGGGGAATGGTGACCCATCCTGAAGAAATTCCACTGAAGGTTTTGGGTGAAACCCTGCTGGTGGAACGGAGGAAACACCTGTGCAGAATTGCAGTATATCACACAGGGAAGCTGCAGGTATTTCTGACTGATCTTAAAAAAAAAAAAAAAAAAAAAAAGTGGGTCAAACCTTAATCTTTCTAAAATAGTTACCAAAACAATAGGTTCCATTTAATTGTAAAGTAATATAATAAAAGCTCACTTGCCTACTTTCCCTAATCAAATTTAGTTAGAACTGCATTGTAATTTTTAATTAGACAAATGATAATGTACCACTTTCTACCACTACAATTCTAACCTTCAGCATCTAATAAGTAGTCGTCCCAGTACCCAATAACCTTGCTTTCCACTGCAAGTTTGCTGCTGCCTGCAGGACTAAAGCTCACTGTGAATAATGCCTCGAGTGTCACTGGACAAAGTTTCTTTTCAGAGAAGCAGATTTGATTCAGAAAGACCCGAGGATGCTGCACCATGGCCTCAAGAACATTTAGTGTTTGTAAGCCTTCCTTAAATCTATGACCAAAATAAATAAATAAGTACCGTGGCTGTACGTTTACTTAACACTTACCATAACACAGAAAAGGGAACTGAAAAAAGTTCAGCATAATCTTTGTGGGTACTATTGTAGGCAGTTAATATATTCTTAAGAGCAATAAATTAAAAGGACCTCCAAAAACTGTAGGGGATAAAGAGATACCTTCGATTGTCAAGATCTCGGTGGGACCTCTACAATAAACGGTGTCCTATTATAATGTACAAACCCGTTTTTAATATCGCTCTCTGAAAACGATGGCGGATTTACACGTTACAACAAGCCAAAAATAGACCACATTCCAGACTGTTCGAAGTTCATAAATCATGTTTGTTCAACATGAGTGAATGATTCAATACTGGGAATCTCTTCTTAGAAAGATGGTATTTATTAAGCATGAAACAAAATAAGTTTGAAAATCACACAAAACAGTTACATAATGTCACATTAAAAGCATTACAATGAGAACTAAGGTTTAAAACAACAATTTACCACATAAATATTAGTACATACTGACACAACAAGAGGTCACACAATACCTGAATAGATATTTAAGAGTATTGTTACCTAGCCTGGAAAGCAGTCACTTTCAGCGTTCTGTTACCTTGTGTTTCTCCGATTGTCAGGGCTCCCAACCTTGATGGATAAATACTGAGAGCTGAGGGCTCCAGGTGCAGTCTTGTAGTTTCTTAGAGTCTGAGCGAGCAGGGATAGCACAGGTCTGGGGCAAGCGTAGGTGGGTAGAGCTGGGGACAGGGAGCTGGGGCTAAAGTAGGGGGTTTTATACTTTTCAAACAAAGAGATTATTTGAATTTCCCGCTGCATGCTCCGATTGGCTATTTGTAGCGAATGGGCTTGCAATCTTGATTGATTGCTCCCCCCTTCCTCTGTCTGATTAGTTCATTATCATAATCTGGAAAGGGGAAACTTTTAAAACATGCATAACTTTTGCTAAATAATTCAGATTTTATTCTGAATTCCCGTTATTCTTAGGGGATGACCGAATGCTTTAACAAGTTCCTCTGTACTGCCCGCCGACTGAATCTAAAATTGAAATGTAAACAGTATTATAACCATTAACAACAATCAAGTGAGACAATATACTAAATAAATTTAAAATTACAGATGCATGCTTAAGAATGCTGTACAAAGTACATTGAATTGAACCTAAATACATGTAATACACAAAAAAGTTAAAAAGGTATTGTTCACATAACTACCATGTTGTGTCAAAAGATTTACGTACCTCACTCAGCATTGTTTTAATCTCCTCATCGTCAATCTCCTCAACATTGAAAGTGGAATCCATACCTAAAATGCGTTTCAAGAAATTGGTGGAAAGATATGTGGGAGCTGAGCCACCATGTACTAAGGAGACTGCAATTATTCTTCCTGCTAGGAAGTGTTCATTGTTTTGGCATCCTATGAAAACATAAGTAAAACACTAAAATATCACATAACTCACATTTTTATCAAGTTTACAGTGTTTTGTAGTTCTACCAATGTGTGTTACATGTGTTATATGACCGCTTACATGGCAAACAAAATTATGTTTCGGCGGTAACCAGAAGTGTGTGTTACTTCATAGCTTTTTTTTCATTACCTCTTGAATCATACTTCAAAACCTCTGATCCTCAGGTCCTTCAAATATGTGACGCTTCTGGAGATGCTGCATGAGTAAGCAAAGGACCTCCCTCTTTGGTCTACCTGTATCTATTCCATCCTGAAAGGAACCAAGGTCATCAGTGAATTTAACAATCATTGTGCTATTTGGATCATATCTGCTTCTCAGAAAACCCCGAACACCTCCATCCCAGACATCAGCCCGGTTGATGTTGAATCAGCTGTATTGTGTTTTCCTGATTTGTTGTTCCAATTCCAGTAAAATGTCTGCAATTGTGACTTCATCCTCTGTTTCTCTGCAACATAAATGAAATAGGTTACATGCAGAACACACCAAATCTTTTTTTTTTTTTTACCCAATTTTTCTCCACCAATTTTTTCTACCAAATATGGAATACCCAATTATAACCTGGTCATTTTGGCTCACCGCTGCAACCCCTGCGCAATCCAGGAGGGATGAATACGCACATCCTGTGAAATATGCGCCATCAGCCATTGGAGGACTAACGCCGGTCTCCCTGCCCCATGTTCCAGACCCGCAGGTGGTGAGCTGAAGAATGTAATGCAGACTACCCGCTCCCAACCCTGGGAAGTACTCAGCCAATTATGCGCCGCCCCTGTGGGCTCCCATAACCAGCCAGTATAGGAACAAATCATGGATGGAATCAGTGACCTCAGTCATAGAGCACCTGCACTCCGAGCAGAGTCCTTTACTGGATGCACTAGTCGCGAGGCCATCAAAACACACCATTTCATTTGCAAATATTTGTATTTTAAAAGGAGATTATACAATACCCTATAGCCACCACTGCTTGCTCCTCTGTATCTGAGGCTCCACTGGTGTCGTCTTCATTAAATGGAGCAAATACCTCAGTGTAAGCCCTGTAAATATTTTCAAATGTTGACTTTTTGACAACTAATATTTCATTTCTCAAAAAACCATGGTTGAAGTATGCCCATGGTTGTGAAAACAGAGAGCATAAATTCGGGTCAAGCTGAAGCAATTCTTGCCTTTACACACAACAACTAGTTTTTAATACCTGTAGCATGTGTTGCCAAAAGCTGAATTTTCAGGATTTCTGGTGTTTGGTGAGCATGTAGATGCCTACAAAAATAAAGAGTAAATCAGGAAAAAAATAAAAATAATTTCTGTAAAGTTAATTAACTCTGGGAGATGTCATTTCCTTGCATTTGTGACCTGAAACTAATCCACCATTAATAGCCAGACATTCATTTACAATACTGCTGTTTATTTCCCCAAAGACACCAACATTTACAGTAAGTTTAGACTGTGATAACTTACCTCAGAATTTGTACCTCTGGGTACAGCGGAGTGCCATGGGGTACTCTGTTGCAAAGGCTGTGAAATAATTTTGAGACAAAAAAGAATTAAATGAGGCAGGGTCTTGGCAGGTAAATTGGCAATAATTTCTGTGTGTTTATGCACAGTACTGTAGGTTCTGGGACATCTTACTACAATAACTTAATTATTGTTACTGCATGTTCTTCACTTAACAATAACTTTCCCAGTTAAAAGAAACTCTGAAAATCTAATTCAAGAGTGAAGAACAAATCTTAATGAAATAGCAGTCAAAAATAAGAAATGTATCTCCAGTTCAATGCATACACAGTGTTCAGAAAAAAAGCTACATTTCTGTTTTTTAAATATAACTAGAGCATCTTCTCTGAACACCCAGTATATCTGAAAAACAAAGTTTACAAAAATGAATATAGCACCAATGTGTCTTCAATCACTTCCTCAGACATGGGTTGTCTTCGGTCCATTATAATTACTTCTGGGTCACTCATAAGAAATAGCATCAGATTCAACTAAAATGTAAATATATATATATATATATATATATATATATATATATATATATATATATATATATATATATATATATATATATATACACATACATACATACATACATACATACACACACACACACACACACACACACACATTAGACAGAAAAAAAAATCATAGTGCATAGTATCTTAAATTATTGCATTTTTTTTATACTGGAATATGCTTACCTTGTTTTGGTAAAAGTAATAACTTAGAAAAAAAAATTATAAATGGAATATTTTAGTGACTATTGTGTATTGAGCGTTAAATAAATACTTTAGGTGATAAACTTGTATGCAGGAAGTACTTTAACAAGTATGTTATTTAATCAACTCAACAATACTTAATCAATACATAGATGTTGTCCTCCATTTACCATGTTGTTTCCCAACATAAGTATGCTATCTTTGTTACAGTATAGATATAACACTGGTTCTCAATCCTGGTCCTTCCGTACTCCTGTGTCTGTTTTTTGTTTTGTTCTAACTGAGCTCTTAATTACCAAACAGAATCCTTAATTGAGCTACAATTGGCTTATTTTTACTTTTTCAGTTGTTTTCAGCTCTGAAACTGGTGGGTATAGTTCAGATAAAGATTCAATGAAGTAACTGACATCTCATTTGGATCAAAAACCTGCAGACACAGGGGTACACAATGACCAGTATTGAGAACTACTGCTTTAAGACTTCTTCTGTGATTAACTATAATCAATGGAGTTGAAAACATAAGGGGCATCCTATTTCAACCAGAACACAATTACAACTTACTAGCACGAATGTCTGTTCAATACATTATATTACAACATTGGTTCTATACCCTGGTCCTGGAGGGTCTCAATACACCATGTTTTCCAGGTCTCTCAAAATGACCAACACCTTCAAAACTGAGAAGAGTAATTCAATTGGACCAATTAATACAATAATTAGTTGAATTAGGTAGTTAAGTGCATCGGTGTAATGAAAACCTGTAGACACTACAGCCCTCCAGGACCAGGGTTGAGAAAAACTGTTGGCATAACAAATTTGGAGGAAATAAAAATATTTACTATTTTAGGGTACACTTCACTCTAGATGGAAATAATTTTTAATAACGTGCCTGTTGCTGTGTAGTCTCTCTGAAGGCAAAGGTAAAGTGTGATTCTCTTATAGGCTTGGATGTGACATGCAGTTCTATAAGCCTTCAAATTAAATGAGTTGCTGGTTCCAGGAACAAATATAGCCTTAGACCCATCCTTAAAGAGTAAGAAATACTCCTCATCAACAAAGTTGCGGTCAAAAGCCTTGTGCTTTTCAACAGAAGCAATTAAAAGTTGGTCACATCCAGCATCATCTGTTGTTGTAACAGGCAGAGTAGACCCTCTTTATTTTCAGTTGTCCATTAGTTTCATTCATTTTACCAACTTCTATCTGAAACAAAAGAAATATACAATTACAATTGAGAGAAGCACTTGATAACAACAATAATAATATTAATATAATACAATTACCGTAACACTTGTTTTGACAGGTTTCTGGGTCTTTCTGGAATATTTGTTCCTTTCCTCTCGTTTAATATCCTGAAATTGAGAGAAAGCATTTAAGTGTCTGCAGAGCAAGCACAATATTATGAATAATATTTAATGTATGACAACATTTTTTTTTGTTTTGGAAGGGGTAAAGAAACAATTTATACCTGGCAACTCTTCTTTAAAAGGCATAAATTGCAGACCTTTCCCACATTGACCACAACATTTGTGGCTTTTTCCCAATTTGCTCCCACAGAATGGACAAAACATCCTAAAAAAGAGAAAAATATTAGTACTGTAAGCATGTTAGAAATACTTGCCATATATTTGAGAAACACTATATTTCAAAAATGACAGACAGACCAAGTACAAACACTTACCGTTGAAAAACCAAACATTTTAATGCCAAAATATTGTTACAAAACGGGTGAAAATATAAACAGTATTGCAGACAATAATTTAAGGCCAGGGAGACCGGGGACAGTGTAGCAATTACTCATTACTTAGTCTGTCTATCTTTTGTCCATTCAAACATGAAAGGGTACCTAAACGAGCCGTAGATTTTGTCCTCCGATAGTAGTACAGTACTGTATACTCATGCAGAGAGCCAGCCAACCTGCAAGGACAGCGAGAATTTACAGAGCGCTTTTAAAAGACACTTAACCAGGATGGTTAGGTTATACATGTTGTATGCCGAGTTAATGTTATTTACAAATTATTCCCCTAGGCAGTAGGCCTCCAGTCGCAGGTATATTGTTGAAGTTATTCATCTTTAAAGTATATTGCAGTTAAGACAGTTGAAAAGCGGGGCACTTTGTTTTGAAAAAAAAAACAAAACAATAACAACAATACATATACATATATTAATTCTTATTATAATTATACAATTTTCAACATGTAATCGGATGGCCACCCTAGTCGCTGAATACAAAACCTATTATAATAAAGTGTAGATTTCAGGAGAACTAATCCATTTTAAATTGTGAGGGCTTGATTTTTTTAACACTCGCAAAAACATTAACCGACAATTTGTATTTATTTACCATTTGAAGAGTATTACTTAGCAAATAACCCATTAAGAACTTACCGTATATAAATTGCATAAGACTGAATGAAATGAAGCGCCTCAACAGAGCCGTCCCCGCCACAGAATTCTATTTCCGCCACAGGTTTTCTAAATGTTGGCACAGGGCAGAAGTTTGCCACGAACTTCGACTGGCAGCAGGTCTGCCTATTAGGCAGATAATAAAACACCTCTTCGCGAAAACCCGCCTCCTCTGTTACATCACAAAGGAAACACGCCTTCTAAGGGCAAAAGCTTCCTGTTTCCACGCCCTCACATTCAAACTGAAAACTGCGCGCGCCAAGGTTTTGCAGCAGAACAGAGTTGGAATGAGAAAGGTAGGATGTTTGATTCATCTTCTCAAAGTACAGCACTTTTAGCACAATGCATGGAAGGCAGGTTTACATTGGGTGTTTATACTGGGCATGTGCCTGGCAGGCTGGTTTATAATGGGCACATGTCTGGCAGGCTGTTCTATATTGGGTGTTTATATTGGGCACATGTCTGACAGGCTGGTTTATAATAGGTACATGCCTGGCAGGTTGGTTTATAATGGGCACATGCCTAGCAGGCTGGTTTATAATGGGCACTTGCCTGGCAGGCTGGTTTATTCTGGGAACATGCCTGGCAGGCTGGTTTATAATGGGCATGTGCCTGGCAGACTGGTTTATAATGGGCACATGTCTGGCAGCCTGGTTTATAATGGGCACATGCTTGGCAGGCTGTTTTATATTGGGTGTTTATATTGGGCACATGCCTGGCAGGATGGTTTATAATGGGCACATGCCTGGCAGGCTGGTTTATAATGGGTACATGCCTGGCAGGTTGGTTTATATTGGGTGTTTATCTTGGTCACTTTCCTGGCAGGCTGGTTTATATTGGGTGTTTATATTGGGCACTTTCCTGGCAGGCTGGTTTATAATGGACACATGCCTGGCAGGCTGGTTTATATTGGGTGTTTATATTGGGCACTTGCCTGGCAGGCTGGTTTATAATGGGTGTTTATACTGGGCACATGTCTGGCAGGCTGGTTTATAATGGGTACATGCCTGGCAGGTTGGTTTATATTGGTTGTTTATATTGGGCACATGCCTGGCAGGCTGGTTTATAATGGGCACTTGTCTGACTGGCTGGTTTATAATGGGCACTTGCCTGGCAGGCTGGTTTATAATGGGCACTTGCCTGGCAGGCTGGTTTATAATGGGCACTTGCCTGGCACGCTGGTTTATAATGGGCACTTGCCTGGCAGGCTGGTTTATAATGGGCACATGCCTGGCAGGCTGGTTTATAATGAGCACATGCCTGGCAGGCTGGTTTATATTGAGTGTTTATATTGGGCACATGTCTGGCAGGCTGGTTTATAATGGGCACATGCCTGGCAGGCTGGTTTATATTGGGTGTTTATACTGGGCACATGCCTGGCAGGCTGATTTATAATGGGCACATGCCTGGCAGGCTGGTTTATAATGGGCACATGCCTGGCAGGCTGGTTTATATTGGGTGTTTATATTGGGCACATTCCTGGCAGGCTGGTTCATAATGGGCACATGCCTGGCAGGCTGGTTTATAATGGGCACAGATGTCTGGTGGCATTTGATGGCACTGTATTAATGTTTGCATAAGGCTATTCTCTATGTTTTATTCTTAGGAGGAGAATTGATGATGTATGTCAGATGGTTTTTTTAAATGTGGGTCGAAATCCAACTTTTCTGAGTGATTTGTTGCTGAATGACACACATCACTGAGACATTGTTTAGCGTTTTTTTTTCCTTTTAGTGAGATAATAGAAAGTTTCTGGATCTCATCACTTGAAGACTCTCTGCGCAAGGAGTCTGACACACGTGCAGAGAACGATACATATTGTAAAACAAGATTCAAGAGAGGATTTTATGCAAAATCATTTGGCATGTCTTAAGGAGAATGGAAGTGGCACTTTTGTAGCTATCAAAAAAAGAGGGGGAAGATCACTTTCACTGGCGATGTGAAAGGTCCAATAAACCAAAAGGTAAATCCTCAGGAGCACCTTCAATAACTCGTGCCAATAGATGTGGAGCGTACGTTTCTTTACATTTGTGAGCAGCAATTCTACACATGGGTGCGTTTAATGCAAGAGCACTCTGGCCATGATCTAGAAGACCCTGAGGAGAATGCAGTGAATCGTACTGATGAAGAACTAATGGGTTACATTCATATGTGCATATCCCAGGGGCTATCAAATGGAGAGATCATGCTCAAATGCAAAGATTGGTCACAGAGTTTACAAAAAAAGTGACATGACAGACAGAAGATTCTATGTGACACCAGAACGCATTAAAGTAATAAAGAGGAGCTTTTATGCACACACACGAATGGATGGAAATGACTGAATAAGTGCTGACAAACTGATTAAGTCTAATTTGCAGGATAATGTTGTGTACTATCAGCCTCTCTCTCACAATGAAAAGCAACCCTTGATAATAGTATTTAGATCTCAGTGACAAACTGACCAGTTGAAAAAGTATGGTCCAACAATGATTTTATTTATTTTTTTATTTTATTTATTTATTTCTTAGCAGACGCCCTTATCCAGGGCGAATTACAATCGTAAGCAAATACATTTCAAGTGTTACAATACAAGTAATACAATAAGAGCAAGAAATACAATAATTTTTTGTTCAAGAGTGACAAACCACAATTCAATAATACAGCAGATAATAGTGATATTTACATCAGGATATGATTAAATAGTGATAGTTACATCAGGATTTTCCTTGATGCAACATACAAAGGTATAACTCAGTATGGTTTTGCATTTTATGCTGTGCTAGTGAAGAGCAACCAAGGTCGAGGAATACCTGTAGCATTTTTTATTGTGAGTGAGGAATCCAGTGACATCTTGTCACTGTGTCTGAAAAAAGTTCAGGAAGCTGTTGGAGAGTTTCAGCCAAGGTATGTTTTAAAATTCATAGTTGAAGTTTATGTATGAAATACAAAGGATAAACAGATTTAGATGAGTAACTTACATGGCAATGGTATTTCATGATTGCATAATTTACAGCTTATACTGTAGAATGTTTGGGGTGGTAATGTGTCGTTTGATATAAAAATTATTATGAACATAAAATGTGATATTTGAAACAACATAATGCCAATATAGGGTTTAATTTAAAATAGAGTTTAATCTGGTTTATATAGTTCTCTTATTATGTAGAATTTTGTTTTAAAAAAAAAATAAAAAAAAATAAAAATTAGCAGCCCATCCAGTAAAACCACAAGTATGGCAGCAATCAACCACTCCCCCCATCTCACGCTACCCGATTTGGCAGCCTTGTATTGGTACAATCAGCTTTGTATGCAGCTCTCTTAATTTACGAAGTGATAGACAGATTAAGTACTACTTTCTTTTTATATTTCTCTTTGCAGATGTGTCATGGTAGATAGGGACATGAAAGAAATCAATGTTTCCTCATGCAAAGGTGTTGCTGTGCTGGTTCCTTGTACTTCTGGTAAAAAACCAAAACCACTTTTGGTTAGGGGTCATTCCGGTTTGATTGCAGTGTAGCAATGACTTTGGTCCGCACCAAGTGGACTAAAATGCAGTATAGCAAATGCTGCAAATTGGTACTAAATTAGTCCTGATTGCACCATACCAAAACCAAATAGTTAATCATGTGAATTGGTTAGCGGATGTGAACATGCAGAACACTTTAGACCGCCCATGTGGACCAATATCAGAAGCAATGCAGAAGATAAGTTACATCAAACTTTTAAGAGTTTAAAAACCCTTCAGTAGATTAAATGTCATCTAAAAGGGTTCCAAAATTTTCAATAGAGGAAAAGATGTATTTAGTACACCTAATTAAAAACTACATTAACGAAGTTGACAGCACCAGCAAAGAAGACGAGAATGTTGTATTACGTACAATGGCAGGAAAAATATTGAACAGAATTTCAATGCTAACTTTTCGGCACAGCCCCAAATCTTTCAGGATAATTAAAAAAATTAAAAAAATAAAAAACTTGTGGAAACATCTGATTTTGTACGCTGGATATCGATCTCTGCAGAATTCCATGTCAGATATATATATATAAAGGGATCCCTGTAGAAAAGGAAAGATATTTTAACTACATCAGTGTGACCCCTTATTCTTACAAACCTATTTTATACATACATTTAATATGATCTACAGTATCAGAGTAGAATAAAAAAGGACAGCTTAATAGAGCTGTATCAGTTCCTAGTACTAAGTTAGTCCAGCAAAGCAGGATCATCTCACATATGATTTGGTACGCTGCAATTGGGATCGTGTTGAGTCCGATTTAGCCGATAATTCACTTGTGGTGATTATCTTCTAGTACGCTGCTATTAGGTTTAAAAGGTGTATAGTACTAACTGTAGTCCAAACACATGGACTAAACCTCCTCATTCCACTAGTTCAGGGGTGGCCAACTCTGGTACTGGAGAGCTACAATCCTGCAGGTTTTATAGGTCTTTTATATTGCTAAGGGGGCTAAAACCAATACCAAAATGTTTTTCCAATATTATAACAGCAAGAGAACATTCAAAGAGGAGGTTAAATGTCTAAGAGACACAAATGGCAAAATCATAGATGAAGAAAAAAAAATAGCAAATATATTAAATGATTACTTTTCACAGGTTTTTACAAAGGAGGACACAGACAACATGCCCCACATGTCGACCTGTTCCTATCCAATTTTCAATAACTTTAGCATAACAGAGGCAGAAGTGTTAAAGGGACTAGGAGCTCTTAAAATAAACAAATCCCCTGGGCCGGATGAGATCCTCCCAATAGTACTCAAAGAAATGAAAGAAGTTATTTACAAACCACTAACCAAGATCATGCAACAGTCTCTTGACACAGGGGTTGTACCGACAGACTGGAAAATAGCAAATGTAATACCGATCCACAAAAAGGGAGACAAAACCGAACCAGGTAACTACAGACCAATAAGCCTGACTTCTATTATATGTCAACTAATGGAAACTATTATAATATCCAAAATGGAAAATTACCTCTATGGTAACAGGATCCTGGGAGCTTTTGACAAAGTCCCGCATAAAAGATTAATTCTTAAACTGAACGCAGTAGGGATTCAAGGAAATGCACGCACATGGATTATGGAGTGGTTAACATGTAGAAAACAGAAAGTACTGATTAGGAGAAACTTCAAAATGGAGCGAGGTAACCAGTGGTGTACTATTAGGTCCTCTGCTATTCCTAATCTACATTAATGATTTAGATTCCGGTATAGTAAGCAAACTTGTTAAATTTGCAGACACAAAAATAGGAGGAGTGGCAAACACTGTTGCAGCAGCAAAGGTCATTCAAAATGATCTAGACAGCATTCAGAACTGGGCAGACACATGGCAAATGACATTTAATAGAGAAAAGTGTAAGGTACTGCACGCAGGCAATAAAAATGTGCATTATAAATATCATATGGGAGATACTGAAATTGAAGAAAGAAATCTATGAAAAAGACCTAAGAGTTTATGATGACTCAGAAATGTCTTCATCTAGACAATGTGGGGAAGCTACAAAAAAAAGGCCAACAAGATGCTCGGATATATTGTGAGAAGTGTTGAATTTAAATCAATGGAAGTAATGTTAAAACTCTACAATGCATTAGTAAGACCTCACCTAGAATACTGTGTTCAGTTCTGGTCACCTCGTTACAAAAAGGATATTGCTGCTCTAGAAAGAGTGCAAAGAAGAGCAACCAGAATTATCCCGGGTTTAAAAGGCATGTTGTATGCAGACAGGCTAAAATAATTGAATCTGTTCAGTCTTAAACAAAGAAGACTACACAGTGATCTGATTCAAACATTCAAAATCCTAAAAGGTATAGACAATGTCGACCCAGTGGACTTTTTTGACCTGAAAAAAGAAACAAGGACCAGGGGTCACAAATGGAGATTAGATAAAGGGGCATTCAGATCAGAAAATAGGAGGCATTTTTTTACACAGAGAATTGTGAGGGTCTGGAACCAACTCCCCAGTAATGTTGTTGAAGCTGACACCCTGTGATCCTTCAAGAAGCTGCTTGATGAGATTCTGGGATCAATAAGCTACTAACAACCAAACGAGCAAGATGGGCTGAATGGCCTCCTCTCGTTTGTAAACTTTCTTATGTTCTTCTTATGTTCTTCTCTCCTAAATCATCAAACACTAATCAACTGGCACCCATGGGTATTTTGACCAATTAAGACCAATTAATAATGTCTATTAAGTTATCAAGGGCTCAGTTAAAACAAAAAACAGAAGACCCTGAGGCTCTCCAGGACCAGGGTTAGCCAGTCCTGCACTAGTTAGATGAATCAAGTGGACTAACTGTGGTACAGTGAAATCGACCCTCCATGTCTAATTACTTAAGTATATCTACAGGTAACCTACTGATTTCAATTACACTTAGTACAAATGTAATTGAGAGTGGGTATTTATATCTATAATGTAGAATTCACATATGAGGTCTTAAAGCCTTATATCAGGGGTAGGCAACCCTGGTCCTGGAGTGCCACAATCCTGCAGAGTTTGTAGGTATCTCTTAATCATCAATTATTAAATCCCTGGAACAAATGGTAATTCTGATAAATTAAGCTAATCATGAATGAATTAATTTATTAAGGGTCTTGGGGTAAACAAAAAACTGAAGTGTTTGTGGCAGTGCTTTCCAGCCCTGGTCCTGGAGGACCACTTACCCTGCTGGTTTTTGTTCCAACAAGCGCTGAATTACTTAATTGAACCCTTAATTTAAGTAATAATTAGTTTAAATTTGACTTTTTAAATCATGTAGCTTATAAAAAGTTGGAGAATTCAAGTTCCTTATACAATTTATGGAACCCCAACTGTTTAAAAGAATTAAAAGGCTCCGATTAGGCAAATTATTAGTTCAATTAAGTAATTGCAAGCACGGTTGGAACAAAAACCAGCAGGTTAGGGGGTCCTCCAAGACCAGGGTTGGGAACCACTGGTCTGTGGCACTCCAGGACCAGGGGTGCCTACCACTGCCTTATATATTCAGAAAAATATCTGCCTCCTCCCAGACCAGCTTTTGGCAAAATGACAGAATGCAAACTTGTGTGCATTATAAAAATAAAAAAAAAGATTTTATGGTAGAAATTTGATATCTCCTAAGTCTGAAGGTTACATGAAGGGAATTGAATGACAATCTGATTGATAAAAAATAAAAACATTGTTCCTTAATGTGATCTAACAAAAGTGAAACAAAGTAGCAGAGTCAGAAAACGGTCCATTCCAATTGCATTTTACATGTGTCTTCATACTTAGATTTGATTATACTTGATTTATTATTATGATCATTATTATTATGTAAATTAGTAGACACCTTCATCCAAGGCGAATTAAAAATCTGTTACATGTACAACATTAAACAATCCATGATACATAGCAAATTCAAAACAAATTAAAAAACTAATAAACAATAAGTTTTAAAAAATCAGTGTACAATAGTTAGAATTTTGAAAGCAAACAAAAAACAGACCATGTTATAGTACTTTCTAACACAGACTTAGACAGTGATAATTATCAACGTTTAGTTTTTTGTTTTTTAAAGGCGGTACACAGATGGATTGTCCGACGTGATGGAGGATGCAGTCAGAATCTGTCTGCAAAAAATGAAGTGATTAGGTCTATGATTGCCTTAAAACAATGCAGTACAATAAGTTTTTTTCTTTCTTTCTTCCACGTTAGCAAATGTCATAAGGTGCTGCTCTTTAAGTTCAAAGTTTGTTTTTTAATTTCCTTCTCACCACAATAATGACATACTGTTGCTCATTCATAGATAATCCATTTACCATAATTAAACTACCCATCTTTTTAATAGAATTTGTATATTGACAAACGTGTATTTGTTGAAAAAAAATGATTTGGTATGCATATCTTTCTGTTAACATTTTTTTATTTGTTTTTATTCATTTTAGGCTGCTGAGTTTGAAAAGATGTCAAAGGAAGTGATTGACAAAATAGACAGAGAAACTGGTAGTTCAGTAATTTCACAGTATCTACAGAACCAATGGTTTCGAAATGCAGACATGTGGGCCAATTTTGGAAGGAGAGTTTACCACCAAGACAGTGAAACGAACAACCTTGTTGAGAGGTATGCATTATGTAAAAATAGTGATTAAAACAAAAACATAAGTTGCAGCACTATAGGCAAGAGACAGACTCGTCTCGAATCCTGCCTATGCCATTGCCAGCTTTGGCCAGGAGTTCTGAGAGGGCGGCGCACAATTGACCTGGCGCCTGCAGGTTCAAGGCGTTGGCATTACCAGCTGCATCGACTCCTCCAAACGATGTGTACGCTAGGGGGTGAGCGCTCTGGGCTTGTAGTGGGAAAAATAGCATATGGCTTTGACAGTGCTCGTATCGGAGGGTGAATGCTTTGTCTCATCCCTCCTGAGGAGGCGGGGAGTTGTTGCGGTCAGCCAAGTTGAATTGTTATTATTATTATTATTATTATTATTATTATTATTATTGTTATTATTATTAGTTTATTTAGCAGACGCCTTTATCCAAGGCGACTTACAGAGACTAGGGTGTGTGAACTGTGCATCAGCTGCAGAGTCACTTACAACAACGTCTCACCCGAAAGACGGAGCACAAGGAGATTAAGTGACTTGCTCAGGGTCACAGAATGAGTCAGTGGCTGAGGTGGGATTTGAACCGGGGACCTCCTAGTTACAAGCCCTTTTGCTGAATTGCTGATAAAGGGGAAAAAAATTGGTGATACTAAATAAAATTTAAAAAATTGCTTTTGCTTTTCTTTTTTTTCCCATAGATTTTTTTTCAGCATGAAGTATCAGTTTCTTCATGGTTATGCAAACAGATGAGTTGATGAACTACTTCTACTACTTAATACCAAGGTGGTCACTTACTACAGGTTTGTGTAACATGTCCAATACTAGCATTTTTATGTGGTCTAGTGTTGCAAATGAGTGTTGGATTTCAAAAAATAAATACATTATACTTTATATTTGTAATTTCCTATGAACATAAAGTTGCTGTGTACATTTATTTCAATATCTGTACAAATAAGGAGATAGTGTACCACAGGTAAATGCATTTTTGTCATGTATATAATTTATACAACCCATAACTTTTTTAGCATGTGAATAATAGAATACTGCTCTACTAATTGTATTCTGTCTTGTATATGGTGCAGGTATCTGGAAGATCTTCATGGTGCTCAGAGGATTTCTGATTCCAAAACACAGGATACTGCAGAATCTGCATTACGTATGAAGAACAAAGGCCTTCAAAATAATTTTGTTTACAAATCAGGTGGCCATTGCACAGTGCCTTCAGAAGCAGATAAAGCAAAATGTTATGCTGTGGATTTAATTAGCATGAAATATGAATGCACTGTTTCTGAAAGGGGTAATTTGTGCAAGCATAACTGAGTTTGCAAAAATGATGTGCAAAGAACAGGGGATTGATATTGATGGAATTCGAAAAGAATTAGCCAGTTCACTAACTGAACAGCATTGCTATGAGTGGGATGGAAGACATTTAATTGTACATTGTGCTGGTAGTTTTGGAGTAGTGCATGTGCAAAACCAACAGTGTACCGGTGTTGCCAAGTCTTGGAGAAATACGTGTCTGTCTAAGACTTTCTGAGTTATTTGGTACACAGAACCCTAACCAAGGGGTAACTGACTGCTTTGCGAATACCACAGCAAATTGTCAATCACACAATAAATAGTTGTATGTAAAGAAGATGATTTCAGACTTAAAGGAGTGGTGTGACAGCTGTGATTATAAGGAATCTCCAGAGTTGAATGCTGTAGTAAGACGTGCACACCAACTAGCATTTGGACAGTATAGCGTGGCCAGCAATAAAACAAAAATTATAAGGCTGCATGCTTACAGAAAACACATTGAAAGAGCAAGAAGCCATGCTATAGACATGCATTCATATCGGCTCAAGGAACCCCTTAATCGAGCTTTATATACCCATAGACCTGATTCCAAATTCAAAGTCTGTTCCTTTAGAAAAAGAATAATTGGTAGCAGAGCAAAGAATCAAATACTAAAATTGAGCTGAACGTGTGCTGTTATGAGCCCATGCCTTTATTTTTGAATTACAGAATGCACACAAAACTGGACTAAGTATAGAGGTTAATTACAACCATTAAGGACCTCAAAGGTCTCTTCAAGTAAGAGTGAAATAGCTATTTATATTTATAGTGGCAGCATGTTATCAAAAATAAAATATATGTTGCATAGTTCTAATTGCTGATGATTGTATTCTGGCCAAGTTGGTCGATATTTGATATGTTATCTCTCCCTTTTCTCTCTTAAGTACCTTTATGTATTTTGATGGTACATTTTTAAATATATATTTAAGAGGTTGTATATGTCTGTGAAACGTACAAAGAAAAAAGAAAAGAAATTGCCATACATAAAATGCTATTGTAACCCCCTATAAAATAATACATTATTTTATTATTAGTTTATAGTGTATGTTACCAACAAAGGACTAGAGTCGTTTTATTACGGTTAAAAAGTTCATTAAATCAAAATAAGACTTTATTAATATTTAGTCGGCAGACTTATTTTAATTTGGCACCGTACCTTTAAGAGCCCTTAATACAACGTGCTCTCCAGTGAATATAGAAAACTAAGATGGACGCCGCCAGGCTGTGATGTGTGTCTGTGATTTTAGGATCAAATCCTTAATAAAAGACCTGAAGTAGCTGAGAGGGCTAGGAATATTTTAGTTCTCAATATTTTATTTTAGGTTGAAGAACTACGTTGAACTGCGATCAAGACATCACACTGGACATCGCTTTAAGGATCAGATGAGTGCTAATTCAAGGACTTGTATTGTTTTAAGGCACACGTGTTGCTAAAGTGGTACCACTAAAAGAACTACATTTATTTTATAACTTTTAATGGCCATATGTTTATATATTGTTTTCTTTTGTATTCTTTTCATGTGTTGATGCCTATGTGATTGTGCATTAAAAATATGTACAGCTGCCGTTTCGTTATTTAAACTGCAGCAGTAAAGAAAAGAGAAATCCGAACTGATTTAATTGTGGGCTGACTCGTTATTTTAGTTATAGTTAAGAGAACGCCAGCACTATATATATATATATATATATATATATATATATATATATATATATATATATATATATACACACAGGTATAAACGAATCCCTATCCAGTAAAATTAACTGCGAGAGAGAAACCCCCCCTTACACTATTTTAGGTTTTCTTTGCTTCGAAATGTTCTTAATGTTTTGAACAAGCCCTTTTTTAAAATAATGAACATATTATTTATTTCTTCGCAGACACCCTTATCCAGGGCGACTTACAATTGTTACAAGATATCACTTTTTTTTTTTTTTTTTACATACAATTTTTTTTTTTTTTTTTTTACACATTTTTTACCCATTTATACAGTTGGGTTTTTACTGGAGCAATCTAGGTAAAGTACCTTGCTCAAGGGTACAGCAGCAGTGTCCCCCACCTGAGCTTGAACCCACAACCCTCCGGTCGAGTCCAGAGCCCTAACCACTACTCCACACTGCTGAACATATATGCAAAGGATGCCTTATTTTCATTGTCATCTAAAACTACACATTCTGCAGTTTTTCAATCTAGGAATCAGCACATTTTTGAAGTACAGAACTGTAAACATCAAGCATCTGAAAGCCCAGTCCATGAGTAGCCATGTCAAAGTCCGTAGCACTTTCTTTAATTTGGTCTGTTGTATTCTTGATGGTTTCCCTGCCATTGAGAAACAAAAATTATATATATATATATATATATATATATATATATATATATATATATATACATATATATATATATATTGTAGAAGGAATGAGGTACACAGAGGGTACAATAAAGTAAATTAAGTAAAAAGAACGGTTGTACCAGAACGAAAGCGCTGAATACATGGATGTATTGAGATGAATGTGTTGCTGTGTCTTTAAAAATCCCGTTGTAGAGAAGTAAGGAATAGAGTGAACTACAGACCCCATAATCATTAGCATGACCAGTCAATGCATACTGGGTAATGAACGCAGGTTTAAATTGACTGGCGAAGCTAATGAGAGGGGGGGTCGTAGGAACGGTGGAGAGTTCCGTGTGGATTGTAGAGACGGCGAAAGTCTACAGTATTAAAATTGGAGTGAAGTAGTTGGAGACGGCGTACGGTGGAAAATTTAAATTGAACAACAAAGCACAGTTCAGTTTATGAAGAAGGAAAGCTGTAAGTCTTCTTTTATTAACCTGGAGAGGCAAGTCGGATTTATAAAAACAACCAGCTATTGAAACGTCTTTTAACCTGGACGAAGTACAGTTGCTTGAAGGAAGGGTATGTAAACCAGGTTTGCATTGTTATTGATTCGCTGTTACCAAACAGACGGTCTGTGTTAATGTGGTAGAGGGAACTTGCATTCTATGTGGGACTGACTGTTAAGTTTCCTTCGGTGCACTAACAACACTGAGGACACCGGTGGAAAATACCACACTGCTTGTGCACGCAGAAAGTGCGCGTCTGTTCCTATACAGACTGTGGGACTTGAAGTAACAGCGTGTTTAATAGTTTTAACTCAACGGAGTGGATTATACAATGCATATAAGTCAGTGAGTGTTAAATCTCTGAGCCACTGGGGACAAAGGCTGAGAGGAGCAGAGATATTGGCGCACACGGTGAACAGTGAAAGGAAAACACTGTGTGCTTTATTTAAGTACTGTTTTATTAGTTGCTAGGATTGGTCCCTGGACGGTATACTTTTTAACTTTAAGTCCTGTAGCATATGAAGGACGCTTCCACCAAGTACCAGGAGGGGCAGTGGTGTCCACCCTGCAGTGCAGGACCTCTGTAAACCAGGAGAGGCAGAGCTGAACCAACTTACTCACTGGAGGAGTGGTGGCCTGACTGTACACTGCCTCTAGAGGGGACTTGAGGAACACTACACAAAGCAGGATTAAAGTAACTGTGGATTATAATGGTTGGGAGTACACATTAGAAAGCTGAACATACTCACCTTGCAGTTCCACGTCAGGAGGTCTAAGTGGACAGTGAGCGACGGACCTGAGACCAATCCTGAACTAAAGTACTTGTTGAGAACTTGACTGAGGGTCAGACTCAAAAACGTTTGTATGATTCACTCCCTCAAAACTACAGGGACACTCTGTGTTTGTGTTGTGGATAACGCAGGAAGAGCAGCAGCACAATAAAAATCACTGTAGTTTTGCATTTCTTGTGTGGTGTCCATCTGTTCACCCTGTTCTACACCTTCTGGCTATCCTACGAATAATACGTAACTAATACCAACCGGTTACAATATATATATATATATATATATATATATATATATATATATATATATATATATATATATATATATATTTTTTTTTAAAGAATTAATAATACAATTCTTACTGCAATACTCAATAAACCAGTCATGTGGTTTTATGTAAGTTACTTTTAGCCTCAGACACTGATTTTACCCCATATTTAATGAGGATTGTTTTTACCTCCTAACAACATTTTATATTGTAATGGTATGTAAATAAAAACAAAAAATATTGAGACTCCCACCAGAATAAATCATCCTGAGAAAATCTGCAAGTCTATTTAGAAGTTTTAATGTGTACCTTTACACTTGAGAGGTAAAATATATAGTTTAAGTCTTCTGTTGACTATTTAGGCTTCCAGGCCGTAGGCTGGGGAAGCTTATTGTTTTTGCTGTGTTTATTATTATTATTATTATTATTATTATTATTATTATTATTATTATTATTATTATTATTATTTATCTGCACAAACAACATCGCAGAGTTATGAAAACGCATACGTAAGTAGATGCCTATGGCTGGACAACCAGACTGGCCTCCCCGAAAGAAAAAGTACCATGGTTCGACCGCCATCTTGGATCTCGTGGAAATTTTGGGAATTTTTCAAAACTCTTGCCTTTAAAAACAACTTAAGGTGGACCTATGACGATGGCAGCAGATAGTGCAGCAATGGCCTATAAAAAAACATGTTCAATCGAGGTCAATTGAACAATTACTTTGCCCGCTACGCTGGATTGCCGCCAAATATTCAACAATCTTCTTGTCTTAAACCACAATGTCAATCGACACCTAAATTGGCACGCATGTTCATGACCAGGTCCTTTCTACCGTTTGTAAAATCCACGCTTTTTTGCTAAAAAAACATGACCACGGCGTGCAAATAACCATTTCACGACGGCTAAATTTTCATACAATCATGCATAAATCTAAGGTGCAATACACTACAGTCATGAAACTTTATATAACCATAGAGACTCACGTAAAGTACTGGTGATATGAAAATGACACATTTTGGTGACATGGTTTGGCAGCCATATTGATAATTGTAAAAAAAACTTTTGCAACCCATAACAAGAACACTGTGGCACTTATGCTCTTCAGTGTCAACACAATTGTACAGACCGTTGGAAAGTAATAACTGCTGAAGATTGAAAACAATTGCTCACACGGCGTGGTGGCCACATTGGAATTTACGTTTAAATTTTAACTCCTAGGGCGTGCCGACAGGGTCAAAATTATAATGGAACACGTATAGGAAGTCATATGTGCTCTATGAAAAAATGTCTTCGCCCGTGACCTCTGACCTCTCCTTAAGGTCAAAAGGTGATGCATGACATCATCAACATACGCAACTGGCTATAAAACTACCTATAACTTCTTATCGGCTGCACCAAAGCACATGAAATTTGACACGGATGTAGAGGACTATGGGATGTTGTGCCATGGTCAATATAGCGGCCTTTGGTCACATGGTGTGGCCGCCAACTTAGATTTAATGAATTTCGGGCAATTTTCAAAAGTCTTCTCATATTTGTGCCAAAATTGACAGTTAGCACAGTTGTGATGATATCGTTTCATCTATAATAACCAATGCGCTTACATTTCACGATAACTGCTTGGAAGCCTTTATAGTTGCTGGCAACTCTAGTTATTATTATTATTATTATTATTATTAATAATATCATTATTATTATTAGGCTTCCAAGCCGAAGGCTGGGGAAGCCTATTGTTTTTGTTAGGATTATTATTATTATTTATTTTGTCTGCCAAAACATGCTCAAAAACTCACGAAATTCGGTACACTGGTAGATGCCTATGAATGATAGTCAGTGATATTCAGCAAATTTGCGCAAATCACATGGTTCGGCAGCCATATTGGATTTTGCGGAATTTGTTAAAACGCCTATGTATCGGAAACCGCTTACTGCAAAGTTCTGAATATTGCTATACATGTTGAGGGATAGTCCATGATTAACTGTTGTTAATATGAAGCTGATTGGTTTTGTGGTTTGGCAACCACATTGATTAAGGACATAAAATTACCATAAAAATATAAAATCATCAAAATTCAAACATCTTCTCTGAAACCGCTTATCCGATTGAAACAAAAATTGGAATAAAACATCTCAGTATGGTCATCTGTTACGCTTGTTCAAGGGAAGTTGCTACTGTGAAAATCATGGCGTCCACGCTGCATGACGTCATCAACATACGCAACTAGCTATAAAACTGTGTATAACTTTTTATTGGCTGAATCAAAACGCACAAAATTTGACACGGATGTAGAGGACTATGGGATGTTGTGTCATGGTCAATATGGCGGCATTTGGTCACATAGTGTGGCAGCCATCTTGGATTTAATGAAAAGTTTGGACAATATTCAAAAGTCTTCTCATAAACGGTAAATAGTACAGCTGTGAAAAATGTTGTACATAGTGCGCTCTTGTCCACGATTGATTCTACTTAAGGAAAAATGGATCTTGCACATGGTGTGGCAGCTATGTGGGATTTTGCGTAAAACATTTAAACAACAACTGCTCATGAGCCCTTTTGCTGATTGACATGAATCTTGGGTATACGTTATCTTTGTACTGTCCTCTAAAAAAAATAGTCAGGAAAAGTTCCTACATCAACAAACATGACCGCCATGAGCCAATCAATATGGGTGACCTGCCAGTTTTCCAATTTTTCACCCTGAAATGACATTCCCACCACTGGGGACAGCTGTTAACATGGAAAAGTCTGCAAGGTTTGAAAAAAATATAGCAAGGTATAGCAAGGTATAGAAAAAAGTATGTTTGTAATTTATTAGATGCAGCTTTTGTTGTTTTACAAAGCTGGTGTGTTTATGTGAGCACTATAGGCCTAGGTAATGCAAGTTGTGTAATGTGTAATGCATGCATAGTTTTATATAGTATGGTTAAGTTCTGCTAAAGGTCAAATTTAAAGCTGGCTGTGAAACTTCCCATAATTTCTTATTGACTGCAGATGGTTGTTATATAACAAGCCAAAATGAGCATAAATGATCTAAGTATGATTATCTTTTATGGTTGTTCAAGGGAAGTTGTTACAGTACACAACATGGCTGCTGTGGGCCAATGAGATTACAGCATTGATCATCTAACCAGTGATTCCAATATTTTGGCCAAAATTGACACAGTCAGCTGTGTCCAAAATTATCTGTGATAACGTTTCACTATAACAACCAATGCGCTTAAATTTCACACTAACTGCTTGGAAGCCGTAAAGTTGCTCGCAACTCTAGTTATTATTATTATTTTTCTGCACAAACATCATCGCAGAGTTATGAAAACGCATACGTAGATGCCTATGGCTGGACAACCAGACTGGCGTCCCCGAATGAAAAAGTCACATGGTTCGACAGCCATCTTGGATCTCATGGAAATTTTGGGAATTTTTCAAAACTCTTTCTGTTAAAAACAACTTAAGGTGGAACTATGACAATGGCAGCAGATAGTGCAGCAATGGCCTATAAAAAACATGTTCAATCGAGGTCAATTGAACAATTACTTTGCCCGCTACGCTGGATTGGCGCCAAATATTCAACAATCTTCTTGTCTTAAACTGCAACGTCAATTGACACCTAAATTGGCACGCAAATAATGCGATATCTGTATAATGTGAAATAATGTATAATGTGATATCTTGTAACAATTGTAAGTCGCCCTGGATAAGGGCGTCTGCTAAGAAATAAATAATAATAATAATAATAATGTTCATGACCAGGTCCTTTCTACCGTTTGTAAAATCCATGCTTTTTCCGCTAAAAAACATGGCCGTGGCGTGCAAATAACCATTTCACGACGGCTCTATTTTCATACATTCGTGCATAAATCCAAGGTGCAATACACTACAGTCATGAAACTTTATATGACCATAGAGACTCACGTAAAGTACTGGTGATATGAAAATGGCACATTTTGGTCACATGGTTTGGCGGCCATATTGATAATTGTAAAAAAACTTTTGCAACCCATAACAAGAACACTGTTGCACTTATGCTCTTCAGTGTCAACACAAGTGTACAGACCGTTGGAAAGTAATAACTGCTGAAGACTGAAACCAATTGCTCACACGGCGCGGCGGCCATATTGGAATTTACGTTGAAATTTTAACTCCTAGGACGTGCCGACAGGGTCAAAGTTATAATGGAACACATATAGGAAGTCATATGTGCTCTATGAAAAAATGTGATCGCCCATGACCTCTGACCTCTCCTTAAGGTCAAACGGTGATGTATGACATCATCAGGCCCGTATTAAGGTATTTGGAGGCCTAGGGCTACTGACATTTCAGGGGCCCCCTTGGAGACCCCCCCCCCATAATAGTGTACAATCAGCTGATAGTCTGCACTCTGCGATCATGCACAATCTCATACAATACCAACACCATCACCAATCATGTCATTTGAATAGGCAGTGGACAGCGTTACCACTCACATCACAGTAGCTATGGCATGCAAAATAGTATGGTAGTCGGCACTACCACTAGCTCTCATTACCGACCGCATCGTTTCGAATTAAATGAACGCTAGTTGTAGTCGGTGGGACCACGTTATCAGGCAGCGCAGCATGATGTGACATTAGACAAAAACACAGTGTAGTCAGCGCTACACTAATCGTGTGGTCTACAGTAGGCAAGTAGTTGGCGCTACTCTCAAGCCTCCTTAACATTACAAAGTATAAAGACACAGTTGACTTACCATTGCTAGATTTTATGCTTTCTTGCCTTCAAACTTGAGAATTCCATAATAATGTCCGTGAAGTCCAGTTGGCGAAGCAGGTCATGTTCAATCGACATGAGACTTAAATGATTGAGTCTCTGTTGCCCCGTAGTGGACCTAAGCCGGTGCTTAATCAGTGCCAACTTTGAAAACGACCGCTCACCCCCCGCGTTTGTGACCGGTAAGGTGAGGAAAATCCTCAGTGCAATATCCACATTTGGAAATACTAATTGCAGCTGTTTCTTCCGCAGCATTTGGAGCAAGTTCCTTGGAGATGTGTCATTTGTGTCGTTTGAGAAATGAATGAACTGTATCAATTCATCAACAAAGTCCTCCTGTAGATCATTGTGATACCTCACTTGTAATTTGTGGGCAGCCGTGCCTAGTTCATCGTTAGACAGAGACATTAGATTTGTCAAAAAGCTGAAGTGGGTGCATGTTTCTTTGTATGCGTCGTGCCTGTGTTTTAACTCGTGTTCAATTTGTCAATCATTGTAAAAAACACCTCAACACGAAATTTGTCTCTTGCTGACAAAATGTGGTCCGGCTACACTGACTCATCTGATTGGTGTTTTCTCTTTATATGTCGACTCTTCTCGCCCATGAACTCTTGTGACACGTTATCTGACATGTCCTTTGCTTTTTCCTCAAATGTGTCAAACTGCATACGCAGGTCCTCAACAAAATCAATGAGGGAACTTACTAAGTTCACTGCTGTTACCAGGTCTAGATCTACAGCTTGGGGGGCAACGCTAGTGGACTGAAAGCGCTGAAGTACTGTATTCCAAAATATGCATAGAAAGGCCGTTTCTAGCTTTGTCATTTTATTGAAAAGGGACTGCGCATCAGTGCGTGTGCTAGAATTCTGTGTTGTATCCTCTGAAAGGTTTTTCAAGGACTCCTGAATATTTGCATAATTCAGGAAAAGGACTTTGGTGGCCTGTGCATGAGCTGACCATCGTGTGTCAGACAGGTCTTTAAGTGTCTCCACACGCTTGTTTTCGTTTGGGTCAAGTCCATCTTTGATCAATTTCCAGCGGCGAAGTTGAAGAGTGACTGAATAACGCGGAAAAAATTGTTTGCCTCCGTGCAGCAATCCATGCTGCTCATTCCCACTAAATTAAGAGAGTGAGCTGCACAGGGAACCCAGTCTGCTAGAGGATTCACCTCTTGTATGCGCAATCTCAATCCCTTATAAATTCCGGACATGTTACTGGCATTGTCAAAACACTGTCCTCTACAGTTCTGAAGATCAATGTTCATGCTCTCTAAAAGGTTTGTGACTGACTGAAAATGTGATTCACCCGTGTGGCTAAGGATTGGTAGAAATTTCAGGAAACTTTCGTAAATCTGGCCCTCCTGTGACACGTAGAGAATAACAAACGTCAACTGGTCAATGTGTGAAACTTCGGGAGTAGAATCAACTACGATGGAAAAATACTTCGCCTTTTGCACCTGAAGTATTATTTCAGCTAGTACCCTCTGTCCCATTAAAGCAATGAATTCCTCGCAGATAGTGGATGATAAATATGAGGGAGTCCCTGTGGCAGGATCGCTTGCAGTGGTGAGGTGTGGTGACGTCACGGACCAGGAAGTAACTGAACCCACCATCCTCACAGGTTTTAAAATTATAAATAATAAGAAATACGCGGCACTGTTATCCGCGCCGCAAACAATAATACAAATAATAATAAATAGGGGCGGGACACTCCGTCACACATGCCCCCCCTTGTGTGCAGCACACATGGCCTTTTCAGCCACCTCCCCCCCTTATTCCCTAAAATCCCGGCTAGCAGTCCCGGCCCAGGAACAGGGGAAGCAAGGTGTCTCCGGGGGCGGCCACAGCGGGATGTCCTCCTCCCACCCCAACAACTGTAGCGTCCCAGTGGACCACGCACAGGCCGGCTCCTCTGGCCAGAAAAATTTTGGGGGTGGTCTCCAGGCCTGCCCCCCCTTCTTCATGGCCGGCAGCTCCCCTCCATGGGGCTCCGGCCACCCTTTCTCCTGCAGCGAAATTGCTGCAGGGGGAGCTGGTCTCCTGACCTCCCCCCCTTCTTCGTGGCTGGCAGCTGCCCTTCATGGGGCTCCAGCCACAGTATCTCCTGCCGCGAAAGTGCGGCTGGGGGAGCTGGTCTCCTGACCTCCCCCCCCTTCTTCGTGGCCGGCAGCTCACCTTCATGGGGTTCCAGCCATAGTATTTCCTGCCGCATGGCAGGACTGGTAGCGACCCCAGGCAAAACAGGACCCTCGGGAGGCGACGGCAGCAGCAGCGGACCCTTGGGAGGCGACGGCGGCAGCAGCAGCGGACCCTCGGGAGGCGAACTCGGGAGGGGAGCCCCTGGCCATGGAGGCGGCAGCGGGAGCTCCACTTCTCCCTCGTACCCTGTAACTGGTGGCTCTCCAGGCAATGCGGAGCAACAGGCAGCCCCAGGCGATGCGAAGCAGGCATCCTTGGGCGGTGCCAAGCAGGCATCCTTGGGTGGTGCGAAGCAGGCATCCTTGGGCGGTGCGAGGCAGAGCAGGAGCAGTCCTTCCCATGATGGTGGATGTGGATCCAGCAGGTATTTACCCTCTGCTGGTGGAGGTGGAGATGGAACCAGCAGGTATTCACCCTCTGCTGGTGGAGGTGGGAGGGGCAAGCAGTCCTCCCACGACAGTGAAGGCGGAACCAGCAGGCATTCACCCTCTGCTGGTGGAGGAGGGAGGAGCAAGCAATCCTCCCACGGCGGTTGAGGTGGAACCAGCAGGAATTCACCCTCTGCTGGTGGAGCTGGGAGCGGCAAGCTGATGCACGCGCTTCCCCCATCTGGGCGCTGGGTGCTTGCGCTCCCCCCTTCTGGGCGCTGGGTGCTCGTGCTCCACCTCTTCGTATTGCGTGGGGCATATGGCCACCGTGTGCCCATATGCCCCACAGCCAGGGCACAACTCCGCCACGAGGTTTACAATGTACACCTCCCAGCCATCCTCCTGCTGTTGCTGCGGTTGCATTGTTTTTATTTTTTTCTCTTCTCCAAAACACACACAAAAAAAATACTTTTTGAAAAAAAAAAAAAACGTCCTTTTCCTGGTCCAGCTCCTGGAGGCGTTGTTTGTCCCACGCAGGACACCATATGTGGCAGGATCGCTTACAGTGGTGAGGTGTAGTGACGTCACGGACCAGGAAGTAACTGAACCAAAACAGTGGATGGGCGGGTGAAGCTGAATGCTACGGCACTCAGCGTGTTTAATAAATCAAATAAACAAAACAAAAGATTTAAACAAACAACTAAACACAAAACAAAAAGGCGCAATGGCCAAACAAATAGAAACAAATATATTTTTAAATATAGCAATTGTTTTTTTATATTCTCCTCGCTCTCTCTCCGCTCTCCCGTATTCTCTACACTCAACAACCAACCCTGCAGCACGGACAGCTGCAGGTTCTTTTACTCTGGCCGAGGGGTTAACTAGCTGTTAATTATCTTATTACCCCTCGGCCACAGTCTGCACGCGTTTGGTAAGGATGCGTGACTGTCAGCTAGTTAAATAATCAGTAGCTGATCAGCCACGCATCCTCACAGGTTTTTAAATTATAAATAATAAGAAATAAGCAGCGCTGTTATCCACACCGCAAACAATAATACAAATAATAATAAATAGGGGCTGGACACTCCGCCACAGTCCCACTTCCCTTATTCCCATACTTCCTCATGTGTTCAGCGAGAAAAGGATCGAACTGACCAAGTAATTCCAAAATGCCAAGATAATTACCATTACTGGGGTAACCGAAGAGTTCATTGTCTCCTCTAAAGGCGAGATTGCTCTCTGCCAGAAACTTGATCACAGAAACAACCCGCCTGAGTACCTCACTCCAGTATACCTGTTCCTCTTGACACTGTGTTTTAAGCGCAGCATCTATACCATTGATCTGAGTACGTGCAATCCCTGTTAGCATTTCACTTTGGTGGGAGCTACTAGCCTCATGCTCCTCTACACGAGCATGTTTGCATGTTTCCAGTCACTGAACCCCAAATCGTTAAATGTTGATGAACGTGTCCCCTCTTGAAATAGACGACAAACGAAACAATACACATTGCCGGTGGAGGGTGAGTAAAGGAGCCACTCTCGTGGCACGCACTCCCCGTTTTTGAGGGTTCGTGTGAATAAAGTTTTTGAGAGGCATCTGCGTTGAGTTTTGTAAATTCTCTCTGAGGTGGAAAAATTACTGTCTTTATTCTGGCTGTGGTTGAGACGGAAAAATTCTGGCTGGGGACAGGTAAGTAAGCTGGGCTGAGTTGAGTGGGGGACGGAGGGGGGTGATGCTGGGACGCCAGAATCACCATCGAGCCCTCTTGAGGTGTCGTGGGCTAGTCGACGAAACACTGAGGATGGAAGGTGCCCACTTGAAAAACCCAGAGATGTACCCTACTTAGCTCAATCCAGACGGTTGTCATGCTGATGCGCTGGGGAGGCCGCACTTTGGTTGATCCCCGGAGCCAGCATCGCAGCCGTTGTGTGTGCTGATGCGCCAGGGAGGCAAAATAAGCTGATCCCTGGAGCCAGCATTACACTTCAGCCATTAACACCAGACAGAAGGATATCTACATCATCATATGGAAGGAAACGTAAATGGATGGAGACGCATATGGATCACATTAGTTTACTGTAAAGCTACGTCTTAGTTGGTGCTTATCTTGGCGAGAGCCGAGTTCAAATCAGCATGAAGTTTTAACATCTACTCTCGTGTAATGGAAATCATGAAGATCTGGATACGTCCAGTGACTGCTGTGAATAGTGCAGCTGGCAACAAGGGAAAGACCTTGTGACAGCCTGGAGAGACAGCTGACAGGAGGAAAGAGACCCCACTGGGGCTGGTAAGGGTTAGCTACCCTTGTCGGCAGTATCCAGCTCTGTGTTTACAGGATGCTGGAGACACCCGCCCAAGGCTTCTAAGAAATTAAAGAGAAAAATACCCCTAGAGTCTGCGAGAGCGGGGGCGGAAGATGACTCAACGTTGGACAACACGGTTAACGACTTAGGAACGGAAACGGATATGAGTATGGAGAGTACTTCACAAAAGACTAGTTCAAGATCTGCAGTTAACAAAGACATGGAACTCCAGGTTTGTGTCTGCGGCTGGAGCAAGGCGACAACGGTTAGGGGTTTGAAGATTCATCAAGGGAGAATGAAATGCTTGAGGGAGAAGGGACAAGGGCCTCGCATTGATCAGTACTTCTTACGAAGTCAGTCAAGTCAGTCGAATGAAATCCAGCGACAGGAAGCAAACCACAGTTCGCAGGATATCAGCACCCCTGTCATAGATGTGAGGAGGACTTGCATGGACACAGTTAGTGATGAACCTAATGATCCTTGTGAACCCGGTCAGACAAACCAGCATAAGAGAGAAAAGAACCTCAACGGGCACAAGCCTGGAGTTAAATGGCCAAGAGCTTGTGAGAAAACTGCATGGGACACAGTAAACACAGATCTCTGCATTGCATTGGAAAGATTAAGTGGAACAGTTGAAAAGAAGCTGGATAAATTTGGGGACATCATCTACGCATATGGAAGAGAGAGGTTTGGAGATGAAAAAAGGAAGGAAAAAGTACAAACTATTCCTGGAAAGTCTAGACGGCAGCAGGAGATTGAACGCTTAGTTAGAGAAAGGAGACAGCTGAGGAACCAATGGAGAAGAGCAGAACAAAGTCAGAAGGAGGGACTCAATCTCTTACAAAGGGTCATAAAAGATAAGCTTGCAACATTGCGCAGAGCTGAGCGCCTACGGAAACGCTACAAAAAGAAGGAGCGTGCGAGAGCTAACTTTTATAAAGACCCATTCAAATTTGTAAAGAAGTTATTCACCAGTGAGAAGAATGGCACACTAAAAGCATCTAAGGTTGAGCTGGAGAGATATTTGGAGGAAACACATACAGATTCAAAAAGGCAGGAGCCTATGTCAATTCCGTCAGACATCCCACCTATCAATCCACCAGAATACCAAATGGAGGACTGTGCACCTAAGTGGAAAGAAATAGAGCAAGCTGTGAAAAAAGCAAGGGCTTCATCATCTCCAGGGCCTAATGGAGTTCCGTACAGAGTGTACAAGAGTGCTTCAGGAGTTCTACGAATTCTGTGGAAATTGATGAAAGTGGCATGGGAAAAACAGGTTGTACCAAGAGCATGGCGCCGAGCAGGTGGAGTCTTTATACCTAAAGAAAAAGATTCTACAAGCATCAGTCAGTTTCGTCCCATTTCCCTATTAAACGTAGAAGGCAAGATTTTCTTCAGCATTATTGCTCAGAGATTGTCAGCTTACCTATTAAAGAACTGCTTCATTGACACTTCAATACAAAAAGCGGGCATTCCAGGTTTTCCAGGTTGCTTAGAACACATCAATGTGATCTGGCAACAAATTCAATCAGCTAAAAAGGAGAGGAAGGAGCTCCATGTGACATTCCTGGATTTGGCTAATGCATATGGTTCAGTGCCACATGAACTACTTTGGGCAGCATTTGATTTTTTCAGTGTACCGATGACAATAACAAATTTAGTGAAAGCCTATTTTGGAGATTTGCAATTCAGTTTTTCAACTTCAGAATTCAGCACTACATGGCAATGCCTAGAGGTTGGAATAATGGCAGGATGCACCATTTCTCCACTGGCTTTTACCATGGCAATGGAAGTAATCATTAGGGCATCAAAATGGGTAGTAGGAGGAGAGCGCTTGGCTTCTGGAATGCGACTACCACCAATTCGAGCATACATGGATGACATGACAACCATGACTACAACAGTAGCCTGCACTAATCGATTATTGGGCAAATTAACCAATAACATTGAATGGGCACGAATGCAATTCAAGCCCACTAAATCAAGGAGCATCTCTATAATTAAAGGCAAAGTAGTAGATAAAACATTCTTCATTAATGGTGAGGCAATACCAACAGTGTCTGAGAAGCCAGTGAAGAGTCTTGGGAGATGGTACGACGGGGATCTAAAGGACACAGTTCGTGTGGGAGAAGTTAGACAACAAGCAGTGGAAGGGTTGAAGAGCATAGACAGCTGCGCTCTACCAGGTAAACTAAAACTCTGGTGCTTTCAGTTTGGTCTACTGCCGAGGTTGCTGTGGCCACTGACTGTGTACGAGGTTTCTTTGACAACAGTAGAGAAGCTGGAAGCTTTAATCAGTTCATACATCAGGAAATGGTTGGGAGTTCCACGCTGCCTCAGCAGAGTGGGACTTTATGGTAAAGGAATACTGCAGCTACCAGTCTCTGCTCTAACCGAGGAGTTTAAGTGCGCCAAGGTCAGACTGGAAATGACATTAGTAGAGTCACGTGATAAATGCGTAAGGGAGGCAGCACCTGTGTTGAAAACTGGAAGAAAGTGGGCGGCAAAGAAAGCTGTGGAAGATGCAAAGGCTGCCCTTCGAATTGGTGATATCATGGGGCAAGTTCAGCATGGAAGAGGGGGTCTTGGTTTCAGTTCAACTCCTCCTACATGGCACAAGGCGGCCCCAGCTCAAAGAAGGAAGCTGGTAGTCAACGAGGTGCAAAAGCAGGAGGAGAGGATGAGGTGTATAAAGGCCATTTCCCAGGCCAAACAGGGAGAATGGATGAGATGGGAGAGTGTGGAACAACGCAAGATTGGCTGGCAAGACCTATGGTCAATGGAACAGAGCAGGATCAGTTTCCTCATCAGGTCAACATATGATGTTCTCCCATCACCACAGAACCTAAATCTCTGGGTAGGAGAGGATCCCTCATGTCCTTTGTGTTCATCACCTGCAACATTAAGGCACATTTTGACAGGATGTAAGGTGGCTCTTAGCCAAGGACGGTTTACTTGGCGCCATGACCAGGTGCTGCGATGTTTGGCCTTAGCATTGGAAGACAAGCGTAACATGACCAATAAGTTGCCACCTGTTCCATCAAAACATTACACACAAAAGACAACATTCCTCCGTCCAGGAGAGCAACCACCAAGAAAAGGTGTTAAAACCAATCCTCGCCCAGGACAACAGGAAGCTGCTAGAGACTGGAAAATGCTGGCAGATGTTGGTCAACGGCTTATTTTTCCACCTGAGATTGCCACCACTAACCTTCGACCAGATATTGTCTTGTGGTCTGGATTGGCACGCCTTGTTCACCTGGTAGAGTTAACAGTGCCATGGGAGGACGCTGTAGATGAGGCGTATGAGAGGAAGAAACTGCGGTATGCTCAACTAGCCACTGAAGCGGAACAGCGAGGATGGAGAGTTCGGGTTTACCCAGTGGAAGTGGGTTGTCGAGGATTTGTGGCACACTCTACAACCCGGTTTCTCAGAGACGTCGGATTCAGTGGCCAAGAGTTGCGTCGCACAGTGAAGAACTTATCTGAAGCAGCAGAGAGGAGCAGCAACTGGCTGTGGTTGAGACGGAAAGATTCTGGCTGGGGACAGGTAAGTAAGCTGGGCTGAGTTGAGTGGGGGACGGAGGGGGGTGATGCTGGGACGCCAGAATCACCGTCGAGCCCTCTTGAGGTGTCGTGGGCTAGTCGACGAAACACTGAGGATGGAAGGTGCCCACTTGAAAACCCCAGAGATGTACCCTACTTAGCTCAATCCAGACGGTTGTCATGCTGATGCGCTGGGGAGGCCGCACTTGATCCACTGGTTGATCCCCGAGCCAGCATCGCAGCCGTTGTGTGTGCTGATGCGCCAGGGAGGCAAAATAAGCTGATCCCTGGAGCCAGCATTACACTTCAGCCATTAACACCAGACAGAAGGATATCTACATCATCATATGGAAGGAAACGTAAATGGATGGAGACGCATATGGATCACATTAGTTTACTGTAAAGCTACGTCTTAGTTGGTGCTTATCTTGGCGAGAGCCGTGTTCAAATCAGCATGAAGTTTTAACATCTACTCTCGTGTAATGGAAATCAAATAAGGGGGCCCTTGCTCACCTAGTGTGATCTCACCTCCTCAGTTATCGGACCCCAACATGCCATATCAGAGCTAGCAATAGCATTATCTGTTTCGTAAGTTTCTCCCACCTTAAGTTCACAGTTCAATGGCTCACTCTCATTTTCTCCTCTGCTGTAGTGGCAGTGCACTCGCCGCTCTCTGTTTGCTCCTCTGACTCATGTGGCTCTTCCTCACTTTCATTATTCTGACACTGACTTTTAAAGAATGTAGTTAGTTTTCAGGTACTATTTATAACCTCCTCGGCTTTAGCTAGTTTGAGTTTTAGTGATTTTTCTCGTATTTCCGTGACATGCTTTCCGCTAGCTACTCAGCTTAGCTTATTTTAGTTGAACGCCAGTATAGCTAGCATAAGATTTTTTTATTGCATCAAATAACTACGGCATGCCAAAAGGACACCAAATCATTTAAAAAAAGGCAAATTGTTTACTTTAGTCCATGATTTTTTATTAACCCTTAGGAGGCGGGGCCCTGGGCTTCAGCCCATGTAGCCCATTGGCTTAACACGGCCCTGGACATCATCAACATACGCAACTGGCTATAAAACTGCCTATAATGTCTTATCGGCTGCACCAAAACGCACTGAATTTGACACGGATGTAGAGGACTATGGGATGTTGTGCCATTGTCGATATGGCGGCCTTTGGTCACATGGTGTGGCAGCCATCTTGGATTAAATGAAAATTGAGCAATTTTCAAAAGTCTTCTTCTCATGAACTGTAAATATCACAGCTGTGACAAATGTTGTACATAGTGCGCTAACCAATGCACTTAAAATTCACGATAACTGCTTGGAAGCCTTTATAGTTGCTAGCAACTCTAGTTAATAATAATAATAATAATAATAATAATAATAATAATAATAGGCTTCCAAGCCAAAGGCTGGGGAAGCCTATTGTTATTGTTGTTTTTATTAGGCTTCCAAGCCATAGGCTGGGGAAGCCTATTGTTTTTGTTAGTATTATTATTATTATTATTATTATTTTCTGCCAAAACATGCTCAAAAACTCAAGAAATTCAGTACACTGGTAGATGCCTATGGATGATAGTCGGAGATATTCAGCAAATTTGCGCAAGTCACATGGTTCGGCAGCCATATTGGATTTTTTGGAATTTGTTAAAACGCCTATGTATCGGAAACCGCTTACTGCAGAGTTCTGAATATTGCTATACATGTTGAGGGATAGTCCATGATTAACTGTTGTTAATATGAAGCTGATTGGTTCTGTGGTTTGGCAACCACATTGATTAATGTCATAAAATTACCATAAAAATATAAAATCATCAAAATTCAAACATCTTCTTCTCTGAAACCGCTTATCTGATTGAAACAAAAATTGGAATAAAACATCTCAGTATGGACATCTGTTACGCTTGTTCAAGGGAAGTTGCTACTGTGAAAATCATGGCGTCCACGCTGCATGACATCATCAACAAACGCAACCGGCTATAAAACTGCGTATAACTTATCAGCTGCACCAAAACGCACAAAATTTGACACGGATGTTGCGGACTATGTGATGTTGTGTCGTGGTCAATATGGCGGCTTTTGGTCACATGGTGTGGCAGCCATCTTGGATTTAATGAAAAGTTTGGGCAATATTCAAAAGTCTTCTTCTCATGAACGGTAAATAGTACAGCTGTGAAGAATTTTGTATTTAGTGCGCTTTTGTCCATGATTGATTCTACTTAAGGAAAAATAGATCAGTCACATGGTGTGGCAGCTATGTTGGATTTTGCGTGAAACGCTTAAACAACAACTCCTCATGAGCCCTTTGGCCGATTGATGTGAATCTTGGTTATACGTTATCTTTATACTGTCCTGTGGCAAAGTGCCCCGCCCCTGTGTGCATTTGTGTGTTCTGTGTTGTGTATATGCGTGCGTATGTTAATGTTGGTGTATAGATTGGTACACGGGATATAAACGGGTCTGTGTTTCACGTGTGTTTAAAGTGTATAATTATATTTAGGCACGAGGATGGCACATCACTTCACGTGCAGATAAAATGTGTATAATGTGTGGCACGGGGTTGCACGTAATGAATTCACGTGCTGGGATTCAAGTGAGTAATTAATTAGTAATTGAATCCCAGCACAACAGTATATATAGATGCACAGTTTCACTCAGTGAGGGTTGGGTGTTCGGAAGAGGAGAACGGGTGAGAGAGAAAGGAGTAATTAGAAGTAAAGATCATAAATATAAGTGTTTGTTCTCACCGTGTTTGTTTGTCTGTCCGTGCACCGTTTGTTTAGTGTCAGTCGTTTTGTCTGTCTGTTTATTTTGGCGTCAAGTGCCGTGTCCTGTTTTGTATTCCGTTGTTCAAACCTTTTATTTGTTAATAAACGCTGAGTGCAGCCATTGCACTCAGCTCATCACAACCACCGTCTCTTTGTTTGAATTCCTGTCTGGTCTGACGCCACCCACTCTGGCCGTCTTTGTGACACGTGGTGTCATCGTGGGATAGCCGCGCCTCCAAGCGTCAGACCAGGAGGGGTCTAGATTTAAAAAAAAAAAAAAAAAAAAATACAAATATTGTTTTTGGGGGAAAAAAAAAAGAAGAAAAAAAAGTCAATGGCAGAAGACGCCATCAAACTGCGGGGCTGGTTCCTGGAGAATGCTGGGCTGGAGGCCCAGTCTCTACCCATAGTTGTCCGGGCCCTGTGGATGATGGACAGTGAGAGATGGGAGGCCTATCAGGAGGAACACACCCCAAACACCTTGGAGGAAGGGGTGGAGTTTGTCCTCAGCTACCTGGAGGCAACCATAAATGGAACAGCAGCCCAGGTAGCAGGACCGCCAGCAGAGGAGTACCTGCTGTCCCCATCTCCACCAGCAGAGGGTGAGTACCTGCTGTCCCCATCTCCACCAGCAGAGGGTGAATGCCTGCTGGTTTTGCCTTCACAGCCCAAGCGGGAGGCAGAGATGGATAAAGAGGTGAAGGACAGGGAGGAGGAGTGCCGCCTAAGGGCCAGGCATCCACGGCGATGTAACAAGCCATCGCCGGGGTGCCTCCTCTGCGACCAGGATCACCTGTTCGCCCACTGTCCCTTCCGCAGCTATGGGGAGGAGCCTGAGCGTCCACAGCCCAAGCGGAAGGAGCCCGAATGTCCTACGCCTGAGTGGGAGGAGCCCGAACGTCCTACGCCTGAGTGGGAGGAGCCCGAACGTCCTACGCCTGAGTGGGAGGAGCCCGAACGTCCTACGCCTGAGTGGGAGGAGCCCGAACGTCCTACGCCTGAGTGGGAGGAGCCCGAACGTCCTACGCCTGAGTGGGGGGAGCCCGAACGTCCACAGCCCAACAGGGAGGAGTCGGGGCGTCCACAGCCCAACAGGGAGGAGTCGGGGCGTCCACAGCCCAACAGGGAGGAGTCGGGGCGTCCACAGCCCAACAGGGAGGAGTCGGGGCGTCCACAGCCCAAAAGGGAGGAGTCGGTGCGTCCACAGCCCAAAGGGAGGCAAGTCGGGGCTTCCACAGCCCTGGGACCCAAGCCACCAGCAGAGGGAAAATGCCTGCTGGTTCAGCCCCAAGAGCCAGAAGGGGAGGAGTTACAGGCTCAACCCCCTGAAAATTTTTGGGGGGGAGAAGGGCAGGATGCTGGTGTCCCCCAGCAGCCTCTCGCTATGCTGCTGAAGGCAGCACGGCGTGCACATGCCCAGCCGCCACAGCAGAGGGAGCCAGCACCGCCAGGAGCAGAGGAGCTGGAGCTGCCTCTACCTCAACCACCTCCAGGAGCAGAGGAGCAGGAGCTGCCTCTGCCTCCGCCACCACCACCGCAAGGAGCAGAGGAGCAGGAGCTGCCTCTGCCTCCACCACCTCCAGGAGCAGAGGAGCAGGAGCTGCCTCTGCCTCCGCCACCACCACCGCAAGGAGCAGAGGAGCAGGAGCTGCCTCTGCCTCCACCACCTCCAGGAGCAGAGGAGCAGGAGCTGCCTCTGCCTCCGCCACCACCACCGCAAGGAGCAGAGGAGCAGGAGCTGCCTCTGCCTCCGCCACCACCACCGCAAGGAGCAGAGGAGCTGGAGCTGCCTCTGCCTCCACCACCGCCAGGAGCAGAGGAGTTGGAGCTGCCTCTGCCTCCACCACCGCCAGGAGCAGAGGAGCTGGAGCTGCCTCTGCCTCCACCACCGCCCGGAGCAGAGGAGCAGGAGCTACCTCTGCTGCCCGTACCTCCGCAGGGAGTACGGTGGCCGGAGCCCCAGAAAGGGGAGCTGCCGGCCACGAAGAAGGGGGAGGAGGTCTGGAGACCACTTTCCCCAGCAGCAGTTTCGCTGCAGGAGTTCTTGTGGCCGGAGCCCCACAGGAGGGAGCTGCCGGCTACGAAGAAGGGGGAGGTCGGGGGACCACCTGCCCCCGCAGCTTTTTCGCTGCAGGACGGGACCAACAGGCTGTCAGCCGTGCCACTACCGGCAGGGGTGCTGACAGCATGGCCAGCCATGGGCCCACTGAAGCCTCCCTTCCCAGCCCGAGACTTTGTCCTGGACTGCTGGGTTTTTAAGGGGGGAGGTGGCCGTTGAGGCCATGTGTGCTGCGCACAAGGGGGGGTATATGTGGCAAAGTGCCCCGCCCCTGTGTGCATTTGTGTGTTCTGTGTTGTGTATATGCGTGCGTATGTTAATGTTGGTGTATAGATTGGTACACGGGATATAAACGGGTCTGTGTTTCACGTGTGTTTAAAGTGTATAATTATATTTAGGCACGAGGATGGCACATCACTTCACGTGCAGATAAAATGTGTATAATGTGTGGCACGGGGTTGCACGTAATGAATTCACGTGCTGGGATTCAAGTGAGTAATTAATTAGTAATTGAATCCCAGCACAACAGTATATATAGATGCACAGTTTCACTCAGTGAGGGTTGGGTGTTCGGAAGAGGAGAACGGGTGAGAGAGAAAGGAGTAATTAGAAGTAAAGATCATAAATATAAGTGTTTGTTCTCACCGTGTTTGTTTGTCTGTCCGTGCACCGTTTGTTTAGTGTCAGTCGTTTTGTCTGTCTGTTTATTTTGGCGTCAAGTGCCGTGTCCTGTTTTGTATTCCGTTGTTCAAACCTTTTATTTGTTAATAAACGCTGAGTGCAGCCATTGCACTCAGCTCATCACAACCACCGTCTCTTTGTTTGAATTCCTGTCTGGTCTGACGCCACCCACTCTGGCCGTCTTTGTGACATGTCCTCTAAAAAAATAGGTCAGGAAAAGTTCCTACATCAACAAACATGACCGCCATGAGCCAATCAATATGGGTGACATGTCAGTTTTATTAATTTTTCACTCTGAAATGACATATTCCCACCACTGGGGACAGCTGTTAACATGGTACAGTCAACAAGATATAGAAAAAATACTTCTAAAATGGCCATTTTTTCCTGGTGTTTAGCAAGAACAGTTTTACTAACTCATGTAACTTAATTACAGTGGAAAGGATTATATTAATTCACACGTACACACAGTACACTATACAAAGACACATACTGTAAACTAAGAAAACATTATTTAAGAACTGTTGCAGCTGCATCCACGCGGAAAAAAAAACCTAATGGCAAAATTCAAAGTCTCGAGACAAAAGTTATACACGGTTTGTAATACTTATGAACAAATTTGTTTTATTAAAGCTACCATGAGTATAATTTTGTGAGAATGTTAATATATGGCAGATGTCAGTTATGTTCTACCATTTATTTAAATAATATTAAGTTGTATTTATAGGGCTGTGTTTAGAGATAAATCAGGTCCGATTCAGTTGCAATTCAACAGTACCCACTGGAAAAAAAAAAACCTGCGTAATGTTGTTTGTTTAATTAAAATATACTTGTAGATATGCTGGCTTCACATAACTGCACACATACTCACACACAGTAAGAACATAAGAACATAAGAAAGTTTACAAACAAGAGGAGGCCATTCAGCCCATCTTGCTCGTTTGGTCTGGTAAGTAATCGCTTGCTCTATGAAATAGAATTGTATAGAAGACCGCACAGCTATTCACAGCAAATCCTCCCAAAAAATTGACATTTTACTATAAATATTCTCTAAAACACTGTGTATAATTATTTAATCGCTGTTTAGCAGCTCAATGTGAACCGCAGTTGAAAACATACACATTTCACATCCACATTTTCCACCTGTACACTTCAGCGATTTTGATTGACTTTTATAATTCATAATATAGGTCAATATATGGCAGATGTCAGATACATTCTACCGTTTATTTTAATAATATTAAGTTGTATTTATAGGGCTGTGTTTAGAGATAAATCAGGTCCGATTCAGTTGCAATTCAACAGTACCCACTGGAAAAAAAAAAAAAGCGCTGTGGCAGCTACAGGATCTACTCAGAGGTAGGCTGACAGACTAGACTCCGTAGGCTGGGGAAGCCTATTGTTTTTGTTAGGATTATTATTATTTTTTTTTTTTTTCCTGCCAAAACATGCTCAAAAACTCACGAAATTCGGTACACTGGTAGATGCCTATGGATGATAGTCAGTGATATTCAGCAAATTTGTGCAAGTCACATGGATCGGCAGCCATATTGGATTTTGCAGAATTTGTTAAAACGCCTATGTATCGGAAACATGTTGAGGGATAGTCCATACTTAACTGTTGTTAATATGAAACTGATTGGTTCTGTGGTTTGGCAACCACATTGATTAATGTCATAAAATTACCATAAAAATATAAAATCATCAAAATTCAAACATCTTCTTCTCTGAAACCGCTTATCTGATTGAAACAAAAATTGGAATAAAACATCTCAGTATGGACATCTGTTACGCTTGTTCAAGGGAAGTTGCTACTGTGAAAATCATGGCGTCCACGCTGCATGACATCATCAACAAACGCAACCGGCTATAAAACTGCGTATAACTTATCAGCTGCACCAAAACGCACAAAATTTGACACGGATGTTGAGGACTATGTGATGTTGTGTCGTGGTCAATATGGCGGCCTTTGGTCACATGGTGTGGCAACCATCTTGGATTTAATGAAAAGTTTGGACAATATTCAAAAGTCTTCTCATGAACGGTAAATAGTACAGCTGTGAAAAATTTTGTACATAGTGCGCTCTTGTCCACGATTGATTCTACTTAAGGAAAAATGGATCTTGCACATGGTGTGGCAGCTATGTGGGATTTTGCGTAAAACATTTAAACAACAACTGCTCATGAGCCCTTTGGCCGTTTGATGTGAATCTTGGTTATACGTTATCTTTGTACTGTCCTCTAAAAAAAGTTAGTCAGGAAAAGTTCCTACATCAACAAACGTGGCTACCATGAGCCAATCAATATGGGTGACATGCCAAATTATATGCTGAAATGACACATTCCCACCACTGGCTGTAAAACTTCCCATAATTTCTTATTGACTGCAGATGGTTATTATATAACATGCAGAGTTCTGATTGAAGCCAAAATGAGCATACACGATCTAAGTATGATTATCTTTTACGGTTGTTCAAGGGAAGTTGCTACAGTACAAAACATGGCTGCTGTGGGCCAATGAGATTTCACCATTGATCATCTAACCAGTGATTCCAATATTTTGGCCAAAATTGACACAGTCAGCTGTGTCCAAAATAATTTGTGATAAAGTTTCATCTATAACAACCAATGCGCTGATTTCCATTACATGAGAGATGTTAAAACTTCATGCTGATTTGAACTTGGATCTCGCCAAGATAAGCACCAACTAAGACGTAGCTTCACAGTAAACTAATGTGACCCATCTGTGTCTCCATCCATTTGCGCTTCCTTCCATATGATGATATAGATATCCTTCTGTCTGGTGTTGATGGCTGAAGTGTAATGCTGGCTCCAGGGATCAGCTTATTGCCTCCCTAGTCAGCACACACAACGGCTGTGATGCTGGCTCCGGGGATCAACCACAGTGCGGTCTCCCCAGCGCATCAGCATGACAACCGCCTGGATTGAGCTAAGTAGGGTACATCTCTGGGGTCTTCAAGTGGACACCTTCCATCCTTGGTGTTTCGTCGACTAGCCCACGACAACTCAAGAGGGCTCGACGGTGATGCTGGTGTCCCAGCATCACCCCCCTCCGTCCCCCACTCAACTCAGCCCAGCTTACTTACCCGTACATCAGCGCTTCTTTCTTTCTATTGTGCTTGAGATCCCCAGCCAGAACCTTTCCGTCTCAACCACAGCCAGTTGCTGCTCCTCTCTGCTGCTTCAGATAAGTTCTTCACTGTGCGATGCAACTCTTGGCCACTGAATCTGACGTCTCTGAGAAACCGGGTTGTAGAGTGTGCCACAAATCCTCGACAACCCACTTCCACTGGGTAAACCCGGACTCTCCATCCTCGCTGTTCCGCTTCAGTGGCTCGTTGAGCATACCGCAGTTTCTTCCTCTCATACGCCTCATCTACAGCATCCACCCATGGCACTGTTAACTCTACCAGGTGAACAAGGCGTGCTGATCCAGACCACAAGACAATATCTGGTCGAAGGGTTAGTGGTGGCAATCTCAGGTGGAAAAATAAGCCGTTGACCAACATCTGCCAGCATTTTCCAGTCTCTAGCAGCTTCCAGTTGTCCTGGGCGAGGATTGGTTTTAACACCTTTTCTTGGTGGTTGCTCTCCTGGGCAGAGGAATGTTGTCTTTTGTGTGTAATGTTTTGATGGAACAGGTGGCAACTTATTGGTCATGTTATGCTTGTCTTCCAATGCTAAGGCCAAACATCGCAGCACCTGGTCATGGCGCCAAGTAAACCGACCTTGCCTTAATGTTGCAGGTGATGAACACAAAGGACATGAGGGATCCTCTCCTACCCAGAGGTTTAGGTTCTGTGGTGATGGGAGAACATCATATTTTGACCTGATGAGGAAACTGATCCTGCTCTGTTCCACTGACCATAGGTCTTGCCAGCCAATCTTGCGTTGTTCCACACTCTCCCATCTCATCCATTCTCCCTGCTTGGCCTGGGAAATGGCCTTTATACACCCCATCCTCTCCTCCTGCTTTTGCACCTCGTTGACTACCAGCTTCCTCCTTTGAGCTGGGGCTGCCTTGTGCCATGTAGGAGGAGCTGAACTGAGACCAAGACCCCCTCTTCCATGCTGAACTTGCCCCATGATATCACCAATTCGAAGGGCAGCCTTTGCATCTTCCACAGCTTTCTTTGCCGCCCACTTCCAGTTTTCAACACAGGTGCTGCCTCCCTTACGCATTTGTCGCGTGACTCTACTAATGTCATTTCCAGTCGGACCTTGGCGCACTTAAACTCCTCGGTTAGAGCGGAGACTGGTAGCTGCAGTATTCCTTTACCATAAAGTCCCACTCTGCTGAGGCAGCGTGGAACTCCCAACCATTTCCTGATGTGTGAACTTATTAAAGCTTAAATTTCACGCTAACTGCTTGGAAGCCGTAAAGCTGCTTGCAACTCTAGTTTTATTCATTTTTACAATTTCGCACATTTTTACAGATTTGATGTAATTTAACGTTTTGGTTACAAGGTAACACTACACCTGTGTTTTTCATCACTAGTGTAAAACTGTAAAGAAACATACTTAAATTCATGAAGCTTTCCAATGGTAACATCTTTGTTTGCGATCGAGCCCTCCAAAACTGCGATCCTGTCAAAAGGAATCATCCTTACTGCCAACTTGCCCACACCTAAATCGCAGGCTTCTCCTGAAGACAGAAAAGTGCTACTATTATTGTAACAATCAACGTACAATAAGACTGACATTACATTTTTCTATATTCACAAATAATGGATTTATTTAATGATAAATATAATGTTTACTGTTTGCATGTTACATTTGACTTAAGATGGTGCCTGAATGCAAGACAACTTAGAATGGAAACATATAATTAGATTGTTAGGTTTTAAAAACAAGGCTACCCACACTATATAATATTGAGATAAGGTATTTTGAAGCTGTTGAATGGAGTGGTCTGTATATTGTACCATGTGTTATGCTACTAATTGATCAAATATATCAATGTTTTAGTGTGTTGACATTGCACTGGACATTTACTAATGTACCCTCAGTCAGTTTGTAACACAGGGAAGTTACAGTGGTTGTTGGGCCAGAACTAATGCCAACTGTCTCTTCAATCTTCTTTTTAAGCTCACTCTTTTTATTTTTAATTACCCTTAGATATGCAACCAGGGAATTGGCTGACATATTCTCAGGTGGACCTATCCTCCTGATCTCCTCTACTGTCACACTGTATCTTTGGGGGAAAGGTATAAGAATAATAAGATACAAAATATGACCAACATTGCAAAATTGATACACAAATGTAAATTTAATTAAACCATAAAAAGGTATTTAATTAATTCAGAATTAATTTAATTCTGCATTAAGCCTTTGGAATGAACTTGAGAATACTTAACAAATTATGGAATGTTCCAATATCACATGAATCTGTTTATTTATGTTATATTACCTTTTCTTTCTCTTGTTGAAAGAAAGAGGGAGAAGGCTCTCAACTTCAGCAAATACTTGTGGTGTGTCCATGCTGTCGGGTATTACAGCTGGGCGAGGCACAGCCAGTGATACAGGTGGATGCTGAAGTGACACAGCGACTGTGCTGGAGGAAGGAGGGCATGCCTGTGGTAGTGGGGAAGCAGTGTCGCTTTCTGAACAAGCAGCAGGGGTTGCTGATGTAGCATGAGCTTTTTCAGCATGATTTTTCACTGAAGGAAAAAAATACAACACCTTACTTGTAAATAACACTACGTTACTTGCTTTAAAGAGCCACTATCGTAGGTTGTAGAAAATGTTGTTATATGGTCTAATGTCTTGGTATAAACCAGCCTGCCAGGCATGTGCCCATTATAAAACAGCCTGCCAGGCATGTGCCCATTATAAACCAGCCTGTCAAGCATGTGCCCATTATAAACCAGCCTGTCAGGCAAGTGCCCATTATTAACCAGCCTGCCAGGCATGTGCCCAGTATAAACACCCAATATAAACCATCCTGTGAGGCATGTGCCTATTATAAACCAGCCTGCCAGGCAAGTGCCCATTATAAACCAGCCTGCCAGGTAAGTGCCCATTATAAACCAGCCTGCCAGGCAAGTGCCCATTATTAACCAGCCTACCAGGCATGTGCCCAGTATAAACACCCAATATAAACCATCCTGCGAGGCATGTGCCTATTATAAACCAGCCTGCCAGGCATATGCCCATTATAAACCAGCCTGCCAGGCATGTGCCTATTATAAACCAGCCTGCCAGGCAAGTGCCCATTATAAACCAGCCTGCCAGGCATGTGCCCATTATAAACCAGCCTGCCAGGCAAGTGCCCATTATAAACCAGCCTGCCAGGCATGTGCCTATTATAAACCAGCATGCCAGGCAAGTGCCCATTATAAATCAGCCTGCCGGGCATGTGCCCATTATAAACCAGCCTGCCAGGCAAGTGCCCATTATTAACCAGCATGCCAGGCATGTGTCCATTATAAACACCCAATGTAAACCTGCCTTTCAGGCCTCTGTTTTTTAACTACAGTAGTCTTACCAGCTGGTAAATTAATAATTTAGTTTAGAGTAACCAACCTTGTCATTCTGTTACCAATATTTGCTTAAGACATGTGACATTAGTATAACTTCAGCTGACACGCCCGGTAAGTTTATTATATTTTGTATCATCATTTTTAACAGCAAATTAATTATTAATTATGTGTAATTGAATGTTCTGGATCACTGTGAACAGCATAAATACTATGCTGCACATAAAGTGAATAATTAAAATATACGTTTGAACAACAAAACGAGACAAGGGTAGAGATTAAGCATCAATAATATTTAAAATGATAGCTACACTTAAAAAAAAAGTTATATGATACAACTTAACAGAAGAAGATATTAATGTATAAGGCGTAACTGAACATATTTTAATGCTTTTGTGTGCATGCGTTGTGCTAAAAGCGCTGTACTTTGAGAAGATGAATCAAACATCCTACCTTTCTCATTCCAACTCTGTTCTGCTGCAAAACCTTGGCGCGCGCAGTTTTCAGTTTGAATGTGGGGGCGTGGAAACAGGAAGCTTTTGCCCTTAGAAGGCGTGTTTCCTTTGTGATGTAACAGAGGAGGTGGGTTTTCGCGAAGAGGTGTTTTATTATCTGCCCAATAGGCAGACCTGCTGCCAGTCGAAGTTCGTGGCAAACTTCTGCCCTGTGCTAAATGTTGCTGCTGTTTTCTCTGGGATGCATCGGTCTTTTTTAGAATGCTGCTGACGTTTTTCAAATGTTACCACCCCCTTCTCTCCCCCCGGTTGCTGCAACACCTCTTTTTTTGACTGCGGCTGACGTTTTTCAAATGTTACCACCCCCTTTCACTCCCCTGGTTACTGCAACACCATGCTTTACGTTTGCACTCCTCGGCCATGGAGGATAATTTGTGCCAAAATTTAAAAAAATAAATAAATAAATAAATACAATTCGAAATAAATAATTAAATAAATTAATAAATATAAAACGAAATAAATGCATAAATAAGTAGAAACTGAAATACATATATATATCATATTTAATAATGTATCTATTTATTTATTTATTTCGTTATTTATTTACGTATTTATTTCGTTTTTTATTTATTTATTTACTTATATATTTATTTATTTGTTCCGTTTTTTATTTCTTTATTTATTTCGTTTTTTATTTATTTATTTATTTATTTCGTTTTTTGTTTCTTTATTCATTTCGTCTTTTCATTTTGGCACAATCCTTTCGAGCTACCGTCAATCATGCTCGATGGCGGGACAGTAAGTGACTCGCTGATCTCTCTTTGCCTGGTTGTGGTGCGGAGAGGTGTGCAGTCAAGGCTGCAGCGGCGTTGCAGTTTCAATGCTGTGAATATTACATACGTTACAAGTGTGTGCAACATGACTTATAGGAGTCTTATCCTAGAAAAGATTAGGGAGCTTTTAATTCAAGTTGAATGTGGGTCGGTAAATGACGACTTTATTTTGTGTCGAGTAGATTGGCTGTTGGAAAGAATAGGGCAGATATTGGCATGTACTGATGAAAATATTGATGAAGGTGCCAGAACTAACTTGCAGATAATTCGCCATCAAATTCTACGCAGTACCAGTGACTACAGTACAGCAGAAGAGTCCGCAGCGTTAGGCCAAACTGGGACGGGAAAATCTGGACGTCCCAAGATATTTCTACGAAGGGAGTCCTCTCCGCACTAGTGATGTGCAGTTCGCGAATGAATCGTTCTTTTTGAACGATGGGAATCGGATCAGAGTCCCTATTGAATCGGTTCTTTTGATTCACCCCATGAACAAGCTGCGTGGCGCACAGGAGTCGAGTTACCAGTCTAACAAAAGTCATGAAGTGATTCCTTACCTCTCGAGTCTGGTTGATTTGTTCGTTGTAACAAGGAAACCGGGCTGTCTCTAAAATCGTTGAGTGTTATGAAACTGAAGACCATGTGCCATGTTGGATCCAAATTCCCGCTTACTTAGTGCATGATAAGAACTCTGTGGAGCCAAAATGGCGTCAGTTACATCCTCCAGACCAGAGTTATATATCTATGATCCAGACGGTGTGTACTTTCTAGAGTGCTGCTTCACGCTGTAAGGAACTCAGATTACAAGTTTGTGCACCAGAATTATTATTTTTTTATTTTTCTTACAGTTCTTCTTAGTTTACTATGTGCGTAACTTTGTGTAAGTCTACCACACAAATAAATAATAAAATGAATCACTACTAGTTGTAGCCTCTGTGTGTTTGTTATTTTTTATACACATACAAAATGAATCATATCTATAGTTAACTATTTTGCACAAATTATGATTAATACTTCTAAGTCATCTTGAGTAAAGTCAGTCAACTTACTAAATAATAATAATAATAATAATAATAATAATAATAATAATAATAATAATAATAATAATAATAAGATATACACCTAATTTCCAAAATAAATAAATACAAACATCTACTGCTGTAACGTTATTGTACCCAAGGCTTATTTACATAACTTGTGTTTACATATTGTGATTACAAAGATTACATGACAATTTACAACGGTTAAATATTTTATAATTTAATAATGACGGCGATTCACCGTAGTCCACAAGATGACACGTAGCATCAGCTACGATACAACAACCTTTTAGGATGATATTGCACATTCTATTATATTTTACATTATTAAATATACATATTCTAAATGTTATTTTACTGTGGTAAATACTAAATATATACACATTTAAACTTTGTTTATATAAAATGTACATGTTGCGGTTATGGGTGTGCTTCAACGGGCGATTGATCACATGACTAATCCCAAAAGTTTACTGATAGAAGAGGAATTGGGCAAACAGCGTTTTGCTATGTGCTGAATAAATACCACGGATTAGTTCCACAAATACCACTCGTTCGAGCCTCTCTTTTTTGTTGTTGTAAAAAACAATGAGTGACTCCAAATGTATAGAAAAAAAACATAAGAAATGCAATTGACTTTTTTAAAGATGAAATTAAATTAGATTGATACTGATGGCTAAACAATGCTAATGGTTCAAACTGTTATGTTATCTCTAGAATGGTAAATATATATATATATCGAACTGCCCATCACTGCTCCGCACCACTACCAGGCACAGTTAGGAGATCACCGATTCACTTATTGTCCCGCCCATCGACCATGATTGACGGTAGCTCGAAAAGATTGTGCCAAAATGAAAAGACGAAATAAATAAAGAAACAAAAAACGAAATAAATAAATAAATAAAAAACGAAATAAAAAACGGAATAAATAAATAAATAAAAAAACCTAAATAAATAGATAAATTATTAAATATATTTCAGTTTCTACTTATTTATGTATTTATTTCATTTGATATTTATTTATTTATTTATGTTTTAATTTTGGCACAAATTATCCTCCATAATTATTACTAGTACGTTATTATTCAAACGTTTACATTTTACAGATAGAAGACGGAGATGGACGAGTGGCTGTGGAACAACCCCGAGCTGTCACGGAACCGGTGGGATGGCGGGCTGTAGGATCTCCTCGGTGGCCTGGAGGATCAAGGCTGGTGCCTTGCCACGGGGAGTTCGGGCACCAAGTGGCGTGTTGTTCCTTCGAGGAGGAAGGGGACCTACTGCCTGCCCGAAAACAAAAGCGGATGAGGCTCGACCGTTCCCGGAGGTTAACGAGGGAGCCTGGACCAACTCCAGTATGTGAGATGGAAGATCTGCCGCCGCCAACGCCTGAGAGAGCGCCGCCGCCTGAGAGAGCGCCGCGCCACCTGAGAGAGCACGGCCACCTGAGAGACCGCCACGCCACCTGAGAGAGCACCGCCGCCTGAGAGAGCGCCGCCGCCTGAGAGGGCGCCGCCGCCTGAGAGAACGCGCCGCCTGAGAGAGCGCGGCCAAATGAGAGAGCGCCGCCGCCTGAGAGAGCGCAGCCGCGTGAGAGAGCACCACTGCCACCTGAGAGAGCACCGCCGCCTGAGAGAGCACCGCCGCCTGAGAGGGCGCCGCCGCCTGAGAGGGCGCCGCCGCCTGAGAGAATGCGCTGCCTGTGAGAGCGTGGCCGAATGAGAGAGCGCCGCCGCGTGAGAGAGCGCCGCCGCGTGAGAGAGCACCGCCGCCTGAGAGAGCGCCGATCCCTGAGAGGGTGCCGCCACCTGAGAAAGCGCCGCCACCTGAGAGAACACCACCACGACCACCTGAGAGAGCGCCGCCGCCACCACCTGAGAGAGCGCCGCAACTGAGAGTCCGCCGCCACCTGAGAGACTGCTGCCGCCTGAGAGAGCACCGCCGCCTGAGAGAGCGCCACCACCTGAGAGAGCGCCATGGCCTGAGAGAGCTCCGCCGCCTATGAGAGCGCTGCCACCTGAGAGAGCGCCAACGCCTGAGAGAGCGCTGCCGCCTGAGAGAGCGCTGCCGCCTGAGAGAGCGCCGCCACCTGAGAGAGCGCCGCCGCCGCCTGAGTGAGCGCTGCCGCCTGAGAGAGCGCGGCCGACTGAGAGAGCGCCGCCGCCTGAGAGAGCGCCGCCGCCTGAGAGAGCGCCGCCACCTGAGAGAGCGTCGCTGCCTGAGAGAGCGCCACCACCGTCTGAGAATTCGCCTCCGCCACCGTCGCCTGTGAGAGCGCCGCCACCTGAGGGAGCGCCGCCACCTGAGAGCGCTGCCGCCTGAGAGAACGCCGCCACCTGAGAGAGCGCCGCCACCTGAGAGAGCGCCACTGCCGCCGGAGAGATCACCGCCGCCACCACCTGAGAGAGCACCGCCGCCTGAGAGAACGCCACCACAACCACCTGAGAGAGCACCGCCGCCACCACCTGAGAGAGCGCCGCCACTGAGAGAGCACCGCCGCCTGAGAGAGTGCCACCGCCTGAGAGAGCACCGCCACCTGAGAGAGCGCCGCCACCGCCTGAGTGAGCGCCGCAGCCTGAGAGAGCACGGCCGACTGAGAGAGCGCCGCCGCCAGAGAGAGCTCCGCCACCTGAGAGAGCGTCGCCGCCTGTGAGAGCACAGCCACCTGAGAGAGCGCCGCCGCCACCTGAGATAGCACCACCGCCTGAGATAGCACCACCGCCTGAGAGAGCGCCGCCACCACCACCTGAGAGAGCGCCGCCTCCTGAGAGAGCAACGCCGCCGAGAGAGCGCCGCCGCCTGAGAGGGCGCCGCCGCCGCCACCTGAGAGAACGGCGCCACCTGAGAGAGCGCCGTCGCATGAGAGAGCACCGCCGCCACCACCTGAGAGGGCCGCTGCCTGAGAGAATGCCGCCATGACCACCTGAGAGAGCGCCGCTGCCACCAGCTCAGAGAGCGACGCCACTGAGAGAGCACTGCCGCCTGAGACAATGCCACCGCCTGAGAGAGCGCGGCCACCTGAGAGATCGCTGGCACCTGAGAGAGCGCCGCCACTGAGAGAGCGCTGACGCCTGAGAGAGCGCTGCCGCCTGAGAGAGCACCACCGCCTGAGAGAGCGCTGCCTCCTGAGAGAGCGCCACCACCTGAGAGAGCGCAGCAGCCTGAGAGAGCGCCGCAGCCTGAGAGAGCGCCGCAGCCTGAGAGAGCGCTGCCACCTGAGAAAGCGCTGCCAACTGAGAGAGCCCCACCGCCTGAAAGAGCGCTGCCTCCTGAGAGAGCGCCAACGCCTGAGAGAGCGCTACCGCCAGAGAGAGCGCTACTGCCAGAGAGAGCGCTGCCACCTGAGAGAGCACCAGGCCCTGAGAGAGCGCCACTGCCTGAGAGAGCGCCGCCACCTGAGAGAGCACCACCACCTGAGAGAGCGCCACCGCCTGAGAGAGCGCCGCCACCTGAGAGACTGCTGCCGCCTGAGAGAGCACTGCCGCCTGAGAGAGCGCCACCACCTGAGAGAGCGCCATAGCCTGAGAGAGCTCCGCCGCCTATGAGAGCGCTGCCACCTGAGAGAGCGCCACCGCCTGAGAGAGCGCCACCGCCTGAGAGAGCGCCGCCACCTGAGAGAGCACCAGTCCCTGAGAGAGCGCCACCGCCTGAGAGAGCGCCGCCATCTGAGAGAGCACCACCACCTCAGAGAGCGCCACCGCCTAAGAGAGCGCCGCCGCCTGAGAGAGCGCCGCCACCTGAGAGACTGCTGCCGCCTGAGAGAGAACCGCCGCCTGAGAGAGCGCCACCACCTGAGAGAGCGCCATGGCCTGAGAGAGCTCCACCGCCTATGAGAGCGCTGCCACCTGAGAGAGCACCACCGCTTGAGAGAGCGCCGCCTCCTGAGAGAGCGCCGCCGCCACCTGAGATAGCGCCACCGCCTGAGAGAGCGCCGCCACCACCACCTGAGAGAGCGCCGCCTCCTGAGAGAGCAACGCCGCCTGAGAGTGGTCCGCCGCCTGAGAGAGCGCCGCCACCACCATCTGAGAGAGCGCCACCGCCTGAGAGTGCCGCCTCCTGAGAGAGCACCACTGTCTGAGAGAGCGCCACCGCCAGAGAGAGCGCCGCTGCCTGAGAGAGCGCCACCACCGCCACCGCCTGATAGTGCGCCACCTCCTGAGAGAGCGCCGCCACCCGCCTGAGAGAGCGCCGCCACCACCACCTGAGAGAGCGCCGCCTCCTGAGAGAGCAACCCCACCGCCTGAGAGAGCGCCGCCACCACCACCTGAGAGAGCGCCGCCTCCTGAGAGAGCAACGCCGCCTGAAAGAACGCCGCCGCCTGAGAGAGGGCCGCCGCCTGAGTGAGTGCCGCCACCACCACCTGAGAGAGTGCTGCCTCCTGAGAGAGCAACGCCGCCTGAGAGAACGCCGCCGACTGAGAGAGGGCCGCCGCCTGAGAGAGTGCCGCCACCACCATCTGAGAGACCGCCGCCGTCTGAGAGTGCGGCACCACCAGAGAGAGCGCCATGGCCTGAGAGAGCTCCGCCGCCTATGAGAGCGCTGCCACCTGAGAGAGCATCACTGCTTGAGAGAGCGCCGCCTCCTGAGAGAGCGCCGCCGCCACCTGAGATAGCGCCACCGCCTGAGAGAGCGCCACCACCACCACCTGAGAGAGCGCCGCCTCCTGAGAGAGCAACCCCACCGCCTGAGAGAACGCCGCCACCACCACCTGAGAGAGCGCCGCCTCCTGAGAGAGCAACGCCGCCTGAGAGAGCACTGCCGCCTGAGAGAGGGCCGCCGCCTGAGAGAGTGCCGCCACCACCATCTGAGTGAGCGCCACCACCTGAGAGAGCGCCGCCTCCGCCTGAGAGAGCGCCGCTGCCTGAGAGAGGGCCACCTCCTCAGAGAGTGCCGCCACCTGAGAGAGCGCCACCGCCTGAGAGAGCGCCACCGCCTGAAAGAGGGATGCCGCCTGAGAGAGCTCCGCCGCCTATGAGAGCGCTGCCACCTGAGAGAGCACCACTGCTTGAGAGAGCGCCGCCTCCTGAGAGAGCGCCGCCGCCACCTGAGATAGCGCCACCGCCTGAGAGAGCGCCGCCACCACCACCTGAGAGAGCGCCGCCTCCTGAGAGAGCAACGCCACCTGAGAGAGCGGCGCCGCCTGAGAGTGGTCGCCGCCTGAGAGAGCGCCGCCACCACCATCTGAGAGAGCGCCACCGCCTGAGAGTGCCGCCTCCTGAGAGAGCACCACTGTCTGAGAGAGCGCCACCGCCAGAGAGAGCGCCGCTGCCTGAGAGAGCGCCACCACCGCCGCCGCCTGAGAGAGCGACACCACCTGAGAGAGCGACACCGCCTGAGAGAGCGCCGCCACCTCAGAGTGCGCCGCCGCCTGAGAGAGGGCCGCCTCCTCAGAGAGCGCCGCCGCCCTAGAGAGCGCCACCGCCAGAGAGAGCGCTGCCAACTGAGAGAGCGCCACCGCCTGAGAGAGCGCCACCGCCTGAAAGAGTGCCACCGCCTGAGAGAGCGCCACCTCCTGAGAGAGCACCACTGTCTGAGAGAGCGCCACCGCCAGAGAGAGCGCCGCTGCCTGAGAGAGCGCCACCACCGCCACCGCCTGAGAGAGCGCCACCTCCTGAGAGAGCGCCGCCACCGCCTGAGAGAGCGCCGCCACCACCACCTGAGAGAGCGCCGCCTCCTGAGAGAGCAACCCCACCGCCTGAGAGAGTGCCACCACCACCACCTGAGAGAGCGCCGCCTCCTGAGAGAGCAATGCCGCCTGAGAGAACGCCATGGCCTGAGAGAGCTCCGCCGCCTATGAGAGCGCTGCCACCTGAGAGAGCGCCACCGCCTGATAGAGCGCCGCCTCCTGAGAGAGCGCAGCCGCCACCTGAGATAGCGCCACCGCCTGAGAGAGCGCCGCCACCACCACCTGAGAGAGCACCACCTCCTGAGAGAGCAACGCCGCCTGAGAGAGCGGCGCCGCCTGAGAGTGGTCCGCCGCCTGAGAGAGCGCCGCCACCACCATCTGAGAGAGCGCCACCGCCTGAGAGTGCCGCCTCCTGAGAGAGCACCACTGTCTGAGAGAGCGCCAACGCCAGAGAGAGCGCCGCTGCCTGAGAGAGCGCCACCACCGCCACCGCCTGAGAGAGCGCCGCCTCCTGAGAGAGCACCGCCACCGCCTGAGAGAGCGCCGCCTCCACCACCTGAGAGAGCGCCGCCTCCGGAGAGAGCAATGCCGCCTTAGAGAGTGCCGCCGCCTGAGAGAGGGCCGCCGCCTGAGAGAGCGCCTCCACTTGAGAGAGCGCCGCCACCTGAGAGAGCACCACCGCCTGAAAGAGCGCTGCCTCCTGAGAGAGCACTTCCGCCTGAGAGAGCGCTTCCGCCAGAGAGAGCGCTGCCACCTGAGAGAGCACCAGGCCCTGAGAGAGCGCCACCGCCTGAGAGAGCGCCGCAACCTGAGAGAGCACCACCACCTGAGAGACTGCTGCCGCCTGAGAGAGCATCGCCACCTGAGAGAGCGCCACCACCTTAGAGAGCGCAATGGCCTGAGAGAGCTCCGCCGCCTATGAGAGCACTGCCACCTGAGAGAGCGCCACCGCCTGAGAGAGCGCCGCCTCCTGAGAGAGCGCCGCCGCCACCTGAGATAGCGCCACCGCCTGAGAGAGTGCCGCCACCACCACCTGAGAGAGCGCCGCCTCCTGAGAGAGCAACGCCGCCTGAGAGAGCGCCGCCGCCTGAGAGAGGGCCGCCGCCTGAGAGAACGCAACCACCGCCATCTGAGAGAGCGCCACCGCCTGAGAGAGTGCCGCCTCCTTAGAGAGCGCCGCCTCCTGAGAGATCACCACCGTCTGAGAGAGCGCCACCGCCTGAAAGAGCGCCACCGCCTGAAAGAGGGATGAAGCCTGAGATAGCGCCACCGCCTGAGAGAGCGCCACCGCCTGAGAGAGCGCCACCGCCTGAGAGAGCGCTACCCCCTGAGAGAGCGCCACCGCCTGAGAAAGCACCGCCGCCTGAGAAAGCACCGCCGCCTGAGAGAGCACCTCCACCTGAGAGAGTGCTGCCACCTGAGAGAGCACCACCGCCTGAGAGAGCGCCACCGCCTGAGAGAGTGCCGCCTCCTTAGAGAGCGCCGCCTCCTGAGAGAGCACCACCGTCTGAGAGAGCGCCACCGCCTGAAAGAGCGCCACCGCCTGAAAGAGGGATGAAGCCTGAGATAGCGCCACCGCCTGAGAGAGCGCCACCGCCTGAGAGAGCGCCACCGCCTGAAAGAGGGATGATGCCTGAGAGAGCGCCACCGCCTGAGAGAGCGCTACCCCCTGAGAGAGCGCCACCGCCTGACAGAGCGCAACCGCCTGAGAGAGCGCTGCCACCTGAGAGAACACCACTGTCTGAGAGAGTGCTGCCATCTGAGAGAGCGCCGCCGCCTAAGAAAGCACCGCCGCCTGAGAAAGCACCGCCGCCTGAGAGAGCACCTCCACCTGAGAGAGTGCTGCCACCTGAGAGAGCGCCACCGCCTGAGAGAGCGCCACCGCCTGGGAGAGCGCCGCCACCTGAGAGAACGCCACTGTCTGAGAGAGCGCTGCTATCTGAGAGAGCGCCGCCGCCTGAGAGAGCTCCACCGCCTCAGAGAGTGCCACCACCTGAGAGAGCGGTGCCGCCTGAGAGAACGCCGCGACGACCACCTGAGAGAGCGCCACCGCCTGAGAGACGGCCACCTCCTTAGAAAGCGCCGCAACCTGAGAGAGCGCCACCGCCTGAGAGATCGCCACCGCCTGAGAGAGCGCAGCCACCTGAGAGAACGCCGCCACGTCCACCTGAGAGAGCGCCGCCGGCACCACCTGAGAGAGCGCCACCGCCTGAGAGAGCGCCGCCGCCTGAGAGAGCGCTGGCACCTGAGAGAACACCACTATCTGAGAGAGCGCTGCCACCTGAGAGAGCGCCGCCGCCTGAAAAAGCACCGCCGCCTGAGAGAGCACCGCCACCTGAGAGAGTGCTGCCACCTGAGAGAATGCCACTGTCTGAGAGAGTGCTGCTACCTGAGAGAGTGCCACCGCCTGAGAGAGCGCCACCACATGAGAGAGCGCCGCCGCCTGAGAGAACGCCGCCACGGCCACCTGAGAGAGCTCCGCCGCCACCACCTGAGAGAGTGCAACCGCCTGAGAGAGCGCTGCCGCCTAAGAGAGCACCACCGCCTGAGAGAGCACCACCGCCTGACAGAGCGCCGCTACCTGAGAGAGCGCAACCGCCTGAGAGAGCGCCGCCGCCTGAGAGAGCGCTGCCACCTGAGAGAACGCCACTGTTTGAGAGAGCGCTGCCAACTGAGAGAGCACCTCCACCTGAGAGAGTGCTGCCACCTGAGAGAGTGCCACCGCCTGAGAGAGCGCCACCGCCTGAGAGAGCGCCACCGCCTGAGAGAGCGCTGCCACCTGAGAGAATGCCACTGTCTGAGAGAGTGCTGCTACCTGAGAGAGTGCCACCGCCTGAGAGAGCGCCACCACATGAGAGAGCGCCACCACATGAGAGAGCGCCGCCGCCTGAGAGAACGCCGCCACGGCCACCTGAGAGAGTGCCGCTGCCACCACCTGAGGGAGTGCCACTGCCTGAGAGAGCGCCGCCGCCTGAGAGAGCGCTGCCACCTGAGAGAACGCCACGGTCTTAGAATGCGCTGCCACCTGAGAGAGCGCCGCCGCCTGAGAAAGCACCGCCGCCTGAGAGAGCACTGCCACCTGAGAGATTGTTGCCACCTGAGAGAGTGCCACTGCCTGAGAGAGCGCCGCCGCCTGAGAGAGCGCTGCCACCTGAGAGAACGCCACGGTCTTAGAATGCGCTGCCACCTGAGAGAGCGCCGCCGCCTGAGAAAGCACCGCCGCCTGAGAGAGCACCGCCACCTGAGAGAATGTTGCCACCTGAGAGAGCGCCACCGCCTGGGAGAGCGCCGCCTGAGAGGACGCCACTGTCTGAGAGAGCGCTGCAACCTGAGAGAGCGCCGCCGCCTGAGAGAGCACCGCCGCCTGAGAGAGCACTGCCACCTGAGAGAGCGCCACCGCCTGAGAGAGCGCTGCCACCTGAGAGTGCGCTGCCACCTGAGAGAGCGCCATCGCCTGAGAGACCGCCGCCTCCTGAGAGAGCACTGCCACCTGAGAGAGCGCCACCGCCTGAGAGAGCACTGCCACCTGAGAGAGCGCAGCTGCCGCCTGAGAGAGCACTGCCACCACCACCTGAGAGAGAGCTGCCGCCTGAGAGAACGCCACCGCCTGAGAGAGAACCACCGCCTGAGAGAGCGCCGCCAGCTGAGAGAGCGCTGCCACCTGAGAGAGCGCCACCGCCTGAGAGAGCGCCGCCGCCTGAGAGAGTGCCTCCACCTGAGAGAGCGCTACCGCCTAAGAGAGCGCCATCGCCTGAGAGAGCGCCACCGCCTGTGAGAGCGCCGCCGCCTGAGAGAGTGCCACCGCCTGAGAGAGCACCACCGCCTGAGAGAGCGCCGCCAGCTGAGAGAGCGCTGCCACCTGAGAGAGCGCCACCGCCTGAGAGACCGCCACCGCCTGAGTGTGCGCCAAAACCTGAGATAGCGCCACCGCCTGAGAGAACACCGCCACGACCACCTGAGAGAGCGCCGCCGCCTGAGAGAGCACCGCCGCCTGAGAGAGCACTGCCACCTGAGAGAGCACTGCCACCTGAGAGAGCACCACCGCCTGAGAGAGCACCACCGCCTGAGAGAGCGCCGCCGCCTGAGAAAGCGCTGCCACCTGAGAGGACGCCACTGTCTGAGAGAGCGCTGCTACCTGAGAGAGCACCGCCGCCTGAGAGAGCACCGCCGCCTGAGAGAGCACTGCCACCTGAGAGAGCGCCAACGCCTGAGAGAGCACCACCGTCTCAGAGAGCGCCGCCACCTGAGAGTGCGCTGCCACCTGAGAGAGCGCCATCGCCTGAGAGAGCGCTGCCACCTGAGAGAGCGCAGTTGCCGCCTGAGAGAGCGCTGCCACCACCACCCTAGAGAGTGCCACTGGAACCACCTGAGAGAGCGCTACCGCCTGAGAGAGCGCAACCGCCTGAGAGAGCGCCGCCGCCTGAGAGAGCACTGCTACCTGAGAGAACGCCACTGTCTGAGAGAGCAGTGCCACCTGAGAGAGTACCTCCACCTGAGAGAGTGCTGCCACCTGAGAGTGCGCTGCCACCTGAGAGAGCGCTACCACCTGAGAGAGCGCCACCGCCTGAGAGAGCACCGCCGCCTGAGAGAGCACCGCCACCTGAGAAAATGTTGCCACCTGAGAGAGCGCCACCGCCTGAGAGAGCACCGCCGCCTGAGAGAGCACCGCCACCTGAGAAAATGTTGCCACCTGAGAGAGCGCCACCGCCTGAGAGAGCGCCGCCGCCTGAGAAAGCGCTGCCACCTGAGAGGACGCCACTGTCTGAGAGAGCGCTGCTACCTGAGAGTGCGCCGCCGCCTGAGAGAGCACCGCCGCATGAGAGAGCACTGCCACCTGAGAGAGCGCCACCGCCTGAGAGAGCGCTGCCACCTGAGATAGCGCAACTGCCGCCTGAGAGAGCGCTGCCACCACCACCCTAGAGAATGCCACTGGAACCACCTGAGAGAGCGCCGCCACCTGAGAGAACGCCGCCATAACCACCTGATAGAGCTCCGCCACCACCACCTGAGAGAGTGCAACCGCCTGAGAGAGTGCTGCACCCTGAGAGCGCACCACCGCCTGAGAGAGCACCACCGCCTGAGAGAGCGCCGCCGCCTGACAGAGCGCTGCCACCTGAGAGAACGCCACTGTCTGAGAGAGCGCTGCCACCTGAGAGAGCGCCGCGACCTGAGAAAACACCACCGCCTGAGAAAGCGCCGCAGCCTGAGAGAGCACCTCCACCTGAGAGTGTGCTGCCACCTGAGAGAGCGCCACCGCCTGAGAGAGCGCCGCCGCCTGAGAGAGCGCCGCCGCCTGACAAATCGCTGCCACCTTAGAGAACGCCACTGTCTGAGAGAGCGCTGCCACCTGAGAGAGCGCCGCCGCCTGAGAAAGCACCGCCGCCTGAGAAAGCACCGCCGCCTGAGAGAGCACCTCCACCTGAGAGAGTGCTGCCACCTGAGAGAGCGCCACCGCCTGAGAGAGCGCCACCGCCTGAGGGAGCGCCACCGCCTGAGAGAACGCCACTGTCTGAGAGAACGCCACTGTCTGAGAGAGCGCCGCTACCTGAGAGAGTACCGCCGCCTGAGATAGCACCACCGCCTGAGAGAGCACTGCCACCTGAGAGAGCGCCACCGCCTGAGAGAGCGCTGCCACCTGAGAGAACGCCACGGTCTGAGAATGCGCTGCCAGCTGAGAGAGCGCCGCCGCCTGAGAAAGCACCGCCGCCTGAGAGAGCACCGCCACCTGAGAGAATGTTGCCACCTGAGAGAGCGCCACCGCCTGAGAGAGCGCCGCCGCCTGAGAAAGCGCTGCCACCTGAGAGGACGCCACTGTCTGAGAGAGCGCTGCTACCTGAGAGAGCTCCGCCGCCTGAGAGAGCGCCACCGCCTGAGAGACCGCCACCGCCTGAGTGTGCGCCAAAACCTGAGATAGCGCCACCGCCTGAGAGAACACCGCCACGACCACCTGAGAGAGCGCCGCCGCCTGAGAGAGCACCGCCGCCTGAGAGAGCACTGCCACCTGAGAGAGCGCCAACGCCTGAGAGAGCACCACCGTCTCAGAGAGCGCCGCCACCTGAGAGTGCGCTGCCACCTGAGAGAGCGCCATCGCCTGAGAGAGCGCTGCCACCTGAGAGAGCGCAGTTGCCGCCTGAGAGAGCGCTGCCACCACCACCCTAGAGAGTGCCACTGGAACCACCTGAGAGAGCGCTACCGCCTGAGAGAGCGCAACCGCCTGAGAGAGCGCCGCCGCCTGAGAGAGCACTGCTACCTGAGAGAACGCCACTGTCTGAGAGAGCAGTGCCACCTGAGAGAGTACCTCCACCTGAGAGAGTGCTGCCACCTGAGAGTGCGCTGCCACCTGAGAGAGCGCTACCACCTGAGAGAGCGCCACCGCCTGAGAGAGCACCGCCGCCTGAGAGAGCACCGCCACCTGAGAAAATGTTGCCACCTGAGAGAGCGCCACCGCCTGAGAGAGCACCGCCGCCTGAGAGAGCACCGCCACCTGAGAAAATGTTGCCACCTGAGAGAGCGCCACCGCCTGAGAGAGCGCCGCCGCCTGAGAAAGCGCTGCCACCTGAGAGGACGCCACTGTCTGAGAGAGCGCTGCTACCTGAGAGTGCGCCGCCGCCTGAGAGAGCACCGCCGCATGAGAGAGCACTGCCACCTGAGAGAGCGCCACCGCCTGAGAGAGCGCTGCCACCTGAGATAGCGCAACTGCCGCCTGAGAGAGCGCTGCCACCACCACCCTAGAGAATGCCACTGGAACCACCTGAGAGAGCGCCGCCACCTGAGAGAACGCCGCCATAACCACCTGATAGAGCTCCGCCACCACCACCTGAGAGAGTGCAACCGCCTGAGAGAGTGCTGCACCCTGAGAGCGCACCACCGCCTGAGAGAGCACCACCGCCTGAGAGAGCGCCGCCGCCTGACAGAGCGCTGCCACCTGAGAGAACGCCACTGTCTGAGAGAGCGCTGCCACCTGAGAGAGCGCCGCGACCTGAGAAAACACCACCGCCTGAGAAAGCGCCGCAGCCTGAGAGAGCACCTCCACCTGAGAGTGTGCTGCCACCTGAGAGAGCGCCACCGCCTGAGAGAGCGCCGCCGCCTGAGAGAGCGCCGCCGCCTGACAAATCGCTGCCACCTTAGAGAACGCCACTGTCTGAGAGAGCGCTGCCACCTGAGAGAGCGCCGCCGCCTGAGAAAGCACCGCCGCCTGAGAAAGCACCGCCGCCTGAGAGAGCACCTCCACCTGAGAGAGTGCTGCCACCTGAGAGAGCGCCACCGCCTGAGAGAGCGCCACCGCCTGAGGGAGCGCCACCGCCTGAGAGAACGCCACTGTCTGAGAGAACGCCACTGTCTGAGAGAGCGCCGCTACCTGAGAGAGTACCGCCGCCTGAGATAGCACCACCGCCTGAGAGAGCACTGCCACCTGAGAGAGCGCCACCGCCTGAGAGAGCGCTGCCACCTGAGAGAACGCCACGGTCTGAGAATGCGCTGCCAGCTGAGAGAGCGCCGCCGCCTGAGAAAGCACCGCCGCCTGAGAGAGCACCGCCACCTGAGAGAATGTTGCCACCTGAGAGAGCGCCACCGCCTGAGAGAGCGCCGCCGCCTGAGAAAGCGCTGCCACCTGAGAGGACGCCACTGTCTGAGAGAGCGCTGCTACCTGAGAGAGCTCCGCCGCCTGAGAGAGCACCGCCGCCTGAGAGAGCACTGCCACCTGAGAGAGCGCCACCGCCTGAGAGAGCACCACCGCCTGAGAGAGCGCCGCCGCCTGAGAGAGCGCTGCCACCTCAGAGAACGCCACTGTCTGAGAGAGCAGTGCCACCTGAGAGAGCACCTCCACCTGAGAGAGTGCTGCCACCTGAGAGAGTGCCACCGCCTGAGAGAGCGCCACCGCCTGAGAGAGCGCCGCCGCCTGACAGAGCGCTGCCACCTTAGAGAACGCCACGGTCTGAGAATGCGCTGCCACCTGAGAGAGCGCCGCCACCTGAGAAAACACCACCGCCTGAGAAAGCGCCGCAGCCTGAGAGAGCACCTCCATCTGAGAGTGTGCTGCCACCTGAGAGAGCGCCACCGCCTGAGAGAGCGCCGCCGCCTGAGAGAGCGCCGCCGCCTGACAGAGCGCTGCCACCTTAGAGAATGCCACTGTCTGAGAGAGCGCTGCCACCTGAGAGAGCGCCGCCGCCTGAGAAAGCACCGCCGCCTGAGAAAGCACCGCCGCCTGAGAGAGCACCTCCACCTGAGAGAGTGCTGCCACCTAAGAGAGCGCCACCGCCTGAGAGAGCGCCACCGCCTGAGGGAGCGCCACCGCCTGAGAGAACGCCACTGTCTGAGAGAACGCCACTGTCTGAGAGAGCGCTGCTACCTGAGAGAGTACCGCCGCCTGAGATAGCACCACCGCCTGAGAGAGCACTGCCACCTGAGAGAGCGCCACCGCCTGAGAGAGCGCTGCCACCTGAGAGAACGCCACGGTCTGAGAATGCGCTGCCACCTGAGAGAGCGCCGCCGCCTGAGAAAGCACCGCCGCCTGAGAGAGCACCGCCACCTGAGAGAACGTTGCCACCTGAGAGAGCGCCACCGCCTGAGAGAGCGCCGCCGCCTGAGAAAGCGCTGCCACCTGAGAGGACGCCACTGTCTGAGAGAGCGCTGCTACCTGAGAGAGCGCCGCCGCCTGAGAGAGCACCGCCGCCTGAGAGAGCACTGCCACCTGAGAGAGCGCCACCGCCTGAGAGAGCACCACCGCCTGAGAGAGCGCCGCCGCCTGAGAGAGCGCTGCCACCTCAGAGAACGCCACTGTCTGAGAGAGCAGTGCCACCTGAGAGAGCACCTCCACCTGAGAGAGTGCTGCCACCTGAGAGAGTGCCACCGCCTGAGAGAGCGCCACCGCCTGAGAGAGCGCCACCGCCTGAGAGAGCGCCACCGCCTGAGAGAGCACTGCCACCTGAGAGAAAGCCACTGTCTGAGAGAGCGCTGCTACCTGAGAGAGCGGCACCACCTGAGAGAGCGGCGCCGCCTGAGAGAATGCCGCCACAACCACCTGAGAGAGCGCCACCGCCTGAGAGAGCGCTGCCGCCTGAGAGAGAGCCACCGCCTGAGAGAGCAACATCGCCTGAGAGAGCGCCGCCTCCAGAGAGTGAGCTGCCACCTGAGAGAGCGCCATCGCCTGAGAGACCGCCGCCTCCTGAGAGAGCACTGCCACCTGAGAGAGCGCCACCGCCTGAGAGACCACCACCGCCTGAGAGAGCGCCGCCAGCTGAGAGAGCGCTGCCACCTGAGAGAGCGCCACCGCCTGAGAGACCTCCGCCGCCTGAGAGAGTGCCGCCACCTGATAGAGCGCTACCGCCTAAGAGAGCGCCACCGCCTGAGAGAGCGCCGCCAGCTGAGAGAGCGCTGCCACCTGAGAGAGCGCTGCCACCTGAGAGAGCGCCACCGCCTGAGAGACCGCCACCGCCTGAGAGTGCGCCACCACCTGAGATAGCGCCACCGCCACCACCTGAGGGAGTGCCACTGCCTGAGAGAGCGCTGCCACCTGAGAGGATGCCACTGTATGAGAGAGTGCTGCTACCTGAGAGAGCGCCGCCGCCTGAGAGAGCGCCACCACCTGAGAGAGCGCCGCCACCTGAGAGAACGCCGCCATGACCACCTGAGAAAGCTCCGCCGCCACCACCTGAGAGAGCACCACCGCCTGAGAGAGCACCACCGCCTGAGAGAGCGCCGCCATCTGAGAGGGCGCTGCCACCTGAGAGAGCGCCACCGCCTGAGAGAGCGCCGCCACCTGAGAGTGCGCTGCCACCTGAGAGAGCGCCACCGCTTGAGAGAGCGCCACCACCTGAGAGAGCGCCGCCACCTGAGAGAACGCCGCCATGACCACCTGAGAGAGCTCTGCCGCCACCACCTGAGAGAGCACCACAGCCTGAGAGAGCACCACCGCCTCAGAGAGCGCCGCCACCTGAGAGTGCACTGCCACCTGAGAGAGCGCTACCACCTGAGAGAGCGCCACCGCCTGAGAGAGCGCCGCCGTCTGAGAGAGCGCTGCCACCTGAGAGAGCACCACCGCCTGAGAGAGCACCACCGCCTGAGAGAGCGCCGCCGCCTGAGAAAGCGCTGCCACCTGAGAGGACGCCACTGTCTGAGAGAGCGCTGCTACCTGAGAGAGCGCCGCCGCCTGAGAGAGCACCGCCGCCTGAGAGAGCACCGCCGCCTGAGAGAGCACCGCCGCCTGAGAGAGCACTGCCACCTGAGAGAGCGCCAACGCCTGAGAGAGCACCACCGTCTCAGAGAGCGCCGCCACCTGAGAGTGCGCTGCCACCTGAGAGAGCGCCATCGCCTGAGAGAGCGCTGCCACCTGAGAGAGCGCAGTTGCCGCCTGAGAGAGCGCTGCCACCACCACCCTAGAGAGTGCCACTGGAACCACCTGAGAGAGCGCTACCGCCTGAGAGAGCGCAACCGCCTGAGAGAGCGCCGCCGCCTGAGAGAGCACTGCTACCTGAGAGAACGCCACTGTCTGAGAGAGCAGTGCCACCTGAGAGAGTACCTCCACCTGAGAGAGTGCTGCCACCTGAGAGTGCGCTGCCACCTGAGAGAGCGCTACCACCTGAGAGAGCGCCACCGCCTGAGAGAGCGCCGCCGCCTGAGAAAGCACCGCCGCCTGAGAGAGCACCGCCGCCTGAGAGAGCACCGCCACCTGAGAAAATGTTGCCACCTGAGAGAGCGCCACCGCCTGAGAGAGCGCCGCCGCCTGAGAAAGCGCTGCCACCTGAGAGGACGCCACTGTCTGAGAGAGCGCTGCTACCTGAGAGTGCGCCGCCGCCTGAGAGAGCACCGCCGCATGAGAGAGCACTGCCACCTGAGAGAGCGCCACCGCCTGAGAGAGCGCTGCCACCTGAGATAGCGCAACTGCCGCCTGAGAGAGCGCTGCCACCACCACCCTAGAGAATGCCACTGGAACCACCTGAGAGAGCGCCGCCACCTGAGAGAACGCCGCCATAACCACCTGATAGAGCTCCGCCACCACCACCTGAGAGAGTGCAACCGCCTGAGAGAGTGCTGCACCCTGAGAGCGCACCACCGCCTGAGAGAGCACCACCGCCTGAGAGAGCGCCGCCGCCTGACAGAGCGCTGCCACCTGAGAGAACGCCACTGTCTGAGAGAGCGCTGCCACCTGAGAGAGCGCCGCGACCTGAGAAAACACCACCGCCTGAGAAAGCGCCGCAGCCTGAGAGAGCACCTCCACCTGAGAGTGTGCTGCCACCTGAGAGAGCGCCACCGCCTGAGAGAGCGCCGCCGCCTGAGAGAGCGCCGCCGCCTGACAAATCGCTGCCACCTTAGAGAACGCCACTGTCTGAGAGAGCGCTGCCACCTGAGAGAGCGCCGCCGCCTGAGAAAGCACCGCCGCCTGAGAAAGCACCGCCGCCTGAGAGAGCACCTCCACCTGAGAGAGTGCTGCCACCTGAGAGAGCGCCACCGCCTGAGAGAGCGCCACCGCCTGAGGGAGCGCCACCGCCTGAGAGAACGCCACTGTCTGAGAGAACGCCACTGTCTGAGAGAGCGCCGCTACCTGAGAGAGTACCGCCGCCTGAGATAGCACCACCGCCTGAGAGAGCACTGCCACCTGAGAGAGCGCCACCGCCTGAGAGAGCGCTGCCACCTGAGAGAACGCCACGGTCTGAGAATGCGCTGCCAGCTGAGAGAGCGCCGCCGCCTGAGAAAGCACCGCCGCCTGAGAGAGCACCGCCACCTGAGAGAATGTTGCCACCTGAGAGAGCGCCACCGCCTGAGAGAGCGCCGCCGCCTGAGAAAGCGCTGCCACCTGAGAGGACGCCACTGTCTGAGAGAGCGCTGCTACCTGAGAGAGCTCCGCCGCCTGAGAGAGCACCGCCGCCTGAGAGAGCACTGCCACCTGAGAGAGCGCCACCGCCTGAGAGAGCACCACCGCCTGAGAGAGCGCCGCCGCCTGAGAGAGCGCTGCCACCTCAGAGAACGCCACTGTCTGAGAGAGCAGTGCCACCTGAGAGAGCACCTCCACCTGAGAGAGTGCTGCCACCTGAGAGAGTGCCACCGCCTGAGAGAGCGCCACCGCCTGAGAGAGCGCCGCCGCCTGACAGAGCGCTGCCACCTTAGAGAACGCCACGGTCTGAGAATGCGCTGCCACCTGAGAGAGCGCCGCCACCTGAGAAAACACCACCGCCTGAGAAAGCGCCGCAGCCTGAGAGAGCACCTCCATCTGAGAGTGTGCTGCCACCTGAGAGAGCGCCACCGCCTGAGAGAGCGCCGCCGCCTGAGAGAGCGCCGCCGCCTGACAGAGCGCTGCCACCTTAGAGAATGCCACTGTCTGAGAGAGCGCTGCCACCTGAGAGAGCGCCGCCGCCTGAGAAAGCACCGCCGCCTGAGAAAGCACCGCCGCCTGAGAGAGCACCTCCACCTGAGAGAGTGCTGCCACCTAAGAGAGCGCCACCGCCTGAGAGAGCGCCACCGCCTGAGGGAGCGCCACCGCCTGAGAGAACGCCACTGTCTGAGAGAACGCCACTGTCTGAGAGAGCGCTGCTACCTGAGAGAGTACCGCCGCCTGAGATAGCACCACCGCCTGAGAGAGCACTGCCACCTGAGAGAGCGCCACCGCCTGAGAGAGCGCTGCCACCTGAGAGAACGCCACGGTCTGAGAATGCGCTGCCACCTGAGAGAGCGCCGCCGCCTGAGAAAGCACCGCCGCCTGAGAGAGCACCGCCACCTGAGAGAACGTTGCCACCTGAGAGAGCGCCACCGCCTGAGAGAGCGCCGCCGCCTGAGAAAGCGCTGCCACCTGAGAGGACGCCACTGTCTGAGAGAGCGCTGCTACCTGAGAGAGCGCCGCCGCCTGAGAGAGCACCGCCGCCTGAGAGAGCACTGCCACCTGAGAGAGCGCCACCGCCTGAGAGAGCACCACCGCCTGAGAGAGCGCCGCCGCCTGAGAGAGCGCTGCCACCTCAGAGAACGCCACTGTCTGAGAGAGCAGTGCCACCTGAGAGAGCACCTCCACCTGAGAGAGTGCTGCCACCTGAGAGAGTGCCACCGCCTGAGAGAGCGCCACCGCCTGAGAGAGCGCCACCGCCTGAGAGAGCGCCACCGCCTGAGAGAGCACTGCCACCTGAGAGAAAGCCACTGTCTGAGAGAGCGCTGCTACCTGAGAGAGCGCCACCACCTGAGAGAGCGGCGCCGCCTGAGAGAATGCCGCCACAACCACCTGAGAGAGCGCCACCGCCTGAGAGAGCGCTGCCGCCTGAGAGAGAGCCACCGCCTGAGAGAGCAACATCGCCTGAGAGAGCGCCGCCTCCAGAGAGTGAGCTGCCACCTGAGAGAGCGCCATCGCCTGAGAGACCGCCGCCTCCTGAGAGAGCACTGCCACCTGAGAGAGCGCCACCGCCTGAGAGACCACCACCGCCTGAGAGAGCGCCGCCAGCTGAGAGAGCGCTGCCACCTGAGAGAGCGCCACCGCCTGAGAGACCTCCGCCGCCTGAGAGAGTGCCGCCACCTGATAGAGCGCTACCGCCTAAGAGAGCGCCACCGCCTGAGAGAGCGCCGCCAGCTGAGAGAGCGCTGCCACCTGAGAGAGCGCTGCCACCTGAGAGAGCGCCACCGCCTGAGAGACCGCCACCGCCTGAGAGTGCGCCACCACCTGAGATAGCGCCACCGCCACCACCTGAGGGAGTGCCACTGCCTGAGAGAGCGCTGCCACCTGAGAGGATGCCACTGTATGAGAGAGTGCTGCTACCTGAGAGAGCGCCGCCGCCTGAGAGAGCGCCACCACCTGAGAGAGCGCCGCCACCTGAGAGAACGCCGCCATGACCACCTGAGAAAGCTCCGCCGCCACCACCTGAGAGAGCACCACCGCCTGAGAGAGCACCACCGCCTGAGAGAGCGCCGCCATCTGAGAGGGCGCTGCCACCTGAGAGAGCGCCACCGCCTGAGAGAGCGCCGCCACCTGAGAGTGCGCTGCCACCTGAGAGAGCGCCACCGCTTGAGAGAGCGCCACCACCTGAGAGAGCGCCGCCACCTGAGAGAACGCCGCCATGACCACGTGAGAGAGCTCTGCCGCCACCACCTGAGAGAGCACCACAGCCTGAGAGAGCACCACCGCCTCAGAGAGCGCCGCCACCTGAGAGTGCACTGCCACCTGAGAGAGCGCTACCACCTGAGAGAGCGCCACCGCCTGAGAGAGCGCCGCCGTCTGAGAGAGCGCTGCCACCTGAGAGAGCGCCACCGCTTGAGAGAGCGCCACCACCTGAGAGAGCGCCGCCACCTGAGAGAACGCCGCCATGACCACCTGAGAAAGCTCCGCCGCCACCACCTGAGAGAGCACCACCGCCTGAGAGAGCACCACCGCCTGAGAGAGCGCCGCCATCTGAGAGGGCGCTGCCACCTGAGAGAGCGCCACCGCCTGAGAGAGCGCCGCCACCTGAGAGTGCGCTGCCACCTGAGAGAGCGCCACCGCTTGAGAGAGCGCCACCACCTGAGAGAGCGCCGCCACCTGAGAGAACGCCGCCATGACCACCTGAGAGAGCTCTGCCGCCACCACCTGAGAGAGCACCACAGCCTGAGAGAGCACCACCGCCTCAGAGAGCGCCGCCACCTGAGAGTGCACTGCCACCTGAGAGAGCGCTACCACCTGAGAGAGCGCCACCGCCTGAGAGAGCGCCGCCACCTGAGAGTGCGCTGCCACCTGAGAGAGCGCCACCGCTTGAGAGAGCGCCACCACCTGAGAGAGCGCCGCCACCTGAGAGAACGCCGCCATGACCACCTGAGAGAGCTCTGCCGCCACCACCTGAGAGAGCACCACAGCCTGAGAGAGCACCACCGCCTCAGAGAGCGCCGCCACCTGAGAGTGCACTGCCACCTGAGAGAGCGCTACCACCTGAGAGAGCGCCACCGCCTGAGAGAGCGCCGCCGCCTGAGAGAGCGCTGCCACCTGAGAGAACGCCACGGTCTGAGAATGCGCTGCCACCTGAGAGAGCGCCGCCGACTGAGAAAGCACCGGCGCCTGAGAGAGCACCGCCACCTGAGAAAATGTTGCCACCTGAGAGAGCGCCACCGCCTGAGAGAGCGCTGCCGCCTGAGAAAGCGCTGCCACCTGAGAGGACGCCACTGTCTGAGAGAGCGCTGCTACCTGATAGTGCGCCGCCGCCTGAGAGAGCACCGCCGCCTGAGAGAGCACTGCCACCTGAGAGAGCGCCACCGCCATGAGAGAGCGCTGCCACCTGAGAGAGCGCAACTGCCGCCTGAGAGAACGCTGCCACCACCACCCTAGAGAATGCCACTGGAACCACCTGAGAGAGCGCCGCCACCTGAGAGAACGCCGCCATAACCACCTGATAGAGCTCCGCCACCACCACCTGAGAGAGTGCAACCGCCTGAGAGAGTGCTGCAGCCTGAGAGAGCACCACCGCCTGAGAGAGCACCACCGCCTGAGAGAGCGCCGCCGCCTGACAGAGCGCTGCCACCTGAGAGAACGCCTCTGTCTGAGAGAGCGCTGCCACCTGAGAGAGCGCCGCCGCCTGAGAAAGCACCACCGCCTGAGAAAGCAGCGCAGCCTGAGAGAGCACCTCCACCTGAGAGAGTGCTGCCACCTGAGAGAGCGCCACCGCCTGAGAGAGCGCCGCCGCCTGAGAGAGCGCCGCCGCCTGAGAGAACGCCACTGTCTGAGAGAGCGCTGCCACCTGAGAGAGCGCCACCGCCTGAGAGAGCTCCACCGCCTGAGAGAGCGCCGCCATCTGAGAGGGCGCTGCCACCTGAGAGAGCGCCGCCGCCTGAGAGAGCGCCGCCACCTGAGAGTGCGCTGCCACCTGAGAGAGCGCCACCGCTTGAGAGAGCGCCACCACCTGAGAGAGCGCCGCCACCTGAGAGAACGCCGCCATGACCACCTGAGAGAGCTCTGCCGCCACCACCTGAGAGAGCACCACAGCCTGAGAGAGCACCACCGCCTGAGAGAGCGCCGCCACCTTAGAGTGCGCTGCCACCTGAGAGAGTGCTGCCACCTAAGAGAGCGCCACCGCCTGAGAGAGCGCCACCGCCTGAGTGAGCGCTGCTACCTGAGAGAGCGCCGCCGCCTGAGAGAGCGCCACCACCTGAGATAGCACCACCGCCTGAGAGAACACCGCCACGACCACCTGAGAGCGCCGCCGCCACCACCTGAGGGAGTGCCACTGCCTGAGAGTGCGCAGCCGCCTGAGAGAGCGCTGCCACCTGAGAGAACGCCACGGTCTGAGAATGCGCTGCCACCTGAGAGAGCGCCGCCGCCTGAGAAAGCACCGCCGCCTGAGAGAGCACCGCCACCTGAGAGAATGTTGCCACCTGAGAGAGCGCCACCGCCTGAGAGAGCGCCGCCGCCTGAGAAAGCGCTGCCACCTGAGAGGACGCCACTGTCTGAGAGAGCGCTGCTACCTGAGAGAGCGCCGCCGCCTGAGAGAGCACCGCCGCCTGAGAGAGCACTGCCACCTGAGAGAGCGCCACCGCCTGAGAGAGCAACACCGCCAGAGACAGCGCCACCGCCTGAGAGAGCGCCACTGCCTGAGAGAGCACTGCCACCTGAGAGAAAGCCACTGTCTGAGAGAGCGCTGCTACCTGAGAGAGCGCCACCACCTGAGAGAGCGGCGCCACCTGAGAGAATGCCGCCACAACCACCTGAGAGCGCGCCACCGCCTGAGAGAGCGCTGCCGCCTGAGAGAGAGCCACCGCCTGAGAGAGCACCACCGCCTGAGAGAGCGCCGCCACCTGAGAGTGAGCTGCAACCTGAGAGAGCGCTGCCATCTGAAAGGGCGCAGCTGCCGCCTGAGAGAGCGCAGCTGCCGCCTGAGAGAGCGCTGCCACCACCACCTGAGAGAGCGCTGCCGCCTGAGAGAACACCACCGCCTGAGAGAGCACCACCGCCTGAGAGAGCGCCGGCAGCTGAGAGAGCGCTGCCACCTGAGAGAGCGCCACCGCCTGAGAGACCGCCGCCGCCTGAGAGAGTGCCGCCACCTGATAGAGCGCTACCGCCTAAGAGAGCGCCACCGCCTGAGAGAGCGCCGCCAGCTGAGAGAGCGCTGCCACCTGAGAGAGCGCCACCGCCTGAGAGACCGCCACCGCCTGAGAGTGCGCCACCACCTGAGATAGCGCCACCGCCACCACCTGAGGGAGTGCCACTGTATGAGAGAGTGCTGCTACCTGAGAGAACGCCGCCATGACCACCTGAGAAAGCTCCGCCGCCACCACCTGAGAGAGCACCACCGCCTGAGAGAGCACCACCGCCTGAGAAAGCGCCGCCATCTGAGAGGGCGCTGCCACCTGAGAGAGCGCCACCGCCTGAGAGAGCGCCGCCACTTGAGAGTGCGCTGCCACCTGAGAGAACGCCGCCATGACCACCTGAGAGAGCTCTGCCGCCACCACCTGAGAGAGCACCACAGCCTGAGAGAGCACCACCGCCTCAGAGAGCGCCGCCACCTGAGAGTGCACTGCCACCTGAGAGAGCGCTACCACCTGAGAGAGCGCCACCGCCTGAGAGAGCGCCGCCGCCTGAGAGAGCGCTGCCACCTGAGAGAACGCCACGGTCTGAGAATGCGCTGCCACCTGAGAGAGCGCCGCCGACTGAGAAAGCACCGGCGCCTGAGAGAGCACCGCCACCTGAGAAAATGTTGCCACCTGAGAGAGCGCCACCGCCTGAGAGAGCGCTGCCGCCTGAGAAAGCGCTGCCACCTGAGAGGACGCCACTGTCTGAGAGAGCGCTGCTACCTGATAGTGCGCCGCCGCCTGAGAGAGCACCGCCGCCTGAGAGAGCACTGCCACCTGAGAGAGCGCCACCGCCATGAGAGAGCGCTGCCACCTGAGAGAGCGCAACTGCCGCCTGAGAGAACGCTGCCACCACCACCCTAGAGAATGCCACTGGAACCACCTGAGAGAGCGCCGCCACCTGAGAGAACGCCGCCATAACCACCTGATAGAGCTCCGCCACCACCACCTGAGAGAGTGCAACCGCCTGAGAGAGTGCTGCAGCCTGAGAGAGCACCACCGCCTGAGAGAGCACCACCGCCTGAGAGAGCGCCGCCGCCTGACAGAGCGCTGCCACCTGAGAGAACGCCTCTGTCTGAGAGAGCGCTGCCACCTGAGAGAGCGCCGCCGCCTGAGAAAGCACCACCGCCTGAGAAAGCAGCGCAGCCTGAGAGAGCACCTCCACCTGAGAGAGTGCTGCCACCTGAGAGAGCGCCACCGCCTGAGAGAGCGCCGCCGCCTGAGAGAGCGCCGCCGCCTGAGAGAACGCCACTGTCTGAGAGAGCGCTGCCACCTGAGAGAGCGCCACCGCCTGAGAGAGCTCCACCGCCTGAGAGAGCGCCGCCATCTGAGAGGGCGCTGCCACCTGAGAGAGCGCCACCGCCTGAGAGAGCGCCGCCACCTGAGAGTGCGCTGCCACCTGAGAGAGCGCCACCGCTTGAGAGAGCGCCACCACCTGAGAGAGCGCCGCCACCTGAGAGAACGCCGCCATGACCACCTGAGAGAGCTCTGCCGCCACCACCTGAGAGAGCACCACAGCCTGAGAGAGCACCACCGCCTGAGAGAGCGCCGCCACCTTAGAGTGCGCTGCCACCTGAGAGAGTGCTGCCACCTAAGAGAGCGCCACCGCCTGAGAGAGCGCCACCGCCTGAGTGAGCGCTGCTACCTGAGAGAGCGCCGCCGCCTGAGAGAGCGCCACCACCTGAGATAGCACCACCGCCTGAGAGAACACCGCCACGACCACCTGAGAGCGCCGCCGCCACCACCTGAGGGAGTGCCACTGCCTGAGAGTGCGCAGCCGCCTGAGAGAGCGCTGCCACCTGAGAGAACGCCACGGTCTGAGAATGCGCTGCCACCTGAGAGAGCGCCGCCGCCTGAGAAAGCACCGCCGCCTGAGAGAGCACCGCCACCTGAGAGAATGTTGCCACCTGAGAGAGCGCCACCGCCTGAGAGAGCGCCGCCGCCTGAGAAAGCGCTGCCACCTGAGAGGACGCCACTGTCTGAGAGAGCGCTGCTACCTGAGAGAGCGCCGCCGCCTGAGAGAGCACCGCCGCCTGAGAGAGCACTGCCACCTGAGAGAGCACCACCGCCTGAGAGAGCAACACCGCCTGAGACAGCGCCACCGCCTGAGAGAGCGCCACTGCCTGAGAGAGCACTGCCACCTGAGAGAAAGCCACTGTCTGAGAGAGCGCTGCTACCTGAGAGAGCGCCACCACCTGAGAGAGCGGCGCCACCTGAGAGAATGCCGCCACAACCACCTGAGAGCGCGCCACCGCCTGAGAGAGCGCTGCCGCCTGAGAGAGAGCCACCGCCTGAGAGAGCACCACCGCCTGAGAGAGCGCCGCCACCTGAGAGTGAGCTGCAACCTGAGAGAGCGCTGCCATCTGAAAGGGCGCAGCTGCCGCCTGAGAGAGCGCAGCTGCCGCCTGAGAGAGCGCTGCCACCACCACCTGAGAGAGCGCTGCCGCCTGAGAGAACACCACCGCCTGAGAGAGCACCACCGCCTGAGAGAGCGCCGGCAGCTGAGAGAGCGCTGCCACCTGAGAGAGCGCCACCGCCTGAGAGACCGCCGCCGCCTGAGAGAGTGCCGCCACCTGATAGAGCGCTACCGCCTAAGAGAGCGCCACCGCCTGAGAGAGCGCCGCCAGCTGAGAGAGCGCTGCCACCTGAGAGAGCGCCACCGCCTGAGAGACCGCCACCGCCTGAGAGTGCGCCACCACCTGAGATAGCGCCACCGCCACCACCTGAGGGAGTGCCACTGTATGAGAGAGTGCTGCTACCTGAGAGAACGCCGCCATGACCACCTGAGAAAGCTCCGCCGCCACCACCTGAGAGAGCACCACCGCCTGAGAGAGCACCACCGCCTGAGAAAGCGCCGCCATCTGAGAGGGCGCTGCCACCTGAGAGAGCGCCACCGCCTGAGAGAGCGCCGCCACTTGAGAGTGCGCTGCCACCTGAGAGAACGCCGCCATGACCACCTGAGAGAGCTCTGCCGCCACCACCTGAGAGAGCACCACAGCCTGAGAGAGCACCACCGCCTCAGAGAGCGCCGCCACCTGAGAGTGCACTGCCACCTGAGAGAGCGCTACCACCTGAGAGAGCGCCACCGCCTGAGAGAGCGCCGCCGCCTGAGAGAGCGCTGCCACCTGAGAGAACGCCACGGTCTGAGAATGCGCTGCCACCTGAGAGAGCGCCGCCGACTGAGAAAGCACCGGCGCCTGAGAGAGCACCGCCACCTGAGAAAATGTTGCCACCTGAGAGAGCGCCACCGCCTGAGAGAGCGCTGCCGCCTGAGAAAGCGCTGCCACCTGAGAGGACGCCACTGTCTGAGAGAGCGCTGCTACCTGATAGTGCGCCGCCGCCTGAGAGAGCACCGCCGCCTGAGAGAGCACTGCCACCTGAGAGAGCGCCACCGCCATGAGAGAGCGCTGCCACCTGAGAGAGCGCAACTGCCGCCTGAGAGAACGCTGCCACCACCACCCTAGAGAATGCCACTGGAACCACCTGAGAGAGCGCCGCCACCTGAGAGAACGCCGCCATAACCACCTGATAGAGCTCCGCCACCACCACCTGAGAGAGTGCAACCGCCTGAGAGAGTGCTGCAGCCTGAGAGAGCACCACCGCCTGAGAGAGCACCACCGCCTGAGAGAGCGCCGCCGCCTGACAGAGCGCTGCCACCTGAGAGAACGCCTCTGTCTGAGAGAGCGCTGCCACCTGAGAGAGCGCCGCCGCCTGAGAAAGCACCACCGCCTGAGAAAGCAGCGCAGCCTGAGAGAGCACCTCCACCTGAGAGAGTGCTGCCACCTGAGAGAGCGCCACCGCCTGAGAGAGCGCCGCCGCCTGAGAGAGCGCCGCCGCCTGAGAGAACGCCACTGTCTGAGAGAGCGCTGCCACCTGAGAGAGCGCCACCGCCTGAGAGAGCTCCACCGCCTGAGAGAGCGCCGCCATCTGAGAGGGCGCTGCCACCTGAGAGAGCGCCACCGCCTGAGAGAGCGCCGCCACCTGAGAGTGCGCTGCCACCTGAGAGAGCGCCACCGCTTGAGAGAGCGCCACCACCTGAGAGAGCGCCGCCACCTGAGAGAACGCCGCCATGACCACCTGAGAGAGCTCTGCCGCCACCACCTGAGAGAGCACCACAGCCTGAGAGAGCACCACCGCCTGAGAGAGCGCCGCCACCTTAGAGTGCGCTGCCACCTGAGAGAGTGCTGCCACCTAAGAGAGCGCCACCGCCTGAGAGAGCGCCACCGCCTGAGTGAGCGCTGCTACCTGAGAGAGCGCCGCCGCCTGAGAGAGCGCCACCACCTGAGATAGCACCACCGCCTGAGAGAACACCGCCACGACCACCTGAGAGCGCCGCCGCCACCACCTGAGGGAGTGCCACTGCCTGAGAGTGCGCAGCCGCCTGAGAGAGCGCTGCCACCTGAGAGAACGCCACGGTCTGAGAATGCGCTGCCACCTGAGAGAGCGCCGCCGCCTGAGAAAGCACCGCCGCCTGAGAGAGCACCGCCACCTGAGAGAATGTTGCCACCTGAGAGAGCGCCACCGCCTGAGAGAGCGCCGCCGCCTGAGAAAGCGCTGCCACCTGAGAGGACGCCACTGTCTGAGAGAGCGCTGCTACCTGAGAGAGCGCCGCCGCCTGAGAGAGCACCGCCGCCTGAGAGAGCACTGCCACCTGAGAGAGCACCACCGCCTGAGAGAGCAACACCGCCTGAGACAGCGCCACCGCCTGAGAGAGCGCCACTGCCTGAGAGAGCACTGCCACCTGAGAGAAAGCCACTGTCTGAGAGAGCGCTGCTACCTGAGAGAGCGCCACCACCTGAGAGAGCGGCGCCACCTGAGAGAATGCCGCCACAACCACCTGAGAGCGCGCCACCGCCTGAGAGAGCGCTGCCGCCTGAGAGAGAGCCACCGCCTGAGAGAGCACCACCGCCTGAGAGAGCGCCGCCACCTGAGAGTGAGCTGCAACCTGAGAGAGCGCTGCCATCTGAAAGGGCGCAGCTGCCGCCTGAGAGAGCGCAGCTGCCGCCTGAGAGAGCGCTGCCACCACCACCTGAGAGAGCGCTGCCGCCTGAGAGAACACCACCGCCTGAGAGAGCACCACCGCCTGAGAGAGCGCCGGCAGCTGAGAGAGCGCTGCCACCTGAGAGAGCGCCACCGCCTGAGAGACCGCCGCCGCCTGAGAGAGTGCCGCCACCTGATAGAGCGCTACCGCCTAAGAGAGCGCCACCGCCTGAGAGAGCGCCGCCAGCTGAGAGAGCGCTGCCACCTGAGAGAGCGCCACCGCCTGAGAGACCGCCACCGCCTGAGAGTGCGCCACCACCTGAGATAGCGCCACCGCCACCACCTGAGGGAGTGCCACTGTATGAGAGAGTGCTGCTACCTGAGAGAACGCCGCCATGACCACCTGAGAAAGCTCCGCCGCCACCACCTGAGAGAGCACCACCGCCTGAGAGAGCACCACCGCCTGAGAAAGCGCCGCCATCTGAGAGGGCGCTGCCACCTGAGAGAGCGCCACCGCCTGAGAGAGCGCCGCCACTTGAGAGTGCGCTGCCACCTGAGAGAACGCCGCCATGACCACCTGAGAGAGCTCTGCCGCCACCACCTGAGAGAGCACCACAGCCTGAGAGAGCACCACCGCCTCAGAGAGCGCCGCCACCTGAGAGTGCACTGCCACCTGAGAGAGCGCTACCACCTGAGAGAGCGCCACCGCCTGAGAGAGCGCCGCCGCCTGAGAGAGCGCTGCCACCTGAGAGAACGCCACGGTCTGAGAATGCGCTGCCACCTGAGAGAGCGCCGCCGACTGAGAAAGCACCGGCGCCTGAGAGAGCACCGCCACCTGAGAAAATGTTGCCACCTGAGAGAGCGCCACCGCCTGAGAGAGCGCTGCCGCCTGAGAAAGCGCTGCCACCTGAGAGGACGCCACTGTCTGAGAGAGCGCTGCTACCTGATAGTGCGCCGCCGCCTGAGAGAGCACCGCCGCCTGAGAGAGCACTGCCACCTGAGAGAGCGCCACCGCCATGAGAGAGCGCTGCCACCTGAGAGAGCGCAACTGCCGCCTGAGAGAACGCTGCCACCACCACCCTAGAGAATGCCACTGGAACCACCTGAGAGAGCGCCGCCACCTGAGAGAACGCCGCCATAACCACCTGATAGAGCTCCGCCACCACCACCTGAGAGAGTGCAACCGCCTGAGAGAGTGCTGCAGCCTGAGAGAGCACCACCGCCTGAGAGAGCACCACCGCCTGAGAGAGCGCCGCCGCCTGACAGAGCGCTGCCACCTGAGAGAACGCCTCTGTCTGAGAGAGCGCTGCCACCTGAGAGAGCGCCGCCGCCTGAGAAAGCACCACCGCCTGAGAAAGCAGCGCAGCCTGAGAGAGCACCTCCACCTGAGAGAGTGCTGCCACCTGAGAGAGCGCCACCGCCTGAGAGAGCGCCGCCGCCTGAGAGAGCGCCGCCGCCTGAGAGAACGCCACTGTCTGAGAGAGCGCTGCCACCTGAGAGAGCGCCACCGCCTGAGAGAGCTCCACCGCCTGAGAGAGCGCCGCCATCTGAGAGGGCGCCACCGCCTGAGAGAGCGCCGCCACCTGAGAGTGCGCTGCCACCTGAGAGAGCGCCACCGCTTGAGAGAGCGCCACCACCTGAGAGAGCGCCGCCACCTGAGAGAACGCCGCCATGACCACCTGAGAGAGCTCTGCCGCCACCACCTGAGAGAGCACCACAGCCTGAGAGAGCACCACCGCCTGAGAGAGCGCCGCCACCTTAGAGTGCGCTGCCACCTGAGAGAGTGCTGCCACCTAAGAGAGCGCCACCGCCTGAGAGAGCGCCACCGCCTGAGTGAGCGCTGCTACCTGAGAGAGCGCCGCCGCCTGAGAGAGCGCCACCACCTGAGATAGCACCACCGCCTGAGAGAACACCGCCACGACCACCTGAGAGCGCCGCCGCCACCACCTGAGGGAGTGCCACTGCCTGAGAGTGCGCAGCCGCCTGAGAGAGCGCTGCCACCTGAGAGAACGCCACGGTCTGAGAATGCGCTGCCACCTGAGAGAGCGCCGCCGCCTGAGAAAGCACCGCCGCCTGAGAGAGCACCGCCACCTGAGAGAATGTTGCCACCTGAGAGAGCGCCACCGCCTGAGAGAGCGCCGCCGCCTGAGAAAGCGCTGCCACCTGAGAGGACGCCACTGTCTGAGAGAGCGCTGCTACCTGAGAGAGCGCCGCCGCCTGAGAGAGCACCGCCGCCTGAGAGAGCACTGCCACCTGAGAGAGCACCACCGCCTGAGAGAGCAACACCGCCTGAGACAGCGCCACCGCCTGAGAGAGCGCCACTGCCTGAGAGAGCACTGCCACCTGAGAGAAAGCCACTGTCTGAGAGAGCGCTGCTACCTGAGAGAGCGCCACCACCTGAGAGAGCGGCGCCACCTGAGAGAATGCCGCCACAACCACCTGAGAGCGCGCCACCGCCTGAGAGAGCGCTGCCGCCTGAGAGAGAGCCACCGCCTGAGAGAGCACCACCGCCTGAGAGAGCGCCGCCACCTGAGAGTGAGCTGCAACCTGAGAGAGCGCTGCCATCTGAAAGGGCGCAGCTGCCGCCTGAGAGAGCGCAGCTGCCGCCTGAGAGAGCGCTGCCACCACCACCTGAGAGAGCGCTGCCGCCTGAGAGAACACCACCGCCTGAGAGAGCACCACCGCCTGAGAGAGCGCCGGCAGCTGAGAGAGCGCTGCCACCTGAGAGAGCGCCACCGCCTGAGAGACCGCCGCCGCCTGAGAGAGTGCCGCCACCTGATAGAGCGCTACCGCCTAAGAGAGGGCCACCGCCTGAGAGAGCGCCGCCAGCTGAGAGAGCGCTGCCACCTGAGAGAGCGCCACCGCCTGAGAGACCGCCACCGCCTGAGAGTGCGCCACCACCTGAGATAGCGCCACCGCCACCACCTGAGGGAGTGCCACTGTATGAGAGAGTGCTGCTACCTGAGAGAACGCCGCCATGACCACCTGAGAAAGCTCCGCCGCCACCACCTGAGAGAGCACCACCGCCTGAGAGAGCACCACCGCCTGAGAAAGCGCCGCCATCTGAGAGGGCGCTGCCACCTGAGAGAGCGCCACCGCCTGAGAGAGCGCCGCCACTTGAGAGTGCGCTGCCACCTGAGAGAGCGCCACCGGCAGAGAGAGCGCCACCACCTGAGAGAGCGCCGCCACCTGAGAGAACGCCACCATGACCACCTGAGAGAGCTCTGCCGCCACCACCTGAGAGAGCACCACAGCCTGAGAGAGCACCACCGCCTCAGAGAGCGCCGCCACCTGAGAGTGCACTGCCACCTGAGAGAGCGCTACCACCTGAGAGAGCGCCACCGCCTGAGAGAGCGCCGCCGCCTGAGAGAGCGCTGCCACCTGAGAGAACGCCACGGTCTGAGAATGCGCTGCCACCTGAGAGAGCGCCGCCGACTGAGAAAGCACCGGCGCCTGAGAGAGCACCGCCACCTGAGAAAATGTTGCCACCTGAGAGAGCGCCACCGCCTGAGAGAGCGCTGCCGCCTGAGAAAGCGCTGCCATCTGAGAGGACGCCACTGTCTGAGAGAGCGCTGCTACCTGAGAGTGCGCCGCCGCCTGAGAGAGCACCGCCGCCTGAGAGAGCACCGCCACCTGAGAGAGCGCCACCGCCTGAGAGAGCGCTGCCACCTGAGAGAGCGCAACTGCCGCCTGAGAGAGCGCTGCCACCACCACCCTAGAGAATGCCACTGGAACCACCTGAGAGAGCGCCGCCACCTGAGAGAACGCCGCCATAACCACCTGATAGAGCTCCGCCACCACCACCTGAGAGAGTGCAACCGCCTGAGAGAGTGCTGCAGCCTGAGAGAGCACCACCGCCTGAGAGAGCACCACCGCCTGAGAGAGCACCACCGCCTGAGAGAGCGCCGCCGCCTGAGAGAGCGCCGCCGCCTGAGAGAACGCCAATGTCTGAGAGAGCGCTGCCACCTGAGAGAGCGCCACCGCCTGAGAGAGCTCCACCGCCTGAGAGAGCGCTGCCACCTGAGAGAACGCCACTGTCTGAGAGAGCGCTGCTACCTGAGAGAGCGCCGCCGCCTGAGAGAGCGCCACCACCTGAGATAGCACCACCGCCTGAGAGAACACCGCCACGACCACCTGAGAGCGCCGCCGCCACCACCTGAGGGAGTGCCACTGCCTGAGAGAGCGCCGCCGCCTGAGAGAGCGCTGCCACCTGAGAGAACGCCACGGTCTGAGAATGCGCTGCCACCTGAGAGAGCGCCGCCACCTGAGAAAGCACCGCCGCCTGAGAGAGCACCGCCACCTCAGAGAATGTTGCCACCTGAGAGAGCGCCTCCGCCTGAGAGAGCGCCGCCGCCTGAGAAAGCGCTGCCACCTGAGAGGACGCCACTGTCTGAGAGAGCGCTGCTACCTGAGAGAGCGCCGCCGCCTGATTGAGCACCGCCGCCTGAGAGAGCACTGCCACCTGAGAGAGCGCCTCCGCCTGAGAGAGCACCACCGCCTGAGAGAGCGCCGCCACCTGAGAGTGCGCTGCCACCTGAGAGAGCGCCATCGCCTGAGAGACCGCCGCCTCCTGAGACATCACTGCCACCTGAGAGAGCGCCACCGCCTGAGAGAGCGCTGCCACCTGAGAGAGCGCAGTTGCCGCCTGAGAGAGCGCTGCCACCACCACCCTAGAGAGTGCCACTGGAACCACCTGAGAGAGCGCCGCCACCAGAGAGAGCGCTACCGCCTGAGAGAGCGCCGCCGCCTGAGAGAGCGCTGCCACCTGAGAGAACGCCACTGTCTGAGAGAGCAGTGCCACCTGAGAGAGCACCTCCACCTGAGAGAGTGCTGCCACCTGAGAGAGTGCCACCGCCTGAGAGAGCGCCACCGCCTAAGAGAGCGCCACCGCCTGAGAGAGCGCTGCCACCTGAGAGAGCGCAACTGCCGCCTGAGAGAGCGCTGCCACCACCACCCTAGAGAATGCCACTGGAACCACCTGAGAGAGCGCCGCCACCTGAGAGAACGCCGCCATAACCACCTGATAGAGCTCCGCCACCACCACCTGAGAGAGTGCAACCGCCTGAGAGAGTGCTGCAGCCTGAGAGAGCACCACCGCCTGAGAGAGCACCACCGCCTGAGAGAGCGCCGCCGCCTGAGAGAGCGCCGCCGCCTGAGAGAACGCCACTGTCTGAGAGAGCGCTGCCACCTGAGAGAGCGCCACCGCCTGAGAGAGCTCCACCGCCTGAGAGAGCGCTGCCACCTGAGAGAACGCCACTGTCTGAGAGAGCGCTGCTACCTGAGAGAGCGCCGCCGCCTGAGAGAGCGCCACCACCTGAGATAGCACCACCGCCTGAGAGAACACCGCCACGACCACCTGAGAGCGCCGCCGCCACCACCTGAGGGAGTGCCACTGCCTGAGAGAGCGCCGCCGCCTGAGAGAGCGCTGCCACCTGAGAGAACGCCACGGTCTGAGAATGCGCTGCCACCTGAGAGAGCGCCGCCACCTGAGAAAGCACCGCCGCCTGAGAGAGCACCGCCACCTCAGAGAATGTTGCCACCTGAGAGAGCGCCTCCGCCTGAGAGAGCGCCGCCGCCTGAGAAAGCGCTGCCACCTGAGAGGACGCCACTGTCTGAGAGAGCGCTGCTACCTGAGAGAGCGCCGCCGCCTGATTGAGCACCGCCGCCTGAGAGAGCACTGCCACCTGAGAGAGCGCCTCCGCCTGAGAGAGCACCACCGCCTGAGAGAGCGCCGCCACCTGAGAGTGCGCTGCCACCTGAGAGAGCGCCATCGCCTGAGAGACCGCCGCCTCCTGAGACATCACTGCCACCTGAGAGAGCGCCACCGCCTGAGAGAGCGCTGCCACCTGAGAGAGCGCAGTTGCCGCCTGAGAGAGCGCTGCCACCACCACCCTAGAGAGTGCCACTGGAACCACCTGAGAGAGCGCCGCCACCAGAGAGAGCGCTACCGCCTGAGAGAGCGCCGCCGCCTGAGAGAGCGCTGCCACCTGAGAGAACGCCACTGTCTGAGAGAGCAGTGCCACCTGAGAGAGCACCTCCACCTGAGAGAGTGCTGCCACCTGAGAGAGTGCCACCGCCTGAGAGAGCGCCACCGCCTGAGAGAGCGCCACCGCCTAAGAGAGCGCCACCGCCTGAGAGAGCACTGCCACCTGAGAGAAAGCCACTGTCTGAGAGAGCGCTGCTACCTGAGAGAGCGCCGCCGCCTGAGAGAGCGCCACCACCTGAGATAGCACCACCGCCTGAGAGAACACCGCCACGACCACCTGAGAGCGCCGCCGCCACCACCTGAGGGAGCGCCACCACCTGAGAGAGCGGCGCCGCCTGAGAGAATGCCGCCACAACCACCTGAGAGAGCGCCACCGCCTGAGAGAGCGCTGCCGCCTGAGAGAGAGCCACCGCCTGAGAGAGCAACATCGCCTGAGAGAGCGCCGCCACCTGAGAGTGAACTGCCACCTGAGAGAGCGCCATCGCCTGAGAGACCGCCGCCTCCTGAGAGAGCACTGCCACCTGAGAGAGCGCAGCTGCCGCCTGAGAGAGCGCTGCCACCACCACCTGAGAAGGCGCTGCCGTCTGAGAGAACACCACCGCCTGAGAGAGCACCACCGCCTGAGAGAGCGCCGCCAGCTGAGAGAGCGCTGCCACCTGAGAGAGCGCCACCGCCTGAGAGACCGCCGCCGCCTGAGAGAGTGCCGCCACCTGATAGAGCGCCGCGGTCTGAGAGACCGCTGCCAGCTGAGAGAACGCCACTGTCTGAGAGAGCGTTGCCACCTGAGAGAGCGCCGCCGCCTGAGAAAGCACCGTCGCCTGATAGAGCACCGCCAACTGAGAGAGTGCTGCCACCTGGAGAGCTCCACTGCCTGAGAGAGCGCCACCTTCTGAGAGAGCGCCGCCACCTGAGAGAGCACTGCCACCTGAGAGAACGCCACTGTCTGAGAGAGCGCTGCTACCTGAGAGAGCGCCGCCGCCTGAGAGAGTGCCACCGCCTGAGAGAGCGCCACCACCTGAGAGAGCGGCGCCGCCTGAGAGAAAGCCGCCACGACTACCTGAGAGAGCGCGCCACCACCACCAGAGAGAGTGCCACCGTCTGAGAGAGCGCAGCCGCCTGAGAGAGCGCAGCCGCCTGAGAGAGCGCTACCCCCTGAGAGTGCGCCACCGCCTGAGAGAGCGCCGCCGCCTGAGAGAGCGCTGGCACCTGAGAGAACACCACTGTCTGAGAGAGCGCTGCCACCTGAGAGAGCACCGCCGCCTGAGAAAGCACCGCCGCCTGAGAGAGCACCTCCACCTGAGAGAGTGCTGCCACCTGAGAGAGCGCCACCGCCTGAGAGAGCGCCACCGCCTGAGAGAGTGCCACCACGTAAGAGAGCGCTGCCACCTGAGAGAACGCCACTGTCTGAGAGAGCGCTGCTACCTGAGAGAGCGCCGCCGCCTGAGAGAGCACCACCGCCTCAGAGAGCGCCACCACCTGAGAGAGCGGCGCCACCTGAGTGAACGCCGCGACGACCACCTGAGAGAGCGCCTCCGCCTGAGAGACCGCCGCCTCCTGAGAGATCGCCGCCACCTGAGAGAGCGCCACCGCCTGAGAGATCGCCACCGCCTGAGAGAGCGCAGCCACCTGAGAGAACGCCGCCAGGTCCACCTGAGTGAGCGCCGCCGGCACCACCTGAGAGAGCGCCACAGCCTGAGAGAGCGCTGCCGCCTGAGAGAGTGCCACCGCCTGAGAGAGCACCACCGCCTGAGAGAGCGCCACCGCCTGAGAGAGTGCCACCACCTGAGAGAGCTCCACCACCTGAGATAGCGCCGCCGCCTTAGAGAACACCGCCACGACCAGCTGAGAGAGCGCCGCCGCCACCACCTGAGGGAGTGCCACTGCCTGAGGGAGTGCCACTGCCTGAGAGAGCGCTGCCACCTGAGAGAATGCCACTGTCTGAGAGAGTGCTGCTACCTGAGAGAGCGCCACCGCCTGAGAGAGTGCCACCACGTGAGAGAGCGCCGCCGCCTGAGAGAACGCCGCCACGACCACCTGAGAGAGCTCGCCGCCACCACCTGAGAGAGTGCAACCGCCTGAGAGAGCGCTGCCGCCTGAGAGAGCACCACCGCCTGAGAGAGCACCACCGCCTGAGAGAGCGCCGCCACCTGAGAGAGCGCTGCCACCTGAGACAGCGCTGCCACCTGAGAGAACGCCACTGTCTGAGAGCGCTGCCACCTGAGAGAGCACCTCCACCTCAGAGAGTGCTGCCACATGAGAGAGTGCCACCGCCTGAGAGAGCGCCACCGCCTGAGAGAGCGCCACCGCCTGAGAGAGCGCTGCCACCTGAGAGAAAGCCACTGTCTGAGAGAGCGCTGCTACCTGAGAGAGCGCCGCCGCCTGAGAGAGCGTCACCGCCTGAGAGAGCGCCACCACCTGAGAGAGCGGCGCCGCCTGAGAGAACGCCGCCACAACCACCTGAGAGAGCGCCACCACCTGAGATTGCGCTGCCACCTGAGAGAGCGCCATCGCCTGAGAGACCACCACCGCCTGAGAGAGCACTGCCACCTGAGAGAGCGCAGCTGCCGCCTGAGAGAGCGCTGCCACCACCACCTGAGAGAGCGCCACTGCAACCACCTGAGAGAGCGGCGCCACCTGAGAGAGCGCCGCCGCCTGAGAGAGCGCCGCCACCTCAGAGAGCACCACCGCCTGAGAGAGCGCCGCCACCTTAGAGAGCGCTGCCACCTGAGAGAGCGCCACCGCCTGAGAGAGCGCCACCGCCTGAGAGAGTGCCGCCGCCTGAGAGAGCGCTGCCACCTGAGAGAACGCCACGGTCTGAGAATGCGCTGCCACCTGAGAGAGCGCCGCCGCCTGAGAAAGCACCGCCGCCTGAGAGAGCACCGCCACCTGAGAAAATGTTGCCACCTGAGAGAGCGCCACCGCCTGAGAGAGCGCCGCCGCCTGAGAAAGCGCTGCCACCTGAGAGGACGCCACTGTCTGAGAGAGCGCTGCTACCTGAGAGTGCGCCGCCGCCTGAGAGAGCACCGCCGCCTGAGAGAGCACTGCCACCTGAGAGAGCGCCACCACCTGAGAGAGCGCTGCCACCTGAGAGAGCGCAACTGCCGCCTGAGAGAGCGCTGCCACCACCACCCTAGAGAATGCCACTGGAATCACCTGAGAGTGCGCCGCCACCTGAGAGAACGCCGCCATAACCACCTGATAGAGCTCCGCCACCACCACCTGAGAGAGTGCAACCGCCTGAGAGAGTGCTGCAGCCTGAGAGCGCACCACCGCCTGAGAGAGCACCACCGCCTGAGAGAGCTCCGCCGCCTGACAAAGCGCTGCCACCTGAGAGAACGCCACTGTCTGAGAGAGCGCTGCCACCTGAGAGAGCGCCGCCGCCTGAGAAAGCACCGCAGCCTGAGAGAGCACCTCCACCTGAGAGAGTGCTACCACCTGAGAGAGCGCCACCGCCTGAGAGAGCGCCACCGCCTGAGAGAGCGCCGCCGCCTGAGAGAGCGCCGCCGCCTGACAGAGCGCTGCCACCTTAGAGAACACCACTGTCTGAGAGAGCGCCGCCGCCTGAGAAAGCACCGCCGCCTGAGAAAGCACCGCCGCCTGAGAAAGCACCGCCGCCTGAGAGAGCACCTCCACCTGAGAGAGTGCTGCCACCTAAGAGAGCGCCACTGCCTGAGAGAGCGCCACCGCCTGAGAGAGCGCTGCCACCTGAGAGAACGCCACTGTCTGAGAGAGCGCTGCTACCTGAGAGAGCGCCGCCGCCTGAGAGAGCGCCACCACCTGAGATAGCACCACCGCCTGAGAGAACACCGCCACGACCACCTGAGAGCGCCGCCGCCACCACCTGAGGGAGTGCCACTGCCTGAGAGTGCGCCGCCGCCTGAGAGAGCGCTGCCACCTGAGAGAACGCCACGGTCTGAGAATGCGCTGCCACCTGAGAGAGCGCCGCCGCCTGAGAAAGCACCGCCGCCTGAGAGAGCACCGCCACCTGAGAGAATGTTGCCACCTGAGAGAGCGCCACCGCCTGAGAGAGCGCCGCCGCCTGAGAAAGCGCTGCCACCTGAGAGGACGCCACTGTCTGAGAGAGCGCTGCTACCTGAGAGAGCGCCGCCGCCTGAGAGAGCACCGCCGCCTGAGAGAGCACTGCCACCTGAGAGAGCACCACCGCCTGAGAGAGCAACACCGCCTGAGACAGCGCCACCGCCTGAGAGAGCGCCACTGCCTGAGAGAGCACTGCCACCTGAGAGAAAGCCACTGTCTGAGAGAGCGCTGCTACCTGAGAGAGCGCCACCACCTGAGAGAGCGGCGCCGCCTGAGAGAATGCCGCCACAACCACCTGAGAGCGCGCCACCGCCTGAGAGAGCGCTGCCGCCTGAGAGAGAGCCACCGCCTGAGAGAGCACCACCGCCTGAGAGAGCGCCGCCACCTGAGAGTGAGCTGCCACCTGAGAGAGCGCCATCGCCTGAGAGACCGCCGCCTCCTGAGAGAGCACTGCCACCTGAGAGAGCGCCACCGCCTGAGAGAGCACTGCCATCTGAAAGGGCGCAGCTGCCGCCTGAGAGAGCGCAGCTGCCGCCTGAGAGAGCGCTGCCACCAGCACCTGAGAGAGCGCTGCCGCCTGAGAGAACACCACCGCCTGAGAGAGCACCACCGCCTGAGAGAGCGCCGCTAGCTGAGAGAGCGCTGCCACCTGAGAGAGCGCCACCGCCTGAGAGACCGCCGCCGCCTGAGAGAGTGCCGCCACCTGATAGAGCGCTACCGCCTAAGAGAGCGCCACCGCCTGAGAGAGCGCCGCCAGCTGAGAGAGCGCTGCCACCTGAGAGAGCGCCACCGCCTGAGAGACCGCCACCGCCTGAGAGTGCGCCACCACCTGAGATAGCGCCACCGCCATCACCTGAGGGAGTGCCACTGTATGAGAGAGTGCTGCTACCTGAGAGAACGCCGCCATGACCACCTGAGAAAGCTCCGCCGCCACCACCTGAGAGAGCACCACCGCCTGAGAGAGCACCACCGCCTGAGAAAGCGCCGCCATCTGAGAGGGCGCTGCCACCTCAGAGAGCGCCACCGCCTGAGAGAGCGCCGCCACTTGAGAGTGCGCTGCCACCTGAGAGAGCGCCACCGGCAGAGAGAGCGCCACCACCTGAGAGAGCGCCGCCATCTGAGAGAACGCCGCCATGACCACCTGAGAGAGCTCTGCCGCCACCACCTGAGAGAGCACCACAGCCTGAGAGAGCACCACCGCCTCAGAGAGCGCCGCCACCTGAGAGTGCACTGCCACCTGAGAGAGCGCTACCACCTGAGAGAGCGCCACCGCCTGAGAGAGCGCCGCCGCCTGAGAGAGCGCTGCCACCTGAGAGAACGCCACGGTCTGAGAATGCGCTGCCACCTGAGAGAGCGCCGCCGACTGAGAAAGCACCGGCGCCTGAGAGAGCACCGCCACCTGAGAAAATGTTGCCACCTGAGAGAGCGCCACCGCCTGAGAGAGCGCTGCCGCCTGAGAAAGCGCTGCCACCTGAGAGGACGCCACTGTCTGAGAGAGCGCTGCTACCTGAGAGTGCGCCGCCGCCTGAGAGAGCACCGCCGCCTGAGAGAGCACCGCCGCCTGAGAGAGCACTGCCACCTGAGAGAGCGCCACCGCCTGAGAGAGCGCTGCCACCTGAGAGAGCGCAACTGCCGCTTGAGAGAGCGCTGCCACCACCACCCTAGAGAATGCCACTGGAACCACCTGAGAGAGCGCCGCCACCTGAGAGAAGGCCGCCATAACCACCTGATAGAGCTCCGCCACCACCACCTGAGAGAGTGCAACCGCCTGAGAGAGTGCTGCAGCCTGAGAGAGCACCACCGCCTGAGAGAGCACCACCGCCTGAGAGAGCGCCGCCGCCTGACAGAGCGCTGCCACCTGAGAGAACGCCACTGTCTGAGAGAGCGCTGCCACCTGAGAGAGCGCCGCCGCCTGAGAAAGCACCACCGCCTGAGAAAGCAGCGCAGCCTGAGAGAGCACCTCCACCTGAGAGAGTGCTGCCACCTGAGAGAGCGCCACCGCCTGAGAGAGCGCCGCCGCCTTAGAGCGCCGCCGCCTTAGAGAGCGCCGCCGCCTGAGAGAACGCCACTGTCTGAGAGAGCGCTGCCACCTGAGAGAGCGCCACCGCCTGAGAGAGCTCCACCGCCTGAGAAAGCGCTGCCACCTGAGAGAACGCCACTGTCTGAGAGAGCGCTGCTACCTGTGAGAGCGCTGCCGCCTGAGAGAGCGCCACCACCTGAGATAGCACCACCGCCTGAGAGAACACCGCCACGACCACCTGAGAGCGCCGTCGCCACCACCTGAGGGAGTGCCACTGCCTGAGAGAGCGCCGCCGCCTGAGAGAGCGCTGCCACCTGAGAGAACGACACGGTCTGAGAATGCGCTGCCACCTGAGAGAGCGCCGCCACCTGAGAAAGCACCGCCGCCTGAGAGAGCACCGCCACCTGAGAGAATGTTGCCACCTGAGAGAGCGCCTCCGCCTGAGAGAGCGCCGCCGCCTGAGAAAGCGCTGCCACCTGAGAGGACGCCACTGTCTGAGAGAGCGCTGCTACCTGAGAGAGCGCCGCCGCCTGATTGAGCACCGCCGCCTGAGAGAGCACTGCCACCTGAGAGAGCGCCACCGCCTGAGAGAGCACCACCGCCTGAGAGAGCGCCGCCACCTGAGACATCACTGCCACCTGAGAGAGCGCCATCGCCTGAGAGACCGCCGCCTCCTGAGACATCACTGCCACCTGAGAGAGCGCCACCGCCTGAGAGAGCGCTGCCACCTGAGAGAGCGCAGTTGCCGCCTGAGAGAGCGCTGCCACCACCACCCTAGAGAGTGCCACTGGAACCACCTGAGAGAGCGCCGCCACCAGAGAGAGCACTACCGCCTGAGAGAGCGCCGCCGCCTGAGAGAGCGCTGCCACCTGAGAGAACGCCACTGTCTGAGAGAGCAGTGCCACCTGAGAGAGCACCTCCACCTGAGAGAGTGCTGCCACCTGAGAGAGTGCCACTGCCTGAGAGAGCGCCACCGCCTGAGAGAGCGCCACCGCCTGAGAGAGCGCCACCGCCTGAGAGAGCACTGCCACCTGAGAGAAAGCCACTGTCTGAGAGAGCGCTGCTACCTGCGCCACCACCTGAGAGAGCGCCACCGCCTGAGAGAGCGCTGCCGCCTGAGAGAGAGCCACCGCCTGAGAGAGCAACATCGCCTGAGAGAGCGCCGCCACCTGAGAGTGAGCTGCCACCTGAGAGAGCGCCATCGCCTGAGAGACCGCCGCCTCCTGAGAGAGCACTGCCACCTGAGAGAGCGCAGCTGCCGCCTGAGAGAGCGCTGCCACCACCACCTGAGAAGGCGCTGCCGCCTGAGAGAACACCACCGCCTGAGAGAGCACCACCGCCTGAGAGAGCGCCGCCAGCTGAGAGAGCGCTGCCACCTGATAGAGCGCTACCGCCTAAGAGAGCGCCACCGCCTGAGAGAGCGTCGCCACCTGAGAGAGCGCCGCGGTCTGAGAGACCGCTGCCAGCTGAGAGAACGCCACTGTCTGAGAGAGCGTTGCCACCTGAGAGAGCGCCGCCGCCGCCTGAGTGAGCGCTGCCGCCTGAGAGAACGCCACCACCTGAGAGAGTGGCGCCGCCAGAGAGAGCGCTGCCACCTGAGAGAGCGCCGCCACCTGAGAGAGCGCTGCCACCTGAGAGAGCACCACCGCCTTAGAGAGCGCCACCGCCTGAGAGAGCGCCGCGACCTGAGAGCGCGCGGCCACTTTAGAGAGCGCCACCGCCACCTCCTGAGAGAGCGCCGCCGCCTGGGAGAACGCCGCCACGACCACTTGAGAGAGCGCCACCGCTACCACCTGAGAGAGCGCTGCCACTGAGAGAGTGCTGCCTCCTGAGAGAGTGCCACCGCCTGAGAGAGCGCCACCACCTGAGAGAGCGCTGCCACCGGAGAGAGCGCTGCCACCTGAGAGAGCGCCACCAGTGAGAGAGCCCTGCCGCCTGAGAGAGCGCAGCCGCCTGAGAGAGCGCCACCACCTGAGAGAGTGCCACCTCTTGAGAGAGTGCCACTGCCTGAGAGAGCGCCGCCACCTGGGAGAGCGCCACCGCCTGAGAGAGCGCCGCCGCCAGAGAGAGCGCCACTGCCTGAGAGAGCGCCACCGCCTAAGAGAGCGCCACCACCTGAGAGAGTGCCGACGCCTGATAGAACGCCGTCACGACCACCTGAGAGAGCGCCGACGCCACCACCTGTGTGAGCGCCACCGCCTGAGAGAGCGCCGCCGCCAAAGAGAGTGCCACCGCCTCAGAGAGCGCCACCGCCTGAGAGAGCGCCACCGCCTAAGAGAGCGCCACCACCTGAGAGAGTGCCGCCGCCTGAGAGAACGCCGCCACGACCACCTGAGAGAGCGCCGACGCCACCACCTGTGTGAGCGCCACCACCTGTGAGAGCGCCACCGCCTGAGAGAGCGCCACCACCTGAGAGAGCGCTGCCACCTGAGAGAGCGCCGCCACCTGAGAGATCGCCACCGTCTGAGAGTGCGCCGCCACCTGACAGAGTGCCACCGTTTGAGAGTGCGCCACCGCCTGAGAGAGCGCCACCGCCTGAGAGAGCACCACGCCCGTCGAGAGTGCTGCCACCTGAGAGAGCGCCACCGCCTGAGACAGTGCCGCCGCCTGAGAGTGCGCCGCCGCCTGAGAGAGTGCCACCGCCTGAGAGAGCACCACCACCTGAGAGAGCGCCACCGCCTGAGAGAGCGCCGCCGCCTCAGAGAGCGCCACCACCTGAGAGTGCGCTGCTGCCTGAGAGAACGCCACCGCCTGAGAGAGTGCTGCCACCTGAGAGAACGCCACCGCCTGAGAGAGCGCCGCCGCCAGAGAGAGCGCTGCCACCTGAGAGAGCGCCGCCACCTGAGAGAGCGCTGCCACCTGAGAGAGCACCACCGCCTTAGAGAGCGCCACCGCCTGAGAGAGCGCCGCGACCTGAGAGCGCGCAGCCAGTTTAGAGAGCGCCACCTCCTGAGAGAGCGCCGCCGCCTGGGAGAACGCCGCCACGACCACTTGAGAGAGCGCCACCGCTACCACCTGAGAGAGCGCTGCCACTGAGAGAGTGCTGCCTCCTGAGAGAGTGCCACCGCCTGAGAGAGCGCCACCACCTGAGAGAGCGCTGCCACCGGAGAGAGCGCTGCCACCTGAGAGAGCGCCGCCAGTGAGAGAGCCCTGCCGCCTGAGAGAGCGCAGCCGCCTGAGAGAGCGCCACCACCTGAGAGAGTGCCACCTCTTGAGAGAGTGCCACTGCCTGAGAGAGCGCCGCCACCTGGGAGAGCGCCACCGCCTGAGAGAGCGCCACCACCTGAGAGAGTGCCACCTCTTGAGAGAGTGCCACTGCCTGAGAGAGCGCCGCCACCTGGGAGAGCGCCACCGCCTGAGAGAGCGCCGCCGCCAGAGAGAGCGCCACTGCCTGAGAGAGCGCCACCGCCTAAGAGAGCGCCACCACCTGAGAGAGTGCCGACGCCTGAGAGAACGCCGTCACGACCACCTGAGAGAGCGCCGACGCCACCACCTGTGTGAGCGCCACCGCCTGAGAGAGCGCCGCCGCCAAAGAGAGTGCCACCGCCTCAGAGAGCGCCACCGCCTGAGAGAGCGCCACCGCCTAAGAGCGCGCCACCACCTGAGAGAGTGCCGCCGCCTGAGAGAACGCCGCCACGACCACCTGAGAGAGCGCCGACGCCACCACCTGTGTGAGCGCCACCACCTGTGAGAGCGCCACCGCCTGAGAGAGCGCCACCACCTGAGAGAGCGCTGCCACCTGAGAGAGCGCCGCCACCTGAGAGATCGCCACCGTCTGAGAGTGCGCCGCCACCTGAGAGAGCGCTGCCACCGGAGAGAGCGCTGCCACCTGAGAGAGCGCCGCCAGTGAGAGAGCCCTGCCGCCTGAGAGAGCGCAGCCGCCTGAGAGAGCGCCACCACCTGAGAGAGTGCCACCTCTTGAGAGAGTGCCACTGCCTGAGAGAGCGCCGCCACCTGGGAGAGCGCCACCGCCTGAGAGAGCGCCGCCGCCAGAGAGAGCGCCACTGCCTGAGAGAGCGCCACCGCCTAAGAGAGCGCCACCACCTGAGAGAGTGCCGACGCCTGATAGAACGCCGTCACGACCACCTGAGAGAGCGCCGACGCCACCACCTGTGTGAGCGCCACCGCCTGAGAGAGCGCCGCCGCCAAAGAGAGTGCCACCGCCTCAGAGAGCGCCACCGCCTGAGAGAGCGCCACCGCCTAAGAGAGCGCCACCACCTGAGAGAGTGCCGCCGCCTGAGAGAACGCCGCCACGACCACCTGAGAGAGCGCCGACGCCACCACCTGTGTGAGCGCCACCACCTGTGAGAGCGCCACCGCCTGAGAGAGCGCCACCACCTGAGAGAGCGCTGTCACCTGAGAGAGCGCCGCCACCTGAGAGATCGCCACCGTCTGAGAGTGCGCCGCCACCTGACAGAGTGCCACCGTTTGAGAGTGCGCCACCGCCTGAGAGAGCGCCACCGCCTGAGAGAGCACCACGCCCGTCGAGAGTGCTGCCACCTGAGAGAGCGCCACCGCCTGAGACAGTGCCGCCGCCTGAGAGTGCGCCGCCGCCTGAGAGAGTGCCACCGCCTGAGAGAGCACCACCACCTGAGAGAGCGCCACCGCCTGAGAGAGCGCCGCCGCCTCAGAGAGCGCCACCACCTGAGAGTGCGCTGCTGCCTGAGAGAACGCCACCGCCTGAGAGAGTGCTGCCACCTGAGAGAACGCCACCGCCTGAGAGAGCGCCGCCGCCAGAGAGAGCGCTGCCACCTGAGAGAGCGCCGCCACCTGAGAGAGCGCTGCCACCTGAGAGAGCACCACCGCCTTAGAGAGCGCCACCGCCTGAGAGAGCGCCGCGACCTGAGAGCGCGCAGCCAGTTTAGAGAGCGCCACCTCCTGAGAGAGCGCCGCCGCCTGGGAGAACGCCGCCACGACCACTTGAGAGAGCGCCACCGCTACCACCTGAGAGAGCGCTGCCACTGAGAGAGTGCTGCCTCCTGAGAGAGTGCCACCGCCTGAGAGAGCGCCACCACCTGAGAGAGCGCTGCCACCGGAGAGAGCGCTGCCACCTGAGAGAGCGCCGCCAGTGAGAGAGCCCTGCCGCCTGAGAGAGCGCAGCCGCCTGAGAGAGCGCCACCACCTGAGAGAGTGCCACCTCTTGAGAGAGTGCCACTGCCTGAGAGAGCGCCGCCACCTGGGAGAGCGCCACCGCCTGAGAGAGCGCCACCACCTGAGAGAGTGCCACCTCTTGAGAGAGTGCCACTGCCTGAGAGAGCGCCGCCACCTGGGAGAGCGCCACCGCCTGAGAGAGCGCCGCCGCCAGAGAGAGCGCCACTGCCTGAGAGAGCGCCACCGCCTAAGAGAGCGCCACCACCTGAGAGAGTGCCGACGCCTGAGAGAACGCCGTCACGACCACCTGAGAGAGCGCCGACGCCACCACCTGTGTGAGCGCCACCGCCTGAGAGAGCGCCGCCGCCAAAGAGAGTGCCACCGCCTCAGAGAGCGCCACCGCCTGAGAGAGCGCCACCGCCTAAGAGCGCGCCACCACCTGAGAGAGTGCCGCCGCCTGAGAGAACGCCGCCACGACCACCTGAGAGAGCGCCGACGCCACCACCTGTGTGAGCGCCACCACCTGTGAGAGCGCCACCGCCTGAGAGAGCGCCACCACCTGAGAGAGCGCTGCCACCTGAGAGAGCGCCGCCACCTGAGAGATCGCCACCGTCTGAGAGTGCGCCGCCACCTGACAGAGTGCCACCGTTTGAGAGTGCGCCACCGCCTGAGAGAGCGCCACCGCCTGAGAGAGCACCACGCCCGTCGAGAGTGCTGCCACCTGAGAGAGCGCCACCGCCTGAGACAGTGCCGCCGCCTGAGAGTGCGCCGCCTCCTGAGAGAGTGCCACCGCCTGAGAGAGCACCACCACCTGAGAGAGCGCCACCGCCTGAGAGAGCGCCGCCGCCTCAGAGAGCGCCACCACCTGAGAGTGCGCTGCTGCCTGAGAGAACGCCACCGCCTGAGAGAGTGCTGCCACCTGAGAGAACGCCACCGTCTGAGAGAGCGCCGCCGCCAGAGAGAGTGCCACCACCTGAGAGAGCGCCGCTGCCTGAGAGAACGCCACCGCCTGAGAGAGCACCACCGCCTGAGAGAGCGCCGCCACCAGAGAGAACGCCGCCACGACCACCTGAGAGAGCGCTTCTATCTGAGAGAGCACCGCCACCTGAGAGAGCGCCACCACCTGAGAGTGTGCCACCGCCTGAGAGAGTGCCGCCATCACCTGAGAGAGCGCCACCGCCTGAGAGAGCGCCGCCACCTGAGAGAGTGCCACCGCCTGAGAGAGCTCTGCCACCTGAGAGAGCGCAGCTGCCACCTGAGAGAGCGCCGCCACCTGAGAGAGCGCTGCCACCTGAGAGAGCACCACCGCCTTAGAGAGCGCCACCGCCTGAGAGAGCGCCGCGACCTGAGAGCGCGCGGCCACTTTAGAGAGCGCCACCGCCACCTCCTGAGAGAGCGCCGCCGCCTGGGAGAACGCCGCCACGACCACTTGAGAGAGCGCCACCGCTACCACCTGAGAGAGCGCTGCCACTGAGAGAGTGCTGCCTCCTGAGAGAGTGCCACCGCCTGAGAGAGCGCCACCACCTGAGAGAGCGCTGCCACCGGAGAGAGCGCTGCCACCTGAGAGAGCGCCGCCAGTGAGAGAGCCCTGCCGCCTGAGAGAGCGCAGCCGCCTGAGAGAGCGCCACCACCTGAGAGAGTGCCACCTCTTGAGAGAGTGCCACTGCCTGAGAGAGCGCCGCCACCTGGGAGAGCGCCACCGCCTGAGAGAGCGCCGCCGCCAGAGAGAGCGCCACTGCCTGAGAGAGCGCCACCGCCTAAGAGAGCGCCACCACCTGAGAGAGTGCCGACGCCTGATAGAACGCCGTCACGACCACCTGAGAGAGCGCCGACGCCACCACCTGTGTGAGCGCCACCGCCTGAGAGAGCGCCGCCGCCAAAGAGAGTGCCACCGCCTCAGAGAGCGCCACCGCCTGAGAGAGCGCCACCGCCTAAGAGAGCGCCACCACCTGAGAGAGTGCCGCCGCCTGAGAGAACGCCGCCACGACCACCTGAGAGAGCGCCGACGCCACCACCTGTGTGAGCGCCACCACCTGTGAGAGCGCCACCGCCTGAGAGAGCGCCACCACCTGAGAGAGCGCTGCCACCTGAGAGAGCGCCGCCACCTGAGAGATCGCCACCGTCTGAGAGTGCACCGCCACCTGACAGAGTGCCACCGTTTGAGAGTGCGCCACCGCCTGAGAGAGCGCCACCGCCTGAGAGAGCACCACGCCCGTCGAGAGTGCTGCCACCTGAGAGAGCGCCACCGCCTGAGACAGTGCCGCCGCCTGAGAGTGCGCCGCCGCCTGAGAGAGTGCCACCGCCTGAGAGAGCACCACCGCCTGAGAGAGCACCACCACCTGAGAGAGCGCCACCGCCTGAGAGAGCGCCGCCGCCTCAGAGAGCGCCACCACCTGAGAGTGCGCTGCTGCCTGAGAGAACGCCACCGCCTGAGAGAGTGCTGCCACCTGAGAGAACGCCACCGCCTGAGAGAGCGCCGCCGCCAGAGAGAGCGCTGCCACCTGAGAGAGCGCCGCCACCTGAGAGAGCGCTGCCACCTGAGAGAGCACCACCGCCTTAGAGAGCGCCACCGCCTGAGAGAGCGCCGCGACCTGAGAGCGCGCAGCCAGTTTAGAGAGCGCCACCTCCTGAGAGAGCGCCGCCGCCTGGGAGAACGCCGCCACGACCACTTGAGAGAGCGCCACCGCTACCACCTGAGAGAGCGCTGCCACTGAGAGAGTGCTGCCTCCTGAGAGAGTGCCACCGCCTGAGAGAGCGCCACCACCTGAGAGAGCGCCGCCACCTGAGAGAGCGCTGCCACCGGAGAGAGCGCTGCCACCTGAGAGAGCTCCGCCAGTGAGAGAGCCCTGCCGCCTGAGAGAGCGCAGCCGCCTGAGAGAGCGTCACCACCTGAGAGAGTGCCACCTCTTGAGAGAGTGCCACTGCCTGAGAGAGCGCCGCCACCTGGGAGAGCGCCACCGCCTGAGAGAGCGCCGCCGCCAGAGAGAGCGCCACTGCCTGAGAGAGCGCCACCGCCTAAGAGAGCGCCACCACCTGAGAGAGTGCCGACGCCTGAGAGAACGCCGTCACGACCACCTGAGAGAGCGCCGACGCCACCACCTGTGTGAGCGCCACCGCCTGAGAGAGCGCCGCCGCCAAAGAGAGTGCCACCGCCTCAGAGAGCGCCACCGCCTGAGAGAGCGCCACCGCCTAAGAGCGCGCCACCACCTGAGAGAGTGCCGCCGCCTGAGAGAACGCCGCCACGACCACCTGAGAGAGCGCCGACGCCACCACCTGTGTGAGCGCCACCACCTGTGAGAGCGCCACCGCCTGAGAGAGCGCCACCACCTGAGAGAGCGCTGCCACCTGAGAGAGCGCCGCCACCTGAGAGATCGCCACCGTCTGAGAGTGCGCCGCCACCTGACAGAGTGCCACCGTTTGAGAGTGCGCCACCGCCTGAGAGAGCGCCACCGCCTGAGAGAGCACCACGCCCGTCGAGAGTGCTGCCACCTGAGAGAGCGCCACCGCCTGAGACAGTGCCGCCGCCTGAGAGTGCGCCGCCGCCTGAGAGAGTGCCACCGCCTGAGAGAGCACCACCACCTGAGAGAGCGCCACCGCCTGAGAGAGCGCCGCCGCCTCAGAGAGCGCCACCACCTGAGAGTGCGCTGCTGCCTGAGAGAACGCCACCGCCTGAGAGAGTGCTGCCACCTGAGAGAACGCCACCGTCTGAGAGAGCGCCGCCGCCAGAGAGAGTGCCACCACCTGAGAGAGCGCCGCTGCCTGAGAGAACGCCACCGCCTGAGAGAGCACCACCGCCTGAGAGAGCGCCGCCACCAGAGAGAACGCCGCCACGACCACCTGAGAGAGCGCTTCTATCTGAGAGAGCACCGCCACCTGAGAGAGCGCCACCACCTGAGAGTGTGCCACCGCCTGAGAGAGTGCCGCCATCACCTGAGAGAGCGCCACCGCCTGAGAGAGCGCCGCCACCTGAGAGAGTGCCACCGCCTGAGAGAGCTCTGCCACCTGAGAGAGCGCAGCTGCCGCCTGAGAGAGCGCTGCCACCACCACCTGAGAGAGTGCCACCGCCACCACCTGAGAGAGCGCCACCATCTGAGAGAGCGCCACCACCTGAGAGAGCGGCGCCACCTGAGAGAGCGCCGGCGCCGCCGCTGCCTAAGAGAGCGCCTCCGCCTGAGATAGCGCCGCCGCCACCGCCTCAGAGAGCGCACTAAAAGGAATCGAACTGCCCATCACTGCTCCGCACCACTACCAGGCACAGTTAGGAGATCACCGATTCACTTATTGTCCGCCCATCGACCACGATTGACGGTAGCTCAAAAAGATTGTGCTTAAATGAAGACGAAATAAATAAAGAAACAAAAAACGAAATAAATAAATAAATAAAAACGAAATAAAAAACGGAATAAATAAATAAATAAAAAAACTAAATAAATAGATCAATTATTAAATATATTTCAGTTTCTACATATTTATGTATTTATTTCATTTTATATTTATTTATTTATTCATTTATGTTTTAATTTTGGCACAAATTATCCTCCATAATTATCCTCCATAATCAAATGTTTACATTTTACAGATAGAAGACTGAGATGGACCAGTGGCTGTGCTACAACCGCGAGCCGTCACGGAACCGGTGGGATGATGGGCTGGAGGATCTCCTCAGTGGCCTGGAGGATCAAGGCTGGTGCCTTGCCCACGGGGTGTTCGGGCACCAAGTGGCGTGTTGTTCCTTCCAGGAGGAAGGGGACCTACTGCCTGCCCGAAAACAAAAGCAGAGGAGACTCGACCGTTCCCGGAGGTTAACGAGGGAGCCTGGACCATCTCCAGTATGTGAGATGGAAGACCAGCCGCCGGCGCCTCCTGAGAGAGCGCCTCCGCCACCTGAAAGAGCGCCGCCACCTGAGAGGGCGCCACCGCCACCTGAGAGAGCGCCGCCACCTGAGAGAGCGCCGCCGCCACCTGAGAGAGCGCCGCCGCCTGAGAGAGCGCCACCACCTGAGAGAGCGCTGCCGCCTGAGAGAGCGCTGCCACCTGAGAGAGCACCACCACCTGAGAGAGCACCACCGCCTGAGAGAGCACCGCCACCTGAGAGAGCGCGGCCGTGTGAGAGAGCGCGGCCGCCTGAGAGAGCGCGGCCGCCTGAGAGAGCGCCGCCGCCTGAGAGAGCGCCGCCGCCTGAGAGAGCACCGCCGCCTGAGAAAGCACCGCCTCCTGAGAGAGAGCGCCGCTGCCACCTGAGAGAGCGTCGCTGCCTGAGAGAGCGTCGCCGCCTGAGAGAGCACTGCCGCCTGAGAGAGCGCCGCTGCCGCCTGAGAGAGCGCTGCTGCCGCCTGAGAGAGCGGCGCCACCTGAGAGAGCGCCGCCACCTGAGAGAGCGCCGCCTCCTGAGAGAGCGCCGCCGCCTGAGAGAGTGCCGACACCTGAGAGAGCGCCGACACCTGAGAGAGCGCAGCTGCCGCCTGAGAGAGCGCCGCCGCCTGAGAGAGCGCCGCCGCCAGAGAGAGTGCAGCCGCTGACGCCTGAGAGAGCGCCGCCTGAGGGAGAACCCTTGTTGCGTGAGAGAGCCCCTGATACTGGGGTGCAGAGAGTTATTCAGGCCAGAGGAGGAAAGCAGATTTCCTTCCGCACAGCACGGCCCGCCAGCCCACCGGCCCACCGGCCCACCCATCAAAGCCCTTAGAGGGAAAACTGGACATGCGGGGAGAGGGTCTGTGTTTCAGGGGTGGAGGTTGCTGATCATAGTCATATGCTGCATGGCGCCCTGTGAACTTTTTGGGGGCAAAAAGGTGGGGGTAATGTAGCGATCCGTGTATTATGTTTGTGTACTGTATTCCCTCTTGATTCCACTGTCTGTATGCTGTTAATACCGCTGTATTACCTGTAGTTGTGGGTTCGCTCTGTCCCTGTGGCTGTGCGAGCTATCCTGCATGCACGGTGCGCTCTGGCCCCTGTCATTAGCTGTTGGTTGTGTGTGCCCATTGGTTATAGTGTGTGGCTGGGAACCAATGGGATAGCTGTTCGCTCCGGCAACCGATTAGCATAAAGGGGGGAGCTAAGTTATAAAAGGGGGGCGTTGCACACTGATTGTGTCGTTCCAGGGCAAGCGGCTAGAGCAGTGAGCTTTGTAGGGTGCTTAGAGTTAACATAAATAAAGAACCTTTGAACCTGAAAGCGGCGTGTTGTCTCCTGTTCTGCCTACTGCGTGAAACGCTACACTATATTATACAATACAATTGTTCTTTCACAGATACTATCGTACCTTGTTCCAAAATCCCGTGGTACATTTTTATAGGGTTCCGTTCTAACAGTATTGTTGCAATAGAAACAAATGGATAATTGAACAGTTTCCAAAGAAGTGGAGGGCAGTATATTAATCAGAGAGTATCAAGCAATATTTTTAAAATACACTGACATCCAGACTTCCCAACAATGCTTGCAGATTTCTCCTTTTTTTTAAATACATATCATACCGCAAATAGTTAACGATTCCTGCTTTTGTATATATTATATGGAAACGTAAGCGCATTAATTAACACTGCCTTTACAAATGTAATGATGATTAAATGGTTTATTTAGAACGCAATGTCGATGTATTCATTATTTGAAAAACATAAATAAAATGGGCATATTACATGTTACGACATTGACGACTTCACATGTGCGGGATCAGTGCATCAACGTGAGGACTTGGAAATTGCGTCACTGTAGTGGTGGAGTTACAAGGGTACCAGGCTTGGGGTGTCAGGCTTGGGGTGTGAGGCATGTGTCGTCCGTCTTGCAAATATACACTATTGGCATAAATCACAATAAGAGGAGGTCTTTATTATCACTGTCACCTGCAGTGCAGGCAGGGTCCATGTGATAGTTTTTGAAAGTCAGTCTCCATGCATGCAGGGTTCACGTGATAAGTTTGAAAGTCAGTCTCCATGCATGCAGGGTCCACGTGATACATTTGAAAACTCAGGGTCTCCAGGTATTTTCAATTTGAGCCTGCAGGCATAGATCAGGCTTGAGTAGATGGGTTACAACAATGGAGAGCTGCATGCCCATCTTCTGTCTCACTGTCCTGCTTCTGCACTCACCAGCCAGTAAGTTCCACGCTGTTATTTCTTTACAGCTTTTTAATGAAGTCGGTCATTTATTCTGAGACAGGGAGTCCGGTTCAGTTGTCCAGGGACTGAGTGACTTGGTGGGTAGAACTGCCCATTAGGATGCTTTCCTTTCAAGGCTGTTTTTATTGATTGATTTATTGAGTTTGTTAACTGGGATAGAACTGTAGAGGTATAGATTCTGGAGGCTGGGTTCCACCTGCAAACCTGCCTAAACCCAGCCTAGGTGAGGGGATACTGGTGTTCAGGTGGACACAGCAACTTCTCAATGCAGTAAAATGGGATCTAAAATACTGAGTATATATTGTGCAAGTTAAATTTGTTTCACTGTAAAGAAAGTCCCTGCTCAAGCACAGTGTATTTCCAGCTGTGTTAAAAATTGAATTGTAACATTGAGACCAATTTGTTTATGCTGAATTGTATCTGATGCCCCTGTAATTGAAGTGGTCTATTATTAAGTTGTATTTATTATTATTATTATTATTATTATTATTATTATTATTATTATTATTATTATTATTATTATTATTATTATTTATTTATTTATTTATTTATTTATTTATTTATTTATTTTACATGGTGAATGATCATTTTATTATAAACTTCAGTGTTTTACAGTCTTATTATTCACGATGTTGGCGCACGACCCGTCTACATTATGTCTTATGGTGTTCATTTGTATATCTTGTATTGATGTAATTTTTTCACTGCTGCTTCCTAAAATTGTCGCTTTTGTGTATTGATTTGTTTTGTTAATGGAGTTGCATCCAAGTGAGATTTGTCTGATTTGTAACATTTTGAAGTCAATCAAAAGCGTGTGATCAGATATAGTACTGCAGCGGAAAAAAAACAGGGCTCCTCTGCTCATGTTTGCCTATGCCCTGGTTATTCAGTGTGTGTTTGTGATTGATAGATAGATGTTTAATTTTATGACGGACAATGTCAAGTTTAATTGACACGCTGGATAAGATAAAAAAAAATGTTTTAAGGGATCTTACACATCCATCTAATTACGTAATTCTCTCTTTCAAATCTGGCATGTGTAATGTGCAGTGTAATCTTGTGTGCTTGTATATCAGTGATCTCGGAGCTGCTGGTTTTATTCACCCAGGTGCAGATGTTGGGTTTATTTCTAGCAGAGAGCTGTGTCAGGGTTCTTAATCATCAATGTGGAAGAATAATATTGGAAATGTACAGGGAAATGTGAAAATGATTTAACAAAAATTATTTAAACATTATACTGTCTTGGAAAAACACAAAATAGTCCTGGTGCTGATGGGTCTATCAGATCTCTCTGTCATTTGTTAACATGATACTTTATTTATCAAATAACCACGTCCATGGGTAAATGTATGAAGTAATCAGAAAATGTATAAAGTTACCGGCTGCTGGATCGGTTTATAAAATGACAGAGGAAATGTTGGTTAATAGAGTGTAAATATATAAAGATAAAACGTCAGGTAGGCGAGGTTGTGTAAAGAGATATTTCTGCTGGTATTAAGGTTTGATTTCTCTCAAATCAGCAATACGAGGGAAGATGAAATAATCTTTACTTCATTGATTCTATTTTCTTTTTTTAAATCACATTATACTATTTTTAAAATATCCCCAAATATAAATATGAATATTTCCCAATATACTCTTATTTTTCCAGTCATAGTTTTGTTTTCAGCATTTAAAATATGGTAAGAATCTAATGTTACTGCTGATAACTTTCTGCATCGTTGTTTGTTTCTACACACAGCAGCTCCTTTCTACCTGAACAATATGCGTGTTATAACAACAGTATATGAGCAGGGAACTGTTTAGTATAAGTTACTGCTTAATCAAAACTAACAATAATAATAATAATAATAATAATAATAATAATAATAATAATAATAATAATAATAATAATAATAATAGCAGCAGATAAATATACCTGTATAATAATCTCTGTCTCTCATAATGTAAATGCAGTTTCACAGATCCACAACAGATTTAATCTATAAATGACTGAATAAGGTTGACTTCGTCACATAATTAAAATTAAAATTAATAAATAAATAAATACATTAAAAAAAAACCCTAGTTGAAAATCGCTTGCATGTCCAGGTGTCTTTGTTAATCAACCTCAAAGAATGCTTTCTATTTTAATCGTAACTGCACGATTTTGTATTTGTATATGTGAAGTCAACCTTATTCAATTATTATTATTATTATTATTATTATTATTATTATTATTATTATTATTATTTCATGTTATGCTACATTGTGTTTCCTTGCTGGCCCTGGGTGTGTCAGGGTATTACAGTGCAAATGCATTTAGGGGCAATAGGAAAAGTAAAATAGCGCAGTTTATTTTGAATGTTTATTTTCCTAAGAAAAGCAAAACACTATAAAAGACTTTTTTTGCTGCACTTCATTCAAACAATGTCTGAAGAAGAAAATAAATCCTACATTTGGAACATTCCAGTATTGAAATAAAATAAAGAAATATACTATATCTATAAACACTAACAATTAATATTTCAGCTAAATATCTTTATATGAAATGTGTTTCATACAACAAGCAGTCAGTCAGCAATGGAGCATTTGTAAAACATATTACAGAGATCCATCCACAGCTATTAAACACTCAACAGTGCTGAATTAAGGAATACAAAAATAAATAAATAAATAAATGAGGATGCTTTCGATTAGAAGTCTTTGTTTGGACTTAAGACATTGAAAAGGCTTCTAGTCGAAACATTTCTTATTGAATTCTAGTTTCTTTCAGTATTGCTTTGTTACAGAATGTGTAGCATCATATAGTGCAGGTGCTCTCAAACCCGCTCCTCGGGACCCCAGTGTCTTCTGGTCTTCCTTCCGAGCTCTCAGCTACTTCACTAAACCCTTAACTGAACTAATAATTCACTTAATGAGGCCGTTTTAATTGTGTTCAGTTATTAAACACATGGAGATTTCAAGTTAGCTTAAATTCTACAACTTTTTAGGAGCTGAGAATAATTAAAAAGGTCTAATTAAGCAAATTATAAGTTGAATTAAGCGTTTGTAGTTAAGTAATTGAGAGCTCAGTTGGAATGAAAACCAGAAGACACATGGGGTCCAGAGGACCGGGTTTGAGAAGCCCTGCAAGAGTGTCTAGAGAAACCTGTCTAACCTGGCATCGCATAGGACCAGAAAAGTGTGCTGCCCAATACAGTGTGCTGCTTGATAGAGGGAGCTGCTGTGAAATGGAGTAATGTACCTGAAAAAGGTATAAATGACAAACTAAGTTAACACTTTGAAAATCTGTAGGAGTTCTGTTGACGTAGGACTATACCCTGAAATTCTAAATTTACAAAATTACTTTTATATCATGCAGTAGTTGGTAAACCAGGTAAACTTCTTTTTCTGGGACCCTAAAAAATGATGCCGATACAGAATGCTGGTGTGTAGAGGGGCAGCATTAGACAGGGTTTACTGTGTATTTGGTTATTGCCTCCTAAATAATTAAAATGCAATAAAAAGTAAAAAAAAAATAAATAAAAAATCAATGTATTTTGTTAAACTTGTATAGTGTTCTGGTTGGGTTCTGTTCCACTTGTATAGTGTTCTGGTTGTGTTCCGTTCCACTTCTGTAGTGTTCTGGTTGTGTTCCGTTCCACTTGTATAGTGTTCTGATTGTGTTCCGTTCCACTTGTGTAGTGTTCTGGTTGTGTTCCATTCCACTTGTGTAGTGTTCTGGTTGTGTTCCGTTCCACTTGTGTAGTGTTCTGATTGTGTTCCGTTCCACTTGTGTAGTGTTCTGGTTGTGTTCCGTTCCACTTGTGTAGTGTTCTGGTTGTGTTCCGTTCCACTTGTGTAGTGTTCTGATTGTGTTCCATTCCACTTGTATAGTGTTCTGGTTGTGTTCTGTTCCACTTGTGTAGTGTTCTGGTTGTGTTCCGTTCCACTTGTATAGTGTTCTGGTTGTGTTCTGTTCCACTTGTATAGTCTTCTGGTTGTGTTCCGTTCCACTTGTATAGTGTTCTGGTTGTGTTCTGTTCCACTTGTGTAGTGCTCTGGTTGTGTTCCATGTTGGTCGGTGATGTTCCTAATAACTGCACACTTGGGTGGGCTGTGAGGCACGAGGAGTGGCTTATTGCTGTTATAACACGACTCTCGTGTTTATTCTACAAAAAGAAAACTAAAAGAAACTCTTGATTTGAAACTTGAAATCTAAATGTGTTCCATGTATCCTTAACATTGTCGGGAAGAACTTGATACCCCTGCATTGTGAATATATGTGTGGAGAAGATCATTTATGTGTTTATTATAGTGTCGTTTGAATGTATTAAGAAATGAATAAATAAAGCTGCTGACTTGCATGTTGTACACAGATGGGTATGGAAAGTTGATGTCTGGTATTTCTGTTTCCATTACTCAGTAATTGCGCTCTGCACTTTACATTTTGTAGCATTCAAAAGCAATGCCATGGGATGTTACTCATTCTACACAATACTGCTCACTGCATTTTGTAATGCGCGCTGCTGTGTAATTCTAATGACATGATGCTTAATAAATAGTTTTGAAAAAATCCCATACAGTTGATAAAAATTAGAAATACGTTGATGTAACAACATCACTGTTCTGGGCATTGTAGAGCTTCTTGTACCATTGCTGCCTTTTATTCTGTCATTCACTTTGCTTCTTTGGACCAAGAGTAACACCTCCGTGTCATTAAGCACTACAGTGTCCTCAGAAACAGCCCTTATTGCTGTATTATTGATGCTAAACGCCTGGGCGGAACATTAACTAGGTATCTACAAAGAGCCTCTCAAATATTCTGAACAGGCTTCTAAATATACAAATAAAACTACTAGAACAAACAGAACCATAATTATGAGTTCCAGATATGAAGCATCAAATACATGTCAGTTACATTTCCTATAATAGTAAGCTTGTATTTCTCATATTGAATAATTATATATGATGTATGCATGCTTATCAGGGTTGTGCTACGTTTCTAGAAAAGTTTAATATTTCTCAGGTACTTTACCTGCTGTAGTGTTATCTCAGAGACTTGGTGGAAACTCTTCTTAGCACACGTCTTATGCAGCGTGTGAACATCATGAAAACATTTCTATACATGAAATATATATAGAGGAGTTTTACTGCTGATGTTTACTTGGGAAGCTCTGTGATATGGAGAATAATACAACTCCATGCAGTGTAAACAGTGTGTGATTATAAACTCGTGTTCTCTTGTGGCAGGGCCTGTGCAGACTCCCTTCTCTGATTCCCTTTTCTCTTTTTAAAGGCGGTGATGATCTGAGGCTGGTGAATGGAGGCAGGCCCTGTGCTGGGAGAGTGGAGATTCTTCATGAGGGACAGTGGGGGACAGTTTGTAGTGGTGGCTGGGATATAGAGGATGCAGGAGTTGTGTGTAAACAGCTGGGCTGTGGATCTGCTGTATCAGCACCAGGCGGGGCTCACTTTGGAGAAGGTTCTGGAACCATCTTGCTGGCGCTTTTTTCCTGCAGCGGCTCTCACTCTGCTCTGCGGAATTGTAGGTCATGGGGATGGGGTGTGACCTCTTTCTGCACTCACGCCTTGGACGCTGGAGTGATCTGTTCAGGTAAGAGACACACATTCCATCACGGAAACACTTACTGAATATACAGGGGTCAAACAAACAGAATCACCTGCCCTCTGTAGCACTCCTCCAATGTGCAGCTCATCACACTGATTTATGTGTCATACAAGTGAAATCCCAGACACATATTCAATAAGTCTCACTTGTGTTGCGTGCAAAATCACCACCTCGCTTGATTTTGATGACGTTATAGATGATTTTGTGTCTTAAAAAGCAGAAAAGAAGCCACTTTAAAGTGTATTTGGTGCTGCGGTGCCGATGCGGGGACCAGAATAGTCCTGTACTGGAGTTATAAAACACATCTAGCAAGCCAGGCCATGTAAACAAAGCAACCACTTCTACAGTAAAGCACGTATCAGCAGTGCAGTGTTCGTATGCTGTTGTGTTTTTACATTAGTATTCACTTGTTTTAGTAATTGTGTTCCCAAGTCTCTATGTTTGTGGGTGTGGTCTGTTTCCTGTCAGAATCCGCGTTTGCCTGGGAGAGGCGGGGGCTCAGGATATCAAATTTGCTTTCAATATGTTTAATCGAAACCAAACTTTGTCGTGGACCTGTGTTTCAGTTTTGGAACCTGTACATGTTAAAAAATAGAAGTCTCACATTTTTAATGGGACGACAACGTGGATTAAAGCTGTCTACGGTCCCTGCTTCACATTCGACCTGGTGTCTCTTTTTGTTCAATACATTGGGAAACGTGGTTATCAAGCTCCTCTACAGGATTAGAAGTAGGCTTCGGGGTATATTTTTAAATGTATTTAGCACACTGTCTTCCCTGGGACTGTTTTTGTCAGGTTCGCTGAGTCGTTCAGTTCAGCACATGCGTGAAAGTTTCATCAAAATGAATTCATCATAATGCAGCATAATTCACAGATTCTGATCAAAACCTTGAATGCTATCCTAAACACTTGTGAGAAAAGAAAAGTTTACTCTGCAAATTAAAAAAATTGTATAATAATACTTGGTAAACCAGCCGTGCGTTCAATAGCAGAGCGCTCTCTAGTGGCGCCGTGTAACCTATGTTAGCAGTTATTGGACGGTCTGTTAGGAGCGATCAGTTTCACAATAGCACCCAATACATCGCGGTTTATTAAAACAGTGTATATATATATATATATATATATATATATATATATATATATATATATATATATATATATATATATATATATATATATATATATATATATATATATATATATATATATATATATGAATACCGTATTTCTTAGAATTTAAGACGCACTTTTTAAACCTTTTTTTATTTTAAAAAATAGCCTGTGTCTTAAATTCGAGAACAGTACAGGGGTGTAGCTAGGATTAGATTTTTACTGAGGCAAAAAAACAAAAAGTTGAACAAACCTCTTGCAGATCCATTCCTAGATGTGAATACCAAGCCTACCTCTAATAGTCACACAGCAGCCTCTGGGCTGAACTGATTCAGTAAGCCCTGCTGTTTTATTCCAGAGCCAGCAGAGCTGAGGCTAGCTGGAAGCTCAAGTCCCTGCTCCGGACGGGTGGATGTGCGGTTCGAGGGGTCCTGGGGGACAGTCTGCGATGACTCCTGGGACCTGAAGGATGCCCAGGTGGTCTGCAGACAACTAGGCTGTGGGGCAGCAGAGAGCACGGGGCGGGGTGAGGCTACGTTTGGACAAGGGAACGGCACCATCTGGCTGGACGAGGTGAACTGCAGGGGCAGCGAGATGCACCCGTGGGACTGCCGGCACTCTCCACTGGGACACAATGAATGCTACCACAAAGAGGACGCATGGGTTACCTGTGCAGGTGAGAGAGGGGGTTATCTGAGCAGGGGAGATGGGGAATTAGCTGTACTGGGGAGATGCTCTGTTGTGTTTGGCAGGGAGTACTTGCTTACATTGCAAATATTAACAGTCATTTCATTTTGTTTTACAGGTGTTCCAACTATCAGCTCTAAATTGAAAACAGGTAAAAGCAGCACCTTTTAAACTTCACAGACACTACTGTCTTATACACATAAACACAAAAGCACAGCTCTAGGGGGAAATGTTTCTTATTGTGTAGCGATCTGAATTTGGGAGTCGTGTGGATAAACGAAGGGAGGCCTCAGTTAGGGCTTTCCTATGTAAGCAATGTGAATACAGCTTTTTTGCTTTATTTACAGTACAGTACCCAACTGTTTACAGAAGTGTCTGTCTGTCCTCCTCTCCAACAGAAGCCTCTCCATCCAGGCTGCAGCCACAGAGAGACATGACCATCCCATTGATAGCCTGCATCGTGCTGGGAGCTCTGCTCTTTGTGGTGTTGGTCCTGTTAGCCGGGCAGCTGCAGCACAACAGGATGCTGAGGAGAGGTAGGGAACAAATCCCTTTAAAGAGACGCGAGCTCAGGATGGTGACACACTCAGGTCCTAGTGCGCTGTTCTAGGATTGTATTCAGTAATGCCCTACACCAGCATTTTAAATCTGCAGTGCTTTCCAGATAACACAAATGCACTACCCAGATCCTTTATAGTAGCGGTCATTGTTTTGTGCATCTCAGATGACAATTTATAAATCATTCTCTTTTATTAATGATCTGGTTAGAGAAAAAGCTTGTATTGACCCACATGTGCGATACCAGCCTGCTGCGGTAGAGGCAGCAGAGGACACAATCTTGACAAGTTCTGTCATTAATTAAAGAGCTGTTAAAATGGCAGTTTTAAATAAAGAAACTAAATGGTGTTCTTGGCTCCAGAGTGGCGCATCCAGTAAAGGCGCTCCGCGCAGAGTGCAGGATGTACCCTATAGCCTGGAGATCGCAGGTTCGAATCCAGGCTATGTCACAGCCGACCGTGACCGGGAGTTCCTAGGGGGCGGCGCACAATTGGCTGAGCGCTGCCCGGGTAGGGAGGGCTTAGGTCGGCAGGGGAATCCACGGCTCACCGCGCATCAGCAACCCCTGTGGCCGATAGGGCGCCTGTGGCTCTGCAGCGGAGCCGCCAGATCTGTGTTGCCCTCCGGCACTATAGGTCTGGTGGCATTGCTGTGGATCTGCAGTGCGAAAAATGACGGCTTGGCAGGAGCAGGTTTCGGAGGACGCGTGTTCCAGCCGCCGTTTCCCGAGTCGGCGGGGGGGTTGCGAGCGGTGAGCCGAGGATACAGATAATAATTGGGCATGCTAAATTGGGGAGAAAACCGGGTAAAAAAAATTGGCGACGACTAAATTTAAAAAGAAAAAGAAAAAAAAAAAAAGAAATGGTGTTCTTGAATTGTGGATCACTGAAGGCTATACTGTTCAGTAGAGTGTGTGCAGAGCTGTGTCACTGTGAATGAGAGCCTGGTTCCTCCCATAGGGATTGCTGAGGAGGAGCTTGACCCCTTCCATGAAGCCGTTTACGAGGAGATTGAGTACAAACTGGCCAGACAGGGAACCTATGATGCGTCCAGGAGAGGTGAGTAAGAGGGGAGGGGGAGTGGAGAAAGAGAGAGCCGACACCCACATCACACTGTCACACAATCCACAAACATGACTCAAAGCAGCAGGCTTGTAAACATCTCATCACAGGAAACACTACAAAGAGTGGGAGACAGACAGGAACAGAGCAGCAAACAGTAGATAATATGTAGTTACTTAGGGTGTAGATCACAAAACCACTGTTTAATTTCCTGTCCTGAATTCAGTAATCCAAACATTGAACAACAGCTACAGTAGTAGTCAGTGTGCAACAAGTAGCAGGTAGTGAATTTGCAGAGTGAAAGCAGGCAGCACTAAACCTGTCTCCTGTTCCAGGGAGTTTCCTTTCTGATGAGCTGCCCTCTGACTACGATGATGTGGAGGACAGTGAGGGGAACCCCATCCCAGGTAAGGGGGGGCTGTGTTACAAACCTATGAAGAAACAATTCTCTCACCTGTATCACCGATTCTGTTCTCTGTCTGGTTTAGGTGAAGCAGTGCTCTCTCTGGTCTGTAACACTAATGCTGTTCTCTGTCTCTTTTAGGTGAATCGATGCTCTCTCTGGAAGGAGAGACCCCAGGGTACCATGACGATGTCGTCCCTATGAACAGTAACCCAGAAGATTTATCAGGTGAGTTCTAGCAGACAAGCGTAGAGTAGCCCTGCACCAAACCCAGTCTGGGAGAAAGTAAATGTATTCAATCAGGTTCCTAATTTAGCTCACGTTTGTCAAACACTCAGTAACTGCATATTGTTTATGCAGGTAAGTCCCAGGACTGTGCAACATCCCCCGCCATGCCCATTGAGCAGTAGAGTGGGTTTGATTCTAGGGTGCCAAGTAGTTTTTCTGCATTTGATGGGTCAGTCTTAATGTTATGTAAACAGTTTTATTTAGCACTGTGAACCCTGTAACTCTGTTAGTGGACAATAGGAGGGAGTTAATATGCTGAGGGTGAAAGCAGGTCAAACCCCAGAGCTAACCTTGATTCCTGTTCCTAGGGAGTTTCCATTCTGACGAACTTCCCTCTGGCTACTATGATGTGGAGGACAGTGAGGGGAACCCCATCCAAGGTAAGGGGGACTGGAGTGTACTGTGGGGAGGGATTGGGATGGCCCCTCAGATATCCTGCCACGCTTCAGCAAAGCACACCCTACTGCCCCAGGAGCAGCACGCTGTGGGGGAGCCTGTAACTGCCCCACTCCCACCTCTTCCAGCAGGTGTCATTACCAGGCAGTGGAATTCTGAATCTCTCAGAAAACACCCATGGCACATTAATCACACCCATTGCTTAAACCAATCCCTGACCCCAGATCTGTGTGAACCCTCCCACTGTGTAAACCCAACCAGTCCCTGATTGTGTGTGTCTCTCTTTGTCAGGTTTTCCCCTCACTTCTAGAGCTGTAAGAGCGCCATTAACTGTAAACCTGCCAGACAGTCTCACTGCAGTTCCAGCCTTCCTCTGGGATTTCACTGTGAAACTCCATTGGCTGAATATTTAACAGGCTTCTCATAAAAGTGCTTCATGTAAAAAATGAATGTTGTTGCCCTTTATGCTGCAAAATTGCATCTTGTTACAAACAAGCTGTTTACATCAAATTAGCAAACATATCTCGAATGCTATTTAAACTTTGAAAGAAATTATATTTTCCCTAGAACAATAAATCGTTGATTTCTCAAAGATCAGTATTATGTTAAAAAAAATCCACTGGTTTTGGCAACTAAAATAACTGAAACAGTTCAGAAATGTAACTAATGGCCAGTGGGTGGGTGTTTTCAATGTTTTGGGGGAACACATTGTTATAACAATGATTTATGTATCTCCCACCTCCATCACCCATCACAATTATGAAGGTATAAGCCTACACAGATTTACAAATGTATCCAATAATTTTTTCACAACTTATAAGGTTATAATGTGGACAGGAAAATAGGTTGTCAGTCTGCTATAAGAAATTCTAAATGGTAGAGAAAGACATAAGAATATATCTGGCATCTTATTAAAACCAGGAAACGTATTTTAATTCAATATTGCCAAAATGTTGCTGTTATATGTTACTGTGAAATTCCCCATTAGTTGATTCTGACTCTGTTAAGGTGTAGCTGGGGAGTAATTAGATACCAGTGTCTGGGAATAGTGCATTCAAATTATTAAAAATAAATAAATATTGTCTGAATAAAAAGTAATCGGTATATTTTGTATCCTTTTTTCTAGCAATGTCTCTCCTTGACTGGCTTTCTTTTAAATCCAGTCCATAGTCTTTAAATACAGATTGTGTTTTAATAGGGGTCTGTGTTACCTCTTTCAGCCTGTAATTGTGGTGGTGTGCAGTGTTAAAAGGGATCTGGTTTCAAAATGGATTGTTTTGAAAGTCTATAGTAAAGTTTGTACTTTGAAAATGTTCTGTGACCCAGTTTGTAATTCATCTGGAGGTTGTTATACAGAATAAATACACCTTTAAATGTGTTTATTTTATTATTTTAATATGTCTGTTCTGCTTTAATGTACCCTTTCTACGTGTATAGTATTTCTTGCAGAGTTTGCAATGGCTTGAAGGCTGTATTAGTCTGTTTTTAAACAATAAAACATCACATTTAAACATCTGGCTGACACCATGTGTTTTTATTGTAAAATGTTTTCATGTAATTGATTAAAAAAAACTGTTGTAATGATGAAAAATTAGCAGACATGAGAAATGTGGATAAACAGATGTAGTTTTTAAAATGATATCACATTGTCGTTTTAAAAAAAGAATACAGCCAAAATGTTTCAGACAAGGAAATATTTATTATCTCAAGAAAACATACCAGAAACAGAAAGTTTCTTGGCAGGTAATGTACTTTTTTCTACAACATATGAGGCTTGATCCATAAAATCTAGCAAGAGTCTAAGCAACTTTTAAAAGTTTGGGCACATTTTTCAAACAGCTGCAAATTGAAATTGGGAACTAAATCGTAAGTTCTGGACATTGATAAGATTGCTGCTGGCTTTTATAGTTCAGGCCCTCTGTTAAAAAAGTCAAAGAAAGTATAAAGTACAACACGATATAAGATCACATTGAAACGCATTGTACTTTCCTGCCTTCTTCAGTATCGTTTGAAATTAATTTCATTGTAATGAATATATAGTACTTCTCCACACCCCCAAGGGGTTTCACCAAAGCTGACGTTGCTAAAACTGGAAATCCCCCCCCCCCCCCAGAAAAAAAGTTACCTGGTTGAACATGGGCTTTAGTTTCTTATAATTTTGTCTCTGGGTTTGTGTTTTAAATAGTGGATGAATAACCGTAGTGGTAACATTCATGGCTTACTATACAGCTGCCCTTGTGCTGTTATTATCTTACAAAAGCACTGCATTGTCATTACAGATCATTTGTTAAGGGACGCCATGGACCATTTTCAATTCAAACATGGGAAAAGCATAGTGAAGTGCAAAATGAATGCACGTGCGATTTTGGTGCAGTCTGCTTTCCGTTCCAACAGCATTTTGAAACTGATACTTAGAGGAATGATCGCTGGGCACCTCCCCAAAAAAGCACCAGCAGTCGCGTGGGATCAATGCATCTTTTAAATCCCAGGAAGGAGTCATTTGTGAACTGTTCCCTTTGCAGGACCTACGATGCGTTTTCTACGTTTTACCTGGGATCGGATGGACTCATTCACTGTCACAAGGTAGACAAGGTGGGTGCTGCTGTCTCTCTAGATGCATATATAGAGTTGATAACAGAGACGATTGAATAAAGATCATTTCTAGATTACCTATTACACATCTGGCCAAACGCTTTGCATCACCTAGAATTTCAGAATTGAGTCTTCAATAATATATATATATATATATATATATATTGTAGCGAGCACAGGGATGAATGGAGACACGCACACAATAGCTCTTTTAGGTAATGCAGTTTATTAAGCAGCTAACAGCAAGTCAGCGCCAACCAACCAAACACGCACACACAGCCCTTCCCCACCCCAGAGCACTACTCTGCCTCTCAGGGTGACATTCACATACTTAACAAACAACACCGGAAGGGTAATAACAATTACAGGGAAATGCATAGAACAGTACTGGAACTTTTACAATAACAAACAAATAAACACAACAACAATAATTCCGTTTCTCCCCTACCATAGTTCGTACTCCCAGCATCCTCTGCTGCACATTAACCAAATGTAGGGGACTGGCTCCGGGCACAGCGCCCTATTCGCCGACAGGTGGCAACGGCGAGTCAGTCCAGCCGTGCCCGTTACACAGCCCCCATCTTAGGGCCGAACGTCCCGTCGGCCCAACACTTAATGTCTCACAAAGTCAGAGAGTCACCACCCGGGGGTGGTCGACGGCTACGCTGGCCGCGCTGGAGCACAGGTGCAGTGGGCTGGGAGTCAGCTGGAGCCGGAATGCTCCTACCTGGGCCACCAGCTGGTGAACTATTCGGTTGTTGCAAGGGGGAAGCGCTTTCCCTGTGCTGGGAGCTGGCCTCCGGGCTGGCTGCAGGGACAACCGAGTTTGTTCCGGGGCGGTAGGGGACCAAGCGGTCTTGGTGGAGCACAACCGCCCGGCTACGGGTCCGCAGCCGCACTCGATAAGTCACCTCGGAGAGCCTCTCCAGAACAACACAGGGGCCCTCCCAGTTACTGGCCAGCTTGGGGCAGAGTCCCTTTCTTCGCCGGGGGCAGTGAACCCAGACCTGCTCCCCAGCTTGAAATCCCCGGCCCTTGCAGTGAGTATCGTATGCCCGTTTCTGACGCTGGCCAGCCGAGGTGAGGTGCTTCCGAGCGTAAGCATGGGCAGTGTCCAATCGGTCCTGTAGCTGCTGGAGGTATTCCGGGCCGGCAGGTTCCGGAGTGTGGAGCTGAGGTGGCCGGCCGAACACAAGGTCCACTGGGGTGCGGAGCTCTCTCCCAAACATAAGAGCCGCTGGCGTGCACCCTGTAGATTCATGCACTGCAGTCTGGTAGGCCATTAGGACCAAGGGCAAGCATTGATCCCAGTCACGCTGGTGCTGGGAGGTCCACATGGTCAGCTGGTTGGCAAGGGTGCGGTTAAACCGCTCCACCAATCCATCGCTCTGTGAGTGTAGTGGGGTCGTCCTGGTTTTCTTAATACCCAGCCACCTGCACACCTCACCAAACACCTGCGCTTCAAAGTTACGCCCCTGGTCACTGTGTAGCTCCTCGGGAACCCCAAACCGGCAGAACATGCCTTCCAGCAGTGCCTCCGCGCAGGTAGTCGCGCTCTGATCGGGGACTGCGTACGCCTCAGGCCATTTAGTAAAGTAATCCATGGCCACCAGGACGTACCGGTTGCCCCCCTCCGTCCGTGGAAACGGCCCTAAGATGTCCACACCGACTCGCTCTAATGGTGCCCCCACCTGGTACTGCTGGAGCGGGGCATGAGAGCGGTCCAAGGGGCCCTTCCGGGCAGTGCACTGGTCACAGCGTCGCACATAAGTCTCCACATCACGTCGGCACCGTCCCCAATAGAACCGCTCCCGAAGCCGACCCAGGGTCTTGGCAACGCCGAAGTGTCCAGTGGCTGGTCCGCCATGCACGGCTCGCAGGACGGTCTCTCGGAGAGCTTGAGGAACCACCGCTTGTAACCGCTTGCGCCCTGTCGCAGGGTCTGTCCAGGCACGGTACAGCACACTTTCCCGGAGGCTCAAACATTCCCATTGCGCCAACAGCGCTTTTACCTCCGGGGAGAGGGCTGACACCGCACGTCTGGCTGGGCGCTGACCCGCCGATAACCAGCGGATCAGCGGTGCCAGCTCAGCGTCCAGACCCTGCTGACGCTGGATCTCCCCCGCTGGCAACTCAAGGGGGGTCTCCACAGCTACAGTGGCAGCACTTACTCGCTCCTCCAAGGACCGCTGTGCCTCTCGCTCCTCCATCCGATGGCAGTGCTTACAGTCCTCAGAGAAGCAGGGGCGACGGGACAGGGCATCCGCATTATTGTGTAGGCGGCCAGCCCGGTGCTGGACGGAGTAGTCATACCCTTGCAGTGTCTCTATCCAGCGAGCCACCTGTCCTTCGGGCTCGCGGAAGTTGAGCAGCCACCGCAGGGAGGCATGATCTGTGCGCAGCTTGAATCTTCGCCTGTAGAGATAGGGACGGAAGTGGTGCACGGCCCGTACTACAGCCAACAGTTCCCGGCGAGTCACACAATAGTTCCGCTCTGTTTTACTAAGAGCTTGGCTGTAGTACGCGACCACTTGTTCCCCGTCCGGGCCTTCCTGGGCTAGCACTGCTCCGATCCCCACATCGCTCGCGTCCGTGTCCAGGATGAACGGTTTTTGGGGATCAGGGAACGCCAAGACTGGGGCCTTCACAAGGGCCTCTCGCAATTCCCCAAAGGCAGCTGCGCAGTCGGTGTCCCAGCTGAACCGGCCCCCTTTCTCGGTCAGGCGGTGCAGGGGCCTGGCGATCTGAGCAAAGTCCTTCACAAAGCGGCGGTAATAAGACGCCAGGCCCAGAAAGCTACGCACCTCCGTCACAGTCCTGGGGACCGGCCAGTCCTTTACAGCAGTCACTTTAGCAGGGTCTGTGGCAATGCCGTCTGCCCCGACAACGTGCCCGAGGAAGTGTGTTTCTCTTCTCAGCAGGTTGCACTTCCCAGGGTGGAGTTTCAAGCCAGCTCCACGGATGCGCTCGAACACAGTCCGCAAGTTCTGCAGTGCCGCCGAAAAGGTTGTGGCGTGCACCAGTAAGTCATCCAGGTACACAACACAATGGGTCCGTGGAACTCCGGCGAGCACCCGCTCCATCAGGCGCTCGAACGTTGCTGGGGCATTGCACAGTCCAAAGGGCATCACTGAAAACTGCCACAGACCCTGGCCAATGGAGAATGCAGTTTTCTGTCGTGCCTCAGGGGCCAGCTCAACCTGCCAGTATCCGCTGCGCAGGTCGAGGGAGCTGAACCAGCGGGAGCCCGCGATGTAGTCCAGAGCTTCATCGATTCTGGGGAGGGGGTACGAGTCCTTGTGAGTCACTGCATTCAGTTTGCGATAATCCACACAGAACCGCAGTGACCCGTCTTTCTTTTTTACCAGCTGGGCTGGCGCGGCCCAGGGGCTAGCCGACGGTTCAATTACCCCGGCAGCGGCCATTTCCAGAATCATGCCCTCGACCGCTTCCCGCTTTGCCAAGGGCAGCCACCGTGGCCGCTCCCGGATCGGAGCCGCGTCTCCCGTGTTAATGCTGTGCTGAACTAATCCAGTCTGCCCACAGTCCTCTATGTTTGCAGCAAAAATGTCCAAGTACCCCCTTAATAGTTCCCATAACTGGTCCCGCTGGCCCTGAGATAGACCCTCCTTACTCCTCTGCCACAGCGCTTTCACCGCATCAGTTATCCTGCTGTCCTGTGTTCCACCGGTTGTGGTTGCAGGGGGCGGTGAAAGTTCTGCAGGGGAGGGAGCGGAGACAGTTGAAGCCCTTGCAAACTCTGTCGCCGATGTCCTGTCCTCTGCTTCTGGGAGAGGCCGGGTCCTGCCCCCCCGCGTCCGACGAACCTCCCTCGTCTGGCTATGCCGCACGGTGGTTCTGGTCCGGCGTTGCTCCCCTTCCTTCTCCCGACCCGGAATCAGGCGCAGTTGGCTCTGGCCAAGGCACAAGGTTCCCTCAGCCAAGTCGATGGTAGCTCCTACTTTGTTCAGGAGGTCCAGGCCCAGAATGCAGCGATCCTGTATCTCCGCCAGCCAGAATTCGTGTTGGATCGTGCAGTCTCCGAGCTGGATCTCCAGACGCCGTCGTCCCAGCATGGACGCGACCTGGCCGGTGACAGTGCGGAGGCGAACCTTGGTGGGCGTCCAGCCTCCCAGCCATCCGTCACTTTCTCTGGGGAGGACCCCGGGCCGCAGGATGGAGATGGTGGAGCCCGTGTCGACCAAGGCCTTGCACTGCACCCCATTTAGGAGGCAGGGTGCATGCAGACTGTTGCCCTGGCCACCGCGTCGTTCTCATTGTCTCTATGGGTGGGGGAAGGAAGGTGAAGGAGCGGCGGTCCCCCGTTTACGCCGCTCCTTTTTCGTTTCCCGCCGACGACGTCTCTTGTTCAGACGGTACTGGGTGACGGCGGCGGCGGCATTGTGCATGCAGGTGACCCGGGCTTCCGCAGTTCCAGCAGCGCCTTACAGGCGTGGTCTGCCTGACAGCGGCGGTATCCTCGTCTCCATCGCTATCTTCCTTTCCTCTGACCGCGCAGACTTTGGGGATCCGGACTCGCTCGCCCTCCTCGAGCACGGCCTCAATCCTTAGGGCATGGGTTAAAGCCTGCTCTAGGGAGGTTGGGGCAACGAGCCGAACCTGTTGTCTGAGCGCGGTGGAGTTCAGGCCACGGATGAACGCCTCCATCGCCAGGTCTTCTTGTACAGCCGGAGGTAAACCAGGATACCCCCTCCGTGCCAAGTATTTAGTGTCCGCGGCCAGTATCCCGAGTTTCTCGCCACTGGCTCTCTTGCGTGTGGCGAGGCGATCGCGCAGGCTGACGGCTGACTCCACTTGTCCAAAGCGGCGCTGGAGAGCCGTGGATAGGGTATGGAAGTCACAGTGCTCCTCTGGGTCTAAATCGAGTGCTGCCACCAGCTGCCCCGCCTGTTCTTCTATTCTCCAGTTGTTTGCCAAGGCTGCGAGGCGGAACTTTGCTTGGTAGGCTTCCCAGGGCGCAGTCCCGTCATAGCGGCCTGCCTTGACAGCACTCTTGTTGGCAGGCTGCGCTGGTTCCACCGAGGCAGGGGGCTGGGGCCACCCGGGCTGATAAGGGTTCACTCCACTTTGGTTCCATTCTCGGCCGTCCTCTTCCCCGCCACCGGCGTGCTCGCAGCCTCTCCTGGAGTAGCCCGCTTGGCTAGCCTCGTCTAGGCTGCTGCTCCCGAGGCATCCCACCTGGAGGTGGCGCGCTTGGCTGCCAGCTTCTTTCTTCTGCAGCAAGAGTTCACCGCCGTGGGTCTTCTGAAGCGCGAGTCTTGCTTCTCCGCGTCGCCGCTGGGTGTTCTGCATCCGTCCCGTCAGCTGGGCGATCTGTTGCTCCATCCTCTGGATCTCTTCGTCCATCTTCCAGCTGCAGATTAAGTGCGTGTCATCCATCCCGCTTCTGACACCAGTGTAGCGAGCACAGGGATGAATGGAGACAGGCACACAATAGCTCTTTTAGGTAATGCAGTTTATTAAGCAGCTAACCGCAAGTCAGCGCCAACCAACCAAACACGCACACACAGCCCTTCCCCACCCCAGAGCACTACTCTGCCTCTCAGGGTGACATTCACATACTGAACAAACAACACCGGAAGGGTAATAACAATTACAGGGAAATGCATAGAACAGTACTGGAACTTTTAAATAACAAACAAATAAACACAACAACAGTAATTCCGTTTCTCCCCTACCATAGTTCGTACTCCCAGCATCCTCTGCTGCACATTAACCAAATGTAGGGGACTGGCTCCGGGCACAGCGCCCTATTCGCCGACAGGTGGCAACGGCGAGTCAGTCCAGCCGTGCCCGTTACAATATATAAATATATATATGTATTGTGAAAAAATGCTGTAAAGTAAGAATGCTTTCAAAAATAGACATGTTAATAGATTTGTAGCAGGGCGCTAGTCAGCCCTGCTGATTACAAGTGTATTTGTTTATTTTTAGAACGGGGTTCTTCCCTCCGCCCCTGTGCTGTGTTATTTTGTATTTGTTTTGTATTATTATTTTTATTGTTATTGTTATTGTTGTTTTGTTATTTATTATTATACGATGGCGAACCGTCGTGTTATTTTATTTATTTGTCAGCGTAGCCGTGTTTTGTTTTATATTTTGTTTAGCGTGGATGGGTAGTCCCATCCACAGTTTAAAAAAACTCGTACAGAAGTTGAACCATCTTCCAAATTAATTACGGGATTAATTTTGTTGCTAATTGGGAGATGGTTCACCTTAATAAAAGCCTGCAGCTCTCGGCACTCGGGGTGGGTGTTGTAGGAGCGGAGAGAGCGAGAGCGGAGCGATCGTGTGAAAACGAAACTAAATTAAATTATAACATACAGGAACAGTGACAGCGACTGCCCAGCCTGACCTGTATGTTTTATTTATTATTTATTGTTGATTTTGTGTTCGAGATTTGTTTTTGTTTACTCTTTTATTTTGCTCTGTGAGCGCCAGTGTTTTTGTTTAAATATTTTATTTATTTTTGCTGAATAAAAACGGCACAGCCGATTCTTTCTTTTGAACTGCAGTATTGGTGTCAGTCAGTTTTTGTTCCTGCTTCTGTCTGACGTCAGACCATCGGTCACCCTGTCACCCGTGGTGTCAGAAGTTGGATCGCAGCGCCTCCAGGACGCAGGTAGAAGAGGTTACGCATTTTTTCGTTTTTTTTCCCGTTTTTTCAAATTGTTTGTTTTGTGGAGTGAAGAGGAGGAAGGAAGATGGGCGGAAGAGGAAGGATGAGAGGAAAGATGATGGGAAGGAGGAAGAGCTGCAGACAGCAGCAGCAGCTGCTGCAGCAACAGCAGGCACAGGAGGAGTTCAGCTGGGAAGCACTCCTCCACAGCATAAGCCTGAGGTACTGTTACTGCATCTGTGGGGAGCGGGGGCATTTCCCAGTTAATTGCCCCCTCCCTGAAGGTTGGGATTACAGCACAGGGGCGGAGGGAAGAACCCTGTTCTAAAAATAAACAAATACACTTGTAATCAGCAGGGCTGACTAGCGCCCTGCTATAAGATTATATTTATCAATTAACTAAATGCAAAGTGAGTGAACAGAAGAAAAATCTAAATCGAATCCATATTTGGTGTGACCACCCTTTGCCTTCAAAACAGCATCAATTCTTCTAGGTACACTTGCACAAAGTCAGGGATTTTGTAGGCATATAGTCAGGTGTATGATTAAACAATTATACCAAACAGGTGCTAATGATCATCAATTCAATATGTAGGTTGAAACACAATCATTAACTGAAACAGAAACAGCTGTGTAGGAGGAATAAAACTGGGTGAGGAACAGCCAAACTCAGCTAACAAGGTGAGGTTGCTGAAGACAGTTTACTGTCAAAAGTCATACACCATGGCAAGACTGAGCACAGCAACAAGACACAAGGTAGTTATACTGCATCAGCAAGGTCTCTCCCAGGCAGAAATTTCAAGGCAGACAGGGGTTTTCAGATGTGCTGTCCAAGCTCTTTTGCAGAAGCACAAAGAAACGGGCAACGTTGAGGACCATAGACGCAGTGGTCGGCCAAGGAAACTTACTGCAGCAGATGAAAGACACATCATGCTTACTTCCCTTCGCAATCGGAAGATGTCCAGCAGTGCCATCAGCTCAGAATTGGCAGAAAACAGTGGGACCCTGGTACACCCATCTACTGTCCGGAGAAGTCTGGTCAGAAGTGGCCTTCATGGAAGACTTGCGGCCAAAAAGCCATACCTCCGACGTGGAAACAAGGCCAAGCGACTCAACTATGCACGAAAACACAGGAACTGGGGTGCAGAAAAATGGCAGCAGGTGCTCTGGACTGATGAGTCAAAATTTGAAATATTTGGCTGTAGCAGAAGGCAGTTTGTTCGCCGAAGGGCTGGAGAGCGGTACACGAATGAGTGTCTGCAGGCAACAGTGAAGCATGGTGGAGGTTCCTTGCAAGTTTGGGGCTGCATTTCTGCAAATGGAGTTGGGGATTTGGTCAGAATTAATGGTCTCCTCAATGCTGAGAAGTACAGGCAGATACTTATCCATCATGCAATACCATCAAGGAGGCATCTGATTGGCCCCAAATTTATTCTGCAGCATGACAACGACCCCAAACATAGAGCGAAAGTCATTAAGAACTATCTTCAGCGTAAAGAAGAACAAGGAGTCCAGGAAGTGATGGTATGGCCCCCACAGAGCCCTGATCTCAACATCATCGAGTCTGTCTGGGATTACATGAAGAGAGAGAAGCAACTGAGGCTGCCTAAATCCACAGAAGAACTGTGGTTAGTTCTCCAAGATGTTTGGGCCAACCTACCTGCCGAGTTCCTTCAAAAACTGTGTGCAAGTTTACCTAGAAGAATTGATGCTGTTTTGAAAGGGTGGTCACACCAAATATTGATTTGATGTAGATTTTTCTTCTGTTCACTCACTTTGCATTTTGTTAATTGATAAATATAACATGTCTATTAACATGTCTATTTTTGAAAGCATTCTTACTTTACAGCATTTTTTCACACCTGCCTAAAACTTTTGCACAGTACTGTGTATATATATATATATATATATATATATATATATATATATATATATATATATATATATATATATATTATATAAACATATTTTATGTAATCAAAGATAAACAAAATGATATCGGAAATAAAGTCTACCGGAAAATAGTAGTACTGTATTTCATGTTAGATTTAAAAATGTCACATTTTTCAATTGTTTTGTCATTTTTTTTCATGGAAAACTACAACATGCTATGTCATTCAGTATGCTGCCGTAACATTATTCAGCAGGTTTCATTCGACATTATGAATCAAAATTGGTTAATTCTATAGGGTGATGCTAAACTTTCGGCCATAGCTGTAGATCTAGGACCACCTTCATAAAACTCCATTTAGTTCATCGAGAGCCTTTATGAAGTGTTATCGCAGCACCTGCTTATTAAGAGCACAGTTTGCCTCGAGGAGAGGTAGCATCGCAGAGAATAAAAGCAGCCCAACGAAGCACTTTCACAGGGACACAACGCCTGTGGACTGAGCGCTAGCAAGAACATTGTAACTGCAAAGCTCTCAAAGCTGGCATTGTTGTTACTTGCAATGCTCTTGGTCTCGGCCGTGCGAGATGACATCCTTCAATCGGACAGCGATGTTGTGTTTTTTTTTTTTCACATTAGCATTTAAAACCGATTTGAAATCTTTGTTTCTCTGAAGTCGTTTTTTTTTCTTGAAAAGGAATATTTTAGTTCCCGGGATCCACTTCAAGAAGAAAGTTTGCATATAATTAACGCTAATGTAATGGCTACATGGTGATGGATGCAAAAAAGACAATTTATTAATTTATTAATATGTCATGCGGCGACTGTCTTAGGCTTCATGTGTGTGTAAGCACTTAACCACTCTGTGTTTATCATTACTAATCTGGACACCAAGGCAGCCTCGCTATCTCTTTCTAATATCTGACTTGTACAATGGCTGCTGTAACGTTTACATTTCCTAAAATATACCTAAGAGCTCGTCTATAGTAAAGGTGTGTATTCCATCTATATGTAAGGCTTTAGATTTTCATAAAGCTCACCTTTATATGTCCACATGTGTCAAACTATACATGTTTTCATGTCTGCTTTGTCAAGGTAATTCATTATTTTGTGTCTTAAACACATTAAACACTCACCTGCTGTGTTCATAAAATACATCATTTAATGCATGCGTTTTCCTAGGAATATAGCATATAAAATAAGATATTGGTTGTCAACGTAGAGTGTTTTTTCTCCTGCTTTACCACAGGAAAAAGAAAAAGCAACTTTACATTGTTCTGTTCAAATCTTTGTGTAATCATAACTGAAAAGCATTCAAATATTCATCTAGCCGGACAGAAAACCCTTTGAGATACAGTAGCTTGTGGATATTAAAAAAAAAAAAAAAAACCCATTTGTCTGCACTGTTTCCTGCTCGTTTACAAATAACTGTATACTAATAAATTATATTGCAATAAAGATCATAGTATGCATTTAGAAGTGCTGCTAAATCTTCAGATCTGACATTTTTTTTAATTGAAATCTTGCCTCTTCTCAATCTCACAAGATTAGTCTCCCAGTGAGATCAAAACTGCTTTCCCACGTGACCAGAGACCGAGGGTTATGACGTGTCACCATACCTAAGGAAATATTTAGCCTGTAGTGTGTTTAACATAGGAAGGGCCAGTGAATACTCAAGTTTGTATCTTTAAAGCTGCACCCTCGATTCTTCATTTGGTAATTCAGCAGCTCAGCCAGTTATGCCAGAGCTCCAGTAATAAAGTGTTCAACACATGCCATCCGCCAGATGTTAAATTAGACTTTATTGTTTAAAAATAGAATACAGCCTTCAAGCCATTGCACACTCTGCAAGAAATGCTATACGTTTAGAAATGGTACATTAAAGCAGAATAGATATATTCAAATAATAAAAAACAAACTAACATTTTAATATAGAAATAATTTCTTATCTGCACAGCTAGCTCCAAATGAATTACGAGCAGGTTAACTGTCAGAGTTGGGCTACAGGAATTCTGTAAATCCAAACTTTACAACAGAATTTCAAAACAATCCATTTTCAAACCAGATCCCCTTTGAAACTGCACACCACCACAATTACAGGCTGAAAGAGGGAACACAGACCCCTATTAAAACACAATCTGTATTTAAAGACTATGGACTGGATTTAAAAGAAAACCTGACCAGAAGAGACATTGCTAGAAAAAACGGATACAAAATACACAGACAGCAGACTGCCAAGTGAATTTCCTTTAAATTTGGAAATCTGTATATACCTTCATAATTGTGATGGGGGTGCACACAAAAACCATTGTTATAACAATGTGTTTCACAAAACCCACCCAAAGGCTATTAGTTACATTCTGAACTGTTTCAGATACTTTGGTAGCCAGAAAGAGTGATTTCTTTTTAAATATATCTATAAAATGCTGATCTTTGAGGTTGCTTTGCAACAATCATAATTTTATGATTTATTTTTCTTGGGAAAATAAAATTTCTTAGTTTCTTTCAACGTTCAATTAGCATTCGAGACAATTTTGCAGCATAAAGAGAAACATTCATTTTTTACATGAAGCACTTTTATGAGAAGCCTGCTAAATTTTCAGCCAATGGAGTTTCACAGTGAAATCCCAGAGGAAAGATGGAACTGCAGTGAAACTGTCTGGCAGGTTTACAGTTAATGGCGCTCTTACAGCTCTAGAACTCTAGGGGGCTCCAGCTGCCCCTCTATTCTCCTCCAGACACACTGCCAGCCTCACAGCGCCCCACCCTCAACTGGAGACTCCTCCCCAACATCATCGTAGTCAGTCCTGTCAAGGTGCAGCGGGTCCTTCTTCAGGGGGCAGTGCGGCCCGGGCACTCTCCTCTCCATGGGGAGTGAGGGGAAAACCTGCCAAAGAGAGACACACACAATCAGGGACTGGTTGAGTTTACGCAGTGGGAGGGTTCACATAGATCTGGGGTCAGGGATTGGTTTAAGCAAAGCCGGGCAGGATATCTGAGGGGCCCTCCCAATCCCTCCCCACTGTAGACTCCAGTCCCCCTTACCTTGGATGGGGTTCCCCTCACTGTCCCCCACATCATAGTAGCCAGAGGGAAGTTCGTCAGAATGGAAACTCCCTAGGAACAGGAATCATGATTAGCTCTGGTTTGACCTGCTTTCACCCTCAGCATATTAACTCCATCCTATTGTCCACTAACAGAGTCACAGGGTTCACAGTGCTAAATAAAACTGTTTACATAACATTAAGACTGACCCATCAAATGTAGAAAAACTACTTGGCACCCTAGAATCAAACCCACTCTACTGCTCAACGGGCATGGCGGGGGATGTTGCACAGTCCTGGGACTTACCTACACAAACAATAAGCAGTTACTGAGGTTTTGACAAACGTGAGCTAAATTAGGAACCTGATTGAATACATTTACTTTCTCCAAGACTGGGTTTGGTGCAGGGCTCCTCTACAGGGCTTGTCTGCAAGAACTCACCTGATAAATCTTCTGGGTTACTGTTCATAGGGACGGCATCGTCATAGTACCCTGGGGTCTCTCCTTCCAGAGAAGGCATCGATTCACCTAAAAGAGACAGAGAACAGCATTAGTGTTACAGACCAGAGAGAGCACTGCTTCACCTAAACCAGACAGAGAACAGAATCGGTGATACAGGTGAGAGAATTGTATCTTCATAGGTTTGTAACACAGCCCCCCCTTACCTGGGATGGGGTTCCCCTCACTGTCCTCCACATCATCGTAGTCAGAGGGCAGCTCATCAGAAAGGAAACTCCCTGGAACAGGAGACAGGGTTAGTGCTGCCTGCTTTCACTCTGCAAATTCACTACCTGCTACTTGTTGCACACGGTCTACTATTGTAGCTGTTGTTCAATGTTTGGATTACTGAATTCAGGTTAGAAAATTAAACAGTGGTTTTGTGATCTACACCCTAAGTAACTACATATTATCTACTGTTTGCTGCTCTGTTCCTGTCTGTCTCCCACTCTTTGTAGTGTTTCCTGTGATGAGAGGTTTACAAGTCTGCTGCTTTGAGTCATGTTTGTGGATTGTGTGGCAGTGTGATGTGTGTGTTGGTTCTCTCTTTCTCCACTCCCCCTCCCCTCTTACTCACCTCTCCTGGGCGCATCATAGGTTCCCTGTCTGGCCAGTTTGTACTCAATCTCCTCGTAAACGGCTTCATGGGAAGGGTCAAGCTCCTCCTCAGCAATCCCTATGGGAGGAAACAGGCTCTCATTCACAGTGACACAGCTCTGCACACACTGTACTGAACAGCACAGCCTTCAGTGATCCACAGTGCAAGAACACCATTTCTTTTCTTTATTTAAAACTGCCATTTTAACAGCTCTTTAATTAATGACAGAACTTGCCAAAATGGTGTCCTCTGCTGCCTCTACCGCAGCAGGCTGGTATCACACATGTGGGTCAATACAAGCTTTTTCTCTAACCAGATCATTAATAAAAGAGAATGATTTATAAATTGTCATCTGAGATGCACAGAACAATGACCTCTGCTATAAAGGATCTGGGTAGTGCATTTGTGTTGTCTGGAAAGCACTGCAGATTTAAAATGCCGGTGTAGGGCATTACTGAATACAATCCTAGAACAGCGCACTAGGACCGGAGTGTGTCACCTTCCTGAGCTCGCGTCTCTTTAAAGGGATTTGTTCCCTACCTCTCCTCAGCATCCTGTTGTGCTGCAGCTGCCCGGCTAACAGGACCAACACCACAAAGAGCAGAGCTCCCAGCACGATGCAGGCTATCAATGGGATGGTCATGTCTCTCTGTGGCTGCAGCCTGGATGGAGAGGCTTCTGTTGGACAGGAAGACAGACAGACACTTCTGTAAACAGTTGGGTACTGTACTGTAAATAAAGCAAAAAAGCTGTATTCACATTGCTTACATAGGAAAGCCCTAACTGAGGCCTCCCTTTGTTTATCCACACGACTCCCAAATTCAGAAAGCTACACAATAAGAAACATTTCCCCCTAGAGCTGTGCTTTTGTGTTTATGTGTATAAGAGAGTAGTGTATGTGAAGTTTAAAAGGTGCTGCTTTTACCTGTTTTCAATGGAGAGCTGATAGTAGTTGGAACACCTGTAAAACAAAATGAAATTTGCAATGTAAGCAAGTACTACCTGCCAAACACAACAGAGCATCTCCCCAGTACAGTTAATTCTCCATCTCCCCTGCTCAGATAACCCCCTCTCTCACCTGCACAGGTAACCCATGCATCCTCTTTGTGGTCGCAGTCATTGTGTCCCAGTGGAGAGTGCCGGCAGTCCCACAGGTGCATCTCGCTGCCCCTGCAGTTCACCTCGTCCAGCCATATGGTGCCGTTCCCTTGTCCAAACGTAGCCTCACCCCCCCCTGTGCTCTCTGCTGCCCCACAGCCTAGTTGTCTGCAGACATCCTGGGCGTCCTTCAGGTCCCAGGAGTCATCGCAGACTGTCCCCCAGGACCCCTCGAACCGCACCTCCACCCGTCCGGAGCAGGGACTTGAGCTTCCAGCTAGCCTCAGCTCTGCTGGCTCTGGAATAAAACAGCAGGGCTTACTGAATCAGTTCAGCCCAGAGGCTGCTGTGTGAGTAGTAGTGAGAGGCTTTATTTCCCTTTCTGGAAAAAAATCTAGGTAACCAGTCTCAGAGATCAGAGGCAATCACAATTCAGTGTTAATTAAAAAAGACTCTTTAGTATTGGAAACTTAAGAACCGCTCATTAAAATTAGTTTACAACAGAAATTTAAAGACCAAACGTTGACAATGTTGTCTAAAATGTCAATACATGTCACTGTAAGGTCATGCTTTTGCAATTGTATGCATTATTTTTAGACGCTGTTAAATAAAAAATAACCTGTGCAGTGCTCTTGAGTGAGGTCTTCAGAGCATGACTTGGGTATGCTGGTGACAGGCGGCTTCTCTTTCACTGTTAAAAACAAACAATTAAGTGAATTCAGTGTTTGGGAAAAAAAAGTACATTGCATTCACACTCTGCTCAAGCATGCTGCTGCTTTGTGTCTTGTTTGTTTTGAGCTGAAACAAGAAATGATGAATGCAAAGTATTCTGAAGATATTGCTGTAGGGGTGTCCATAAGGCCTGGGCATATTTCTATTGGGATCTCTTAAGTTTCATCTCCTCTCTATTCTAAAGAGGCCCTGCTTTTCTGTACTTTAACACATCCCTGCTTAGAAAGGACAGTACCTCCAGTAACACAGCTACCATGTTGTGTAACTTGCTAGGGGCAGCGTGTCCTTGTTATCGCAGGAGGAGGATTCAAACCTGTGGTCTTTAACTGCTGAGCCATCAGGTGCCCAGCAGAGGAACAACAGAGGGAGATCTTTACCTGTGCACTCAATCGCAGCCACCTCATAGTTAAAGCAATTTGTCTGACCCCAGGGTAAGGATGGACACTGCCACAGTGTAGAGTCGTGTCTTCGGCAGTTCACTTCATCAAGCCATTTGTAATCAGAACTCAGCCTGGATTGTGCATCTCTAATGGCAGCACTTTCTTCACAGTTCAGCTGCTGACATATCACTGAAGCTGTAATCTGTGTCATCCTGTTGCTGCAGACACTACGCCAGGTGCCATTGTAGAGAACCTCTATTGGTCCAGAGCAGCCTTCAGCCAGTCTAAGATCCTTGAACTCTGTCAAAAAAAAACATACTACCGTGAAAGTAAACTGCACTGCAATGAATGACACTCAGAACTATCCTGATTACAATACTGCTGCGAGACAATATTAAAAAGCTTTTTATATAAAACGTTTTAATACAATCAGCTAGAAATTGGAGAGGTGGTATAAATGGTTTGAAATCTTCATGTATTACAGGATCACCAGTAATCTGCCCTGCTTACTGAGCTCCTCCTCTCAGTTTAAATAAGTTGTATGTAGTAATTGATATTGCCTTGGTTTCCACTATTAACATATTAATGGCTAATGGCTCAGTTTCCAATGGTTAGGTATAGTGAGTTATTGCAGTCCTGTACCTGAACACACGACTCCCGCGTCCTCCTTGTGTCTGCAGTTGTGTTGCCCCCACCCTCCTGAGGCACACTCCCACAGAGTCGATTCGTTCCCCTGACAGCGCAGCTCGTCCAGCCAGATGGGTCCGGTTCCCTGGCCGAAGGAGGCTGACACTGAGGCGTTGAGTGCCGTCCCACACTGGAGCTGCTTACACACCACCTCAGCATCTGCCAGGTCCCAGGAGTCATCGCAGACCGTCCCCCAGGAGCCGTTGTGATAAACCTCCACCCTCCCAGCGCAGGCACCTCCTCCCCCAACCAGCCTGAGGGCCGTGTGATCTAGGGGGAAAGAATCAGAGTCAGTGACCTATAATCAATTCAATAATAGTGTGTCATCATACTGACTGAATACCACGTGATGTAGAGGGACAGAATCAGTGATCAATAATGAATCAGAAGCATTAAGATCAACCCCTTTCAGCATTCAGTCTTGTTTCCAAAGAAGTTCTTGTGAGAGGTTTTAAGTAGTCTAGCTATAAAAGGGCTTAATATAAAAGCTGAAACATACATGAGAAGTGTCTTTGTATTACAGCATGGACACCCCAATACATATGGGGATATTTTATTTATGAGATCATGTTTTTGAAATGCACTCACTGGAGCACAGCACAGCCGCACCGTTACTGGTACTGCAGCTGACTTGCTGTGGAAGGCTGCAGTTTATCAGATGGGACTCGTCCCCGGTGCAGCGAATGCCTGTCAGACACACATCACTGTCCCCTGTCCCGTATCGAGAGGAGTTAGAGACTTCCATTGCAGAGCCACAGTCCAGCTCTCTGCACACCACGGAAGCCTCTGTGGTGCCCCAGGAGTCGTGGAGAACTCTCCCCCAGGTCCTGTTGTAGTAAACTTCCACCCGGCCTTCACAGCGACTCGGTCCGGCTGCCAACCGGACTCGACCTGCCTGTGCTGGGAGCAAAGGAGAGGAAGATAATAATCTAGTGGGCAGGGTTAATGAACCACATCAGAACTGAGGTGAAATGGCATATGGTTTGCTATATTAAATGCCAAAAAATAATTCAAAGCACACCACACTAGGTTATGGGTAAAAATGTCCATTAAAAACATACATGTTTAATATAATGTTGAACCTATTGTTCAACATTATATGGCATTTCAAATCATTCATTTGAAAAAAAACTCAATGATGCTCTCTCTGCTTTCTAGAGATTCTCAGCATTCACTGAAACTGAGGTTTTATTTTACACTTAGAAGAGGTTGTAGCAAAGTTTTAAGGAAGTGCATGTAAGAAAACAGATTTCATATCAAATGGATGAAAGAAAGGTAAGACAACTAATCACAGATAAATAACAATGGGTTTAATAGGTAGGTCATGACAATTTTATATTCAACCAACTGTCTCATTATTCTATAATGTTTCGATTTCAAATGAAGGACTGGCAGTGATTTGTAATTTAAGTTTTTAAGCTTCTCTCCTTTTTTTAACTAAAATCCACCAACTTTTAAATATGTTAAATGAACTTATTGTAAAAAAAAAACAAAAACAAAACTGTCCTGTATATTAAGCAAAAGGACGCTACTCACCAGAACAAACAATTCCCACATCGTTCACATGAGTGCACGGCTTGTGTCTCCATGTAGAGATGGGGCAATTTGATAAGTGTGCCTCCGTGCCTTCACAGCTGAATTTGTCAGCCCATATTGTGTCGCTGCCTTCTCCAAAATGGGCCTGTCCAGCTACAGCATAACCACAATTCAGCTCCTGACAGAGAACTGTGGCATCTTGCAGATCCCAATAGAGATCGCAGACCGTCCCCCAGACTCCTTCATGATGCAGCTCCACTCGGCCAGAACAGGAATCAGAGCCATTCACCAGCCTGTACCCTGCGGAGCAAGCATATAGACAGTGAAGTTAGTGGAGTCGCTCCCTATTACCTTTCCAGTGCATACATACCTGTTGCTAGTTGTAAAGCACTATCAGGTAATACATTAGTTCTTGATTCCTGATCATTGGAAATCTGTTTTACTAATCTGATCCTTGAGTCACATGTTCAGTGTATTTTTATTTAAAAATCAGTAATTTACAATACTGGTTTCTCAACTGAATAAAAATACAGAATTAGCTCAGTATACAAACAATTTATACAGATGTGTTTTTGATTTCCTTAGGTGAAATGTTTGTCTTCTGGACTGATATATTTTTAGCTTTATTCACTGTAGAGATGCCCTTTACATGATAATGGGTTTTCATAACTGTGAAAGAGTATGTGGGTGTCAAGTTGAACATAGAAGTGAGGGTAGTGCTATTTGTTTGCATTGTTAACAGGCTGTTCATCTATATTCACCCTCCTTGTACTCACCAACACAGACAAGGCCCACATCGTTTGCATGTGTGCAGCTTGGCTGCTCCCTGGATGAGGTGGGGCAGACATGGAGCCCGGGCTCATTTCCACTGCACTGGATCTCCTCTGACCAGACCGGACCCTGCCCCTTACCGAAACGAGCAGCTCCCAGCACCTCTTGAGGAATTCCACACTGCAGCTGCCGACAGACAACCTCTGCATCCTGCCGGTCAAAGCCAGCATCACAGACCGTGTTCCAGGCGCTCCCACGCAGTACTTCAACTCTCCCAGAGCAGAGATCGCTGCCACCACTGAGCCGCACTCCTTGACCTGGAATCATAAAACTGCAGATATTTAGACTCTGGTGCCAAAGCAACAACCTGCAAATGGTTTGCAGATTTAAATCTATGGTGAAGATCATTTTGCATGCAGTAAATGTGAAGCCTGTTTGAGATTCCATCATGCACAAGTGTATTCCTAAACCTTGTTAATTAGACAATTATAATTGCAGAAGTGTCAGGTTTTTGGTACTTGTGTCCGAATTTATTTGTGTCTATTGTTCACTTAATTTCTTAATTAGTAGTAGTTAGTTTCACTATTTCAGTAGTTGTGTATGTATTTATTTTCGATTTTCACAATTATTAGTCATTATTGTTGGTTTTGACTATTAATTAATTGGCACGTCTGTGGAAATTGCATGTATATTAAAGCTGGCATGTTAGATGTTAGCTCCTTTCAGGGGACAGTAATTAAAGTTATAAATGGGATATACATTTGCATAAAATTATTTTAAAATACTACAGATAACAGTTGCATTTGTATTGTGTAATTATAGCTATTTCCCTGCAAATATGCTTGACATTAAGTTACTGTTTTAAAGGTATCCCTGACTCACTGTTTTAAACTAGCAGTGTGGAGTAGTGGTTAGGGCGCTGGACTCTTGACCGGAGGGTCGTGGGTTCAATCCCAGGTGGAGGACATGGCTATTGTACTATTTTACATATCCCAAAACAAACTCCAATGTTCCGTTTTACTCAAAAGTTGCTGGAAAGCAGTCTAATTTTAAGTTTTAAATCAGCGTTTTGGTAAACAGGAAACATGCTTCAGTGGTTGCTATGGAACTCCTTCCGTTGCTATATGACATGTGCATTTTTAAAATTGGAGCTTCATGACAGGTAAGCAAGCCGTTCAGTCAGCATTATAAGAACCAATCAGAGTTCTCGAATTGCCACGTGATCGCTATGTCTACAGCAGCTGGTTCAAGTTGCAGGGACGTCCACATAAGCGACTCAGGTGTGGACCCAGCTGAACAGAATCAGCATGGCTACGCAGGGAGCTAGCAAGTGTTTGCAAACAAAAGGATGTTGAAACCTCGGAGAGTGAGGAGGATGACATTTTTAAAGAGACTTTAGAAGAAACATTATTTAACGCCGAAAATCCTAATCAATACGATCCAAACCACGTCAGTTTGACGTGTAGCCTTACCTTTTGTATCCTTGTATACAGAGAGATTACTAGACTTTCTATCTATCTCCAGTCGCAGAAGAAAGTATTGGCATCCTTCAATTGAAACAATGTTATTCACTAATTTATTTAGTTTAATACATACTGTTAATTAAACTATACTTATTTAACAGTCATATGTTTTGAAGTTTATTGAACACTCGTGCATCCTAGCAAGTAATAGTAAAGATTGCAGGTACATTATTAGAGTTCAGACAGGGAGTGCCAATACTTATGTCTGTAACTCAGTAAGCGCCCTGATTGTGAAATATGATGGTATCTTGTTTTTTATGAAAGTCCCTTTTCTGTATTACTACCGTGTTAAATTGTACTCTTACCAACGCTTTTGTAAGGCAATCTCTATTTCGGTGTTTGGACTGCTATCTGACATCTTTCTACCCCTACACTACACCCTGCTGGAGGAAATGGTTCTGATTCAGCAGTGTCCTCTACGCTATCTTAAGCTGCACTGTCAATTATGCTTTCATGATCTTTACGAGACTCTTGCAAGACCTGTTAAATAAAATAATTTATAATAGAGCTAACAATTAATCGCACACATTTGTAAAACTTGCTGCCATCTAGTGGAGTAATAAGGTTATGTATCATCTGGAAGCTGTGTTTTTAAAAAAAATACATACCCTTATTATTCCACTAGATGGCAGCATAAGACCACAAATAGCTAGGGGAATCATTATATATTCAGAACAGTGCAACGTCGCATATCCGACCCCCTGTGGACTGGGGTATAGGCGGTATGTGAAAAAGTCGGCTTTGCGATCATCTATAGAAAAAGCATTTACACATCCATAAATAGGATAGTGAACAAAAACAACACGCCAACTGCTTTAAACATGTGGACATGTTTTGCTTTAAAAGTAAACAAACATAAACGAGATTAATTAGGCTACAAATACACAGTGTTACTATGCGTTTTGCTATAAACCATCTCCACGCAAAGCTTTTTATTATTATTATTTTTTAAAAACAAAAACGGTAAATGTACAGTAATCTGCAACTGATGGCTTCTTTCTTAACTCTAGAAGTCCCTGCCTCCCTGGTTCTGCTTTCTTAATATCTCTATCTCTTGCGCTCTTTCTTGATATTGCCAACAGCCGATAAGCAGCTCGGTTTAATATTGCTTCGGCTATTTTAAACAAACGTCCGGTAAGCTTTGCGTTTATGAAGCTTGCTTTGTTTAATTCAAATGCATTTAAATGCTACAACAGCACGCTGCCATGGTCTGCAAGCGTGCGCTCCATCATATAAACACATTGCACAAAAGAAAGCTTTCTCGACTGGAGTGTATAAAAAAGTCACTGCTACACCCAGCTGACTGACACACGCACACAGCCCGCCTCTCTTAAAGGGGAACGCACCAAAAGGCTGATTGCTATGACGCTTTCTTTCTGTTTCCATCGCGGAAGCTGCATTTGCTGCCAATGCCATTACTCTCGCAGCCTACTTTTAATATTTATTTATTTAGCAAGGCGGTTAATTGACTATATAGTTTTAGAGGGCTACAATCATTTGCGTGATTTATTTTAATTGCATGCAGGGGTTGCATGGTGCTGTGTGCATGCAGGGGTTGCATGGTGGTGTGTGCGTGCAGGTGTTGCATGTTGTGTGTGTGCAGGTGTTGCATGGTGCTGTGTGCATGTAGGGGTTGCACGGTGGGTGTATGCCTACAAGGGATTGCACGGTGGGTGTATGCCTGCAGGGGTTGCACAGTGGTGTGTGCATGCAGGGGTTGCATGGTGGTGTGTGCGTGCATGGGTTGCATGGTGGTGTGTGCGTGCAGGGGTTGCATGTTGTGTGTGCCTGCAGGGGTTGCATGGTGCTGTGTGCATGCAGGGGTTGCACGGTGGGTGTATGCCTGCAGGGGTTGCACGGTGGGTGTATGCCTGCAGGGGTTGCATGGTGGTGTGTGCATGCAGGGGTTGCATGTTGGTGTGTGCCTGCTGGGGTTGCATGGTGGTGTGTGCGTGCAGGGGTTGCATGGTGCTGTGTGCATGCAGGGGTTGCAAGGTGGGTGTATGCCTGCAGGGGTTGCACGGTGGGTGTATGCCTGCAGGGGTTGCACGGTGGTGTGTGCATGCAGGGGTTGCATGGTGGTGTGTGCGTGCAGGGGTTGCATGTTGTGTGTGCGTGCAGGGGTTGCATGGTGGTGTGTGCATGCAGGGGTTGCATGTTGTGTGTATCTGCAGGGGTTGCATGGTGGTGTGTGCGTGCAGGGGTTGCATGTTGTGTGTATCTGCACGGGTTGCATGGTGGTGTGTGCGTGCAGGGGTTGCATGTTGTGTGTGGATGTGTGTGGAGGGCAATCGAGGTGCAGGTTTGGCGTGAAAGACGGCTGAGCGGGGAAGTGAGTGCAGATAATGGGGTGCAGGGAAAAGATGGGGAGGATTGGGAAAGACAAGAGTGTGAGAGAAATTGTGTTCGGGGGGGATAGAGAGAAAAACTACATCATTTATTTTCATTTTCGACTCCCAGTCCCCTTTCCCTCACTTTATGATTTTATTTTGTGATTATTGAATTATTGTAAAAATAAATGGCTTGAGTCTTTACCTACTCATGGTTGCAGTCTCATTTTTGTTGCAAAAAGAACCCGAAACGCTACAGTATAGTGATGAACATTACATAAGAAATGTGTGATATTATTATTATTATTATTATTATTATTATTATTATTAGTAGTAGTAGTAGTCCTATTTAAGGGCCTAGTAGGCCGGACTACACCGACTGCCCAGTGGCAGCCGGTGCACCGGAAGCCCAAAGGCGGCCGGAGAAAAAATTCAATTTAGCACCCCTAAAATAGGGGTGCCAACAAAAACTAGGCCTAATGAAATGAAAAGACCAGAAAAAAAGAACTGTAAATTAAATATTTAGAACAAAAGGGGAGGTGGAACAGAGCACGCCCCCTAGAGCCCACTGGTCGACAAAGGTGGTCATGTCGCCAGCGGACTCCGTGTGGGTGTGCTCCAACTTAACCCGGGATCGGACGAGGGCCCTGAACATGGCCCCACAGTCAAAGAGACCCTCCCCGATCATCTTACGCTTCCTGGTCTTGTAGATGGCGAGTCTAGCAAGAGCCAGGAGCAGATTAAAGAGGAGGTCTCTTTTCCTGGTGGAGCCACGGACAGGGTGCCCGAATATGAGGAGGGTTGGGGAGAAGTGCAGCCAGAACTGCAGCATGAGGTTCTTTAGCAGTAAAAAGAATGGCTGCAGCCTGGCGCACAAAAAATAAATGTGGCTTACCGACTCGGACTGACTGCAGAAAGGGCATGCGGCGTCCGAGTCGGTAAAGTGACGCAGGATCTCTCCTGACGCGAGCGCTCCGTGCAGGACCCTCCACCCCAAGTCCCCAGCTCCCCTGGAGACCAGCGGGGAGTACAGGGCCTCCCACTGGGGACTCTCTCCCTCTGGTGGTCGGAGGGTCTCCCGCCAAGCGGTGTCTCGGCGGGAGACGAGGGCTGGGAAGTGGAGGGTGTGGAGCGTCATCGCGTACAGGGTCCTCCTCGACGACGATCGGAGGGGGGTCGAGGAGAACTGCGAGATCCTGCTCAGGTTGTTCTCGAGGGGAGGCCGAAGGGGGACTTGGGCCTTGGGTTCGATCAGCAGGACCGGAGAGCTGGGGGGGGGGGGATGGAAGATGGCTCCCCGGTCCTGAGAACTCCCTCGAGATACCTGACAGAGTCTGGGTGCAACGCTGCTTTGCACCGATGGTCGCCCGAGCCGCTCTGGCGACGAGCGACTCGGGGGTCAGCCACTCTGACCGCTCGCGATCCAGGAGATCCCAGACTCCGGTCACCTTGGCCGAGATCAGCGCGCGCCGCACCGAGGGGGACTCCAACGCCTGCGCGCCCAGGTGGGGGTTGTGCAGCAGGAGTCCTTCGCCCTCGGTCGGAACGGCGTCTCGGCCGATAGAAAACATGCTCCGGGTCCTGAGCAGGTCCTGGTAAAAGACCGGCAGCTCGGGGAGACGGATTCCCCGGGGGTCGATCCAGAACAGCTGCCGGTCGTAGCCCATGTCGTGCAGCTGGCGCAACAGGAGGGACGCCAGCGTGCACCACTGCGGGGCCAGGTCTGCGTACAGGAATCTCTGCAGCGTCTGGAGGCGGAAGGTGTGCACCTGGCTCTTGATGCACACCTGCCCTCCCTCGGCCAGAGGGAGGCTCAGAACCGCCGCAGAGACCCAGTGTTTTCCGGCCCAGAAGAAGTCCGTCAGCTTCCTCTGGACCCTGGACAGAAACTCAGGGGGCGGGCTCAGGACAGTGAGTCGATGCCAGAGCATCGACGCCACCAGCTGGTTAATCACTAAAGCCCGTCCCCTGAAGGAAAGCAGTTTCAGCAGACCCGACCACGACCTCAGCCTAGCAGCCACTTTGTCCTCCAACTCCACCCAGTTGGCTGCGACCGAGGTCTCCGCGGGGCTCAGGTGGACTCCCAGATATTTGAAACTGTCCGCGCTCCACTTCAACTGCTGGAGCGCGACAGGGAGGGAGTCCACCCGCCAGGGACCTACTAGTAACCCGGAGCACTTGTCCCAGAGGAAGCGGCAGAGTAGATGCTCTGGTAGCTCCGCATCCTCTCCAGGTCAACCGGGTCGGAGGCCACCAGGAGCACGTCGTCGGCGTATGCCGACAGGACCACCCTCGTGTCCGGCGCGCCGAGCGCCAACCCCGTGAGCCTCCTGCGAAGGAGGCAGAGGAAGGGCTCGATGCACAGCGCGTACAGTTGTCCGGACAGAGGGCAGCCCTGACGCACTCCTCTCCCAAACGTGAGGGGCGCGGTCAGGGACGAAACACGGCCTGAACCCGAACGCTCGCAGGGTTCCGAAGAGATACTCGTGATCCGCCCGGTCGAACGCCTTCTCCTGATCCAGCGACAGAAAGGCGACCGACCGACCGGTCCTCCTGCAGTAGTGCAGGAGGTCCCGAACCAGAAAGATGTTATCCAAGATCGTCCGGTTCAGGACCGTGTAGGACTGGTCGGGGTGGATCACGTCTGCCAGCACGGACTTGAGCCTCAGGGAGGCGGCCTTGGCCACGATTTTATAGTCCGTGCATAGCAGTGAGACCGGGCGCCAGTTCTTCAGGCAGCAGAGATCCCCTTTCTTGGGCAGGAGCGTGATGACCGCCTGCCTCATCGAAAGGGGCATCTCCCCAGTCTCGTAGGCTTCCGCCAGGACCTGCGCAAAGGCGGGCCCCAGCAAGTCCCAAAACTTTTTGAAGAACTCCACGGTCAGCCCGTCGATGCCCGGCAATTTGTTATAGGGCATCTGACCGACCGTGGGAAGCCCATCCCACTTACATTAGCACTAGCATTAATTATATGCAAACTTTCTTCTTGAAGTGGCATTTTGGATCCCTGGAACTAAAATATTCCTTTTCAAGAGAAAAAAAAAAAAAAAAAAAACAACTTCAGAGAAACAAGATTTCAAATCGGGTTTGAATGCTAATGTGAAAAAACACAACATCACTGCCCGATTGAAGGATGTCATCTCGCACGACCGAGACCAAGAGCATTGCAAGTAACAACAATGCCAGCTTTGAGAGCTTTGCAATTACAATGTTCTTGCTAGCGCTCAGTCCACAGGCGTTTGTGTCGCTGTGAAAGTGCTTCGTTGGGCTGCTTTTATTCTCTGCGATGCTACCTCTCCTCGAGGCAAACTGTGCTCTTAATAAGCAGGTGCTGCGATAACACTTCATAAAGGCTCTCGATGAACTAAATGGAGTTTTATGAAGGTGGTCCTAGATCTATAGATATGGCCGAAAGTTTAGCATCACCCTATAGAATTAATCAATTTTGCTTCACAATGTCGAATGAAACCTGCTGAATAATGTGACGGTAACATGTTGAATGACAGAGCGTGTTGCAGTTTTCCATATACTTAATGAAAAAAATGACCAAAAAATTGAAATATGTTACATTTTTAAATCTAACATGAAATACAGTATTACTGTTTTTCCGGTAGACTTTTTGTTTATCTTTGATTACATAAAATATGTTTTATTATATATATATATATATATATATATATATATATATATATATATATATATATATATATATATATATATATATATATTATGAAGACTAAATTCTAGGTGATGCAAAGCGTTTGGCCAGAGGTGTAATGGATAATCTAGAAATGATCTTTATTCAATTGTCTCTGTCTTCAACTCTATATATACATCTAGAGAGACAGCAGCACCCACCTTGTCTACCTTGTGACAGTGAATGAGTCCATCCGATCCCAGATAAAACGTAGAGAACGCATCGTAGGTCCTGCAAAGGGAACAGTTCACAAATGACTCCTTCCTGGGATTTAAAAGATGCGACTGCTGGGGCTTTTTTGGGGAGGTGCCCAGCGATCATTCCTCTAAGGCCCTGTCCACACTACATAACCGATCTCGAGAACCGTACTCGAAACCGCTCTACTTACAGCTCAAAGCGTCCACACTGAAGTACCGTTTTATGTTTAGTCAGGCTTAATGCGTCCACACACCATTATTATTATTATTATTATTTATTTCTTAGCAGACGCCCTTATCCAGGGCGACTTACAATTGTTACAAGATACCACATTATACATTATTTCACATTATACAGATATCACATTATTTTTACATACAATTACCCATTTATACAGTTGGGTTTTTACTGGAGCAATCTAGGTAAATTACCTTGCTCAAGGCTACAACAGCAGTGTCCCCCACTGGGGACTGAACCCACAACCCTCCGGTCAAGAGTCCAGAGCCCTAACCACTACTCCACACTGCTGCCCATTGAACTAGTTTAGTTACTATTCCCAGCAGCGCAACAAACCGTGGAAATTAATACGACAGTATCCCACCATGCACTGTATTTTATTTTAAAATAATGTGTTATGCCCCTTATCAACAGAGGTCCATATTGCATAAATGAAATATAACAAGTATTGTGGGAAAAAGTAAATCTGAACACACACACACACGTAGGGCTTGAAGTTTTCAGGTTTTATTTTTAATCAGGTAAATCCCTTTAAATAAATTGAGCTGATTCTGTTTTATAATTAAACTCAGAAAAAGCTGTAAATTACAAAACCATCATTGTTTTTACCTTCATATCTTGTCTGAGCCTAATTCTGGTCCTCTTAATTTTATTTCAAACAGAGCTGACAAATTACGTAATTTGTTCATCCCCGATCCTACTTTTAACTCGCATTTCATTTTTGCAGTCGCCTAATTTAACGCTGTGTTTTTGTTATTTTTATTTTTATTTATTTATTTATTTATATTTATTTATTTCTTAGCAGACGCCCTTATCCAGGGCGACTTACAGTCGTAAACAAAAATACATTTCAAGGATCACAGTACAAGTAATAATACAGTTAAGAGCGAGATAAATACAATGACTTTGGTTCTAGCAAGTACAAGTACGATTCAAGAAAAATAAGATTTTCCCCACTAGTTTAACAGAGATGTCCTGAAAGATTTTTTGAAGCATAAAAATGAATACCTAGTGCGGAGTGCACACTGATAGCAAGTCCTTCAGGCGCCTGCTCAGAGTATTTCACCAAACAAACCACAAAGCATTTTGGGATATTGGAGGATACACAAAAAAATGTAGTTTGGTATTACAGCGTCCACACTTCTGATAAACCGCACTACCTGATGCGATCTAATTAGTCCGGTTCTCGAGTACGGTATTAAATGCTGCGTAGTGTGGACGCAAACCGTATTTAGCACTTTTAAGCCGGCTTAAATGCAGCTAATACGGTTTAAAGGCATAGTGTGGACAGGGCCTAAGTATCAATTTCAAAATGCTGTTGGAACAGAAAGCAGACTGCACCAAAAACGCATGTGCATTCATTTTGCACTTCACTATGCTTTCCCCATGTTTGAATTGCAAATGGTCCATGACGCCCCTTAACAAATGATCTCTAATGACAATGCAGTGCTTTTGTAAGATAATAACAGCACAAGGGCAGCTGTATAGTAAGCCATGAATGTTACCACTACGGTTATTCATCCACTATTTATAACACAAACCCAGAGACAAAATTATAAGAAACTGAATCCCATGTTTAACCAGGTAACTTTTTATTCTGGCAATCAGTTTAATTAAATTTAAATTAGACTTTTTTTTAAAATTGTTTTCAGTTTTTAAACAGTTGGAGATTTCAAGTTAATACAGGAACTTGAAATCTGCAATTTTTTAAGAGCTCAGAACAATTAAAAAGGTCTAATTAAGCACATGATTAGTTCAATTAAGGGTTTGATTAAGTAATTGAGAACTCAGTTGGAATGAAAACCAGGAGACACAGGGGGACCCCCAGGACCAGGATTGGGAAACCCTGCCCTAGTTTACTTAACATATTAATCACATCTATCTATTTGAATGGAACGTGGGATTTTCATTAGAAATCATCATGGGTGTGCTTTCTAACAAGTATAGTTGAGTACCAGTAATGAAGATGACCATTTGTCTGAGTAACACACAAGTATAAAGCGTATTACTTGTACATGTTTCTTTTGGGGGGGGTTTCCAGTTTTAGCAACACCAGCTTTGGTGAAACCCCTTGGGGGTGTGGAGAAGTACTATATATTCATTACAATGAAATTAATTTCAAACGATACTGAAGAAGGCAGGAAAGTACAATGCGTTTCAATGGGATCTTATATCTTGTTTTACGTTATACTTTCTTTACTTTCTTTTACTTTATTTAACAGAGGTCCTGAACTATAAAAGCCAGCAGCAATCTTATCAATATGTCCAGAACTTACAATTTAGTTCCCAATTTCAATTTCAAGCTGTTTGAAAAATGTGCCCAAACATTTAAAAGTTTCTTAGACTCTTGCTAGATTTTATGGATCAAGCCTCATATGTTGTAGAAACAAGTACATTCTCTGCCAAGAAACTGCTTCTGTTTCTGGTATGTTTTCTTGAGATAATAAATATTTCCGAAACGTTTTGTCTCTTCATTATTTTTTTTTTAAGACAAAATTATATCATTTTTAAAAATACATCTGTTGATCCACATTTCTCATTTCTGCTCATTTTAACATCATTAAAACAGTTTTTTTTTTTAATCAATTCAGTGTATTACATTAAAACATTTTACAATAAGAACACATAGCATCGGCCAGATGTTAAATGAGATTTTATTGTTTAAAAACAGACTAATAGCCTTCAAGCCATTGAACACTCTGCAAGAAATGCTATACACTTAGAAAGGGTACATTAAAACAGAACAGACATATTAAAATAATAAAATAAACACATTTAAATGTATATTTTTTCTGTATAACAAGCTCCAGATGAATTACAAACAGGGTAAATGTCAAGAGTTGGGTTACAGAACATTTTCTAAGTCCAAACTTTACTATAGACTTTCAAAACAATCCATTTTGAAACCAGATCCCTTTTAACACTGCACACCACCACAATTACAGGCTGAAAGAGGGAACACAGACCCCTATTAAAACACAATCTGTATTTAAAGACTATCGACTGGATTTAAAAGAAAGCCAGACAAGGAGAGACATTGCTAGAAAAAAAGGTACAAAATATACAGATTACTTTTTATTCAGACAATATTTATTTATTTTTAATAATTAGAATGCACTATTCCCAGACACTGGTATCTGATTTCTCCCCAGCTACACCTTAACAGAGTCAGAATCAACTAATGGGGAACTTCACAGTAAAATATAACAGCAACATTTTGGCAATATTGAATTAAAATACGTTTTCTGGTTTTAATAATTTGCCAGATTTATTTTTATGTCTTTCTCTAGCATTTAGAATTTCTTATAGCAGACTGACAACCTATTTTCCTATACACATTACAACCTTATAACTTGTGAAAAAATTGTTGTAAATCTGTGTAGGCTTATACCTTCATAATTGTGATGGGTGATGGAGGTGGGGGATACATAAATCATTGTTATAACAATGTGTTCCCCAAAACATTGAAAACACCCACCCACTGGCTATTAGTTACATTTCTGAACTGTTTCAGTTACTTTAGTAGCAGAAACAGTGGATTTTTTAACATAATACTGATCTTTGAGAAATCAACAATTTATTTTTCTTAATTTCTTTAAAAGTTCAATTAGCATTCGAGACATGTTTACTGATTTGATTTAACCAGCTTGTTTGTAACAAGATGCAATTTTGCAGCATAAAGGGCAACAACATTCATATTTTACATGAAGCACTTTTATGAGAAGCCTGCTAAATATTCAGCCAATGGAGTTTCACAGTGAAATCCCAGAGGAAGGCTGGAACTGCAGTGAAACTGTCTGGCAGGTTTACAGTTAATGGCGCTCTTACAGCTCTAGAACTCTAGGGGGCTCCAGCTGCCCCTCTATTCTCCTCCAGAGACCACTGCCAGCCTCACAGCGCCCCACCCTCTCCTGGAGACTCCTCCCCAACATCATCGTAGTCAGTCCTGTCAGGTGCAGCGGGTCCTTCTTCAGGGGGCAGTGCGGCCCGGGCACTCTCCTCTCCAGGGCGAGTGAGGGGAAAACCTGCCAAAGAGAGACACACACAATCAGGGATTGGTTGGGTTTACGCAGTGGGAGGGTTCACACAGATCTGGGGCCAGGGATTGGTTTAAGCAATGGGTGTGATTAGAGTGCCATGGGTGGCTTCTGAGAGATTCAGAACTTCTCAAACTCCACTACCTGGTAGTGACACCTGCTGAAAGAGGTGGGAGTGGGCCAGTTAGAGGCTCCTCCACAGCGTGCTGTTACTGGGGCAGTAGGGTGTGCTTTGCTGAAGCGGGGCAGAATATCTAAGGGGCCCTCCCAATCCCTCCCCACTGTAGACTAGTCCCCCTTACCTTGGATGGGGTTCCCCTCACTGTTCTCCACATCATAGTAGCCAGAGGGAAGTTCATCAGAATCAAAACTCCCTAGGAACAGGAATCAAGGTTAGCTCTGGAGTTTGACCTGCTTTCACCCACAGTATATTAGGAGGCTGTGTGGTCCAGTGGTTAAAGAAAAGGGCTTGTAAACGGAAGGACCCCGGTTCAAATCCCATCTCAGCCACTGACTCATTGTGTGACCCTGAGCAAGTCACTTAACCTCCTTGTGCTCCGTCTTTCGGGTAAGACGTAATTGTAAGTGACTCTGCAGCTGATGCATAGTTCACACACCCTAGTCTCTGTAAGTCGCCTTGGATAAAGGCGTCTGCTAAATAAACAAATATTAACTCCCTCCTATTGTCCACTAACAGTTACAGAGTTCAGAGTGCTAAATAAAACTGTTTACATAACATTAAGACTGATCCATCAAATGCAGAAAAACTACTTGGCACCCTAGAATCAAACCCACTCTACTGCTCAACAGGCATGGCGGGGGATGTTGCACAGTCCTGGGACTTACCTGCACAAACAATATGCAGTGACTGAGGGTTTGACAAACGTGAGCTAAATTAGGAACCTGATTGAATACATTTACTTTCTCCAAGACTGGGTTTGGTGCAGGGCTACTCTACAGGGCTTGTCTGCAAGACCTCACCTGATAAATCTTCTGGGTTACTGTTCATAGGGACGGCATCGTCATAGTGCCCTGGGGTCTCTCCTTCCAGAGAGGGCATTGATTCACCTAAAAGAGACAGAGAACAGCATTAGTGTTACAGACCAGAGAGAGCACTGCTTCACCTAAACCAGACAGAGAACAGAATCGGCGATACAGGTGAGAGAATTGTTTCTTCATAGCTTTGTAACACAGCCCCCCCTTACCTGGGATGGGGTTCCCCTCACTGTCCTCCACATCATCGTAGTCAGAGGGCAGCTCATCAGAAAGGAAAGTTCCTGGAACAGGAGACGGGGTTAGTGCTGCCTGCTTTCACTCTGCAAATTCACTACCTGCTACTTGTTGCACACTGACTACTATTGTAGCTGTTGTTCAATGTTTGGATTACTGAATTCAGGATAGGAAATTAAAACAGTGGTTTTGTGATCTACACCCTAAGTAACTACATATTAAATACTGTGTGCTGCTCTGTTCCTGTCTGTCTCGCACTCTTTGTAGTGTTTCCTGTGATGAGAGGTTTACAAGTCTGCTGCTTTGAGTCATGTTTGTGGATTGTGTGGCAGTGTGATGTGTGTGTTGGCTCTCTCTTTCTCCACTCCCCCTCCCCTCTTACTCACCTCTCCTGGGCGCATCATAGGATCCCTGTCTGGCCAGTTTGTACTCAATCTCCTCGTAAACGGCTTCATGGAAGGGGTCAAGCTCCTCCTCAGCAATCCCTATGGGAGGAAACAGGCTCTCATTCACAGTGACACAGCTCTGCACACACTGTACTGAACAGCACAGCCTTCAGTGATCCACAGTGCAAGAACACCATTTCTTTTCTTTATTTAAAACTGCCATTTTAACAGCTCGTTAATGACAGAACTTGTCAAGATTGTGTCCTCTGCTACCCCTACTGCAGCAGGCTGGTATCGCACATGTGGGTCAAGACAAGCTTTTTCTCTAACCAGATCATTAATAAAAGAGAATGATTTATAAATTGTCATCTGAGATGCACAGAACAATGATCGCTGCTATAAAGGATCTGGGTAGTGCATTTGTGTTGTCTGGAAAGCACTGCAGATTTAAAATGCCGGTGTAGGGCATTACTGAATACAATCCTAGAACAGCGCATTAGGACCTAAGTGTGTCACCTTCCTGAGCTTGCGTCTCTTTAAAGGGATTTGTTCCCTACCTCTCCTCAGCATCCTGTTGTGCTGCAGCAGCCCGGCTAACAGGACCAACACCAGCAGAGCTCCCAGTACGATGCAGGCTATCACTGGGATGGTCATGTCTCTCTGTGGCTGCAGCCCGGATGGAGAGGTTCCTGTTGGAGAAGAAGACAGACAGACACTTCTGTAACCAGTTGGGTACTGTACTGTAAATAAAGCTGTATTCACATTGCTTACATAGGAAAGCCCTAACTGAGGCCTCCCATCGTTTATCCACACGACTCCCAAATTCAGAACGCTACACAATAAGAAACATTTCCCCCTAGAGCTGTGCTTTTGTGTTTATGTTTATAAGAGAGTAGTGTCTGTGAAGTTTAAAAGAAGCTGCTTTTACCTGTTTTCAATGGAGAGCTGATAGTAGTTGGAACACCTTTACAACAAAATGAAATGACTGTTAATATTTGCAATGTAAGCAAGTACTCACTGCCTAACACAACAGAGCATCTCCCCAGTACAGCTAATTCCCCATCTCCCCTGCTCAGATAACCCCCCCTCTCACCTGCACAGGTAACCCATGCGTCCTCTTTGTGGTCGCAGTCATTGTGTCTCAGTGGAGAGTGCCGGCAGTCCCACAGGTGCATCTCGCTGCCCCTGCAGTTCACCTCATCCAGCCAGATAGTGCCGTTCCCTTGTCCAAACGTAGCCTCACCCCCCCCTGTGCTCTCTGCTGCCCCACAGCCTAGTTGTCTGCAGACCACCTGGGCGTCCTTCAGGTCCCAGGAGTCACCGCAGACTGTCCCCCAGGACCCCTCGAACCGCACCTCCACCCGTCCGGAGCAGGGACTTGAGCTTCCAGCTAGCCTCAGCTCTGCTGGCTCTGGAATAAAACAGCAGGGCTTACTGAATCAGTTCAGCCCAGAGGCTGCTGTGTGAGTAGAAGAGAGAGGCTTGATATCCCTTCCTGGAAAAAAAATCTAGGTAACCAGTCTCAGAGATCAGAGGCAATCACAATTCAGTGTTGAATTATTAATTTAAAAAGACTCTTTAGTATTGGAAACTATAAGAACCGCTCATTAAAATTAGTTTACAGTAGAAATTTAAAGGCCAAACGTTGACAATGTTGTCTAAAATGTCAATGCATGTCACTATAAGTCATGCTTTTGCAATTTTATGCATTATTTTTAGACGCTGTTAAATAAAAAATAACCTGAGCAGTGCTCTTGAGTGAGGTCTTCAGAGCATGACTTGGGTATGCTGGTGACAGACGGCTTCTCTTTCACTGTTAAAAACAAACAATTAAGTGAATTCAGTGTTTGGGGAAAAAAAAGTACATTGCATTCACACTCTGCTCAAGCATGCTCCTGCTTTGTGTCTTGTTTGTTTTGAGCTGAAACAAGAAATGATGAATGCAAAGTATTCTGAAGATATTGCTGTAGGGGTGTCCATAAGGCCTGGACATATTTCTATTGGGATCTCTTAAGTTTCATCTGCTCTCTATTCTAAAGTGGCCCTGCTTTTCTGTACTTTAACACATCCCTGCTCTGGCCTCTCCTCTTTGATGTGCAGGGGTTTGTTCAGGGATCTGGGGACGCTATCTGCTGCTCTGCTTCCAGAAGTGTTGTTAACATCCACCAAGCAGAGGGAACATCAAATGGACCTCTCTTAGAAAGAACAGAATCCTCCAATAACACAGCTACCATGTTGTGTAACTTGCTAGGGGCAGCATGTCCTTGTTATCTCAGGAGGAGGATTCAAACCTGTGGTCTTTAACTGCTGAGCCATCAGGTGACCAGCAGAGGAACAACAGAGGGAGATCTTTACCTGTGCACTCAATCGCAGCCACCTCATAGTTTTTGCAATTTGTCTGACCCCAGGGTAAGGATGGACACTGCCACAGTGTAGAGTCGTGTCTTCGGCAGTTCACTTCATCAAGCCATTTGTAAACAGAACTCAGCCTGGATTGTGCATCTCTAATGGCAGCACTTTCTCCACAGTTCAGCTGCTGACATATCACTGAAGCTGTAATCTGTGTCATTCTGTTGCTGCAGACACTACGCCAGGTGCCATTGTAGAGAACCTCTATTGGTCCAGAGCAGCCTTCAGCCAGTCTAAGATCCTTGAACTCTGTCAAAACAACATACAACCGTGAAAGTAAACTGCACTGCAATGAATGACATTCAGAACTATCCTGATTATAATACTGCTGCGAGACAATATTAAAAAGTTTTTTATATAAAAAGTTTTAATACAATCAGCTAGAAATTGGAGAGGTGGTATAAATGGTTTGAAATCTTCATGTATTACAGGATCACCAGTAATCTGCACTGCTTACTGAGCTCCTCCTCTCAGTTTAAATAAGTTGTATGTAGTAATTCATATTGCTTTGGTTTCCACAATTATTATATTAATGGCTAATATAGAGATGGCTCAGTTTCCACTGGTTAGGTATAGTGAGTTATTGCAATCCTGTACCTGAACACACGACTCCCGCGTCCTCCTTGTGTCTGCAGTTGTGTTGCCCCCACCCTCCTGAGGCACACTCCCACAGAGTCGATTCGTTCCCCTGACAGCGCAGCTCGTCCAGCCAGATGGGTCCGGTCCCCTGGCCGAAGGAGGCTGACACTGAGGCGTTGAGTGCCGTCCCACACTGGAGCTGCTTACACACCACCTCAGCATCTGCCAGGTCCCAGGAGTCATCGCAGACCGTCCCCCAGGAGCCGTTGTGATAAACCTCCACCCTCCCAGCGCAGGCACCTCCTCCCCCAACCAGCCTGAGGGCCGTGTGATCTAGGGGGACAGAATCACAAGCACACATCAATAACACAATCACTGCAGTTTAGGCACAGAATCAGTTTGTAATAATAATATAAATAATAACCCTATGATAATGCATGCCGATTTTCAGATAAGAATCCTTGTCACAGACTGTACCCATGGCAGTAATGTCAGAATAGTCACATTGACATAACTTATTAACACAAGAGTTTGAATTGCACTAACCTGAGCACAGCGTGGTCCCTTCATTACTGGTGTTGCATTTACTTGGTAGAGGCCCGACTCGACCTGCTTGTGCTGGTAGCAATGGACCTGAAGATAATAAGAGTGAGCAGGGGGGGAATGAAACACGTCAGAGCTGAAGGAACAGCACCATTATTTACTGCATCTACAGCTTCTACATCAGTCTACAGTTTGTTATCTTGTATGTTGAATCAGTTAAAACATAAACATGGTTTCAGAGTAATTCTTTTGTTTGGGCACTGTCTGTTCTTCCACCTGGAGCAAGCTCAAAGCTATTCAGAGATTTAGCTTTATAGAGAAATGAATAAACTCATAATGGTATTGAGTGCTTTAGAACTCAGAACCAACATGGATAATTGAGAACTTCATTAAAAGTGTAAATGGCATTTCTAACTATATAAGCTTAAATGTGAGACAGTTTGCTTTATTTGTATGCATACATAATGTATAAAATATCATAAACTGCACACATCTAATACACCCCAAATATGGGAACAGCTAATCAATACTAATGGGTATAAAAAAATACTGTAACAGTAAATTGATTTAATTTACAATCCCACCAGATGGCAGTAGACGATCTGAATACCTAGAATACCGAGATATATTTAGCAGATAGGATGTTAAGTTACCTATTCAATCTTCCACCCATTAGAGTGGTTACTACTCACCTGAACATTTCACTCCTGCATCATTGCTATGAGTGCAGGCACCTCGTCCCCATGCAGAGATGGAGCAATTTGATATGTGTGTCTCACTGCCATCACAGTCGAATATATCAGCCCGTACATCACCGCTGCCTTCACCAAACCAGGCCTGCCCTGGGACTGATACAGCGTACCCACAATTCAACTGCTTGCAGAGAACTGTGGCGTCCTGTAGATCCCAATAGCGATCGCAGACCGTCCCCCACTGACTGTGACGTACTGCAGCTCCACTCGACCAGAACAGGAGTCCGGGCCACCCACCAGCCTGTACTCAGTGTACCCTGCACACAGGGCAGCAGAGTGTGAGCAGGGCACAGCACAAGCAGAGAACCAGGACATGGGGTTTGCTTTACTCTAGCTATCAATCACAAAAGGGTTGCTATGTTCTTGTAATACTGGCTGCAAGGGCATGATTGGTGGGCATGCATTTCTTTAGCTTTCTAATAGTTATGCATCAGTATTCATTTAATTACAGACTTCTGAAGAGTGACACTCATCTAGAACAACCCAATCCCTCACACCCTCGGGTATATGATCAACAACAGGCCTGCCAAAAATGAAGCAGCATTCAGCTAGCGGTATAAAACTGGTCAATTTCTATTAAAAAAATGAGCTCTATTGTATCTAAAAATGCTTCATGGTATGCTTACTTTCTTTACACTTGAGTCTCCTAAAGCAAAATCACAGAGCCCACATTGCAAAAACTTTGATACAGAATTCTCATTGAAACATTTATCTAAAGGACTTGCTTGCTATCTGCCTATAATGTTTATGGCCCGGGTTAATAAACAAAGTTATAGACTCACCGAAACAGACGAGGCCCACGTCGTTCCTGTGTGTGCAGCTCTGCTTCTTCGTGTCTGTAGTGCGACAGTCATAGAGCCGGGATTCGTTGCCAAAGCACTGGATCTCCTCCGACCAAAGTGTACCATTCCCCTCCTTGAAATGAGCAGCTCCCAGCACCTTTTGAGGAATTCCACACTGCAGCTCCCGACAGACAACCTCTGCATCCTGCCAGTCAAAGTCAGCATCACAGACCGTTCCCCAGCTCTGCCCATGCACTACTTCAACTCTCCCAAAGCAGAGGTTGCTGCCACCACTTAACCGCACTGCTCTATGTCCTGAAATCACAAAACTGCAGACATTAGACTCTGGGGGCAAAACAGTTAACAGATAATTACAAAGTGCACCTTGGAAAACATCTAAATATTATTATTCAGTTAATTCTTTCACTAAACCTCATACAAACGTGACAAAGAGCGAATGAATCCTAGACAACAATCTCCCTCCCGATCTCTGAGGGCGCTGTCTAACAGGAACAGAGTGCCTTGTACTGGTTGGTCTGGCAGTTCATTCCAGGGTCAGTCGGAAGCCAGCCATCTAGGAAGGGGGCGGATTCACGATGCCCAAAGTCATTGCCCTAAAGTGGTAGGCGATGTGTCAGTCATGGATTGGAGGAGACGTGACTAGTTATCGCTGGGGGCATGACTAAGGGTATAATTGAGGATGTGACGATGTAATCTGTTCCTCTGATGTGGTTATGAGAATGAGTGAGAAAGGAAACGGACTGTGAGAAGCGAATCATGAGTGTTAAGTGTTTTGTTTGTTTGTCACTGTTAGACAGCTAACGTCTGTCACTGACCTTGCACCGCACCTGCACTCAGAGCACTCACTGTCAGGAGAAGTGTCTGTGTTGTGTGTTGTTCTTTGTATTATTATTTCGGGACTGAACCCTGTGGTTTATACACATCGTTGTGTAGAGCCAGCATTATTATTTAACGGTCTCAAGCAGAACAAGAGAAAATAAAGAACTGTTTTGAACCGTAAACTTTGTGTCTGTTGTTGCTGGAGCACCTGCGCCACCTGTACACCTGAGCACTGCAAACCACTCGATCACAGCACCTGCGTCACCTGTACACCTGAGCACTGCAAACCACTCGATCACAGCACCTGCGTCACCTGTACACCTGAGCACTGCAAACCACTCGATCACAGCACCTGCGTCACCTGTACACCTGAGCACTGCAAACCACTGGGTCACAGCACCTGCATCACCTGCACACCTGAGCACTGCAAACCACTGGGTCACACATGGTAATTAAAATAAAAGTAAATAATATGCCATTGATGAAGCAAGATAGCAAGAAGATGTATTTTGAATCAGAGAGTTCAAGAAAGCAATAAAGGATCCTGTCAGTAAGGCTGCCACCTAAACATCTTTATTTCCTTCATTATAACAGTCTGGGAAGCTGACAAGTCTGATGCACTTATCTCTGGTTCATTTTTGTATTGTGTTACAATCACATACTGACTGAAAGGCTTTTAGATGATCCATTATTAAGCAACAAAATGAAGACTTGCCTATTCCTGTTTTGTTTGTAGTCATGCTTGTTTTATATACTGTATATACAGAGCAGTGAACAGTTTATGCTGCCACAGTGCAGTAGTCTATAGATGTGAAATGAGCAAAACCGTCATTAGTGACAAGTAGCAGTGTGGGGTTGGTAATTTAAAACGTCAGTTTCTGTCTTTGTTTATTCAAACAACACGCTTCCTGTCCTATCCAAAGGACACTGAGCTTTGTTGAAAGAGCAGCAATATATGATTAGCTCATAGTAACAATAGAGTGATTTTGTATTGTGGTTTCGACAAGATCAGCAAGCTGCCCTGCCATATCAGAAAAAAGATGTGAGGGAGTTCTGATACTTTCTAATGAGGAAGCTGTTGAGTGAGGAGGATAACAAAATCGCATGCAAAGGAAGCCTAATTATTGCTCTTTTTTCACTGATCAATACAACAATTAATGCAGCTAAACAGAATGTATTAGTCTGACCTTTGGAATGTAAAAACTTTGAACAGTGTTTTGGTGCCACCTAGCGGACACATTGCAGCACTAACCTCTGCCAAGATCCTGCAGGCAAGCTGTTAAAAAAGTAGTCTATTACAAAAAGTAGTGAGGGTTATTTGTACATCTATTTAAAGAGGTTGAAACTTGGTAAATAAATAAATTGCCATTGCCCTTATATGTTATCATTCATTGTCTAGTATCATATTCCAGTTCATAAGAAGAATGAAACAATGTGAAAATCCTACATTGTTTTCCTGAAACATGCATTTTATACTGGGTTCACATACCACAATGTTATGTGGATCTGGAGAAGACAAAAGGGTCACAATCCCTGTTTTCTGGTGAAGAGGTAATACAGTGAAATGTTTTATTTATTTGTATATTTTATTGACTAATCAATCAGTCAACACACGTGTGTAACAACATCCTTGTTTGTGGATCTAAGTATTGAAGGGGGGTTCTGAATATTTTCAAATACATTTGCTTATGCAGAATTTGTATACTTTTTTTTCAGAAAGCACAGTTTCAGTTTTGTGTTACAGGATATTATTCAGGGACAGCTGAAAGACAATTTAAGTTTATAGCCTCGTGTAGTAGCGCCCAGATTTATTAGTTTGCGCTCAGTTGGCAGGTGTTTTGTTACAGTTCGGGACACTCTACCAACAATGGTATTGTGCTCCATCTTCATACAACACACAGGTGTGTAATCCAAAAGAACAAGAAGGAAAAAAGCGAAAGGAAAAAGGAAAACAAAATACTTTAAGGAAAAACTACAAAATAAAGTGTGCAGGTTTTTTTTCCGCGGTTCATTGCTCCCTCTAGCGGTGGGAGCCCCGAGGAACAGGCACTGCTCTACACCCTCTCATATACAGTGGGATGGCTCAGTCCCATTAAACTCGCTACCTAAAATAGTTTTCCAATAAATGAACCTGTGTGCTTTGCTTGCACCCCGAGTCTGTACGCCTGGCGCTGAAGTGCCACTCCGTCTCTCCGAGTCGCTGCTCCAGTGCCTCTGACTGTTCAGGATTCGGCCGTGAAGTCACGCTCCACTATGTTTCCTGCATGAGCCAGAGGATATAAAACAGCGCCTTTTTATTAATTCATTCACCCCGTGTAGTCCCACCCCCCAGCCAATGACAGAACGTCAGCCGATTTCCTCACAGCTGAGTCCCGTCATAACACATTGCCTGACAGCGTGGGAATACACAGAGAATACAAACCCCCTACAGGCTCCCGCATGCACCTGACGGTCAGTCCAAATCCCTCCCCTCTCACATATCCTCCCCCTCAGAATGGCACCACCGGTCCATTCGAAAATCCTACACCTCTATGCCTTCCCGAGAGAAAAAATCTGCATTTTGGTGCAGTTTTCCTGCTCGGTGGACAACCCTGAAGGCATAGAGCTGCAGTGCCAGGTACCACCATGTGATACGGGCGTTGTTATCTTTCATTTGGTGGAGCCATGCCAAGGGGACATGATCTGTGATGAGGGTGAAGTGTCGCCCCAGGAGGTAGTACCGGAGTGACTCGACTGCCCATTTTACTGCGAGACACTCCTTCTCGATGGTACTGTAGTTCTTCTCGCGGGGAATGAGCTTCCTGCTGATATACAGGACCGGGTGCTCGCTTCCCTGCACCTCCTGAGACAACACTGCACCAAGACCTGTCTCAGATGCATCCATCTGTAGGGTAAACCTCCGGCTAAAGTCCGGACTGCACAGCACTGGTTTGCTACACTGCCTCCTCTTCAAGGCGAGAAAGGCCCTCTGACACAGCTCCGTCCACTGGACCGTATTTGGGGCAGCCTTCCGGGTTAGGTCTGTCAAGGGAGCGGTGAGAGTAGCAAAGTTTGGGATGAACTTACGATAATATCCCGCCAGTCCCAAGAAAGAGCGCACCTGGGTTTTTGTGGTAGGAGTCGGCCAGTCAGCCAAGGCTTTCACCTTTGCAACAAGCAGTCTGATCTGGCCGCCACCTACCCGATACCCCAAATACTCCGACTCACTCTTCCCAATTGCACACTTCTTTGGGTTAGCAGTGAGCCCGGCCTCCCGCAAGGATTGCAGCACTGCCGCTACCTTACACAGATGACTCGGCCAATCCTCACTGTGGATAACCACGTCATCTATGTAAGCAGCGGCGTACTGCTGATGGGGCCGCAAAATGCAATCCATCATCCACTGGAAAGTGGCCGGCGCTCCATGCAACCCAAAGGGCATGGTAGTAAACTGGTATAACCCGAAGGGAGTCGAAAACGCTGTTCTCTCCCGTGATTCTGGGGTTAGGATTATCTGCCATCCCCTTCATTAAATCCAGTGTCGTCATAAAGTGAGCTGTGCCAAGACGCTTTTACGTTCAGGTTTGCAGTATGGCCTTTGACAAACTTGTGTCCCCGGCTCAATTTCAATATGATGATAGGCTACTCGAGTCTGCCCCGGGACTGGAGAGAACACGTCAGGAAAAGCAGCCACCAGATTGTGAACCTCACGTTTCTGTCTTGGTGTCAGGTTATTACCAACCTGAACCGACCCCATCCTCGCCAAGACAGAAAGATCAGGTCACAAATCAGTGACGTCATCTGTGGGTGTTGCTAACAACGTCTCCCGTTGCACCCAAGGCAACCTCGTAATCCACCGTACCAACCCGGCGTGTAACCTCAAAGGGTCCTTGCCACTTTGCCAGGAGTTTAGACTCAGAGCTGGGTAATAATAAAAGCACTTTATCTCCCGGCTGAAATGAGCGTAATCCAGAATAACCAGCAGGTGCGTGTATCCCGACGCACTTCGCTCCAGCGGTCCAACTATATCTACCCCAATACGCTCGAAAGGAGCTTAGTGGCAAGTGGCAATGGCACAAGGGGAGCTCGTGGCACGGCTCTGGGGCTGGCACGTTGGCACTCTGGGCACTGCTCACAAACCCGCCTCACATCGCCATCCAAACCCAGCCAATTGAACCGTGCCTCAAGTCTCGCTTTAGTTTTGTCCCTACCCAAGTGACCAGACAGGGGAACAGCGTGAGCCAAGTGCAATAAATCTTCCCTAAAAGGCTTAGGGACAAGCAACTGGCCACGCACCTCCCCGGTCTGGTGCAATTTATCAACCCGATACAGCAGGTCACGGTAAATTTCAAAGTGTGGGTACGCGGCGACACAACCAGGTTCAACCACCCGACCATTAACCACCACCGCTTGATCAAATAGCCAACCTAGTGCATCGTCACGTCCTTGCTCGAGTCGAAAGTCACGGGAGCGAGCTAAAAAATCAGCTCCCATGGCTTCCAACTCGGGGTCGGGTCGATCCCAAGCAGAGGCGGAAGGACCAGGCTCATGTGCTGGCTCCTGCGCCTCCCCCCCAGAATCTTCGCCAACCGCCCCCACCCAAACATGACCGGACTCCCTCCATTGCCAACCCTCATTCTTGGTGGCCCGGCGTTCCCTTTTTGTTTTACGGGGTTTAAAATCTGTGACAAAACCAAGCCGGGTCGCGGAAGGGAAAGATATCTCCAATTACTTCCTCCTTCTCTGTCAATGGGGAAGGCGGGGCAACCGCAGCCGCTACCCAATCATTGAACTGCGGGCAGTCCCGCCCCAAAATGACAGGTTGTGGCAAACTGAGAAACCAAGCCTACCTGTATGCGTGTTGTTTTAGTGCCAAATTTCAGTGTTATCCATACCTTAGGGTAAGTGTGAATATCCCCATGTATACATTTAATGTTAACCCGTCCCAACAATCGCTCATGCCCCGGTGAGATCAACCCTTCTTGTATCAGAGACTGACCACACTCTGAATCCAAGAGAGCCCGAGTTTGTGTCCCTTCCACTGTCACAGGAAGAACAAAACTCGTTTGCTGGAGTGACTGAGATAATTGGACATGCTTACCTGACCCAGTGAGGTCACGCTCCATGGCGGGGCAGTCGCGAGCCAGGTGACCCAGGTCGTGGCACGTCCAACACCTCGGTTGGCTGCTTTCTCTCCCTGAAGCCTCTGCCGGAGGTTGAAAGACAGGAGCAATCAAAGGGCTCCGACGATGTTGTGGCCGCCCGAGACCCTGGCCCGACACTGCGATCGGCCGTGGGGCCGCCCACCCCGTCCCAATTCCCGGACTGGGAGCTCCCGCAGCCACAGCCCATCTAAATGGCTGCCCCCCCGCCCCCCCGAGTCCCTTCACCCTCTCAGGGGCATTGTGGAGTGCTGGTGCCGAGGCAGCGGATTTGTAGGGTGCAGTGCTAGGAGCGGGCTCAGCTGCCTGGTATCTCACAGCCATGGTGACTGCCTCATTCAGGGTTCCGGGTCACTGTCTCTGTACCCACAGTCCCAGGACCGGTCCCAAAGCCTCCAGGAACTGCTCCAGCACCACCAACTCCACAACCCGATCCTTGGAGTTGGTGGCAGGGTCCAGCCATCCCACGGCATAATCGCGGAGACGGTGGGCCAGTGTACGGGGATGTTCCCTCTCCCCTAACTTCCCCTCCCGGAGTCTCCGTCGGTACCTTTCAGGGGTGGCTCCGACTCTATTGAGAATAGCCGTTTTTGGGGTTATATAGTTCCTCATCTCCTCCGCTGACAGAGTTTGGTCAGCAGCTTGCGCCTCCCCGGTTAACTGCGGCAGAAGGTAGCTCGCCCACTGGTCCTGGGGCCACTGATTGGCCTCCGCCAGAGCTTCAAACAGGCGAAGGTATGCCTCCGGGCGATCCACCGCCATCATTTTAGTAGGCTGCTGCCATCTGGAAGCAGCCTCAGTCCCTCCCTGCAACGCCGCACAGAAGGGCCATCATCTCGGCAAACTGTAGTGCATCCATTCTGATTTTTTTTTTAAAATGGGCACTGCTGTGTCTTGGCAATGCCAGTTCATCCCACTCTGACACCACGTGTAGTAGGGTGTGGGAAGACACAAGACAGACACAAATTTCAAATAGGAAATGCCGGCACAGGCGCCCAGATTTATTAGTTTGCGCTCAGTTGGCAGGTGTTTTGTTACAGTTCGGGACACTCTACCAACAATGGTATTGTGCTCCATCTTCATACAACACACAGGTGTGTAATCCAAAAGAACAAGAAGGAAAAAAGCGAAAGGAAAAAGGAAAACAAAATACTTTAAGGAAAAACTACAAAATAAAGTGTGCAGGTTTTTTTCCGCGGTTCATTGCTCCCTCTAGCGGTGGGAGCCCCGAGGAACAGGCACTGCTCTGCACCCTCTCATATACAGTGGGATGGCTCAGTCCCATTAAACTCGCTACCTAAAATAGTCTTCCAATAAATGAACCCGTGTGCTTTGCTTGCACCCCGAATCTGTACGCCTGGCGCTGAAGTGCCACTCTGTCTCTCCGAGTCGCTGCTCAAGAGCCTCTGACTGTTCAGGATTCGGCCGTGAAGTCACGCTCCACTATGTTTCCTGCATGAGCCAGAGAGGATACAAAACAGCGCCTTTTTATTAATTCATTCACCCCGTGTAGTCCCACCCCCCAGCCAATGACAGAACGTCAGCCGATTTCCTCACAGCTGAGTCCCGTCATAACACATTGGCTGACAGCGTGTGAATACACGGAGAATACGAACCCCCTACAGGCTCCCGCATGCACCTGACGGTCAGTCCAAATCCCTCCCCTCTCACACCTCGGTACAGCAACACGGCAGTAAAACGGCAGCGTCCTGGATGAGAGGAAAATCCGCTTCCAGTCGGCTTTTAAAACACTCGCTGCGGAAACTAATTGCCATTGATTGGTACTCAGTTGTAGAGGTGAGGGAAGGTGAGAACTGGAATGAAGACTTGCCAGACTAGATTGTGTGTATGTTTTTGTAATATAGATAACGTATTCTTACAAATTTAAGACGCCTTTGAATTTAAGACGCAGCCCACATTTCCCACCCTCAATTTGAGGAAAAAATAAAACATCAAATAAATATGCATTTATAAAGACACAACCTCAATTACGCATATGGAGTCAGTTTGCGACCGTCTGCTATCACACACAATTACAGTGCTGTGGTGCTTCTCATTTCCACTCGTGATTACTCACACCTGTTTTTCTCCCAATTTGTGAACTGTGGTATTGCTTAGCATGTCGGAAAATACAGGGGTCTGGTCAGCATTTCCAATCTGTCCAAGCTGGTACTGTTTGTTAAAACTGAGCCTAATAACAAAACCCTGAAATTGTAAATGCTTCTCTTCGAATTCCAGAGGAAGCTAATGACTCTTCTTAGAAAATGGTTCCTGTACGTCATGGGTGATTCGAGATCGGGCAGTGACGTTTTGGTTCGTCTTTTCTCGGCAGTAAGTCACGTTGCTATTTGTGTATTCGGGCAGTGACATCTTTGTTCGTCTTTTCTCGGCAATCAGTCACATTGCTGCTTGTGTACTCAGGTAGTCTTGTCTTTTGTTGGTGATTTTAATGCACGCATCACTATACTGTACTCGAATTTAAGACACAGGCTACTTTATTCTTCGAGCTCGATTAACAAAGACACCTGGCTATTGCTCGTGCACGATATTTTTAATTTTGTGAAATTATGTATTTGCGAAGTCAACCTTATTCAGTCATTTATAGATACAATCTGTTGTGGATGTGTGAAATTGTATTTACATTATGAGAGACAGAGATTATTAAATAGGCCTAGGTATAATTTTGTAACGGTACAATGTGTGCTATTATTATTATTATTATTATTATTATTATTATTATTATTATTATTATTATTATTATTATTATTATTATTATTATTAGTTTTGATTAAACAGTAACTTATACTAAGCCTATTGTTCAGGTAGAAAGGAGCTGCTGTGTGTAGAAACAAACAACGATGCAGAAAGTTATCAGCAGTAACATTAGATTCTTACCATATTTTAAATGTTGAAAACAAAACTATGGCTGGAAAAATAAGTGTATTGGGAGATTTACATTTATATTTGGAGACATTTAAAAATACTATAATGTGACTTAAAAAAAGAAAATCGAATCAATGAAGTAAAGATTATTTCATCTTCCCTCGTATTGCTGATTTGAGAGAAATCAAACCTTAATACCAGCAGAAATATCTCTTTACACAACCTCGCCTACCTGACGTTTTATCTTTATATATTTACACTCTATTAACCAACATTTCCTCTGTCATTTTATAAACGGGTCCAGCAGCCGGTAACTTTATACATTTTCTGATTACTTCATACATTTACCCATGGACGTGGTTATTTGATAAATAAAGTATCATGTTAAAAATGACAGAGAGATCTGATAGACCCATCAGCCTCGGGACTATTTTGTGTTTAACATGTGCAAACAGCATAATGGCTTCATGAGATTCAGATCGGCGAGCTTTTCACCAAACCACTGGTTTAAAGAGTTCAGTGCTTCACGAGGCTTCACTTTCCCCACTATTTTGTAATGATAATAAATAAACAAAATTAAACTTAAATAAAAGATTTCTTTAAGGCAGGCAGGCAGACAGACAGACTGCAGCACTTTGTATTTAGGGACCAGCAACTCGCCTCATGTGTACTTCTTCACCTGCATGAGGAGGACACTATCATTTTATATTCACCTGCCTTCAATCAGTGACCATATTGAATAATTGGTTGGTCAACCAATCAGGGTCCTGCAGTCTTACATGGCTGGAATGGAGGGAGCTAGGGACAGGGCCAGATTAACCCATCACTGGACTCTAGGCAAACATACACTTGTAGGCCCTACCCTCTAACATGAATAACATCAAACAGCAGACATGTACACACGTTTACACTTACTCCCATACACGTGCCATTTGTTAAGATCAGGTTTACCATATATCGTTTTATCAATTTTTATACTTGTACAGTAAACTTTTCTTTTCTCACAAGGGTTTAGGATAGCATTCATGGTTTTGATCAGAATCTGTGAATTATGCTGTATTATGATGAATTCATTTTGAAGAAACTTTCACGCAATGTTCTGAACTGAACGAGCGAGTATTGAACAAAAAGAGACACCAGGTCAAATGTGAACCAGGGACCGTAGACAGCTTTAATCCGGAAATGTGATACTTCTATTTTTAAAATGTACAAGTTCCAAAACTGAAACAGGTCCACGACAAATTTTGGTTTCGATTAAACATACTGAAAGCAAATTTGATATCCTGAGTCCCCGCCTCTCCCAGGCAAACGCGGATTCTGACAGGAAACAGACCACACCCACAAACATAGAGACTTGGGAACACAATTACTAAAACAAGTGAATACTAATGTAAAAAACACAACAGCATAGGAAACACTGCACTGCTGATACGTGCTTTACTGTAGAAGTGGTTGCTTTGTTTACATGGCCTGGCTTGCTAGATGTGTTTTATAACTCCAGTTCAGGACTATTCTGGTCCCCGCATCGGCACCGCAGCACCAAATACACTTTAAAGTGGCTTCTTTTCTGCTTTTTAAGACACAAAATCATCTATAACGTCATCAAAATCAAGCGAGGTGGTGATTTTGCAAGCAACACAAGTGAGACTTATTGAATATGTGTCTGGGTTTTCATTTGCATGACACATAAATCAGTGTGATGAGCTGCACATTGGAGGAGTGCTACAGAGGGCAGGTGGTCCTGTTTGTCTGAACCCTGTATATTGAGTAAGTATTTCTGTGATGGAATGTGTGTCTCTTACCTGAACAGATCACTCCAGCGTCCAAGGCGTGAGTGCAGAAAAAGGTCACACCCCACCCCAATGACCCACAGTCCCGCAGGGCAGATTCAGAGCCGTTGCAGGAAACAAGCGCCAGCCAGATGGTTCCAGAACCGGCTCCGAAGTGAGCATTGTGTGGTGCTGATACAGCAGATCCACAGCCCAGCTGTTTACACACAACTCCAGCATCCTCTATATTCCAGCCACCACTACAAACTGTCCCCCACTGTCCCTCATGAAGAATCTCCACTCTCCCAGCACAGGGACTGCCTCCATTCACCAGCTTCAGATCACCACCGCCTTTAAAAAGAGAAAAGGGAATCAGAGAAGGGAGTCTGCACAGGCCCTGCCACAAGAGAACACGAGTTTATAATCACACACTGTTTACACTGCATGGAGTTGTATTATTCTCCATATCACAGAGCTTCCCAAGTAACATCAGCAGTAAAACTCCTCTATATATATTTCATGTATAGAAATGTTTTCATGATGTTCACACGCTGCATAAGGCGTGTGCTAAGAAGGGTTTCCACCAAGTCTCTGAGATAACACTACAGCAGGTAAAGTACCTGACAAATATTAAACTTTTCTAGAAGTGTAGCACAACCCTGATAAGCATGCATACATCATATATAATTATTCAATATGAGAAATACAAGCTTACTATTATAGGAAATGTAATTGACATGATGCTTCATATTTGGAACTCAAAATTATGGTTCTGTTCGTTCTAGTAGTTTTATTTGTATTGTATTTTATTTGACTATCTGAGGCTCTTTGTAGAACTTGACTAAGTAATGTTTCCTGAGAAATATCAGTGGGACTGTATAGTTCTATATATTTCAGAAGCTCTTAATATTCTAAGAATGTACAAAATCAGCAATTCCCTAGCCAATTGTTTTTTTGTTGTTGTTCATATTCCATTACCTAGACTCACCAGCAGGGGTCAGTATTATTTGTAATTGCTGTGCCTCATAATAACTGGCAGTGGCTTATAAATATAAGTTTTAAAGAAAACGTAAAAGGCCTGGAACTGATGATATACAGCTCAGTACCAGCAAAACAACATCTACTGTATCTCCTAACTGATTTATTTGTGACACTGACTGTCCTGGCAGACACCACTGTAGACACCTAGTTAATGTTCCGCCCAGGCGTTTAGCATCAATAATACAGCAATAAGGGCTGTTTCTGAGGACACTGTAGTGCTTAATGACATGGAGGTGTTACTCTTGGTCCAAAGAAGCAAAGTGAATGACAGAATAAAAGGCAGCAATGGTACAAGAAGCTCTACAATCCCCAGAACAGTGATGTTTTTACATCAACATATTTCTAATTTTTATCAACCGTATGAGATATTTTCAAAACTATTTATTATTCAAACACTAACAGGAACATCATGTCATTAGAATTACACAGCAGTGTGCATTACAAAATGCAGTGAGCAGTATTGTGTAGAATGAGTAACATCCTACGGCATTGCTTTTGAATGCTACACAATGTAAAGTGCAGAGCGCAATTACTGAGTAATGGAAACAGAAATACCAGACATCAACTTTCCATACCCATCTGTGTACAACATGCAAGTCAGCAGCTTTATTTATTCATTTCTTAATACATTCAAACAACACTATAATAAATACATAAATGATCTTCTCCACACATATATTCACAATGCAGGAGTATCAAGTTCTTCCCGACAATGTTAAGGATACATGGAATACATTTAGATTTCAAGTTTCAAATCGAGAGTTTCTTTTAGTTTTCTTTTTATAGAATAAACACGAGAGTCATGTTATAACAGCAATAAGCCACTCCTCGTGCCTCACAGCCCACCCAAGTGTGCAGTTATTAGGAACAGCACCGAACAACACGCAACACAACCAGAACACTATACAAGTGGAACGGAACACAACCAGAACACTATACAAGTGGAACGGAACACAACCAGAACACTATACAAGTGGAACAGAACCCAACCAGAACACTATACAAGTGGAATGGAACACAACCAGAACACTATACAAGTGGAACGGAACACAACCAGAACACTACACAAGTGGAAAGGAACACAACCAGAACACTATACAAGTGGAACGGAACACAACCAGACACTATACAAGTGGAACGGAACACAACCAGAACACTACACAAGTGGAAAGGAACACAACCAGAACACTATACAAGTGGAACGGAACACAACCAGAACACTATACAAGTGGAACGGAACACAACCAGAACACTATACAAGTGGAACGGAACACAACCAGAACACTATACAAGTGGAACGGAACACAACCAGAACACTATACAAGTGGAACGGAACACTCCTCGTGCCTCTCAGTCCACCCAAGTGTGCAGTTATTAGGAACAGCACACAGTATATATGAAGATCAGATTATAAAATGGGTATGCTATCATACCAAAGCACATGGAATACAACCAGAGGACTATACAAGTGGAAAAAAATACATTGATTTTTTAAAAACTTTTTATTGCATTTTAATTATTTAGGAGGCAATAACCAAATACACAGTAAACCCTGTCTAATGCTGTCCCTCTACACACCAGCATTCTGTATCGGCATCATTTTTTAGGGTCCCAGAAAAAGAGATTTACCTGGTTTAGCAACTACTGCATGATATAAAAGTAATTTTGTAAAGTTAAAATTTCAGGGTATAGTCCTACGTCAACAGAACTCCTACAGATTTTCAAAGTGTTAAATTAGTTTGTCATTTGTACCTTTTTCAGGTACATTACTACATTTCACAGCAGCTCCCTCTATCAAGCAGCACACTGTATTGGGCAGCACGCTTTTCTGGTCCTATGCGATGCCGGGTTAGACAGGTTTCTCTAGACACTCTTGCAGGGCTTCTCAAACCCGGTCCTCTGGACCCCATGTGTCTTCTGGTTTTCATTCCAACTGAGCTCTCAATTACTTAACTACAAACGCTTAACTCAACTTATAATTTGCTTAATTAGACCTTTTTAATTGTTCTCAGCTCCTAAAAAGTTGCAGAATTTAAGTTAACTTGAAATCTCCAGGTGTTTAAGAACTGAACACAATTAAAAAGGCCTCATTAGGTAAATTATTAGATCAATTAAAGGTTTAGTTAAGTAACCTTTGCAGTGCATATATACCTATAGCTGTACCCTTTAACTACAGACCCCAAGATTTAATTCTGAGGCTAAGCTCTAAGAGTGTTTTTTAATGGTGTTACCACTAACTTTATTTCAGTCATATAGTGTTACTGGAACAAAAACAACAGTATCTACCGTTTCTGATTCCTCTGTTGTATGTAAAAGCAAACATGACTATGTGAAAAAGATATTGCAGAGTGCTGCAGTGCTGCACAAGAGACAGCGTGGTGATAAACACCAAAGCACCACAGAGTGTCCTGAAACCCTTTCATTGCTTCACAAAGTTTGAGAATATTCACACCTGCTGGGTCTTGCTAGTTGTAAAGCACTATCAGGTAATACATTAGTTCTTGATTCCTGATCATTGGAAATCTGTTTTACTAATCCGATCCTTGAGTCACATGTTCAGTGTATCTTTATTTAAAAATCAGTAATTCACAAGACTGGTTTCTCAACTGAATAAAAATACAGAATTAGCTCAGTATACAAACAATTTATACAAGATGTGTTTTTCATTTCCTTAAGTGAAACGTTTGTCTTCTGGACTACAGTATTTTTAGCTTTATTCACTGTAGAGATGCCCTTTACAAGATAATGGGTTTTCATAACTGTGAAAGAGGATGTGGGTGTCAAGTTGTCACGTGACAGATGGAGAGGTACTCAAGATGTGACGCTGCAACGCCGCCCAGGCATTTATTTACAATGATTTTAGCTGTAGTTGCAGGTAAGTGCCCCCATGGATTCAAACACAGGGTCGCTGGGGTCCTGGATCCAGGAGGGCCCGCTTCGACCCATAGCTCCCCTGGGTCCACCCCGGAACCCTCCCTGCTCCCCATGCCCAGCACTCTTAAATCAAATATCTATTAGAACATTTTTTAAGTTTGCTGGAAAGACCTAACAGAGAAACATAGAAGTGAGGGTAGTGTTATTTGTTTGCATTGTTAACAGGCTGTTCATCTATTTGCCCTCCTTGTACTCACCAACACAGACAAGGCCCACATCGTTTGCATGTGTGCAGCTTGGCTGCTCCCTGGATGAGGTGGGGCAGCCATGGAGCCCGGACTCATTTCCACTGCACTGGATCTCCTCTGACCAGACCGGACCCTGCCCCTTACCGAAACGAGCAGCTCCCAGCACCTCTAGAGGAATTCCACACTGCAGTCGCCGACAGACAACCTCTGCATCCTGCCGGTCAAAGCCAGCATCACAGACCGTGTTCCAGGCGCTCCCACGCAGTACTTCAACTCTCCCAGAGCAGAGATCGCTGCCACCACTGAGCCGCACTCCTTGACCTGGAATCATAAAACTGCAGATATTTAGACTCTGGTGCCAAAGCAACAACCTGTAAATGGTTTGCAGATTTAAATCTATGGTGAAGATAATTTTGCATGCAATAAATGTGAAGCCTGTTTGTGATTCCATCATGTAAAACTTGTTAAATAGACAAGCATAATTGCAGAAGTATCAGGTTTTTAGTACTTGTTTCCTAATGTATTTATGTGTTTATTATTCACTTAATTTCTTAATTTGTAGTAGTTAGTTTCACTATTTCAGTAGTTGAGTATGGCTTTTACCATGGCAATGGAAGTAATCATTAGGGCATCAAAATGGGTAGTAGGAGGAGAGCGCTTGGCTTCTGGAATGCGACTACCACCAATTCGAGCATACATGGATGACATGACAACCATGACTACAACAGTAGCCTGCACTAATCGATTATTGGGCAAATTAACCAATAACATTGAATGGGCATGAATGCAATTCAAGCCCACTAAATCAAGGAGCATCTCTATAATTAAAGGTAAAGTAGTAGATAAAATGTTCTACATTAATGGTGAGGCAATACCAACAGTGTCTGAGAAGCCAGTGAAAAGTCTTAGACAAAAAGCAGTGGAAGGGTTAGCATAGACAGCAGCGCTTTACCAGGCAAACTAAAACTCTGGTGCTTTCAGTTTGGTCTACTGCCGAGGTTGCTGTGGCCACTGACTGTGTACGAGGTTTCTTTGACAACAGTAGAGAAGCTGGAAGCTTTAATCAGTTCATACATCAGGAAATGGTTGGGAGTTCCACGCTGCCTCAGCAGAGTGGGACTTTATGGTAAAGGAATACTGCAGCTACCAGTCTCTGCTCTAACCGAGGAGTTTAAGTGCGCCAAGGTCAGACTGGAAATGACATTAGTAGAGTCACGCGACAAATGCGTAAGGGAGGCACCTGTGCTGAAAACTGGAAGAAAGTGGGCGGCAAAAAAAAAAACCTTCGAATTGGTGATACCATGGGGAAAGTTCAGCATGGAAGAGGGGGTCTTGGTTTCAGTTCAGCTCCTCCTACATGGCACAAGGCAGCCCCAGCTCAACGGAGGAAGCTGGTAGTCAACGAGGACAAAAGCAGGAGGAGAGGATGAGGTGCATGAAGGCCATTTCCCAGGCCAAGCAGGGAGAATGGATGAGATGGGAGAGTGTGGAACAATGCAAGATTGGCTGGCAAGACCTAAGAGCAGGATTAGTTTCCTCATCAGGTCAACATATGATGTTCTCCCATCACCACAGAACCTAAACCTCTGGGTAGGAGAGGATCCCTCATGTCCTTTGTGTTCATCACCTGCAACATTAAGGCACATTCTGACAGGATGTAAGGTGGCTCTTAGCCAAGGACGGTTTACTTAGCGCCATGACCAGGTGCTGCGATGTTTAGCCTTAGCATTGGAAGACAAGTGTAACATGACCAATAAGTTGCCACCTGTTCCATCAAAACATTACACACAAAAGACAACATTCCTCCGCCCAGGAGAGCAACCACCAAGAAAAGGTGTTAAAACCAATCCTCGCCCAGGACAACTGGAAGCTGCTAGAGATTGGAAAATGCTGGCAGATGTTGGTCAACGACTAATTTTTCCACCTGAGGTTGCCACCACTAACCTTCGACCAGATATTGTCTTGTGGTCTAGATCAGCACGCCTTGTTCACCTGGTAGAGTTAACAGTGCCATGGGAGGATGCTGTAGATGAGGCGTATGAGAGGAAGAAACTGCGGTATGCTCAACTAGCCACTGAAGCGGAACAGCGAGGATGGAGAGTCTGGGTTTACACAGTGGAGGTGGGTTGTCGAGGATTTGTGGCACACTCTACAACCCGGTTTCTCAGAGACGTCGGATTCAGTGGCCAAGAGTTGCGTCGCACAGTGAAGAACTTATCTGAAGCAGCAGAGAGGAGCAGCAACTGGCTGTGGTTGAGACGGAAAGATTCTGGCTGGGGATCTCAAGCACAATAGAAAGAAAGAAACGCTGATGTACGGGTAAGTAAGCTGGGCTGAGTTGAGTGGGGGGACAGAGGGGGGTGATGCTGGGATGCCAGAATCACTGTCTAGCCCTCTTGAGGTGTCGTGGGCTAGTCAACGAAACACAGAGGATGGAAGGTGCCCACTTGAAGACCTCAGAGATGTACCCTACTTAGCTCAATCCAGACGGTTGTCATGCTGATGTGCTGGGGAGGCCGCACTGTGGTTGATCCCCAGAGCCAGCATCGCAGCCGTTGTGTGTGCTGATGCGCTAGGGAGGCAATAAGCTGATCCCTGGAGCCAGCATTACACTTCAGCCATCAACACCAGACAGAAGGATATCTACATCATCATATGGAAGGAAACGTAAATTGATGGAGACACAGATGGATCACATTAGTTTACTGTAAAGCTACGTCTTAGTTGGTGCTTATTTTGGCGAGAGCCGAGTTCAAATCAGCATGAAGTTTTAACATCTACTCTCGTGTAATGGAAATCATTACATTATAAAAATACAGTAGTTGTAATTACATTTAAATATATATATATATATATACACACACACAAAAATGGCAAAACTCGCTTAAAGCAACTGTTTTAATGCACCGCAATGTATTGGCTGCTATTGTGAAACGGCTCGCTCCTAACAGACCGTCCAATAACTGCTAACATAGGTTACAGGGAGCCACGTGAGAGCACTCTGCTATTGAACGCACGGCTGGTTTACCAAGTATTATTTTACAATTTTTTTTAATTTGCAGAGCAAACTTTTCTTCTCACAAGGGTTTAGGATAGCATTCATGGTTTTGATCCGAATCTGTGAATTATGCTGCATTATGATGAATTCATTTTGAAGAAACTTTCACGCAATGTTCTAAACTGAACGACTGAGTGAACCTGACAGAAACAGTCCCAGTGAAGTGTGCTAAATACATTTAAAAATAAACCCTGAAGCTTACTTCTAATCCTGTAGAGGAGCTTGATAACCACGTTTCCCAATGTATTGAACAAAAAGAGACACCAGGTCGAATGTGAACCAGGGACCGTAGACAGCTTTAATCCACGTTGTCGTCCCATTAAAAATGTGACACTTCTATTTTTTAACATGTACAAGTTCCAAAACTGAAACACAGGTCCACAACAAAGTTTGGTTTCGATTAAACATACTGAAAGCAAATTTGATATCCTGAGCCCCCGCCTCTCCCAGGCAAACGCAGATTCTGACAGGAAACAGACCACACCCACAAACATAGAGACTTGGGAACACAATTACTAAAACAAGTGAATACTAATGTAAAAACACAACAGCATACGAACACTGCACTGCTGATGCGTGCTTTACTGTGGAAGTGGTTGCTTTGTTTACATGGCCTGGCTTGCTAGATGTGTTTTATAACTCCAGTTCAGGACTATTCTGGTCCCCGCATCGGCACCGCAGCACCAAATACACTTTAAAGTGGCTTCTTTTCTGCTTTTTAAGACACAAAATCATCTATAACGTCATCAAAATCAAGCGAGGTGGTGATTTTGCACGCAACACAAGTGAGACTGCCCTGCCTACACTGACAAGAAAAGAAATGACTGTGTTGAAACAGTGCCAGTGTCAGGGAGTAAAGTTCTACTTTGCCTACGCATTAATCCAGCCCTGACTAGGGAGACAATTTCCATGCAAGGATAGGAAAAGGTAACCCAATCCCTGCCAGCCCATCACCACAAACACGCAACACATACATTCATAGTTTACATTAATATTGTGAAACAGGGGACACTTCACAGTGTCACAGAATTACTGATGAAAATAATCATTCTGATGAAAAGTGAAAAGAGTCTGGTGTTTACACACATATTTATACTGTATAATCGTAGTATTTGAGTTTCCTGATTGCAATGAGAACGACTCGGAATGATTGCAAGCATCATACAAAGGGAAGGGGGCTGTCAATCAAAGGAAGACTAGAAACTTAACCTGAAGATACTTACCCTTTAAGTATAGCTACAATCCAATGATTTCTAAATTGATAGATTACAAATGTATCTCAAAACCTGTAATACATCCACACAAAGTGCAACACATTTGTAAACTGGATCACAATTTTTTCCAAAAAAAAATAAAAAAAATTGGAAAGAAATTAATCTTAAATACGCAGTGTCCGAGATGAAGACAATGGCAGAAATAACAGTAATCTGTGTTGATTGTTTTAATTACAGAAGCACCTGCCAACCGAGCATGTCTCTAGTCTGTCATATTTAATGTCTTGCCCATGAAGATGCTTTTATGTGTATTATTGAATATGTGTCTGGGATCTCATTTGCATGACACATAAATCAGTGTGATGAGCTGCACATTGGAGGAGTGCTACAGAGGGCAGGTGGTCCTGTTTGTCTGACCCCTGTATATTGAGTAAGTGTTTCTGTGATGGAATGTGTGTCTCTTACCTGAACAGATCACTCCAGCGTCCAAGGCGTGTGTGCAGCTAGAGGTCTTACCCCACCCCAATGACCCACAGTCCCGCAGGGCAGATTCAGAGCCGCTGCAGGAAACAAGCGCCAGCCAGATGGTTCCAGAACCGGCTCCGAAGTGAGCATTTTGTGTTGATACAGCAGATCCACAGCCCAGCTGTTTACACACAACTCCTGCATCCTCTATATCCCAGCCAAAACTACAAACTGTCCCCCACTGTCCCTCATGAAGAATCTCCACTCTCCCAGCACAGGGACTGCTTCCATTCACCAGCCTCAGATCATCACTGCCTTTAAAAAGAGAAAAGGGAATCAGAGAAGGGAGTCTGCACAGGCCCTGCCACAAGAGAACACGAGTTTATAATCACACACTGTTTACACTGCATGGAGTTGGATTATTCCCCATATCACAGAGCTTCCCAAGTAAACATCAGCAGTAACTCCTCTATATATATTTCATGTATAGAAATGTTTTCATGATGTTCACACGCTGCATAAGGCGTGTGCTAAGAAGGGTTTCCACCAAGTCTCTGAGATATCACTACAGCAGGTAAAGTACCTGAGAAATATTAAATTTTTCCAGAAACGTAGCACAACCCTGATAAGCATGCATAGATCATATATAATTGTTCAAATACAAGCTTACTATTGTAGGAAATGTAACTGACATGTATTTGATGCTTCATATTTGGAACTCATAATTATGGTTCTGTTTGTTCTAGTAGTTATATTTGTATATTTAGAAGCTTGTTCAAAATATTTGGGAGGCTCTTTGTAGATACCTAGTTAATGTTCCGCCCAGGAGTTTAGCATCAATAATACAGCAATAAGGGCTGTTTCTGAGGACACTGTAGTGCTTAATGGCACAGAGGTGTTACTCTTGGTCCAAAGAAGCAAAGTGAATGACAGAATAAAAGGCAGCAATGGTTCAAGAAGCTCTACAATGCCCAAAACAGCGATGTTATTACATCAACGTATTTCTAATTTTTATCAAATGTATGGGATTTTTTCAAAACTATTTATTAAGCATCATGTAATTAGAATTACACAGCAGTGTGCATTACAAAATGCAGTGAGCAGTATTGTGTAGAATGAGTAACATCCCACGGCATTGCTTTTGAATGCTACACAATGTAAAGTGCAGAGCGCAATTACTGAGTAATGGAAACAGAAATACCAGACATCAACTTTCCATACCCATCTGTGTACAACATGCAAGTCAGCAGCTTTATTTATTCATTTCTTAATACATTCAAATGACACTATAATAAACACATGAATGATCTTCTCCACACATATATTCACAATGCAGGAGTATCAAGTTCTTCCCGACAATGTTAAGGATACATGGAACACATTTAGATTTCAAGTTTCAAATCAAGAGTTTCTTTTAGTTTTCTTTTTATAGAATAAACACGAGAGTCATGTTATAACAGCAATAAGCCACTCTTCGTGCCTCACAGCCCACCCAAGTGTGCAGTTATTAGGAACAGCACCAAACAACACGGAACACAACCAGAACACTATACAAGTGGAACGGAACCTAACCAGAACACTACACAAGTGGAACGGAACCCAACCACAACACTATACAAGTGGAACGGAACACAACCAGAACACTATACAAGTGGAACAGAACCCAACCAGAACACTATACAAGTGGAATGGAACCTAACCAGAACACTACACAAGTGGAACAGAACCCAACCACAACACTATACAAGGGGAACGGAACACAACCAGAACATTATACAAGTGGAACGGAATCCAACCAGAGCACTGTACAAGTGGAACGGAACACAACCAGAACACTATACAAGTGGAACGGAACACAACCAGAACACTATACAAGTGGAACGGAACACAACCAGAACACTATACAAGTGGAACGGAACACAACCAGAACACTATACAAGGGGAACGGAACACAACCAGAACACTATACAAGTGGAACGGAACACAACCAGAACACTATACAAGTGGAACGGAACACAACCAGACACTATACAAGTGGAACGAAACACAACCAGAACACTATACAAGTGGAACGGAACACAACCAGAACACTATACAAGTGGAACGGAACACAACCAGAGCACTGTACAAGTGGAACGGAACACAACCAGAACACTATACAAGTGGAACGGAACACAACCAGAACACTATACAAGTGGAACGGAACACAACCAGAACACTATACAAGGGGAACGGAACACAACCAGAACACTATACAAGTGGAACGGAACACAACCAGAACACTATACAAGTGGAACGGAACACAACCAGAACACTACACAAGTGGAACGGAACACAACCAGACACTATACAAGTGGAACGGAACACAACCAGAACACTATACAAGTGGAACGAAACACAACCAGAACACTATACAAGGGGAACGGAACACAACCAGAACACTATACAAGTGGAACGGAACACAACCAGAGCACTGTACAAGTGGAACGGAACACAACCAGAACACTATACAAGTGGAACGGAACACAACCAGAACACTATACAAGTGGAACGGAACACAACCAGAACACTATACAAGGGGAACGGAACACAACCAGAACACTATACAAGTGGAACGGAACACAACCAGAACACTATACAAGTGGAACGGAACACAACCAGAACACTACACAAGTGGAACGGAACACAACCAGACACTATACAAGTGGAACGGAACACAACCAGAACACTATACAAGTGGAACGAAACACAACCAGAACACTATACAAGGGGAACGGAACACAACCAGAACACTATACAAGTGGAACGGAACACAACCAGAACACTATACAAGTGGAACGGAACACAACCAGAACACTATACAAGTGGAACGGAACACAACCAGAACACTATACAAGTGGAACGGAACACAACCAGAACACTATCAAGTGGAACGGAACACAACCAGACACTATACAAGTGGAACGAAACACAACCAGAACACTATACAAGTGGAACGAAACACAACCAGAACACTATACAAGTGGAACGGAACACAACCAGAACACTATACAAGTGGAACGGAACACAACCAGAACACTATACAAGGGGAACAAAATACATTGATTATTTTTTTTAAATTTTTTATTGCATTTTAATTATTTAGGAGTCAATAACCAAATACACAGTAAACCCTGTCTAATGCTGCCCCTCTACACACCAGCATTCTGTATCGGCATCATTTTTTAGGGTCCCAGAAAAAGAAGTTTACCTGGTTTACCAACTACTGCATGATATAAAAGTAATTTTGTAAATTTAGAATTTCAGGGTATAGTCCTACGTCAACAGAACTCCTACAGAGTTTCAAATTGTTAACTTAGTTTGTCATTTATACCTTTTTCAGGTACATTACTACATTTCACAGCAGCTCCCTCTATCAAGCAGCACACTATATTGGGCAGCACACTTTTCTGGTCCTATGCGATGCCGGGTTAGACAGGTTTCTCTAGACACTCTTGCAGGGCTTCTCAAACCCGGTCCTCTGGACCCCATGTGTCTTCTGGTTTTCATTCCAACTGAGCTCTCAATTACTTAACTACAAACGCTTAATTCAATTAAAAAGGCCTCATTAAGTGAATTATTAGTTCAATTAAGGGTTTAGTTAAGTAACTGAGAGCTCGGAAGGAAGACCAGAAGACACTGAGGTCCCGAGGAGCGGGTTTGAGAGCCCCTGCACTATATGATGCGACGCATTCTGTAACAAAGCAATACTGAAAGAAACTAGAATTCAATAAGAAACGTTTCGACTAGAAGTCTTTATCAATGTCTTCAGTCCAAACAAAGAGTTCTAATAGAAAGGATCCTCATTTATTTATTTATTTATTTATTGTATTTCTTAATTCAGCACTATTGAGTGTTTAATAGCTGTGGATGGATCTCTGTAATATGTTTTACAAATGCTCCATTGCTGACTGACTGCTTGTTGTATGAAACACATTTCATATAAAGATATTTAGCTGAAATATAAATTGTTAGTGTTCATAGATATAGTATAGTTCTTTATTTTATTTCAATACTGGAATATTCCAACTGTAGGATTTATTTTCTTCTTCAGACATTGTTTGAATGAAGGGCAGCAAAAAAAGCTTTTTTCACTGTTTTGCTTTTCTTATGAAAATAAACATTCAAAATAAACTGCGCTATTTTACTTTTCCTATTGCCCCTAAATGCATTTGCACTGTAATACCCTGACACACCCAGGGTCAGCAAGGAAACACAATGTAGCATAACATGAAATAATAATAATAATAATAATAATAATAATAATAATAATAATAATAATAGAATGAATTAAGAAAAAAAATAAAAACATTAAAACTTACAGTAGACCTATAAGGTTATGTCTGGTTTGACTTTGCCAGTAACTATGCTGACACAATTAAAAAAATAATTATAATAATTCATAATACATTCATATGTGTATTGCTGTTATTATTTTTTTAAGTTGTAAAAGTCAGTTGAAACTCTTGCTAAATTGTATTTCTATCACCGAGTCAGATTAGCCAATCACAATTTCTTCAAGTCAGTCGTAAAGCCTAAATTCAGCTGTACCTGGGTAGCATTTCACACAATGTTTTAATGTAGATATACCAGTATAAGAAATGTACCTGAAGCAAAAGCAAAGATTCTGTTTGCTGTTTTTATATCTGTATATATTATATGTACAAATGTTAAATAATAATAATAATAATAATAATAATAATAATAATAATAATAATAATAATAATAATAATAATAATAATAATAGCAAATAAATATACCTGTATAATAATCAGGGAACTGTTTAGTATAAGTACTGCTTAATCACAACTAATAATAATAATAATAATAATAATAATAATAATAATAATAATAATAATAATAATAGCAGATGAATATACCTGTATAATAATCTCCGGCTCTCATAATATAAATGCACGTTTTACAGATGCAAAACAGATTTCATCTATAAATGATTGAATAAGGTTGACTTCACATATTATAAATACAAAATCGTGCAGTTACGATTAAAATAGAATGCATTCTCCGAGCTCGTTTAACAAAGACACCTGGACGTGCAAGCGATTTTCAACTAGGGCTTTTCTTTTCTTTTTTTTAATTAATTAATTTATTTTCATTTTAATTGTGTGAAGTTATGTATTATGTAGATTATATATATAGATTTATCTGCTATTATTATTATTATTATTATTATTATTATTATTATTATTATTATTATTATTATTATTATTATTAATTATGTGAAGTTATGTATTTGTGAAGTCAACAGAGATTATTATAGATGTATCTGCTATTATTATTATTATTATTATTATTATTATTATTATTATTATTATTATTATTATTATTATTATTAGTTTCGATTAAACAGTACCTTATACTAAGCATATTGTTCAGGTAGAAAGGAGCTGCTGTGTGTAGAAACAAACAACGATGCAGAAAGTTATCAGCAGTAACATTAGATTCTTACCATATTTTAAATGCTAAAAACAAAACTATGGCTGGAAAAATAAAAGTGTATTGGGAAATATTCATATTGATATTTGGAGACATTTTAAAAATACTATAATGTGACTTAAAAAAAGAAAATAGAATCAATGAAGTAAAGATTATTTCATCTTCCCTCGTATTGCTGATTTGAGAGAAATCAAAACTTTAATACGAGCAGAAATATCTCTTTACACAACCTCGCCTACCTGACGTTTTATCTTTATATATTTACACTCTATTAACCAACATTTCCTCTGTCATTTTATAAACGGGTCCATCAGCCGGTAACTTTATACATTTTCTGATTACTTTATACATTTACCCATGGACGTGGTTATTTGATAAATAAAGTATCATGTTAAAAAATGACATATAGATCTGATAGACCCATCAGCTCCAAGGCTGTGTTTTTCGAAGACAGTATAATGTTTAAATAACTTTTTGTTAAATCATTTAAATATTTCCTGTACATTTCCAATATTACATTGATGATTAAGAACCCTGCCACAGCTCTCTGCTAGAAATAAACCCAACATCTGCACCTGGGTGAATAAAACCAGCAGCACTGAGATCACTGATATACAAGCACACAAGATTACACTGCATCCTAATGGGCAGTTCTACCCACCAAGTCACTCAGTCCCTGGACCACTGAACCGGACTCCCTGTCTCAGAATAAATAACCGACTTCATTAAAAAACTATAAAGAAATAACAGCGTGGAACTTACTGGCTGGTGAGTGCAGAAGCAGGACAGTGAGACAGAAGATGGGCATGCAGCTCTCCATTGTTATCAGGACAGATGAACCCTCCTCTGAGCGAAGTCAAGACCTGTGCTCACCCCCTTGAGCCAACACAGCAACTGAGAGGGTGCTCAACGCCCCATAACACCAGCAGAAACACAGCCCCCCCACCCCACCAATCACACTCAGCATGTCCTTTTTGAGACAGAAAACAGGAAGATTTCAAACAGGTGTGTTGACAAATCAGAGGGCTCTTTTCAGTTCTATCCATATATATCACTAATACATCACTGTTTCCTCCCAGACCGCCCAGCATTGATGAAACACACGATATGGAGGAAAGGGGGAGAGCTCTGAAAGATAGAAAAAGAAAAAAAAAACATATTTTTGTAAATTTGTGTTTATGAAAAGCTGGAGAAAGCTGTGTGCAGAGAGCAAGGAACTTAGTAGTTATCTCTGAGCTCTGGGTTCGGACCCCAGCCAGGCTTCACTCTGCCTAAAGGCCTGGATTTCTTCTGTCTTCTGTTTTTGTGTGATTGAAAGCTAGGATTTCCAGAGCAGTGCTAAGTTTATGAAGCCGTTGTAATACCCAATTCTGTATCCCTACTTCTCTATGCCCTGTCCGTCACACAGCAGAGCCTTGTCTGTACAGGGCCGGGGCGGGATCAAAAGCTGTATTGCATTTGCAGACATGCCTGTCCTGTAGGATGCTTTCAACATGTAAGATACACACCAGGTTATATAGGCAGTAGTTTCTGTTACTTCTTTGGCAACAAGGCTAACATTGCAATAATTGTGAAAAAATTACTTATCTGATCTGGTCTACGCCATGGTGACTGCTCCTATTTGGCAGAAATGGGGGTAAATCTTGGGTAAGAACAGGTGTGAAGTATAGAGGCAGGTAATTCTGAGGTTCTGCTAGTCCCCTCTCCTTAGATCTTGTCACTACAGATTGGGAGCTTACAGCTCTCATCTTCACAAGCAGCTGTGTGACGTGAAGCTGTGGTCGTCTGTGTGCTGAAGCTGCTGATAACTGCTGCACAGGGTAACAGCACAGGGAGACAGTGTAATGAGAGTATTAGTGCTTGACAAGATGCAGAGAGCTGAGAATGGGATCTTTTAGTTCTCATGAAGGTACAGCGCTGGGTGATGTATATGGAGTGCTTTAATGCTCATTAAAATCCTGTAGAGCCTTATACAAATATTATAATAGGAATCATTAAACAATGAATGAAAAGCAATGGGGAACTGTATTTTCAATGGTAAAAAGATACACCTCAATTTCCCAATGGGACATGTACTATGTATAATATTAACTATCATACATACTGTAATGTTCCAAAAAAAACAATGCATTTACCAGTGGTATACTGTGCCATTATAACATTGCTTTGGCAAGCCAAGCTCTCTGATTGGCTGAAAGGCCTGTACAATTCTCCTAACAATGCAGAGCTGAGGAGGCGGGTCCGAAGGGGCGTTTAACCTATAAGAATTTCAAAGTGAGTCTGTTAACAACTGTGAAAAGTGTAGCGGGGCCCTCTGGTTTTCTCACTGCTGGTATTGTAGGCTTTAATAGTATTAGTTATACTGCCCCACTTCTATACGAATTCCTAATCCGTACATAACACAGAATACCTACTGAGTGCAGGATCTGTAAATGCTGCCCAAACCACACTGTGTGTCAGAATAGGGCTCTAACCACAGCCTGCTATTCAGAAGCCCGCATGGAACGAAACAAACTTTTTAATGAGGAGCAGCATGTCCCCTAGTGGCTCAAGCAGTAAAAGCCTTTTCACTGCAGAATCTATTCAGTTTACTATTGGTAGAATTATCAGCCTTCCTCCTCTAAAATGGCATCTCTCACAGAGGCGTCTGTCACATCCACATCACGTGGTGCTTGGAAGGGCTCTAATGCGTTTATATTTTTGCCTGTATAGAGAAATAAAAAAAATTAAAAAAGTCACTGATTACAAAGCAGTAAATAGAAAATACATAAAGTACCAGAGGTATTATTATTATTATTATTATTATTATTATTATTATTATTATTATTATTATTATTATTAGTATTAGTTTATTTGGCAATGCAAGGTTACAGTGCTAATACAATATTTAAATTCAGTGTAGCTTACAGTAAGTGCAAATACAACTAGAATGCACTATGAGATAAGAAGAAACAATTTAGGATGAAGACCATTTGTATCTACAATGACCTAACTGTAGTGCAATAGTGCAAGGATAGTGCATCAGCTGAGGATCCAGTAACATGGTGCAGAGGTCAGGCAAGTCCAGTGAAGCCTTTTGAAGGAAAAAGTGATCTCGGAATTCAGGCATGGACAGGTATTCCCGCGTTCCAGATTACTGACTGACAGTCCATTTCTTGAGACGGTATTTCCATTGTAATAAATGGAAAGGAAAGATGAAAAAAGAAATCAGGTAAAAATGCTGACATTGAAACCCCCGAGTCTGGAGGCCGCAGCTACTACAGATTCACCAGACTCTGCAGGCTCCCATGAATCACATTACACAAGTCTGATTGTGCCTGTTTGCAACCACTTATCACCCCTTGGGCAAATTAAGAACCCATTAATGAATAAAATGTATATACTATCACGTGTTGATAATGACAAACTTCATTTTTTTGCCTTGCCCAAACAGTGATCTTTCACAGAAGTGTGAATGACTGTCACAGGTCTGGGTCTGCGGTTCTGACCCGGGAAATGCGGGTCACCTGGGTGGTCTGTAACAACCTGTGCCTTAATTTTAGTGCCTTGCCCTTTGATCAATATTGGGCCCGCTGTCTTTTACAAAAGCACCCTCCGAAAAAGGCTTTGACGATTCCGCAATAAACTCCAATACAACATAACTTGCCTTTACTGAAGCATCACTTTCAGTTTTTGCTTTACTGAACATGTTCCGCTGCAAATCAATACTTTTTAAAAATTCTGCAGCTTTATCTTTTTTTTCCTTTCTTCTAACTTTTCATATTTTGTTTGTTTAGTTTCCTCACAGCCAATTCCTTTAAGACCTTACCGGTACATCCGAGTCCTTTAAGAATATTGCAAAGTCTAAACAATGCAAACATCCAGAAATGAGTGAAGGATGTCAAGGGTTCATTTTGCAAAATGATACAAAAATAATGTGCAAATGAAGTATTTATTCCACAAACAATCTCTAAACTCATCACCGTGGTGGGTCTCGTCTAAAATAACCTAGATGTGAACGAGGTTAGGGTTGCAAGCATGCAAGAATTTTGACATCAAAAGCTTTGCAAAGCAAAGTACCACAACATCTCAATATATCAGGAGTGAGAGACAGAGAAAGTGAAGGAAAGCAGGGCAGGTGTGATACCACAGGGGCTGATATTAATCTGTTTAACAAAAAAAATCGCATTTTCATATTTTTATAAATATCTTCTTAAACTAGATTAACATCACCCTTATTTTTATTATGTAACATTTCAAATCTAGATGTATTTTTATTAAAGCCTAATTAATCATTGTGAAAAAACAAAAATGCATGTTGAAAAGAAAGTTTCCCTCATTTTTCTGACTTTTTTTTTTTTTTTACAAATATAAAATAAACGTACGTAAAGAAGGTTTTTCCTGCTTCCTCTGGCAAGTGCTCTCAGCTGCAGCCGTTTCTTTCTTCAGTCTTGTCAGCAATGGGCCACATATGCAAATAATACATTTAAAGACTGAAACTTAACTCCCCTATATAGCAAATGCTCCACTACAAGTGCACAGTGTAATGAGAATCCACATGAAATGAATAAACTATCGATAGCTACATGCCACTGTTTCTGTTTCAAGTCGATGACTTCTGAACAGTTGGCTGTGGTTAGAGCCCTATTCTGACACACAGTGTGGTTTTGGCAGCATTTACAGATCCTGTACTCAGTAGGTATTCTGTGTTATGTACGGATTAGGAATTCGTATAGAACTGAGGCAGTATAACTAATACTATTAAAGCCTACAATACCAGCAGTGAGAAAGCCACATGGCGGTTCTACACTTTTCACAGTTGTTAACAGATTCACTTTGATCTTCTTATAGGTTAAGCGCCCCTTCGGACCTGCCTCCTCAGCTCTGCATTGTTAGGAGAGTTGTACAGGCCTTTCAGCCAATCAGAGAGCTTGGTTTTCCAAAGCAATGTTATAATGGTACAGTATACCACTGGTAAATGCATTGGTTTTTGGAACATTACTGTATGTCTGATAGTTAATATTATACATGGTAAATGTCCCATTGGGAAATTGAGGTGTATCTTTTTACCATTGAAAATACAGTTCCCTTTTACTTTTCATTCATAGTTTAATGATTGCTATTATAATATTTGTATAAGGCTCTACAGGATCTTAATGAGCATTAAAGCACTCCATATACATCACCCAGCGCTGTACCTTCATGAGAACTAAAAGATCCCATTCTCAGCTCTCTGCATCTTGTCAAGCACTAATACTCTCATCACACTGTCTCCCTGTGCTGTTACTCTGTGCAGCAGTTATCAGCAGCTTCAGCACACAGACGACCACAGCTTCACGTCACATAGCTGCTTGTGAAGATGAGAGCTGTAAGCTCCCAATCTGTAGTGATAAGATCTAAGCAGAGGGGACTTACAGAACCTCAGAATTGAACGGCGAAGTATAAAATTCTGCTGTGTTGGCTGGTGCTATTTAAAGTTATTTGCTTATTAACATTTTTTTTTTTTTAAAGAAAAACATGCTTACTTTCATGTTTTATACACAGTTGTATGTTAAATTGATGTCTGCACTCGCTGTTCCCCTAGTACATTAAAGCCTCTTTCACACTGGCATGCTATGTCCAGGTTGTGACCTGGTGTCACGCGGGTGGGCTACGTGATTTCACACTGGTTTTTGAAGAAGCAGGGTCGACCTGGGTGACAGAAGCAAGTAAAGGCACGCACGCAATGCCCAAGAAGCAGCTTCCATCCAAGCTTCTCTGGATTGACTCATCGTCCCAAATGTTCATCCCTGCTGCAATCTGGCTCATGGGGTGTCTCAATCAACAAAAATATTGCTCAACAGAATAAACAGAAATGTTGCTTGCGGAAGTGAAACCTTCACGCAGGCTTGGCTGTCTGTTCCTTCGTCAGCTTACGAACAGCCATCATGCATTTTGTCTCGCTCAACCCGGGTCAAAGTGTGTCGACCCAAATCCTGAGGTGGGTCGCTGCCGACCCAGGGTTCGTGGTATTGTGACCCGGGTAGCCAGAACCCAGGTTGGGACCCGGGTAGGAGCGTTAGTGTGAAAGGGGCTTGTACCTTCATTTTTTCCTCCAAACAGCATACCTGCCTCTATACTTACCACCAGTCCTGACCCCAGCCTCACCCCCCATTTACACCAACAGGGACAGTCGCCTGGAGTTCTGCAGCCAACTGCGCTCCACTAAGGGAGGATGCCTTTCTGGCTACCACTGCTCCCCCCCATTTTACAAAGGGAATGGGCTCTCCACAGCTCAGACCTACTGCTCAGGCCATCTTAATGTCAGCAGGGAGGGGACATTTATAAAATCACCTTTTCTCCAAAATGTTTAAAATGTGCATTATCAAAGAGGTACTCATCCAATAGGAGTGGGTCAAAGAAACCAATGTGAGGGTTCCCCTTAGCTTTATGAGCATAATAACTAGGCTCATATTTGACTTTAGAATTACTTTAAAGCTGTTTGATTCAACTGACCTTATAGTAACCTTATCCTGCCCATACATGGCAGAAAAGGGGGTATGTAACTCCTATTTTATTTATTGTGTTTTCCAGCAACACCATTGGAATTCAAAACCCCAAAATATTTCAGTCAAAGAAATAGCACAGCAGCACGCTAACACTTCTTACAAGAATGCCTTTGAATTAATTGACCTGTGAGCTTGTTTGTATGGAATTGTGATGTAGCACCCCCCCTGCTGGCAGGTGCAGTACATGGCACTTTCAGGATCATCTACAGTGCTGGTAAACAATGGAGTCCGAAGTGTGTATTGTAGGGCGGAAATGCCAGTGGGACAGTTTTATTAGAATTCACAGGGTTAGGCCACTGGCCCTTTAAGAAAGAAAAAACTAATTTGATTGGTTTTACGTTTGGCCTATATAACCTGGTGTGTATGTTGAAAGCATCCTACAGGACAGGCATGTCTGCAAATGCAATACAGCTTTTGATCCCGCCCCGGCCATGTACAGACAAGGCTCTGCTGTGTGACGGACAGGGCATAGAGAAGTAGGGATACAGAATTGGGTATTACAATGGCTTCATAAACTTAGCACTACTGTGGAAATTTACAGAAGAGTAAAATTAAAGATCTTGGTGTATTTTTAATGATATGATTAGTAATTTGCTTTTTGCACTTACAGTGTGACGGGAGACCCAAGTACCTCAAAGAGAGTTTGCTAGAAAATGTTCGACAGCCGCTAATCACTCTTATGATCCACCGTTGGTTGTCCAATTTTCATTGCTCTGTGTTTTTTTTTTGTTTTGGCTTCACCCACCACCCTTGCAAGTGTTACATTGTATAACCACCCTTTGTATGCAGCTCCAGAGCGGCACAACACGCCTACAGCTACAGCCCAAAGTGTTGCATCATCTCAAATTCGGGGGTTGAGACACAATTCAAAATAAAAAAATACAACTTTATGAACATCATTTCGATATTTTATTTAACATCATGTAATCAAAGAAACAACAAAATGATATCGCAAATAAAGTCTACCGGAAAAATAGTAGTACTGTTAGATTTCAAAATGTCACATTTTTCAATTTGTCATTTTTTTCAATAAGTATATGGAAAACTACAACACGCTCTGTCATTCAATATGTTACCGTAACATTATTCAGCAGGTTTCATTCGGCGTTATGAATCAAAATGGGTTAATTCTATAGGGTGATGCTAAACTTTCGGCCATAGCTGTAGATCTAGGACCACCTTCATAAAACTCCATTTAGTTCATCTAGAGCCTTTATGAAGTATACCTGCTTATTAAGAGGGCAGTTTGCCTTGAGGAAAGGTAGCATCACAGAGAATAAAAGCAGCCCAACGAAGCACTTTCACAGGGACACAAACGCCTGTGGACTGAGCGCTAGCAAGAACATTGTAACTGCAAAGGTGGCATTGTTGTTACTTGCAATGCTCTTGGCCTCGGCCGTGCGAGATGACATCCTTCAATCGGGCAGCGATGTTGTGTTTTTTCACATTAGCATTAAAACCTGATTTGAAATCTTGTTTCTCTGAAGTCGTTTTTTTTTTTCTTGAAAAGAAATATTTTAGTTCCAGGGATCCAAAATGCCACTTCAAGAAGAAAGTTTGCATATAATTAATGCTAATGTAATGGCTACACGGTGATGGATATTAATTTATTAATATGTCATGCGGCGACTGTCGTGTTAGGCTTCATGTGTGTGCAAGCACTTAACCACTCTGTGTTTATCATTACTAATCTGGACACCAAGGCAGCCTTGCTATCTCTTTCTAATAGCTGACTTGTACAATGGCTGCTGTAACGTTTACATTTCCTAAAATATACCTAAGAGCTCGTCTATAGTAAAGGTGTGTATTCCATCTATATGTAAGGCTTTCGATTTTCATAAAACTCACCTTTATATGTCCACGTGTGTCAAACTATACTCAAAAGAAAAGAAAAACATGTTTTCATGTCTGCTTTGTCAAGGTAATTTAAGTTATTTTGTGTCTTAAAAATATGAAAAACTCAACTGCTGTGTTTATAAAATACATCATTTAATGCATGCGTTTTCCTAGGAATATAGCATATAAAATAAAATAAACAGATGGTTCCTTGAGTTTAGATTTTGGTTGCCAACGTAGAGTGTTTTTTCTATGCTTTGATGTCCAGTAAGGCTTGTCAGAAACTGCATTGCGTCCTTGTGTTCTGCAGGCTTATGTAATTCAGTTTGTAGTTTGTGGATGGACGGTTATGACGTGTCACCATACCTAAGAACATATTTAGCCTGTAGTGTGTTTAACATAGGAAGGGCCAGTGAATACTCAAGTTTGTATCTTTAAAGCTGCGCCCTCGATTCTTCAGTTGGTAATTCAGCGGCTCAGCCAGTTATGCCAGAGCTCCAGTAATAAAGTGTTCAACAAGAGAGGTTGTCTCATAAAATGTTCTGTCAGGGAAAGAGGTATCGGTGAAACTTGCTCAGTGAATGTACAGCTATGGTCAAAGGTTTTGCATCACCTAGAATTTTAGAACTGAGACTTGAGTATATTGAAAACAACAAAGCGGTGTGTAATTCAATATGTCAACATAACATTATTCAGCAGGTTTCATTCGACTTTCTGAAGCAAAATGAGTTAATTTTATAGGATGATGCAAAACTTTTGGCCAGTTATTTTTTGTGACAGAGTGCAGGCTGTTGCACATACATAGTAAGTACAGTTAAAGGAACCTTGAATACATTCTCCGTGTATTACACTAACCATTTTTGCAACAAAAACACATGCCATCCGCCAGATGATAAATTAGACTTTATTGTTTAAAAATAGAATACAGCCTTCAAGCCATTGCACACTCTGCAAGAAATGCTATACGTTTAGAAATGGTACATTAAAGCAGAATAGATATTCAAATAATAAAAACAAACTAACATTTTAATATAGAAATCATTTTTTATCTGCACACCTAGCGCCAAATGAATTACAAACAGGGTAACTGTCAAGAGTTGGGCTACAGGAATTCTGTATATCCAAACTTTACAATGGAATTTCAAAACAATTAATTTTCAAACCAGATCCCCTTTCAAACTGCACAACACCACAATTACAGGCTGAAAGAGGGAACACAGACCCCTATTAAAACACAATCTGTATTTAAAGACTATGTACTGGATTTAAAAGAAAATCTGACCAGAAGAGACATTGCTAGAAAAAACGGATACAAAATACACAGACAGCAGACTGTCAAGTGAATTTCCTTTACATTTGGAAATCTGTACATACCTTCATAATTGTGATGGGGGTGCACACAAAAACCATTGTTATAACAATGTGTTTCACAAAACCCACCCAATGACTATTAGTTACATTTTGAACGGTTTCAGTTACTTTGGTAGCCAGAAACAGTGATTTTTTAAAATATATACATATATATAATACTGATCTTTGATGTTGCTTTGCAACAATCATAATTTGATGATTTATTTTTCTTGGGAAAATATAATTTCTTAGTTTCTTTCAACGTTCAATTAGCATTCGAGACATGGTTTCCTAATTTGATGCTTGTTTGTAACAAGATGCAATTTTGCAACATAAAGGGAAACATTCATTTTTTACATGAAGCCTGCTAAATTTTCAGCCAATGGAGTTTCACAGTGAAATCCCAGAGGAAGGCTGGAACTGCAATGAAACTGTCTGGCAGGTTTACAGTTGATGGCGCTCTTACAGATCTAGAACTCTAGGGGGCTCCAGCTGCCCCTCTATTCCCCTCCAGACACACTGCCAGCCTCACAGCGCCCCACCCTCTCCTGGAGACTCCTCCCCAACATCATCGTAGTCAGTCCTGTCAGGTGCAGCGGGTCCTTCTTCAGGGGGCAGTGTGGCCCGGGCACTCTCCTCTCCAGGGGGAGTGAGGGGAAAACCTGACAAAGAGAGACACACAAAATCAGGGATTGGTTGGGTTTACAGAGTGGGAGGGTTCACACAGATCTGGGGTCAGGGATTGGTTTAAGCAATGGGTGTGATTAGAGTGCCATGGGTGGTTTCTGAGAGATTCAGAACTTCTCAAACTCCACTGCCTGGTAGTGACACCTGCTGGAAGAGGTGGGAGTGGGGCAGTTACAGGCTCCCCCACAGCGTGCTGCTCCTGGGGCAGTAGGGTGTGCTTTGCTGAAGCGGGGCAGGATATCTGAGGGGCCCTCCCAATCCCTCCCCACTATAGACTCCAGTGCCCCTTACCTTGGATGGGGTTCCCCTCACTGTCCTCCACATCATAGTAGCCAGAGGGATGTTTGTCGGAATGGAAACTCCCTAGGAACAGGAATCAAGGTTAGCTCTGGAGTTTGACCTGCTTTCACCCACAGCATATTAATTCCCTCCTATTGTCCACTAACAGAGTTACAGGGTTCACAGTGCTAAATAAAACTGTTTACATAACATTAAGCCTGACCCATCAAATGCAGAAAAACTACTTGGCACCCTAGAATCAAACCCACTCTACTGCTCAACAGGCATGGCGGGGGATGTTGCACAGTCCTGGGACTTACCTGCACAAACAATATGCAGTGACTGAGGGTTTGACAAACGTGAGCTAAATTAGGAACCTGATTGAATACATTTACTTTCTCCAAGACTGGGTTTGGTGCAGGGCTCCTCTACAGGGCTTGTCTGCAAGAACTCACCTGATAAATCTTCTGGGTTACTGTTCATAGGGACGGCATCGTCATAGTACCCTGGGGTCTGTCCTTCCAGAGAGGGCATCGATTCACCTAAAAGAGACAGAGAACAGCATTAGTGTTACAGACCAGAGAGAGCACTGCTTCACCTAAACCAGACAGAGAACAGAATCAGTGATATAGGTGAGAGAATTGTTTCTTCATAGGTTTGTAACACAGCCCCCCCTTACCTGGGATGGGGTTCCCCTCACTGTCCTCCACATCATCGTAGTCAGAGGGCAGCTCATCGGAAAGGAAACTCCCTGGAACAGGAGACAGGGTTAGTGCTGCCTGCTTTCACTCTGCAAATTCACTACCTGCTACTTGTTGCACACGGTCTACTATTGTAGCTGTTGTTCAATGTTTGGATTACTGAATTCAGGATAGGAAATTAAACAGTGGTTTTGAGATCTACACCCTAAGTAACTACATATTATCTACTGTTTGCTGGTCTGTTCCTGTCTGTCTCCCACTCTTTGTAGTGTTTCCTGTGATGAGAGGTTTACAAGTCTGCTGCTTTGAGACATGTTTGTGGATTGTGTGGCAGTGTGATGTGTGTGTTGGCTCTCTCTTTCTCCACTCCCCCTCCCCTCTTACTCACCTCTCCTGGACGCATCATAGGTTCCCCGTCTGGCCAGTTTGTACTCAATCTCCTCGTAAACGGCTTCATGGAAGGGGTCAAGCTCCTCCTCAGCAATCCCTATGGGAGGAAACAGGTTCTCATTCACAGTGACACAGCTCTGCACACACTGTACTGAACAGCACAGCCTTCAGTGATCCACAGTGCAAGAACACCATTTCTTTTCTTTATTTAAAACTTCCATTTTAACAGCTCTTTAATTAATGACAGAACTTGTCAAGATTGTGTCCTCTGCTGCCCCTACTGCAGCAGGCTGGTATCGCACATGTGAGTCAATACAAGCTTTTTCTCTAACCAGATCATTAATAAAAGAGAATGATTTATAAATTGTCATCTGAGATGCACAGAACAATGACCTCTGCTATAAAGGATCTGGGTAGTGCATTTGTGTTGTCTGGAAAGCACTGCAGATTTAAAATTCCGGTGTAGGGCATTACTGAATACAATCCTAGAACAGCTCATTAGGACCGGAGTGTGTCACCTTCCTGAGCTTGCGTCTCTTTAAAGGGATTTGTTCCCTACCTCTCCTCAACATCCTGTTGTGCTGCAGCTGCCCGGCTAACAGGACCAACACCACAAAGAGCAGAGCTCCCAGCACGATGCAGGCTATCACTGGGATGGTCATGTCTGTCTGTGGCTGCAGCCTGGATGGAGAGACTTCTGTTGGAGAGGAGGACAGACAGACACTTCTGTAAACAGTTGGGTTCTGTACTGTAAATAAAGCAAAAAAGCTGTATTCACATTACTTACATAGGAAAGCCCTAACTGAGGCCTCCCTTCTTTTATCCACACGACTCCCAAATTCAGAACGCTACACAGTAAGAAACATTTCCCCCTAGAGCTGTGCTTTTGTGTTTATGTGTATAAGAGAGTAGTGTCTGTGAAGTTTAAAAGGTGCTACTTTTACCTATTTTTAATGGAGAGCTGACAGTAGTTGGAACACCTGTAAAACAAAATGAAATGACTGTTAATATTTGCAATGTAAGCAAGTACTCCCTGTCTAACACAACAGAGCATCTCCCCAGTACAGCTCATTCCCCATCTCCCCTGCTCAGATAACCCCCTCTCTCACCTGCACAGGTAACCCATGCGTCCTCTTTGTGGTTGCAGTCATTGTGTCTCAGTGGAGAGTGCTGGCAGTCCCACAGATGCATCTCGCTGCCCCTGCAGTTCACCTTGTCCAGCCAGATGATGCCGTTCCCTTGTCCAAACGTAGCCTCACCCCCCCCTGCGCTCTCTGCTGCCCCACAGCCTAGTTGTCTGCACACCACCTGGGCGTCCTTCAGGTCCCAGGAGTCATCGCAGACTGTCCCCCAGGACCCCTCGAACCGCACCTCCACCCGTCCGGAGCAGGGACTTGAGCTTCCAGCTAGCCTCAGCTCTGCTGGCTCTGGAATAAAACAGCAGGGCTTACTGAATCAGTTCAGCTCAGAGGCTGCTGTGTGACTATTAGAGGTAGACTTGGTATTCACATCTAGGAATGCATTGTTCCATTGTTCACTTATAAAGAATACACAAACCTTTCCCTTAAGGTCTGTTATAAGTTGTCCTGCTTTGTAGTCTCTTTACTATTGGAAATTATGAGATTGCTAATTTTAATCAGCAGAAAATTACAAATTTGGCTCAAATGAACGGTAAACAGGTAACAATTCACAATTGTATAGGAATAAGACATCTTTGACATGTTTGGATACCCTTCCCTACCTGTACTTAATACAGTATGTCACTGTAAAATGACTAATTGTATGCATTACTTTTACAATTGGATATTTCTATGTGTGATATCAGTTAGAATGAAACTAATAATTCTCAAGGGTCAAGTCAATGAAATACGAACCCACCTGAGCAGTGCTCCTGAGTGAGGTCTTCAGAGCAGGTCTCTGGTATGCTGGAGACAGTTGGCTTCTTTTCCACTGTTAAAAACAAACAAAAAAATTGTGTTTTATTCACACTGCTAAAGCATGGGTATGTTTTGTGTCTCTTGGTGGTGAGTATAGTGGAGACATGGCCACAGGGAAGCTCACAGGTGCAGTATGCCAACTTGTATCCCTAAAGTTTCATCTTGTAAACTCATACTGAAGGAATGAGTTTACAAGCTGAAATATGTAGTGCATTAATCCTGATTAAATAACTAAATCAATTAACAAATACCACTGTAGCTGAGCACAGCCCTGCTCTGGCCTCTCCAGTGTGGTGGGTATTACAGTAAGTTTGGTCAGGGCTCAGTATCTGCTGCTCTAGGGTTGGAGATGTCAACTACACCCCTCTTAGAAAGAGCAGTGCCTCCAATAACACAACTTCACGTTGTATTGCCGGTGTTCGGGGAGGCATGTTCCGGTTATCACTGGAACAGGATTTAAAGCTGTGGTCTTTCGGGTGGCTGTTTAGCTGCTGAGCCATTAGGTCACCAGCAGAAGAAAATCAGAGAGAGATCTTTACCTTTGCAGTCAATCTCAGCCACCTCATTGTCCCAGCATTCGTTTTGACCCCAGGGTGAAGATGGACACTGCCACAGTGTAGAGTCATGCCTTCTGCATTCAACATTATCAAGCCACTTGAGCGCAGTGCTGAATGCTGGAAGTGGCATTGATATTTCAGAACTCTCTCCACAGTTGACCTCACGGCATATCATCTTAACTGTGTTTTTATCCATGCCGTTATAGCAGACGCTGCCCCAGGTGCCATTGTAGAAAACCTCTGCCAGTCCAGAACAGCCCCGAGACAGTCTCAGCTTCTTGAACTCTGTGTCACAAACAATAGAAATACGTTAGCAAGATGCATGTAGACATTCCAGATTACAAAACTTCTGCTTCATTAAAACATTTTCAGTAAAAGTGAAATCATGAAATGGATTAACTACCCCCTGCCTGGTGGAGGTGAGCATACATACTCCTTGGTATATTTCTTAATTATTGGAAATGTTAAACAAATTGCAATCAAAATAAGCACAAATGCAATCAGAATGAATAAATACAAACAGCTCAAGTAAAACATTTTAAAACCATTGTTGTGCGTCTATGTTTTCATTTATATTGCTTCCTTCATAACTTTCATATCTCACTAACACCTTACAAAATCCTGCTGTTAAACTGAAAGGTAAAGTCTTATCCAACTGGCCTTTTCCCTTTCTTTTAAAACCAATTACCCGTCTTCATGTATTTTACATTTATCTAGAGAAGCGCTTACTCAATTGTGAAGCAACTTGACGTTATCTAAGACAGTCACTTTGTGTGTCAAACTTCCATTATTACATGTGAATACAGTGAATGGAAATGTTTAATTTTAATGAGCATAGCCTGTAGTTTCATTTCCTGTGCATGTATGAAGACACAACATGTTGTTTGTGTGATTACTTTGCTGCAGCTTTCTATTGGTACAGTTATTGAATTGAAGTGTAAGGGTATGATTCACAGAGTCATGTGTAACATAGAAAGAGTCACAGTAGTAAGATGGCACAGTAGTGACTGATACATGAGCATACTAAATGAGAATTTTGCATTTATTTTTGTGGGGGCTGGCAGTGGGCTGGTTAGGCATGGTGAGTTATTGCAGTCCTGTACCTGAACACACGACTCCCGCGTCCTCCTTGTGGTTGCAGTTGTGTTGCCCCCACCCTCCTGAGGCACACCCCCACAGAGCCGATTCGTTCCCCTGACAGCGCAGCTCGTCCAGCCAGATGGGTCCGGTCCCCTGGCCGAATGAGGCTGACACTGAGGCGTTGACTGCCGTCCCACACTGGAGCTGCTTACACACCACCTCAGCATCTGCCAGGTCCCAGGAGTCATCGCAGACCGTCCCCCAGGAGCCGTTGTGATAAACCTCCACCCTCCCAGCGCAGGCACCTCCTCCCCCAACCAGCCTGAGGGCCGTGTGATCTAGGGGGAAAGAATCAGAGTCAGTGACCAATAATCAATTCAATAATACTGTGTCGTCATACAGCCTGAATACCATGTGATCTAGAGGGACAGAATCAGTGATCAATAATGAATCAGAAGCATTAAGATCAACCCCTTTCAGCATTCAGTCTTGTTTCCAAAGAAGTTCTTGTGAGAGGTTTGAAGTAGTCTAGCTACAAAAGGGCTTATTATAAAAGCTGAAACATAAATGAGAAGTGTCCTTGTATTACAGGATGGACACCTCAATACATATGGAGATATTTTATTTGTGAGATCATGTTTTTGAAATGCACTCACTGGAGCACAGCACAGCCGCACCGTTACTGGTACTGCAGCTGACTTGCTGTGGAAGGCTGCAGTTTATCAGATGGGACTCGTCCCCGGTGCAGCGAATGCCTGTCAGACACACATCACTGTGCCCTGTCCCGTATCGAGAGGAGTTAGAGACTTCCATTGTAGAGCCACAGTCCAGCTCTCTGCACACCACGGAAGCCTCTGTGATGCCCCAGGAGTCGTGGAGAACTCTCCCCCAGGTCCTGTTGTAGTAAACTTCCACCCGGCCTTCACAGCGACTCAGTCCAGCTGCCAACCGGACTCGACCTGCCTGTGCTGGGAGCAAAGGAGAGCGAGTAGAGTGCATGAAACACAAAACAGAGAGATTGCTATATATGGTACAGTATGAAAAAAACTAAATGGTTAAAATTGTTCACTTGGCAATGGAAGTTATAATGCAAGTTCATTCAGGAAAATGGAAGACCTACATTTCGATACAGAGAGTTAGTCAGTATGATTGCAGTGTTATGATATTCAGATGTGAGAATAGCGGACTGGAACTAGAAACGAGACATCAAAAAGGTTTTCTCTTATTGTGAAGTAAGATCTGAAAAGGCGCACTTCATGGTCACACGAGGGGGGTTCCATCTGAATATAAATCAATAGACCTTTTCAGCATCTCTCATAAAGTGAACACTACTCACCAGTACAAATAACACCAGCATCATTCTCATGAATGCAGTCACCTCGTCCGTATTCAGAGACGGGGCACTTAAATAAGTCTGCCTCGCTGCCCTCACAGTTAAATTTATCAGCCCAGATTTGACCACTGCCTTGCCCAAAATGGGCCTTTCCAAGGACGGCTACAGCATATCCACATTTCAGCTGCTGACAGAGAACTGTGGCATCTTGCAGATCCCAATAGCGATCGCAGACCGTCCACCAGACTCCTTCATGATGCAGCTCCACTCGGCCAGAACAGGAATCAGAGCCATTCACCAGCCTGTATCCTGCGGAGTAAGCATATTGACAGTAAAGTTAGTGGAGTCGCTCCCTGTTACCTTTGCAGTGCATACATACCTGTTGATTGTTGTAAAGCACTATCAGGTAATACATTAGTTCTTGATTCCTGATCATTGGAAATCTGTTTTACTAATCCGATCCTTGAGTCACATGTTCAGTGTATTTTTATTTAAAAATCAGTCATTTACAAGACTTGTTTCTCAACTGAATAAAATACAGAATTAACTCAGTATACAAACAATTTATACAAGATGTGTTTTTCATTTCCTTAGGTGAAACGTTTGTCTTCTGGACTGCAATATTTTTACCTTTATTCACTGTAGAGATGCCCTTTACAAGATAATGGGTTTTCATAACTGTGAAAGAGGATGTGGGTGTCAAGTTGATAACTGAGAGTAGTTTTTTTTTTTGGTTTTGACAACTGAGTTGACACGTTTTTTTTTCTTTTTTTTTTGGTTTTTCCCGTGTCTACAAGTTTAGAATTGTATTTATTTTATTTATTTTTTGACAACTGAGGTGACACTGTTTTTTTGGTCAGGTCGTAATGTGTCCAGTAATTAACGAGGAAGAGTTGGCTGTTATTATTTTTTCAGCTGTTGTTATTTTAAATGCCATACTCCCTAAAGAAAAAAAAACAACTCCACTTAAAAACTGGAGGAAACCGTTTAATTTTACCGCCGACATTTTTAAAATTGGAGCAGCTTCATGACAGGTAAGCAAGCCGTTCCGTCAGCATTATAAGAACCAATCAGAGTTCTCGAATTGCCACGTGATCGCGATGTCTACAGAAGTCGCTCAGGCGGTTGCTTGGAAGCAGCTGGTTCAAGTTGCAGGGACGTCCACATAAGCGACTCAGGTGTGGACCCAGCTGAACAGAAGCAGCATGGCTACGCAGGGAGCTAGCAAGTGTTTGCAAAAAAAAGGATGTTGAAACCTCGTAGAGTGAGGAAGATGACATTTTTAAAGAGACTTTAGAAGAAACATTATTTATTTAAGAGACTTTAGAAGAAACATTATTTATTTAAGAGACTTTAGAAGAAACATTATTTAGTTTTGTTCACTAACGTTGGTTAGTAAACAAAAACAACACGCCAACTGCTTTAAACATGTGGACATTTTTTGCCTTAAAAGTAAACAAACATAAATGAGCACCAAAAGGCTGATTGCTATGACGCTTTCTTTCTGTTTCCATCGCGGAAGCTGCATTTGCTGCCAATGCCATCTCGTTGGTGTGTGCGTGCAGGGGTTGCACAGTGGTGGATATTGTTTCAAATACATTTGTGTATGCAGATTTTGTACATTTTTTTTCAGAAAGCTCAGTTTCAGTTTTGTGTTACAGGATATTCTTCAGGGACAGCTGAAAGACAATTTAAGTTTCTGGATCGGTACAGCAACACGGCAGTAAAAACAGAAGCGTTCCAGATGAGAGGAAAATCCGCTTCCAGTCGGCTTTTAAAACACTCACTGCGGAAACTAATTGCCATTGATTGGTACTCAATTGTAAAGGTGAGGGACAAGTGAAAACTGGAATAAAGACTTGCCAGGCTAGATTGTGTGTATGTTGGTGTAATATAGATAACGTATTTTTTTGAATTTAAGATGCAGCCCAAATTTCCCATCCTCAAATTGAGGAAAAAATAAAACATGAAATAAATATGCATTTATAAAGACACAACCTCAATTATGCATATGGAGGCAGTTTGCGACCGTGTGCTATCACACACAATTACAGTGATGTGGTGCTTCTCATTTCCACTCGTGATCACTCACACCTGTTTTTCTCCCAATTTGTGAACTGAGGTATTGCTTAGCATGTCGGAAAATACAGGGGTCTGATCAGCATTTCCGGTCTGTCCAAGCTGGTACTGTTTGTTAAAACTGAGCCTAATAACGAAACGCTGAAATTGTAAAAGCGTCTCTTCGAATTCCTCAAGGAGATAATGACGCTTCTTAGAAAATGGCTGCCTGTACATCACGGATGATTCGAGATCGGGCAGTGACGTTTTGGTTCATCTTTTCTCAGCAGTAAGTCACGTTGTTGCTTTCGGCAGTCAGTCACATTGCTGCTTGTGTACTCAGGTAGTCTTGTCTTTTGTTTGTGATTTTAAGGCACGCATCACTATACTGTACTCGAATTTAAGACACGGGCTACTTAATTCTTCAAGCTCGATTAACAAAGACACCAGGCTATTGCTCGTGCACATTATTTTTAACTGTTTTTTTGTTGTTATTTAAATTGTGAAATTATGTATTTGTGAAGTCAACCTTAGATAAAATCTGTTGTGGATCTGTGAAATTGTATTTACATTATGACAGACAGAGATAATTATACCTATTTAATTATCTGTAACGGTACAATGTGTGCTGCTATTATTATTATTATTATTATTATTATTATTATTATTATTAGTTTTGATTAAGCAGTAACTTATACTAAACACTTCCCTGCTCATATACTGTTGTTATAACACGCATATTGTTCAGGTAGAAAGGAGCTGCTATGTGTAGAAACAAACAACGATGCAGAAAGTTATCAGCAGTAACATTAGATTCTTACCATATTTTAAATACTGAAAACAAAACTATGGCTGGAAAAATAAAGGTGTATTGGGAAATATTCATATTTATATTTGGGGACATTTTAAAAATACTATAATGTGACTTAAAAAAAGAAAATAGAATCAATGAAGTAAAGATTATTTCATCTTCCCTCGTATTGCTGATTTGAGAGAAATCAAACCTTAATACGAGCAGAAATATCTCTTTACACAACCTCGCATACCTGACGTTTTATCTTTATATATTTACACTCTATTTACCAACATTTCCTCGGTCGTTTTATAAACGGATCCAGCAGCTGGTAACTTTATACATTTTCTGATTACTTCATACATTTACTCATGGACGTGGTTATTTGATAAATGAAGTATCATGTTAACAAATGACACAGAGATCTGATAGACCCATCAGCCTCAGGACTATTTTGTGATTTTCCAAGACAGTATAATGTTTACATAATTTTTGGTTAAATCATTTTCATATTTTCCTGTACATTTCCAATATTATTCTTCCACATTGATGATTAAGGTAAATCTAGTTTTGTGTTTTGCATTCTGTAAGTTAAATAAACTTTCACTGTGTGTTAAACAGTGAATAATAATAATGAAATAGGTACTGAACCCAGATCTCCACAGGAAGTGAATATACTTAAACTACAGATGTTACCCCTATGCATCGACAAGCTAACAGTTTTTGGAAACAAAATCATTTTAAACAACTGTAAGGCAGACCAGTTCTCTTTGTGGTTGCAGCACACATGTAGCGCTTATAATGCGGTAAAAAAAAAAAAAAATTCTTCCATAATCTCATTATCTTCTTACCTTGGCAAATGCAAAGCATTAAATCATCTGCATGTTAGACTTTGTCATAACAACTACTGCACTGTTAGAACAGTAGGATCAAAGACTATAGAGTTTATCAGTGAAGTTTAACATGTGTAAAACAGCATACTGGCTTCATGAGGTTCGGATCGGTGAGCCTTTCACCAAACCAGTGGTTTAAAGAGTTCAGTGGTTTAACCACGTCCATGGGTACATGTATAAAGTAATCAGAAAATGTATAAAGTTACCAGCTGCTGGATCCGTTTATAAAATGACATGACAGGGCATGTCAGAACTCCCTCACATCTTTTTTTCTGATATGGCAGGGCACCTTGCTGATCTTGTCGAAATCACAATACGAATTCACTTTATTGTTAATATGAGCTAATCTTATATTGCTGCTCTTTCAACTAAGCTCAATGTCCTTTGGATAGGACAGGAAGTGTAATGGCTCAATTGTATCCAATGTATATAAAAATGCTTTATGGTATGCTAAGCTTCTTGAAATTGTATTGGATGGATACAGGATGTTTATTACAGTTTCAAATGGCATTTTATTTATAAAAATAGTCTACCATGTAATTTAGGCAGGCATTTACCACTGGCAATGCTGCAAAACCTATTCACGTATGAACATTGTCCAGGGGAGAAACATTTCAAACGCTATTCAGCACCCTGAGCTTCCCTGTATTTATTACTTTCCATATGTCCTGGTGTGAGCTTCCATTAGTTGTATAGGTCTCCTTTGTGCAGTTTTAAAAGAAGCACAGAAAAATATATATTTTCAATTCATAACAATAGCAGCAACACCAAGACAACTCCTCAGAGCAGCTCACAACTCACAAAACAGTTTAAAGAGAAATCTGACTGAGGCCAGCAGAGAGTTCCAAAGGTTAGGAGGATAATAGGAAAAGGCTCTTTCTCCCTTTGCTAAGGAATTGCAAGCGCCCTGTGTCAGGAGAATGCAAAGTGTGGCTAGGGATGTAAAGAGAGAGCAGTTCAGACAGATAAGGCAGAGCAATGCATTCACACACTGATAACCAATGTAATGAGGCTGTACAGGGGTAATATAAACATGCTGTCTGGTTAAAAAAAGTTTTCAGTTTGCATGTCTTACTTTCTTTTACACTTGAGCCTCCTAAAGCAAAAACACAGAGCCCACATTGTAAAAACTTTGATACAGAATTCTCATTGAAACATTTGTCTAAATGACTTGCTTGATATCCACCCATAATGTTTATGGCCCCGGGTTAATAAACAAAGTTATAGACTCACCGAAACAGACAAGGCCCACGTCGTTCCTGTGTGTGCAGCTCTGCTTCTTGCTGGGTGAAGTCAAACACTTATAGATCTGGGGCTCCTTTCCCTGGCACTGCATCTCCTCAGACCAGACCTTACCCTGCCCCTCTCCAAAAGGGGCTCCTCCCAGCACCTCTTTAGGAACTCCACACTTCAGCTCCCGACAGACAACCTCTGCATCCTGCCAGTCAAAGTCAGCATCACAGACCGTTCCCCAGGTCTCTACATGCTGTACTTCAACTCTCCCAGAACAGAGATCGCTGCCACCACTTAACTGCACTCCTCGATGGTCTGAAATCACAAAACTGCAGACATTAGACTCTGGGAGCAAAGCAACAACAGTTAACAGATAATTACAAACTTCACCTTGGAAAACATGTGAATATTATTATTCAGTTAGTTCTTTCACCGAACCTCATACAAACATGACATGGTAATTCAAATATATTAAATTAAAAGTAAATAATATGCCATTGATGTAGCAAGATAGCAAGACGACATATTTTTAATCAGAGAGTTCAAGAAAGCAATAAAGGATCCTGTCAGTAAGGCTGCCACCTAAACATCTTTATTTCCTTCATTATAAAACTCTGGGCACCTGACAAGTCTGATTCACTTATCTCTCTGGTTCATTTTTGTATTGTGTTACAATCACATACTGACTGAAAGGCTTTTAAATGATCCATTTTTAAGCAACAAAATGAAGCCCTGCCTATTCCAGTTTTGTTTGTAGTCATGCTTGTTTTATATATATATATATACAGAGCAGTGAACAGTTTATGCTGCCACAGTGCAGTAGTCTGTAGATGTGAAATGAGCAAAACTGTCATTAGTGACAAGTAGCAGTGTGGGGTTGGTAATTTAAAACGTCACTTTCTGTCTTTGTTTATTCAAGCAACACACTTTCTGTCCTATCCAAAGGACATTGAGCTTAGTTGAAAGAGCAGCAATATAAGATGAGCTCATATTAACAATGGAGTGAATTCGTATTGTGGTTTCGACAAGATCAGCAAGCTGCCCTGCCATATCAGAAAAAAGATGTGAGGGAGTTCTGATACTTTCTAATGAGGAAGCTGTTGAGTGAGGAGGATAACAAAAGGTTTTGATCGCATGCAAAGGAAGCCTAATTATTTCTCTTTTTTCACTGATCAATGCAGCAATTAATGCAGCTAAACAGGATGTATTAGTCTGACCTTTGGAATGTACAAACTTTGAACAGTGTTTTGGTGCCACCTAGCGGACACATTGCAGCACTAACCTCTGCCAAGATCCTGTAGGCAAGCTGTTAAAACGGCCTATTACAAAAAGTAGTGAGGGTTATTTGTACATCTATTTAAAGAGGTTGAAACTCAGTAAATAAATTGCCTTTGCCCTTATATGTTATCATTCATTGTCTAGTATCATATTCCAGTTCATAAGAAGAATGAAACAATGTGAGAATCCTACATTGTTTTCCTGAAACATGCATTTATACTGGGTTCAGATACCACAACGTTGTGTGGATCTGGAGAAGACAAAAGGGTCACAATCTCTGTTTTCTAGTGAACAGGTAATACAATGAAATGTTTTATTTGTTTGTATATTTTATTGACTAATCAAACAGCCAACACACGTGGATAACAACATCCTTGTTTGTGGATCTAAGTATTGAAGGGGGTTTCTGAATATTTTCAAATACATTTGTGTATGCAGATTTTGTACATTTTTTTTTCAGAAAGCTCAGTTTCAGTTTTGTGTTACAGGATATTCTTCAGGTACAGCTGAAAGACAATTTAAGTTTCTGGCCTCGGTACAGCAACACGGCAGTAAAAACGACAGCGTCCTGGATGAGAGGAAAATCCGCTTCCAGTCGGCTTTTAAAACACTCGCTGCGGAACCTAATTGACATTGATTGGTACTCAATTGTAAAGGTGAGGGAAAGGTGAAAACTGGAATGAAGACTTGCCAGGCTAGATTGTGTGTATGTTGGTGTAATATAGATAGCGTATTCTTTCAAATTTAAGACGCAGCCCAAATTTCCCACCCTCAATTTGAGGAAAAAATAAAACATCAAATAAATATGCATTTACAAAGACACAACCTCAATTACGCACATGGAGTCAGTTTGCGACCGTCTGCTGTATCACACACAATTACAGTGATGTGGTGCTTCTCATTTCCACTCGTGATTACTCACACATGTTTTTCTCTCAATTTGTGAACTGTGGTATTGCTTGGCATGTCGAAAAACACAGGGGTCTGGTCAGCATTTCTGATCTGTCCAAGCTGGTACTGTTTGTTAAAACTGAGCCTAATAACGAAACGCTGAAATTGTAAAAGCATCTCTTCAAATTCCTCAGGAAGATAATGGCGCTTCTTTGAAAATGGCTGCCTGTACGTCACGGATGATTCTAGATCGGTCAGTGCAGTCTTTGTTCGTCTTTTCTCGGCAGTCAGTCACATTGCTGCTTGTGTACTCAGGTAGTCTTGTCTTTTGTTGGTGATTTTAATGCACGCATCACTATACTGTTCTCGAATTTAAGACACAGGCTTTTTTTTAAAATAATAAAAAATGGTTTAAACAGTGCGTCTTAAATTTGAAGGAATACGGTATTCACCCCTACTGTTCAAGCAATTTTACAACAATAATCCACACTGCTACAGTTTACACCATGGCAATTAAATGTTTTTGAAAGGAAAAAAATAGAAAATATGGAAGCACCTGCAAAACAATTGATAACCTCCAGCCCTATCTTGCCCATTGTGATTTGCAACAGGGAGAGCCCGCTTTTTACATTGCACAATACAGGTCAGGGATGCCATTTAAAAAAAGAAAAGAAACCAGTCATGTGATGGGCGGCCCATTTAAAACATGTGTGCTACAGATGGAAGGTGGTTCTAATGTTTTGTCCAAACTCTTCATAGCCTAAGAGATATATTTATGTGTTTCCTACCTGAACAGATCACTCCAGCGTCTTCATGGTGACCACAGTTATGCTTTCCCCACCCTCCAGATCCACAGTCCCGCAGAGCTGACTCAGAACCCCTGCAGGAAACCTCATCCAGCCAGATTGGACCAGAACCGGCTCCGAAGTGAGCCTCGTCTGGTGCTGATAGAGCCGATCCGCAGCCCAGCTGTTTACACACAACTCCTGCATCCCTCATATCCCACCTATCACTACAAACTGCCCCCCACTGTCCCTCATGAAGAATCTCCACTCTCCCAGCACAGGGGCTGCCTCCATTCACCAGCCTCAGATCATCACCGCCTTCAAAGAGAAGAAAGTGATTCAAGTTCACTGATGTCACCAGATATTGGTATCAGGTATCATTCATATTCTGGATCAGGTGTCACTCTATATTGGTATCAGGTATTATTCATATTTTGGATCAGGTGTCACTCGATATTGGTATCAGGTATCATTCATATTCTGGATCAGGTGTCACTCGATATTGGTATCAGGTATCATTCATATTCTGGATCAGGTGTCACTCTATATTGGTATCAGGTATTATTCATATTTTGGATCAGGTGTCACTCGATACTGGTATCAGGTATCATTCATATTCTGGATCAGGTGTCACATTTGGTGCCAGTGATCAAACAGTTTCAATTTAAACTACGATTTTTGACCATTAATATCTTCACAATAGTAGGGGGTAAACATTGTGACAATGTCTCTTTAAACGGTCTTTCAATATGATTATTATGTTAACGATAAGAGAGGGGTCAAAACGTAGACATGTCCCCTGGGTACAATGCGAATTATAAATAATGTCGTTTTTCAGCAAAAGAAACACGTGCACAGCGTGGGGGAAAAAAGTGCTTGTTAGCACATCATGTTTAGTTGCAGTTACACTCTGCGTCCTGCATAAAAGCGCGGCGCTAATGATCTCATATAAGAACCTTGCTATCCTGCTGCAGAGATCAAAGCTTTTCGTGCCTTCGACGGTTGAAACATACCAACGATCTTCCAGGACTGAGGCTTTCACAATTTCCGTGAAATGCAGATTTCACAATTTCCGTGAAATGTACCCATTTCTGTGTAATATGTAGTTCCCAGTGAAAAATCCCATTTCTGAAATAACAGTGTAAATGGGCTGCACATATTTTTATTAAAATAAATACAGCAAACGTTTCCCTTAGTTATTGACGCACTACCTGTTACACCAAAGCTCTTAACCTGGCAGCTGGTTTAGTTTGCTTCAACCAAAAAGACACTGCGTCACAGATCGGAACTATTTAATATCGCTCTGTCCAGGTCAGGACAAAAGGGGATCTTTCACGTGTCTGTTGTTATTTTTACATTTATTTATATTTTATTTATTTATTTATTTATTTATTTATTTATTTATTTATTTTGTTTGATAATTCACTAATGATGAAAATAGAATGTGTTTAAAAGATGGACATAAAAAACTAAATATTCTACAATTTAGTATTTACCGTTTCAGGTAAGCATTTAAATATTTAGGAACATTTGTTCTATAATAACTGTATGACAATGCAATAAAATCTTTGCTGACCGATATTTGTGCTTGATAATTGTGTGATTTTATCAAGTTGAAACTGCTATTGAAAAAAAAAAAAAATAATAATAATTGTATCTGATTTTGTAGTTTGTATTGTATTGTGTTGATTTTTTTTTCTTTTTCTTACTGCTGTAGTGTGAACCTCTTGGTCAGGTCGTTATTGTAAATGAGAATTTGTTCTCAACTGACTCACCTGGATAAATAAAGGTTAAATAAAATAAAAATGAAATCATGGGCATGGGGCTGAAGGTGTATAGATAATTAACAATACCGGTTGATATGCTGCTTGTAATTTCCAGATTTGAAAATGTTTAACAACCGGGCTAGTCAAACCCTTAGACCAGTGGTTTGCACCTTGCTAGTAGCATTGCTGACATCATTAAAAATAATTTAAAAATATTCAGAATACATTCATATGTGTTGCACTATTTTGTTTTTGTTTGTTTGTTTGTTTGTTTTTTGTTTTGTTTTTTGCATTGCCACATTTAAGTTTAAAAAGCCAGTTGAAAATATTCAGCTAAATGTAATTTTTGTCAGCTAGTCTTCAAATCAATCGTAAAACCTAAATTCAACTGTACCTGGGTAACATTCCGGCTATTTTTTTTTAATATAGATATACCAATATAAGAAATGTACCTGAAGCAAAAGCAAAAAATATGGTTTCTGCTAATTACGTAATTCTCTCTTTCAAATCTGGCATGTGTAATGTGCAGTGTAAGATTACACTGCACATTACACATGCCATATTTGAAAGAGAGAATTACGTACTCATCCAGCGTGTCAATAAACTTGACGTTGTCCGTCATAAAATTAAACAGCTATCTATCAATCACAAACACACACTGAGTAACCAGGGCATAGGCAAACATGAGCAGAGGAGCCCTGTGTTTTTCCCGCTCCAGTACTGTATCTCATCACACGGTTTTGATTGATTTCAAAATGTTAGCAATCAGACAAATCTCACTGGGATGCAACTCCATCAACAAAACAAATCAATACACAAAAGCGACAATTTGTGGAAGCAGCAGTGAGAAAATTGCATCAATACAAGATATACAAATGAACCCGATAAGACATAATGTAGACGGGTCGAGCGCCAGCACCGTGAATAATATGACTGTATAACACTGAAGTTTATAATAAAATGATCATTCACCATGTAAATAATAATAATGTTAATAATAATAATAATAATAATAATAATAAACCACTTAAATTACAGGGGCATCAGATACAATTCAGCTTAAACAAATTGGTCTCAATGTTACAATTCACTTTTTAACATTTTAAACTGCTGCAGTACAACTTGTTCTTCAGTTCAACAGCAGCACTGCCTGACTATTCTGATAGATTAACACACTATAATCTAGAAGTTACATCTTTGTGAAGTTGCAGGCTCACCAGCAGACACAGCCGTGGCACCATGAAGTGTTATTTCTACAATGCAACACAGCTGGAAATACACTGTGCTTGAGCAGGGACTTTCTTTACAGTGAAACAAATTCAACTTGCACAATATATGTATTTTAGATCCCGTTTACTGCATTGAGAAGTTACTGTGTCCACCTGAACACCAGTATCCCCTCACCTAGGCTGGGTTTAGGCAGGTTTGCAGGTGGAACCCAGCCTCCAGAATCTATACCTCTACAGTTCTATCCCAGTTAACAAACTCAATAAATCAATCAATAAAAACAGCCTTGAAAGGAAAGCATCCGAATGGGCAGTTCTACCCACCAAGTCACTCAGTCCCTGGACCACTGAACCGGACTCCCTGTCTCAGAATAAATAACCGACTTCATTAAAAAGCTGTAAAGAAATAACAGCGTGGAACTTACTGGCTGGTGAGTGCAGAAGCAGGACAGTGAGACAGATGATGGGCATGCAGCTCTCCATTGTTATCAGGACAGATGAACCCTCTTCTGAGCGAAGTTAAGACCTGTGCTTACCCCCCTGAGCCAACACAGCAACTGAGAGGGTGCTCAATGCCCCACAACATCAGCAGAAACACAGCCCCCCCACCCCACCAATCACACTCAGCATAGCCTTTTTCAGACAGAAAACAGGAAGATTTCAAACAGGTGTGCTGTCAAATCAGAGGGCTCTTTTCAGTTCTATCCATATATATCGCTAATACATCACTGTTTCCTCCCAGACCGCCCAGAGGTGATCAAACATACGATACGGAAGAAAGGGGGAGAGATCTGAAAGTTAGAAAAAGAAAAAAAAAACATTTTTTTTAAATTTGTGTTTATGAAAAGCTTGAGAAAGCTGGGTGCAGAGAGCAAGGAACTTAGTAGTTATCGCTGAGCTCTGGGTTCGGTCCCCAGCCAGGCTTCACTCTGCCTAAAGGTCTGGGTTTCGATACTCTTGCATTGCGTATCTCTTCTGGGATGTCTTCTGTTTTTGTGTGATTGAAACCTAGGATTTCCAGAGCAGTGCTAAGTCTATGAAGCCGTTGCAATACCCAATCCTGTATCCCTACTCCTCTATGCCCTGTCCGTCACACAGCAGAGCCTTGTCTGTACAGGGCCGAGGCGGGATCAAAAGCTGTATTGCATTTGCAGACATGCCTGTACTGTAGGATGCTTTCAACATGTAAGATACACACCAGGTTATATAGGCAGTAGTTTCTGTTACTTGTTTGGCAACAAGGCTGACATTGCAATAATTAAGAAAAAATTACTTATCTGATCTGGTCTACGCCATGGTGACTGCTCCTATTTGGCAGAAATGGGGGTAAATCTTGGGTAAGAACAGGTGGGAAGTATAGAGGCAGGCAATTCTGAGGTTCTGTAAGTCCCCTCTCCTTAGATCTTGTCACTACAGATTGGGAGCTTACAGCTCTCATCTTCACAAGCAGCTATGTGACGTGAAGCTGTGGTCGTCTGTGTGCTGAAGCTGCTGATAACTGCTGCACAGGGTAACAGCACAGAGAGACAGTGTAATGAGAGTATTAGTGCTTGACAAGATGCAGAGAGCTGAGAATGGGATCTTTTAGTTCTCATGAAGGTACAGCACTGGGTGATGTATATGGAGTGCTTTAATGCTCATTAAGAGTCTGTAGACCCTTATACAAATATTATAATAGGAATCATTAAACTATGAATGAAAAGCAATGGGGAACTGTATTTTCAATGGTAACAAGATACACCTCAATTTCCCATTGGGAAATTTACTATGTATAATATTAACTATCATACATACTGTAATGCTCCAAAAACCAATGCATTTACCAGTGGTATACTGTGCCGTTATAACATTACTTTGGAAAACCAAGCTCTCTGATTGGCTGAAAGGCCTGTACAACTCTCCTAACAATGCAGAGGAGGCAGGTCCGAAGGGGCGCTTAACCTAAAAGAAGATCAAAGTGAGTCTGGTAACAACTGTGAAAAGTGTAGCGGGCCCTCTGGCTTTCTCACTGCTGGTATTGTAGGCTTTAATAGTATTAGTTATACTGCCCCACTTCTATACGAATTCCTAATCCGTACATAACACAGAATACCTACTGAGTACAGGATCTGTAAATGCTGCCCAAACCACACTGTGTGTCAGAATAGGGCTCTAACCACAGCCTGCTATTCAGAAGCCCGCATGGCACGAAACAAACTTTTTAATGAGGAGCAGCATGTCCCCTAGTGGCTCAAGCAGTAAAAGCTTTTTCACTGCAGAATCTCTTTATTCAGTTTACTGTTGGTAGAATTATCAGCCTTCCTCCTCTAAAATGGCATCTCTCACAGAGGCGTCTGTCACATCCACATCACGTGGTGCTTGGAAGGGCTCTAATGCGTTTATATTTTTGCCTGTATACAGAAATAAAAAAAAAATAAAAAGTCACTGATTACAAAGCAGTAAAGAGAAAATACATAAAGTACCAGAGGTATTATTATTATTATTATTATTATTATTATTATTATTATTATTATTATTATTATTATTAGTATTAGTTTATTTGGCAATGCAAGGTTACAGTGCTAATACAATATTTAAATTCAGTGTAGCTTACAGTAAGTGCAAATACAACTAGAATGCACTATGAGATAAGAAGAAACAATTTAGGATGAAGACCATTTGTATCTACAATGACCTAATTGTAGTGCAATAGTGCAAGGATAGTGCATCAGCTGAGGATCCAATAACATGGTGCTGAGGTCAGGCAAGTCCAGTGAAGCCTTTTGAAGGAAAAAGTGATCTGGAAAGGAAAGATGAAAAAAGAAATCAGGTAAAAATGCTGACATTGAAACCCCCGAGTCTGGAGGCCGCAGCTACTACAGATTCACCAGACTCTGCAGGCTCCCATGAATCACATTACACAAGTCTGTTTGCAACCACTTATCACCCCTTAGACAAATTAAGAACCCATCAATTAATAAAATGAACATACAATCACATGTTGATAATGACAAACTTCAATTTTTTTGCCTCACCCAAACAGTGATCTTACACACAAGTGTGAATGACTGTGGCGGGTCTGGGTCTGCGGTTCTGACCCTGGAAATGCGGGTCACCTGGGTGGTCTGAAACAACCTTGCCTTAATTTTAGTGTCTTTCCCTATGATCAATATTGGGCATGCTGTCTTTTACAAAAGCACCCTCTCAAAAAGGCTTTGATGATTGCGCAATAAACTCCAATACAACATAACTTGCCTTTACTGAAGCTTCACTTTCAGTTTTTGCTTTATTGAACAAATCAATACTTTTTAAAAATTCTGCAGCTTTATCTTTTTTTTCTTTCCTTCTAACTTGCAATATTTTGTTTGTTTAGTTTCCTCACATCGAATTCCTTTAAGACCTTACCGGTACATCCGAGTCCTTTAAGAATATTGCAAAGTCTAAACAATGCAAACATCCAGAAATGAGTGAAAGGGATGTCAAGGGTTCATTTTGCAAAATGATACAAAAATAATGTGCAAATGAAGTATTTATTCCGCAAACAATCTCTAAACTCATCGCCGTGGTGGGTCTCGTCTAAAATAACCTAGATGTGAACGAGGTTAGGGTTGCAAGCATGCAAGAATTTTGACATCAAAAGCTTTGCAAAGCAAAGTACCACAACATCTCAATATATCAGGAGTGAGAGACAGAGAAAGTGAAGGAAAGCAGGGCAGGTGTGATACCACAGGGGCTGATATTAATCTGTTTAACAAAAAAAATCGCATTTTCATATTTTTATAAATATCTTCTTAAACCAGATTAACATCACCCTTATTTTTATTATGTAACATTTAAAATCTAGATGTATTTTTTTTAAAGCCTACTTAATTGATGTAAAAAAAAAAATGCATGTTGAAAAGAAAGTTTCCCTCATTTTTCTGCCTTTTTTTTCACAAATATAAAATAAACGTAAAGAAGGTTTTTCCTGCTTCCTCTGGCAAGTGCTCTCACCTGCAGCCGTTTCTTTCTTCAGTCTTGTCAGCAATGGGCCACATATGCAAATAATACATTTAAAGACTGAAACTTAACTCCCCTACATAGCAAATACTCCACTACAAGTGCACAGTGTAATGAGAATCCACATCAAATGAATAATCTATCGATAGCTACATGCCACTGTTTCTGTTTCAAGTCGATGACTTCTGAACAGTTGGCTGTGGTTAGAGCCCTATTCTGACACACAGTGTGGTTTTGGCAGCATTTGCAGATCCTGTACTCAGTAGGTATTCTGTGTTATGTATGGATTAGTAATTCGTATAGCAGTGGGGCAGTATAACTAATACTATTAAAGCTTACAATACCAGCAGTGAGAAAACCAGAGGGCCCCGCTACACTTTTCACAGTTGCTAACAGATTCACTTTGAGCTTCTTATAGGTTAAGCGCCCCTTCGGACCCGCCTCCTCTGCATTGTTAGGAGAGTTGTACAGGCCTTTCAGCCAATCAGAGAGCTTGGTTTCCCAAAGTAATGTTATAATGGCACAGTATACCACTGGTAAATGCATTGGTTATTGGAACATTACTGTATGTATGATAGTTAATATTATACATGGTAAATGTCCCATTGGGAAATTGAGGTGTATCTTGTTACCATTGAAAATACAGTTCCCCATTGCTTTTCATTCATAGTTTAATGATTCCTATTATAATATTTGTAGGAGGCTCTACAGGATCTTAATGAGCATTAAAGCACTCCATATACATCACCCAGCGCTGTACCTTCATAAGAACTAAAAGATCCCATTCTCAGCTCTCTGCATCTTGTCAAGCACTAATACTCTCATTACTCTGTCTCCCTGTGCTGTTACCCTGTGCAGCAGTTATCAGCAGCTTCAGCACACAGACGACCACAGCTTCACGTCACACAGCTGCTTGTGAAGATGAGAGCTGTAAGCTCCCAATCTGTAGTGACAAGATCTAAGGAGAGGGGACTTACAGAACCTCAGAATTGAACGGCGAAGTATAAAATTCTGCTATGTTGGCTGGTGCTATTTAAAGTTATTTGCTTATTAACTATTATTTTATTATTTTTCTTTAAAGAAAAAAATGCTTACTTTCTTGTTTTATACAGAGTTGTATGTTAAATTGATGTCTGTAATCGCTGTTCCCCTAGTACATTAAAGCCTCTTTCACACTGGCATGCTGTATCCGGGTTGTGACCTGGTGTCACGCGGGTGGGCTACGTGATTTCACACTGGTTTTTGAAGAAGGAGGGTCGACCTGGGTGACAGAAGCAAGTAAATGCACGCACGCAATGCCCAAGAAGCAGCTTCCATCCAAGCTTCTCTGGATTGACTCGTCGACCCAAATGTTCATCCCTGCTGCAATCTGACTCATGGGGTGTCTCAATCAACAAAAATATTGCTCAACAGAATAAACAGAAATGTTGCTTGCGGAAGTGAAACCTTCACACAGGCGTGGCTGTTTGTTGCTTCATCGGCTTACGAACAGCCATCATGCATTTTGTCTCGCTCAGTCCGGGTCAAAGTGTGTTGACCCAAATCCTGAGGTGGGTCGCTGCCGACCCAGGGTCCGTGGTATTGTGACCCGGGTAGCCAGAACCCAGGTTGGGACCCGGGTAGGAGCGTTAGTGTGAAAGGGGCTTGTACCTTCATTTTTTCCTCCAAACAGCATACCTGCCTCTATACTTACCACCAGTCCTGACCCCAGCCTCACCCCCCATTTCCACCAACAGGGACAGTCGCCTGGAGTTCTGCAGCCAACTGCGCTCCACTAAGGGAGGATACCTTTCTGGCCACCACCTCTCCCCCCCCATTATACAAAGGGAATGGGCTCTCCACAGCTCAGACCTACTGCTCAGGCCGTCTTAATGTCAGCAGGGAGGGGACATTTATAAAATCACCTTTTCTCCAAAATGTTTAAAATGTGCATTATCAAAGATGTACTCATCCAATAGGTGTGGGTCAAAGAAACCAATGTGAGGGTTCCCCTTAGCTTTATGAGCATAATAACTAGGCTCATATTTGACTTTAGAATGGTTTGGGGGCCACTAGACCTCAATTTTGCCATTACTTTAAAGCTGTTTGATTCAACTGACCTTATAGTAACCCCATCCTGCCCCTACATGGCAGAAAAAAAGGGGGTTTGTACCCCTATTTTATTTATAGTGTTGTCCAGCAACACCATTGGAATTCAAAAACCCAAAATATTTCAGTTAAAGAAATAGCACAGCAGCACACTAACACTTCTTACAAGAATGCCTTCGAATTAATTGACCTGTGAGCTTGTTTGTATGGAATTATGATGTAGCGCCCCCCCTGCTGGCAGGTGCAGTACATCACACTTTCAGGTCCATCTACAGTGCTGGTAAACAATGGAGTCCGAAGTGTGTATTGTAGGGCGGAAATGCCAGTGGGACAGTTTTATTAAAATTCACAGGGTTAGGCCACTGGCCCTTCAAGAAAGAAAAAAATAATTTGATTGGTTTTACGTTTGGCCTATATAACCTGGTGTGTATCTTACATGTTGAAAGCATCCTACAGTACAGGCATGTCTGCAAATGCAATACAGCTTTTGATCCCGCCCCGGCCCTGTACAGACAAGGCTCTGCTGTGTGACGGACAGGGCATAGAGAAGTAGGGATACAGAATTGGGTATTACAACGGCTTCATAAACTTAGCACTGCTCTGGAAATCCTAGGTTCTACTCACAGGAAAACAGAAGATATCCCAGAAGAGATACGCAATGCAAGAGTATCGAAACCCAGGCCTTTAGGCAGAGTGAAGCCTGGCTGGGGTCCGAACCCAGAGCTCAGAGATAACTACTAAGTTCCTTGCTCTCTGCACACAGCTTTCTCAAGCTTTTCATAAACACAAATTAAAAAATATGTTTTTTCTCAGATCTCTCCCCCTTTCGTCCGTATTGTGTGTTTCATCAGTGCTGGGCGGTTTGGGAGGAAACAGTGATGTATTAGCGATATATATGGATAGCACTGAAAAGAGCCCTCTGATTTGTCAACACACCTGTTTGAAATCTTCCTGTTTTCTGTCTCAAAAAGGCCATGCTGAGTGTGATTGGTGGGGTGGGGGGGCTGTGTTTCTGCTGGTGTTATGGGGCGTTGAGCACCCTCTCAGTTGCTGTGTTGGCTCAGGGGGGTAAGCACAGGTCTTGACTTTGCTCAGAGGAGGGTTCATTTGTCCTGATAACAGTGGAGAGCTGCATGCCCATCTTCTGTCTCACTGTCCTGCTTCTGCACTCACCAGTCAGTAAGTTCCACGCTGTTATTTCTTTACAGCTTTTTAATGAAGTCTGAGACAGGGAGTCCGGTTCAGTGGTCCAGGGACTGAGTGACTTGGTGGGTAGAACTGCCCATTAGGATGCTTTCCTTTCAAGGCTGTTTTTATTGATTGATTTATTGAGTTTGTTAACTGGGATAGAACTGTAGAGTTATAGATTCTGGAGGCTGGGTTCCACCTGCAAACCTGCCTAAACCCAGCCTAGGTGAGGGGATACTGGTGTTCAGGTGGACACAGTATCTTCTCAATGCAGTAAAATGGGATCTAAAATACTGAGTTTATATTGTGCAAGTTGAATTTGTTTCACTGTAAAGAAAGTCCCTGCTCAAGCACAGTGTATTTCCAGCTGTGTTGCATTGCAGTAATAACACTTCATGGTGCCACGGCTGTGTCTGCTGGTGAGCCTGCAACTTCACAAAGATGTAACTTCTAGATTATAGTGTGTTAATCTACCAGAATAGTCAGGCAGTGCTGCTGTTGAACTGAAGAACAAGTTGTACTGCAGCAGTTTAAAATGTTAAAAATTGAATTGTAACATTGAGACCAATTTGTTTAAGCTGAATTGTATCTGATGCCCCTGTAATTTAAACACAGTGGCAAACTATTAGGTTGCATTTATAATAATAATAATAATAATAATAATAATAATAATAATAATAATAATTCAGTTCAGTTTTATTATACTCTGTGCCCCGTGTACATTATGTCTTATGGTGTTCATTTGTATATCTTGTATTGCTGCAATTTTCTCACGGCTGCTTCCTCAAATTGTCGCTTTTGTGTATTGATTTGTTTTGTTGATGGAGTTGCATCCCATTGAGATTTGTCTGATTGGTAACATTTTGAAATCAATCAAAAGCATGTGATCAGATACAGTACTGGAGCGGAAAAAAACAGGGCTCCTCTGCTCATGTTTGCCTATGCCCTGGTTATTCAGTGTGTGTTTGTGATTGATAGATAGCCGTTTAATTTTATGACGGACAACGTCAAGTTTAATTGACACGCTGGATGAGATTAAAAAAAATGTTTTAGGGGATCTTACACATCCATCTAATTATGTAATTCTATCCTTCAGATATCGCATGTGTAATGTGCAGTGTAATCTTGTGTGCTTGTATATCAGTGATCTCGGAGCTGCTGGTTTTATTCACCCAGGTGCAGATGTTGGGTTTATTTCTAGCAGAGAGCTGTGTCAGGGTTCTTAATCATCAATGTGGTAGAATAATATTGGAAATGTACAGGAACATATGAAAATGATTTAACAAAAAATTATTTAAACATTATACTGTCTTGGAAAAACACAAAATAGTCCTGAGGCTGATGGGTCTATCTATGTAATTTTTTAACATGATACTTCATTTATCAAATAACCCAGTCCATGAGTAAATGTATAAAGTAATCAGAAAATGTATAAAGTTATCAGCTGCTGGATCGGTTTATAAAATGACAGAGGAAATGTTGGTTAATAGAGTGTAAATATATAAAGATAAAACGTCAGGTAGGCGAGGTTGTGTAAAGAGATATTTCTGCTCCTATTAAAGTTTGATTTCTCTCAAATCAGCAATACGAGGGAAGATGAAATAATCTTTACTTCATTGATTCTATTTTCTTTCTTTAAAATCACATTATGTTTTTTTTAAAATGTCTCAAAATATAAATATGAAAATTTTCCAATACACTGTTATTTTTCCAGCCATAGTTTTGTTTTCAGCATTTAAAATATGGTAAGAATCTAATGTTACTGCTGATAACTTTCTGCATCGTTGTTTGTTTTTACACACAGCAGCTCCTTTCTACCTGAACAATATGCGTGTTATAACAACAGTATATGAGCAGGGAAGTGTTTAGTATAAGTTACTGCTTAATCAAAACTAATAATAATAATAATAATAATAATAATAATAATAATAATAATAATAATAACACATTGTACCGTTACAGTACCTATATAATAATCTCTGTCTCTCATAATGTAAATGCAGTTTTACAGATCCACAACAGATTTCATCTATAAATGACTGAATAAGGCTGCCTTCACAAATACATAATTTCACATAATTTAAATAAAAGACCATGTTAAAAATAAAGCGTACGTGCAATAGCCAGGTGACTTTGTTCATCGAGCTGGAAGAATGCATTCTATTTTAATCGTAACTGCACGATTTTGCATTTGTATATGTGAAGTCAACCTTATTTATCCTTTTCCAAGGCAGTATAATGTTTAAATAATTTTTTGTTAAATCATTTTCACATTTTCCTGTACATTTCCAATATTATTCTTCCACATTGATGATTAAGAACCCTGACACAGCTCTCTGCTAGAAATAAACCCAACATCTGCACCTGGGTGAATAAAACCAGCAGCACCGAGATCACTGATATACAAGCACACAAGATTACACTGCACATTACACATGCCAGATTTGAACGAGAGAATTACGTAATTACCAGAAACCATATTTTTTGCTTTTGCTTCAGGTACATTTCTTATATTGGTATATCTATATTTAAAAAATAGCGGGAATGTTACTCAGGTACAGTTGAATTTAGGTTTTACGATTGATTTGAAGAAATTGTGACTGGCTAATCTGACTAGCTGACAAAAATTAAATGTAGCTGAAGATTTTCAACACATATGAATGTATTCTAAATTTTTAAATTATTTTTAATTATATCAGCAATGCTACTAGCAATTACAAACCACTGGTCTAAGGGTTTGGCAAGCCCGGTTGTTAAACATTTTCAAATCTGGAAATTACAAGCAGCATATCAACCGGTATTGTTAATTATCTACACCTTCAGCCCCATGCCCATGATTTTATTTTTATTTTATTTAACCTTTATTTAGGCCGGTGAGTCAGTTGAGAACAAATTCTCATTTACAATAACGACCTGACCAAGAGGTTCAAACTACAGCAGTAAGAAAAAAAAATCAACACAATACAATACAAACTACAAAATCAGATACAATTATTATTATTTTTTTTTTTTCAATAGCAGTTTCAACTTGATAAAATCACACAATTATCAAGCACAAATATCGGTCAGCAAAGATTTTATTGCATTGTCATACAGTTATTATAGAACAAAGGTTCCTACATATTTAAATGCTTACCTGAAACGGTAAATACTAAACTGTAGAATATCTAGTTTTTTTATGTCCATCTTTTAAACACATTCTATTTTCATCATTAGTGAATTATCAAACAAAATAAATAAATAAATAAATAAATAAATAAATAAATAAGTAAAACATAAATAAATGTAAAAATAACAACAGACACGTGAAAGATCCCCTTTTGACCTGGACAGAGCGATATTAAATACTTCCGATCTGTGACGCAGTGTCTTTTTGATTGAAGCAAACCAAACCAGCTGCCAGGTTAAGAGCTTTTGTGTAACAGGTAGTGCGTCAATAACTAAAGGCAAACGTTTGCTGTATTTTAAGTGATAAAAATATGCATAACCTATTTACAATATTCTTTCAGAAATTTGATTTTTCACTGGGAACTACATCGCCTATTACACAGAAATGGGTACATTTCACGGAAATTGTGAAATCCGTGATAACCGTGAAAAAAGACCAGCCTCAGTCCTGGAAGATCGTTGGTATGTTTCAACCGTCGAAGGCACGAAAAGCTTTGATCTCTGCAGCAGCATTAGACGCCAGGATAGTGAGGTTCTTATATGAGATCATTAGCGCCGCGCTTTTATGCAGGACGCAGAGTGTAACTGCAACTAAACATGGTGCGCTACACAAGCACTTTTTTCCCCCACGCTGTGCACGTTTCTTTAGCTGAAAAACGACATTATTTATAATTCGCATTGTACCCACGGGACATGTCTACGTTTTGACCCCTCTCTTATCGTTAAAATAATAATCATATTGAAAGACCGTTTAAAGAGACATTGTCACAATGTTTACCCCCTACTATTGTGAAGATATTAATGGTCAAAAATCGTAGTTTAACACAGAAACAAAGTTGAAACTGTTTGATCACTGGCACCAAATGTGACACCTAATCCAAAATATGAATGATACCCGATACCAATATCGAGTGACACCTGATCCAGAATATGAATGATACCTGATACCAATATCTGATGACATCAGTGAACTTGACACACTTTCTTCTCTTTAAAGGCGGTGATGATCTGAGGCTGGTGAATGGAGGCAGCCCCTGTGCTGGGAGAGTGGAGATTCTTCAGGAGGGACAGTGGGGGACAGTTTGTAAGGATAGGTGGGATATGAGGGATGCAGGAGTTGTGTGTAAACAGCTGGGCTGTGGATCGGCTCTATCAGCACCAGACGAGGCTCACTTCGGAGCCGGTTCTGGTCCAATCTGGCTGGATGAGGTTTCCTGCAGGGGTTCTGAGTCAGCTCTGCGGGAATGTGGATCTGGAGGGTGGGGAGTGAGTGACTGTGGTCACCATGAAGACGCTGGAGTGATCTGTTCAGGTAGGAAACACATAAATATATCTCTTAGGTTATGAAGAGTTTGGACAAAACATTAGAACCACCTTCCATCTGTAGCACACGTGTTTTAAATGGGCCACCCATCACATGACCGGTTTCTTTTTTATTTTTAAATAGCATCCCTGACCTGTATTGTGCAATTTAAAAAGCGGGCTCTCCCTGTTGCAAATCACAATGGGCAAGATAGGGCTGGGGGTTATCAATTGTTTTGCAGGTGCTTCCATATTTTCTATTTTTTTTCTTTTCAAAAACATTTAATTGCCATGGTGTAAACTGTAGCAGTGTGGATTAGTGTTGTAAAATTGCTTGAACAGTAGGGGTGAATACCGTATTCCTTCGAATTTAAGACACACCTTTTAAACCATTTTTTTATTATTTTAAAAAATAGCCTGTGTCTTAAATTCGAGAACAGTATAGTGATGCGTGCATTAAAATCACCAACAAAAGACAAGACTACCTGAGTACACAAGCAGCAGATGTGACTGACTGCCGAGAAAAGATGAACAAAGACTGCACTGACCGATCTAGAATCATCCGTGACGTACAGGCAGCCATTTTCAAAGAAGCGCCATTATCTTCCTGAGGAATTCAAAGAGACACTTTTACAATTTCAGCGTTTCGTTATTAGGCTCAGTTTTAACAAACAGTACCAGCTTGGACAGATCAGAAATGCTGACCAGACCCCTGTGTTTTTCGACATGCTAAGCAATACCACAGTTCACAAATTGAGAGACAAACAGGTGTGAGTAATCACGAGTGGAAATGAGAAGCACCACATCACTGTAGTGTAATTGTGTGTGATAGCAGACGCTCGCAAACTGCCTCCATGTGCGTAATTGAGGTTGTGTCTTTGTAAATGCATATTTATTTGATGTTTTATTTTTTCCTCAAATTGAGGGTGGGAAATTTGGGCTGCATCTTAAATTTGAAAGAATACGCTATCTATATTACACCAACATACACACAATCTAGCCTGGCAAGTCTTCATTCCAGTTTTCACCTGTCCTTCACCTTTACAATTGAGTACCAATCAATGGCAATTAGTTTCCACAGCGAGTGTTTTAAAGCCGACTGGAAGCGGATTTTCCTCTCATCTGGGACGCTGCTGTTTTTACTGCCGTGTTGCTGTACCGAGGCCATAAACTTAAATTGTCTTTCAGCTGTCCCTGAAGAATATCCTGTAACACAAAACTGAAACTGAGCTTTCTGAAAAAAAATGTACAAAATCTGCATACACAAATGTATTTGAAACAATATCAACCACCGTGCAACCCCTGCACGCACACACCCACCGTGCAACCCCTGCACGCACACACCCACCGTGCAACCCCTGCACGCACACACCCACCGTGCAACCCCTGCACGCACACACCCACCGTGCAACCCCTGCTCGCACACACCCACCGTGCAACCCCTGCTCGCACACACCCACCGTGCAACCCCTGCTCGCACACACCCACCGTGCAACCCCTGCACGCACAATAACCATCTACACTATCCTGATTCCCCAGGATAACTACAATATAGTCATGCCTAGAGGTTTATCAGATCTCAAAATGAATAGAATGGTGGAGCTTAATATATTTTATTCACCTATCACACACAAAAACTAAAATACAATAAAGGCCTATATCAGCTCTTTCACTTATAGAATAGATAAGGAAAATGTTGACTAATACAATACAAAAAGATTTATTTGAAGTTGTTGAAGGGCACTGGTCTCTTTAAACCCAGAAGGTCTGATAAACCCCTAAGCATGACTATATATTGATGGACATTACATAAGCAAATGAGATGTCCTTTTTTCGGAATACCATGTTCCTTCTCAAAAATGTGTTTTAATATTAGCCATTAATAAAAGAAAATGACTGCTTTCATGAATATTCATCTATTTCAGTGCAATGTAGTTTCTTCATTGTAATAAAGAAATACGTGTTTAACATTTACATTTTATTTCTGTTTCTTCATAAAAAACTAACGTTTTCATGAGATTAAAAAAATACATTAATTTTGATTCATGTACTAAGGGTTACTCTTAAATGAATTCATGATTCAGTTCTCGTGTACCTTTTTATGGTAAACTGAGCATGCATGACTTAGAAACTCAGCTGTCAGCAGCCCAGAATTTGGACGTTATCTAAACACCAAATTGGCCCAGAATTTGGGACGTTCTCTGAAAACCCCAGAACCCTGAAAACTGTGATTACATTACAGATAAACTAATGAATCCTGTAACAAAACTGTAATAACGGTCAGCATATATATTTGCAATTAAAATAAATCATGCAAATGATAGTAGCCGTCTAAAACTATACAATGGAACGTAGCATATCCAACCGTCACATAACCGCCCTAATCAATTAACCGCTTCGCTAAATAAATAAATAAATAAATAAATATTAAAAGTAGGCTGCAAGAGTAATGGCATTGTCAGCAAATGCAGCTTCCGCGATGGAAACAGAAAGAAAGCGTCATAGCAATCAGCCTTTTGGTGCGTTCCCCTTTAAGAGAGGCGGGCTGTATGCGTGTGTCAGTCAGCTGGGTGTAGCAGTGATGTTTCAATACACCAGTCGAGAAAGCTTTCTTTTGTGCAATGTGTTTATATGATGGAGCGCACACTTGCAGACATTGGCAGAGTGCTGTTGTAGCTTTTAAATGCATTTGAATTAAACAAAGCAAGCTTCATAAACACAATGCTTACTGGACGTTTGTTTAAAATAGCCGAAGCAATATTCAAACCGAGCTGCTTATTGGCTGTTGGCAATATCAAGAAAGAGCGCAAAGTACCGTGACAGAGATATTAAGAAAGCAGAACCAGGGAGGCAGGGACTTCTAGACTTCACATTACGACCTGACCAAAAAAACAGTGTCACCTCAGTTGTCAAAACCAAAAAAAAAAAATACTCTCCCTTTAAAAACCCGGTAAGGTCTTGTATAAAGGACCATCAATGTCAATGATATTATTATTATTATTATTATTTATTTATTTATTTTTAGCTGACGACCTTATCCAAGGCAACTTATAAACAAACACAAAAGCACAGCTCTAGGGGGAAATGTTTCTTATTGTGTAGCGTTCTGAATTTGGGAGTCGTGTGGATAAAAGAAGGCAGGCCTCAGGTAAGGCTTTCCTATGTAAGCAATGTGAATACAGCTTTTTTGCTTTATTTACAGTACAGTACCCAACTGTTTCAGAAGTGTCTGTCTGTCTTCCTCTCCAACAGAAGCCTCTCCATCCAGTCACCTATTGATAGCCTGCATCGTACTGGGAGCTCTGCTCTTTGTGGTGTTGGTCATGTTAGCCGGGCAGTTGCAGCAAAACAGGATGCTGAGGAGAGGTAGGGACCAAATCCCTTTAAAGAGACGCGAGCTCAGGAAGGTGACACTCAGGTCCTAGTGCGCTGTTCTAGGATTGTATTCAGTAATGCCCTACACCGGCATTTTAAATCTGCAGTGCTTTCAAGACAACACAAATGCACTACCCAGATCCTTTATAGCAGCGATCATTGTTCTGTGCATCTCAGATGACAATTTATAAATCATTTTCTTTTACTAATGATCTGGTTAGAGAAATAGCTTGTATTGACCCACATGTGCGATACCAGCCTGCTGCAGTAGGGGCAGCAGAGGACACAATCTTGACAAGTTCTGTCATTAATTAAAGAGCTGTTAAAATAGAAGTTTTAAATAAAGACAGTGAAACTCCATTGGCTGAATATTTAGCAGGCTTCTCATAAAAGTGCTTCATGTCAAATATGAATGTTTCCCTTTATGCTGCCAAGAAAAATAAATCATCAAATTATGAGTGTTGCAAAGCAACCTCAAAGATCACTATTATATATATTTTTTAAAAAGATTGTCTGTTTCTGGCTACCAAAGTAACTGAAACAGTTCAAAATGTAACTAATAGCCATTGGGTGGGTTTTGTGAAACACATTGTTATAACAATGTTTTTTTGTGTGCACCCCCATCACAATTATGAAGGTATATACAGATTTCTAAATGTAAAGGAAATTCACTTGGCAGTCTGCTGTCTGTGTATTTTGTATCCGTTTTTTTCTAGCAATGTCTCTTCTGGTCAGGTTTTCTTTTCTTTAAAGTCCATAGTCTTTAAATACAGATTGTGTTTTAATAGGGGTCTGTGTTCCCTCTTTCAGCCTGTAATTGTGGTGTTGTGCAGTTTGAAAGGGGATCTGGTTTGAAAATGAATTGTTTTGAAATTCTGTTGTAAAGTTTGGATTTACAGAATTCCTGTAGCCCAACTCTTGACAGTTACCTTGTTTGCAATTCATTTGGCGCTAGGTGTGCAGATAGAAAATGATTTCTATATTAAAATGTTAGTTTGTTTTTTATTATTTGAATATATCTATTCTGCTTTAATGTACCATTTCTAAACGTATAGCATTTCTTGCAGAGTGTGCAATGGCTTGAAGGCTGTATTCTATTTTTAAACAATAAAGTCTAATTTAACATCTGGCGGATGGCATGTGTTTTTGTTGCAAACATGGTTAATGTAATACACAGAGAATGTATTCAAGGTTCCTTTAACTGTACTTACTATGTATGTGCAACAGCCTGCAAAAAAAGTCTGCACTGTCACAAAAAATAACTGGCCAAAAGTTTTGCATCATACTATAGGATTAACTATTTTTTCTTCAGAAAGTCTAATGAAACCTGCTGAATAATGTTATGTTGACATATTGAATTACACACCGCTTTGTAGTTTTCAATATAGTCTCAGTCCTAAAATTCTAGGTGATGCAAAACCTTTGACCATAGCTGAACATTCACTGAGCAAGTTTCACCGATACCTCTTTCCCTGACAGAACATTTTATGAGACAACCTCTCTTGTTGAACACTTTATTACTGGAGCTCTGGCATAACTGGCTGAGCCGCTGAATTACCAACTGAAGAATCGAGGGTGCAGCTTTAAAGATACAAACTTGAGTATTCACTGGCCCTTCCTACAGGCTAAATATGTTCTTAGGTATGGTGACACATCATAACCGTCCATCCACAAACTACAAACTGAATTACATAAGCCTGCAGAACACAAGGACACAATGCAGTTTCTGACAAGACTTACTGGACATCTGTCGTTAGGATTTATACGATTATTCTGTCTAACTGTCGGTCTCTGGTCACGTGGGAAAGCTGTTTTGATCTCGCTGGGAGACTGAGAAACTGCGCTTTACAGAGGCAACTAAATGCACACTATGATCTTTATTGCAATATAATTTATTAATAATTTACAGTTATTTGTAAAGGAACAGGAAAAGATGCAGACCATTTTTTTTGGTTTTGTTTGTTTTTTTAATATCCACAAGCTACTGTTTCTGATATCACGTTTGTTTTTTTCATTTTAACAAAAGGGTTTTCTGTCCGGCTAGATGAATATTTGAATGCTTTTCAGTTATGATTACACAAAGATTTGAACAGAACAATGTAAAGCTGCATTTTGTTTTTCCTGCAGCAATGCAGGAGAAAAAACACTCTACGCTGGCAACCAAAAACTAAACAAAAGGACCCATCCATTTATCTTATTTTATATGCTATTGTGGCAATGTGCCCCGCCCCTGTGTGCATTTGTGTGTTATGTGTTGTATGGTGCGTGTGTTAATGTTGGTGTATAGATTGGTACACGGGATATAAACGGGTCTGTGTTTCACGTGTGATTTAAAAATGTAGATTTATATTTAGGCACGGGATTGCACGTTCACGTGCATTTAAAGTATGTAATAATATGTGAGCACGGGGTTGCACGTAATGAATTCACGTGCTGGGATTCAAGTGAATAATTAATTAGTAATTGAATCCCAGCACAACAGTATATATAGAGACACGTAGCTCTCACTCGGGGTTGGGTGTTCGTGAGTGGAGAACGGGAGAGAGAGGAGAGTTAAAATAAACGGAAAGAATAATAAAAATAATAGTAAGTGTTTTCACTCACCGTGTTTGTTTGTCTCCGTGCACCGTTTGTTAAGTGTCTGTTCGTTTTTGTTTACCTGTTTATTTTGGCGTAGAGTGCCGTGTCCTGTTTTTTGTATTCTCTTATTTTGTTTAATAAACGCTGAGTGCTACCATTTGCACTCAGCTTCTCATCACCACCGTCTGTCTGTGTTTTTCTCTCTCTCTCTGGTCTAAGTTCCTCCCTGCAGTCAGCCTGTCACAGCTATAATCCTAGGAAAACGCATGTATTAAATGATGTATTTTATAAACACAGCAGGTGAGAGTTTAAAATGTTTAAGACACAAAATAATGACTTAAATTACCTTGACAAAGCAGACATGAAAACATGTATTTTATTTTTCTTTTGAGTATAGTTTGACACACGTGGACATATAAAGGTGAGCTTTACGAAAATCTAAAGCCTTACATATAGATGGAATACACACTTTTACTATGGATGAGCTCTTAGGTATATTTTAGGAAATGTAAACGTTACAGGAGCCATTGTACAAGTCAGATATTAGAAAGAGATAGCGAGGCTGCCTTGGTGTCCAGATTAGTAATGATAAACACAGAGTGGTTAAGTGCTTGCACACACATGAAGCCTAACACGACAGTCGCCGCATGACATATTAATAAATTAATAAATGGTCTTTTTTGCATCAATCACTGTGTAGCCATTACATTAACAAATTGAAACAGCATTAATAATATGCAAACTTTCTTCTTGAAGTGGCATTTTGGATCCCTGGAACTAAAATATTCCTTTAAAAAAAAAAAACGACTTAAGAGAAACAAGATTTCAAATCGGGTTTGAATACTAATGTGAAAAAAAACACAACATCGTTGACCGATTGAAGGATGTCATCTCGCACGGCCGAAACCAAGAGCATTGCAAGTAACAACAATGCCAGCTTTGAGAGCTTTGCAATTACAATGTTCTTGCTAGCGCTCAGTCCACAGGCGTTTGTGTCCCTGTGAAAGTGCTTCGTTGGGCTGCTTTTATTCTCTGCGATGCTACCTTTCCTCGAGGCAAACTGTGCTCTTAATAAGCAGGAATGTGGGATTTTCATTAGAAATCATCATGGGTGTTCTTTGTAACAAGTATAGTTGAGTACCAGTAATGAAGATGACCATTTGTCTGAGTAACACACAAGTATAAAGCTTATTACTTGTACATGTTTCTTTTTGGGGGGGGGGGGGGGATTTCCAGTTTTAGCAACGCCAGCTTTGGTGAAACCCCTTGGGGGTGTGGAGAAGTACTATATATTCATTACAATGAAATTAATTTCAAACGATACTGAAGAAGGCAGGAAAGTACAATGCGTTTCAATGTGATCTTATATCTTGTTTTACTTTATACTTTCTTTTACTTTATTTAACAGTGGTCCTGAACTATAAAAGCCAGCAGCAATCTTATCAATGTCCAGAATTTACGATTTCGTTCCCAATTTCAAGCTGTTTGAAAAATGTGCCCAAACTTTTTAAAAGTTGCTTAGACTCTTGCTAGATTTTATGGATCAAGCCTCATATGTTGTAGAAACAAGTACATCGTCTGCCAAGAAACTGCTTCTGTTTCTGGTATGTTTTCTTTAGAAAATAAATATTTCCTTGTCTGAAACGTTTTGGCTGTCTTTATAAAAAAAAAAAACGACAATGTGAAATAATTAAAAAAATCTGTTAATTCACATTTCTCATGTCTGCTTATTTTTACATCAGTTTTTTTAATCAATTGCATGAAAACATTTTCAATAAACACATGGCATCAGTCAGATGTTAAATAAGATTTTATTGTTTAAAAACAGACTAATACAGCCTTCAAGCCATTGCACACTCCGTAAGAAATACTATACACTTAGAAAGGGTACATTAAAACAGGAGACATACTAATTATAAAATAAATATTTAAATGTGTATTTCTGTATAACTCTAAATGATTTACAAATGGTAAATGTCAAGAGTTGGGTTACAGAATATTTTCCAAGTCCAAACTTTACTATAGACTTTCAAAACAATCCACTTTGAAACCAGATCCCTTTTAACACTGCACACCACCACAATTACAGGCTGAAAGAGGGAACACAGACCCTTATTAAAACACAATCTGTATTCACATTGCTTACATAGGAAAGCCCTAACCGAGTCCTCCCTTCGTTTATCCCTTCGGTCGCAGTCCCACAGGTGCATCTCGCTGCCCCTGCAGTTCACCTCGTCCAGCCAGATGGTGCCGTTCCCTTGTTCAAACGTAGCCTCACCTCCCCTGTGCTCTCCGCTGCCCCACAGCCTAGTTGTCTGCAGACCACCTGGGCATCCTTCAGGTCCCAGGAGTCACCGCAGACTGTCCCCCCAGGACCCCTCGAACCGCATCTCCACCCGTCCGGAGCAGGGACTTGAGCTTCCAGCTAGCCTCAGCTCTGCTGGCTCTGGAATAAAACAGCAGGGCTTACTGAATCAGTTCAGCCCAGAGGCTGCTGTGTGACTATAGAGGTAGGCTTGGTATTCACATCTAGGAATGCATTGTTCCATTGTTCACTTAAAAAAAAAAAAAAAAAAAATAGACACATACCTTTCCCTTAAAGTCTGTTATAAGTTGTTCTGCTTTGTAGTCTCCTTACTATTGGAAACTATGAGATCACCAATTTTAATCATCACTGCAGCAGAAAATTACAAATTTGGCTCAAATGAACGGTAAACAGGCAACAATTCACAACTGTGTAGGAATAAGACATCTTTGACGTGTTTGGATACCCTTCCCTACCTGTACTTAACACAGTATGCCACTGTAAAATAACTAATTGTATGTATTACTTTTACAATTGGATATTTCTATGTGTGATATCAGTCAGAATGAATCTAATAATTCAAGGGTCAAGTCAATGAAATATGAACCCACCTGAGCAGTGCTCCTGAGTGAGGTCTTCAGAGCAGGTCTCTGGTATGCTGGAGACAGTTGGCTTCTTTTCCACTGTTAAAAACAAACAAAAAAATTGTGTTTTATTCACACTGCTAAAGCATGGGTATGTTTTGTGTCTCTTGGTGTTGAGTATAGTGGAGACATGTCCACAGTGAAGCTCACAGGTGCAGTATGCCAACTTGTATCTCTAAAGTTTCAGCTTGTAAACTCATACTGAAGGAATGAGTTTACAAGCTGGAATATGTAGTGCATTAATCCTGAATAAATAACTAAATCAATTAACAAATAACACTGTAGCTGAGCACAGCCCTGCTCTGGCCTCTCCAGTGTGGTGGGTATTACAGTGAGTTTGGTCAGGGCTCAGTATCTGCTGCTCTAGGGTTGGAGACATCAACTAGACCCCTCTTAGAAAGAGCAGTGCCTCCAATAACACAACTTCACGTTGTATTGCTGGTGTTCGGGGAGGCATGTTCCGGTTATCACTGGAACAGGATTTAAAGCTGTGGTCTTTCGGGTGGCTGTTTAGCTGCTGAGCCATTTGGTCACCAGCAGAAGAAAAACAGAGAGAGATCTTTACCTTTGCAGTCAATCTCAGCCACCTCATCATTCAGGCAGTCGTTTTGACCCCAGGATGAAAATGGACACTGCCACAGTGTAGTCATGCCCTCTGCATTCAACATTATCAAGTGTAAAAGAATCGCCCCTCTCCGCAGTTCGTTGTCTCTTTAAAACATGACCCAACACACACGAATTGATTTTTTAAAGTGCGGTTGTGCAATTTTTAATAAACACAAAAGCAAAATAAACAAAACAAAGACCTAGCTCTTCTTTGAGCAATAACTAAAACAAAACAGGAACCTAAACTAAAAGACAGGACAGCTAAGCTGTTTACCTGTAACAAATATAAACAGAACAGCACACAAAACAAAGGCTTCACTCTACCTTTTTCCTTTTAAATTACGGCTGTACCCACACACCAGCACAGTCAGGCTTCTACCCTCTTCAGCAGCCACCCAGAGTGGGCTGACTGCTCTCCTTATAAACCCTGCACCTGGCTCTAATTTTCAATAATAGCCAGGTGCGGGTAATGATTAATAATAAAACAATTAACAAAACAATTAAACAATTAAACAAAACAAACCAAAATGTGCCTATGCACATGTTTTCCTGCAGGGGGAATTTAACCCCCTCCCTGCTGTCTCACACAAGTCACTTGCGCGCAGTGCTAGATGCTGGAAGTGGTATTGATATTTCAGAACTCTCTCCACAGTTGACCTCACGGCATATCATCTTAACTGTGTTTTCATCCATGCCGTTATAGCAGACGCTGCCCCAGGTGCCATTGTAAAAAACCTCTGCCAGTCCAGAACAGCCCCGAGACAGTCTCAGCTTCTTGAACTCTGCGTCACAAACAATAGAAATGCGTTAGCAAGATGCATGTAGACATTCCAGATTAAAAAACGTCTGCTTCATTAAAAGATTTTCAGTAAAAGTGAAATCATGAAATGGATTAACTGCCCCCTGCCCGGTGGAGGCGAGCATACATACTCCTTGGTACATTTCTTAATTATTGGAAATGTTAAACAAATTGCAATCAAAATAAGCACAAATGCAATCACAATAAATAAATACAAACAGCTCAAGCAAAACATTTTAAAACCATTGTTGTGTGTTTATGTTTTCATTTATATTGCTTCCTTCATAACTTTCATATCTCACTAACACCTTACAAAATCCTGCTGTTAAACTAAAAGGTAAAGTCTTATCCAACTGGCCTTTTCCCTTTCTTTTAAAACCAATTACCCGTCTTCATCTATTTTACATTTATCTGGAGAAGCGCTTACTCAATTGTGAAGAAACTTGAGGGTATCTAGCAGAGTCACTTTGTGTGTCAAACCTACATTATTACATGTGCATACAGTGAATGCAAATGTTTAATTTTAATGAGCATAGCCTGTAGTTTCATTTCCTGTGCATGTATGAAGACACAAAATGAGTTTTGTTTGTGTGATTACTTTGCTGCAGCTTTCTATTGGTACAGTTATTGAATTGAAGTGTAAGGGTGTGATTCACAGAGTCATGTGTAACATAGAAGAGTCACAGTAGTAAGATGGCACAGTAGTGACTGATACATGAGCATACTAAATGAGAATTTTGCATTTATTTTTGTGGGGGCTGGCAGTGGGCTGGTTAGGTATAGTGAGTTATTACAGTCCTGTACCTGAACACACGACTCCCGCGTCCTCCTTGTGTCTGCAGTTGTATTGCCCCCACCCTCCTGAGGCACACTCCCACAGAGTCGATTCGTTCCCCTGACAGCGCAGCTCGTCCAGCCAGATGGGTCCGGTCCCCTGGCCGAAGGAGGCTGACACTGAGGCATTGAGTGCCGTCCCACACTGGAGCTGCTTACACACCACCTCAGCATCTGCCAGGTCCCAGGAGTCATCGCAGACCGTCCCCCAGGAGCCGTTGTGATAAACCTCCACCCTCCCAGCGCAGGCACCTCCTCCCCCAACCAGCCTGAGGGCCGTGTGATCTAGGGGGACAGAATCACAAGCACACCTCAATAACACAATCACTGCAGCTTAGGCACAGAATCAGTTAGTAATAATATAAATAATAACCCTATGATAATGCATGCCGATTTTCAGATAAGAATCCTTGTCACAGACTGTACCCATGGCAGTAATGTCAGTATAGTCACATTGAAATAACTTATTAACACAAGAGTTTGAATTGCACTAACCTGAGCAGAGCGTGGTCCCTTCATTACTGGTGTTGCATTTACTTGGTAGAGGCCCGACTCGACCTGCTTGTGCTGGTAGCAATGGACCTGAAGATAATAAGAGTGAGCAGGGGGGGAATGAAACACGTCAGAGCTGAAGGAACAGCACCATTATTTACTGCATCTACAGCTTCTACATCAGTCTACAGTTTGTTATCTTGTATGTTGAATCAGTTAAAACATAAACATGGTTTCAGAGTAATTCTGTTGTTTGGGCACTGTCTGTTCTTCCACCTGGAGCAAGCTCAAAGCTATTCAGAGATTTAGCTTTATAGAGAAATGAATAAACTCATAATGGTATTTGTGCTTTAGAACTCAGAACCAACATGGATAATTGAAAACTTAATTAAAAGTATAAATAGCATTTCAAACTATATAAGCTTAAATGTGAGACCGTTTGCTTTATTTGTATGCATACATAATGTATAAAATATCATAAACTGTACACATCTAATACACCCCAAATATGGGAACAGTTAATCAATACTAATGGGTATAAAAAAAATACTGCAACAGTAAACTGATTTAATTTACAATCCCACCAGATGGCAGTAGAAGATCTGAATACCTAGAATACTGAGATATGTTTAGCAGATAGGATGTTAAGTTACCTATTCAATCTTCCACCCATTAGAGTGATTACTACTCACCTGAACAATTCACTCCTGCATCATTGCTATGAGTGCAGGCACCTCGTCCCCATGCAGAGATGGAGCAATTTGATATGTGTGTCTCACTGCCATCACAGTCGAATATATCAGCCCGTACATCACCGCTGCCTTCACCAAACCAGGCCTGCCCCGGGACTGATACAGCGTACCCACAATTCAACTGCTTGCAGAGAACTGTGGCGTCCTGTAGATCCCAATAGCGATCGCAGACCGTCCCCCACTGACCATCGTACTGCAGCTCCACTCGACCAGAACAGGAGTCCGGGCCACCCAACAGCCTGTACTCAGTGTACCCTGCACACAGGGCAGCAGAGTGTGAGCAGGGCACAGCACAAGCAGAGAACCAGGACATGGGGTTTGCTTTACTCTAGCTATCAATCACAAAAGGGTTGCTATGTTCTTGTAATATTGGCTGCAAGGGCATGATTGATGGGCATGCATTTCTTTAGCTTTCTAATAGTTATGCATCAGTATTCATTTAATTACAGACTTCTGAAGAGTGACACTCATCTAGAACAACCCAATCCCTCACACCCCCGGGTATATGATCAAAAACAAGCTTGCCAAAAATGAAGCAGCATTCAGCTAGCGGTATCAAGTTGGTCAATTTCTATTTAAAAAAATGGCCCCATTGTATCCAATATATATAAAAATGCTTTATGGCATGGTAAGCTTCTTGAGATTACATTGGACATATGCATATAATATAAACATGTTATCTGGTTAAAAAAAGTTCTCACTTTGCATGTCTTGCTTTCTTTTACACTTGAGCCTCCTAAAGCAAAATCACAGAGCCCACATTGTAAAAACTTTGATAAAGAATCCTCGTTGAAACATTTGTCCAAATGACTTGCTTGCTATCCGCCCACAATGTTTATGGCCCCTGATTATAAAACAAGAATAAAGACTCACTGAAACAGACGAGGCCCACGTCGTTCCTGTGTGTGCAGCTCTGCTTCTTTGTGTCTGTACTGTGACAGTCATAGAGCCGGGATTCGTTTCCAAAGCACTGGATCTCCTCCGACCAAAGTGTACCATTCCCCTCCTTGAAATGAGCAGCTCCCAGCACCTTTTGAGGAATTCCACACTGCAGCTGCCGACAGACAACCTCTGCATCCTGCCGGTCAAAGCCAGCATCACAGACCGTGTTCCAGGCGCTCCCACGCAGTACTTCAACTCTCCCAGAGCAGAGATCGCTGCCACCACTGAGCCGCACTCCTTGACCTGGAATCATGAAACTGCAGATATTTAGACTCTGGTGCCAAAGCAACAACCTGTAAATGGTTTGCAGATTTAAATCTATGGTGAAGATAATTTTGTATGCAGTAAATGTGAAGCCTGTTTGAGATTCCATCATGCACAAGTGTATTCCTAAACCTTGTTAATTAGACAATTATAATTGCAGAAGTGTCAGGTTTTTGGTACTTGTGTCCTAATTTATTTATGTATCTATTATTCACTTCATTTCTTAATTAGTAGTAGTTAGTTTCACTATTTCAGTAGTTGTGTATGTATTTATTTTTGATTTTCACAATTATTAGTCATGATTGTTGGTTTTGACTATTAGTTAATTAGCACGTCTGTGGAAATTGCATGTATATTAAAGCTGGCATGTTAGATGTTAGCTCCTTTTAGGGGAAAGTAATTAAGGTTATAAATGGGATATACATTTGCATAAAATTATTTTAAAATACTACAGATAACAGTTGTATTTGTATTGTGTAATTAATTAGCTATCTACCTGCAAATATATGCTTGAATTTTTTTTTATATAAAAGTTTTAAATGTAACCCTGACCCTTGTTTTAAACTATACAGCAGTGTGGAGTAGTGGTTAGGGCTCTGGACTCTTGACCGGAGGGTTGTGGGTTCAATCCCAGGTGGGGGACCCTGCTGCTGTAACCTTGAGCAAGGTACTTTACCTAGATTGCTCCAGTAAAAACCCAACTGTATAAATGGGGAATTGTATGTAAAAATAATGTGATATCTGCTAACAATTGTAAGTTGCCCTGGAAAAGGGCGTTGGCTAACAAATAAATAATAATATAATTGACACTGATGGTCCTTTATACAAGACCTTACCGGGTTTTTAAAGGTGGTGGCACCAAACACCCTCCTGAGGCCATTCCAGCTGACAGCCACACCTTTGTATCCAATAGTGTTCCTTACAACAGTATGGAAGTACTAAATGTTAACATGCATTGTTTAATGTCTCCTTCCTGATTCTATAACGAATGAAACCGTGTCCTTTATTTTAATCCTGAAACATGCTCTATCTGAAATGGGTTTCTATAACACAAGCTCTGCATCTGGAGAACGCAAAACAAACTCCAATGTTTCGTTTTACTCAAAAGTTGCTGGAAAGCAGTCTAATTTTAAGTTTTAAATCGGCGTTTTGGTAAACAGGAAACCTGTTTCAGTGGTTGCTATGGAACTCCTCCCGTTGCTATATGACGTGCGCAGGGGAAGGGAAGTTTAAAGCCGGGTCCACACCTGAGCGTTCAGTTGCGCAACCCAATTGCTCCCGAAATCGCGCAATTGCTGTGTCCAAGGTTCCCGCGTCTAGAAGTTTAATTTTTTTATGATAACTGAGAGTAGTTTTTTTTTTTTTTTGGTTTTGACAACTGAGTTGACACGTTTTTTTTTTTCTTTTCCCCGTGTCTACAAGTTTAGAATTGTATTTATTTTTTTGACAACTGAGGTTACACTGTTTTTCTGGTCAGGTCGTAATGTGTGCAGTAATTAACGAGGAAGAGTTGGCTGTTATTATTTTTTCAACTGTTGTTATTTTAAATGCCATACTCCCTTAAGAAAAAAACAACGCCACTTAAAAACTGGACGAAATCGTTTAATTTTACCGCCGACATTTTTAAAATTAGCGCTTCTTCATGACAGGATATGCAAGCCGTTCAGTCAGCATTATAAGAACCAATCAGAGCTCTCGAATTGCCACGTGATCGCGATGTCTACAGAAGTCGCTCAGGCGGTTGTTTGGAAAGTAGAGCCCGGCTCTACTGCAAGCAGCTGGTTCAAGTTGCAGGGACGTCCACATAAGCGACTCAGGTGTGGACCCAGCTGAACAGAAGCAGCATGGCTACGCAGGGAGCTAGCAAGTGTTAGCAAACAAAAAGATGTTGAAACCTCGGAGAGTGAGGAGGATGACATTTTTAAAGAGATTTTAGAAGAAACATTATTTAACGCCAAAAATCCTAATCAATACGATCCAAACCACGTCAGTTTGACGTGTAGCCTTACCTTTTGTATCCTTGTATACAGCGAGATTACTAGACTTTCTATCTTCAGTCGCAGAAGAAAGTATTGGCATCCTTCAATTGAAACAATGGTATTCACTAATTTATTTAGTTTAATACATACTGTTAATTAAACTATACTTATTTAATAGTGATATGTTTTGAAGTTTATTGAACACTCATGCATCCTAGCAAGTAATAGTAAAGATTGTAGGTACATTATTTGAGTTCAGACAGGGAGTGCCAATACTTATGTCTGTAACTCAGTAAGAGCCCCGATTGTGAAATATGATGGTATCTTGTTTTTATGAAAGTCCCTTTTCTGTATTACTACCGTGTTAAATTGTACTCTTACCAACGCTTTTGTAAGGCAATCTCTATTTCGGTGTTTGGACTGCTATCTGACATCTTTCTACCCCTACACTACACCCTGCTGGAGGAAATGGTTCTGATTCAGCAGTGTCCTCTACGCTATCTTTAGCTGCACTGTCATTTATGCTTTCGTGATCTTTACGAGACTCTTGCAAGACCTGTTAAAAATAAAATAATTTATAATAGGACTAACAATTAATCGCACACATTTGTAAAACTTGCTGCCATCTAGCGGAGTAATAAGGTTATTTATTATCTGGAAGCTGTGTTTTTTAAAAAAAATACATACCCTTATTATTCCACTAGATGGCAGCATAAGACCACAAATAGCTAGGGGAATCATTATATATTCAGTACAGTACCACGTCGCATATCCGACCCCTGTGGACTGGGGTATAGGCGGTATGTATAAAAGTCGGGTTTGCGATCATCTATAGAAAAAGCATTTACACATCCATAAATAGGTTAGTGAACAAAAACAACACGCCAACTGCTTTAAACATGCGGACATTTTTTGCTTTAAAAGTAAACAAACACAAACGAGATTAATCAGGCTACAAATACACAGTGTTGCTATGCGGTTTGCTATAAACCATCTCGACGCAAGCTTTTTTTTTTTTTTTTTTTTTTTTTTTAAATAAAACAAACAGTAAATGTACAGTAACCTGCAACTGATGAATTCTTTCTTAACTCTAGAAGTCCCTGCCTCCCTGGTTCTGCTTTCTTAATATCTCTGTCTCGGTACTTTGCGCTCTTTCTTGATATTGCCAACAGCCGATAAGCAGCTCGGTTTGAATATTGCTTCGGCTATTTTAAACAAACGTCCGGTAAGCTTTGCGTTTATGAAGCTTGCTTTTGTTTAATTCAAATGCATTTAAATGCTACAACAGCACGCTGCCAATATCTGCAAGCGTGCGCTCCATCATATAAACACATTGCACAAAAGAAAGCTTTCTCGACTGGTGTATTGAAACGTCACTGCTACACCCAGCTGACTGACACGCACACACAGCCCGCCTCTCTTAAAGGGAAACGCACCACAAAGCTGATTGCTATGACGCTTTCTTTCTGTTTCCATCGCGGAAGCTGCATTTGCTGCCAATGCCATTACTTTCGCAGCCTACTTTTAATATTTATTTATTTAGCAAGGCGGTTAATTGACTGTATAGTTTTAGAGGGCTACAATCATTTGCGTGATTTATTTTAATTGCGAGCAGGGGTTGCATGGTGGTGTGTGCTTGCAGGGGTTACACGGTGGGTGTATGCCTGCAGGGGTTGCACAGTGATGTGTGCTTGCAGGGGTTACAAGGTGGGTGTATGCCTGCAGGGGTTGCATTGTAGTGTGTGCGTGCAGGGGTTGCATGGTAGTGTGTGCGTGCAGGGGTTGCACGGTGGTGTGTGCGTGCAGGGGTTGCACAGTGGTGTGTGCGTTCAGGAGTTGCACGGTGGTGTGTGCATGCAGCGGTTGCACGGTGGGTGTATGCCTGCAGGGGTTGCATGGTGGTGTGTGCATGCAAGGGTTACACGGTGGGTGTATGCCTGCAGGGGTTGCACGGTGATGTGTGCATGCAGGGGTTACAAGGTGGGTGTATGCCTGCAGGGGTTGCATTGTGGTGTGTGCGTGCAGGGGTTGCACGGTGGTGTGTGCATGCAGCGGTTGCACGGTGGGTGTATGCCTGCAGGGGTTGCATGGTGGTGTGTGCGTGCAGGGGTTGCATGTTGTGTGTGGATGTGTGTGGAGGGCAATCGAGGTGCAGGTTTGGTGTGAAAGACGGCTGAGCTGGGAAGCGAGTGCAGATAAGGGGGTGCAGGGAAAAGACGGGTAAGATTGGGGAAGATAAGTAATATTTTTTAGCTTTTTAAAACTGATTATGTGACGATTGTATTAGAAAAAGAAATATGGACTATTTATAACTTGACAGATATGACAAGATGCTAAACCAAAAAAAAAAGTGTCAGTAACTTTACATTACAAAAGTACAGAAGTTGTAATTATATATATATATATATATATATATATATATATATATATATATATATATATATATATATATATATATATATATATATATATATATACAGTATATATAGACACACACACACACAACAATGTGGCAATAAAGCAACTGTTTGAATACTAACATAGTTACAGGGCACCACGAGAGAGCGCTCTGCTATTGAACGCACGGCTGGTTTACCAGTATTGTTTAATAATGTTTTTTTTTATTATTTGTAGAACAAACTTTCCTTTTCTCACAAGGTTTTAGGATAGCGTTCATGGTTTTTATCAGAATCTGTGAATTATGCTACATTATGATGAATTCATTTTGACGAAACGTTCACGCAATGTTCTGAACTGAACGACTGAGCGAACCTGACAGAGTCAGTCCCAGTGAAGACAGTGTGCTAAATACATTTAAAAATAAACCCTGAAGCCTACTTCTAATCCTGTAGAGGAGCTTCATAACCATGTTTCCCAATGTATTGAACAAAAAGAGACACCAGGTCGAATGTGAACCAGGGACCATACACAGCTTTGATCCAAGTTGTCGTCCCATTAAAAATGTGACACATCTATTTTTAACATGTACAAGTTCCAAAACTGAAACACAGGTCCACGACAAAGTCTGGTTTCGATTAAACATATTGAAAGCAAATTTGATATCCTGAGCGCCCGTCTCTCCCAGGCAAACGCGGATTCTGACAGGAAACAGACCACACCCACAAACATAGAGACTTGGGAACACAATTACTAAAACAAGTGAATACTAATGTAAAAAACACAACAGCATACGAAACACTGCACTGCTGATACGTGCTTTACTGTAGAAGTGGTTGCTTTGTTTACATGGCCTGGCTTGCTAGATGTGTTTTATAACTCCAGTACAGGACTATTCTGGTTCCCGCATCGGCACCGCAGCACCAAATACACTTTAAAGTGGCTTCTTTTCTGCTTTTTAAGACACAAAATCATCTATAACGTCATCAAAATCAAGCGAGGTGGTGATTTTGCACGCAACACAAGTGAGACTGCCCTGCCTACACTGACAAGAAAAAAATGACTGTGTTGAAACAGTGCCAGTGTCAGTGAGTAAAGTTCTACTTTGCCTACGCATTAATCCAGCCCTGACTAGGGAGACAATTTCCATGCAAGGATAGGAAAAGGTAACCCAATCCCTGCCAGCCCATCACCACAAACACACAACACATACATTCATAGTTTACATTAATATTGTGAAACAGGGGACACTTCACAGTGTCACAGAATTACTGATGAAAATAATCATTCTGATGAAAAGTCAAAAGAGTTTGGTGTTTACACACATATTTATACTGTATAATCATAGTATTTACCTGAACAGATCACTCCAGCGTCGTTGTCGTGTGTTAAGCTATAGTCCTCACCCCGCTCCCATGAGCCACAGTCCTGCAGGGCAGACTCAGAGCCATTGCAGGAAACAAAAGACACCCAGATGCTTCCAGAGCCGGCTCCGAAGTGAGAACTGATTGGTGCTGATACAGCAGATCCACAGCCCAGCTGTTTACACACAACTCCAGCACCACGTATATCCCACTTATAACTATAAACTGTCCCCCACTGTCCCTCATGAAGAAACTCCACTGTCCCAGCACAGGGACTGCTTCCATTCACCAGCCTCAGATCATCACCGCCTTTAAAAAGAGAAAAGGGAATCAGAGAAGGGAGTCTGCACAGGCCCTGCCACAAGAGAACACGAGTTTATAATCACACACTGTTTACACTGCATGGAGTTGGATTATTCTCCAGATCACAAAGCTTTCCAAGTAAACATCAGCAGTAAAACTCCTCTATATATATTTCATGTATAGAAATGTTTTCATGATGTTCACACGCTGCATAAGGCGTGTGCTAAGAAGGGTTTCCACCAAGTCTCTGAGATAACACTACAGCAGGTAAAGTACCTGACAAATATTAAACTTTTCTGGAAACGCAGCACAACCCTGATAAGCATGCATACATCATATATAATTGTTCAAATACAAGCTTACTATTGTAGGAAATGTCATTGACATGTATTTGATGCTTCATATTTGGAACTCATAATTATGGTTCTGTTCGTTCTAGTAGTTTTATTTGTATATTTAGAAGCCTGTTCAGAATATTTGAGAGACTCTTTGTAGATACCTAGTTAATGTTTCAATGAGGACACTGTAGTGCTTAATGACACGGAGGTGTTACTCTTGGTCCAAAGAAGCAAAGTGAATGACAGAATAAAAGGCAGCAATGGTACAAGAAGCTCTACAATGCCCAGAACAGCGATGTTGTTACATCAACGTATTTCTAATTGTTATCAACTGTATGGGATTTTTTCAAAACTATTTATTAAACATCATGTAATTAGAATTACACAGCAGTGCACATTACAAAATGCAGTGAGCAGTATTGTGTAGAATGAGTAACATCCTATGGCATTGCTTTTGAATGCTACACAATGTAAAGTGCAGAGCGCAATTACTGAGAAATGGAAACAGAAATACCAGACATCAACTTTCCATACCCATCTGTGTACAACATGCAAGTCAGCAGCTTTATTTATTCATTTCTTAATACATTCAAACGACACTATAATAAACACATAAATGATCTTCTCCACACATATATTCACAATGCAGAACACTATACAAGTGGAACGGAACCCAACCAGAACACTATACAAGTGGAACGGAACCCAACCAGAACACTATACAAGTGGAACGGAACAAAACCAGAACACTATACAAGTGGAACAAAATACTTTTTTTTTTTTTTTTTTTTTTACTTTTTATTACATTTTATTTATTTATTTAATTATTTATTTATTACATTTAGACAGTAACCAAAAACACAGTAAACCCTGTCTAATGCTGCTCCTCTACATACCAGCATTATGTATCGGCATCATTTTGGGGTCCCAGACAAAGAAGTAATTTTGTAAAGTTAAAATTTCAGGGTACCTGAACAGAACTCCTACTGTATGTACTATAATAGAGTTTTTCAAAGTGTTAAATTAGTTTGTCATTTATACCTTTTTCAGGTACATTACTACATTTCACAGCAGCTTCCTCTATCAAGCAGCACACTGTATTGGGCAGCACACTTTTCTGGTCCTATGCGATGCCGGGTTAGACAGGTTTCTCTAGACACTCTTGCAGGGCTTCTCAAACCCGGTCCTCTGGACCCCATGTGTCTTCTGGTTTTCATTCCAAGTGAGCTCTTAATTACTTAACTACAAACGCTTAATTCAACTTATAATTTGCTTAATTAGACCTTTTTAATTGTTAGACCTTTCTAAAAAGTTGCAGAATTTAAGTTAACTTGAAATCTCCAGGTGTTTAAGAGCTGAACACAATTAAAAAGGCCTCATTGAGTGAATTTTTAGTTCAATTAAGGGTTTAGTTAAGTAACTGAGAGCTCAGAAGGAAGACCAGAAGACACTGGGGTCCCGAGGAGCGGGTTTGAGAGCCCCTGCTCTATATGATGCTACACATTCTGTAACAAAGCAATACTGAAAGAAACTAGAATTCAATAAGAAACGTTTCGACTAGAAGACTTTATCAATGTCTTCAGTCCAAACAAAGAGTTCTAATCGAAAGGATCCTCATTTATTTATTTATTTATTTATTTATTTATTTATTGTATTTCTTAATTCAGCACTGTTGAGTGTTTAATAGCTGTGGATGAATCTCTGTAATATGTTTTACAAATGCTCCATTGCTGACTGACTGCTTGTTGTATGAAACACATTTCATATAAAGATATTTAGCTGAAATATTAATTGTTAGTGTTTATAGATATTGTATATTTCTTTATTTTATTTCAATACTGGAATGTTCCAACTGTAGGATTTATTTTCTTCTTCAGACATTGTTTGAATGAAGTGCAGCAAAAAAAAACAAAAAGCCTTTTTGAGTGTTTACCTTTTCTTAGGAAAATAAACATTCAAAATAAACTGCGCTATTTTACTTTTCCTATTGCCCCTAAATGCATTTGCACTGTAATACCCTGACACACCCAGGGTCAGCAAGGAAACACAATGTAGCATAACATGAAATAATAATAATAATAATAATAATAATAATAATAATAATAATAATAATAATAATAATAATAGAATACATTAAGAAAAAAAATCTAAACATTAAACCCTGCAGTAGACCTATTAGGTTATGTCTGGTTTGACCTTGCCAGTACCTACGCTGACACAATTTAAAAATAATTATAATAATTCATAATTGTTGTGTTTGTTTGTTTTTTTTAAGTTGTAAAAGTCAGTTGAAAATCTTGCTAAATTGTATTTTTATCAGCGAGTCAGATTAGCCAGTCACAATTTCTTCAAGTCAGTTGTAAAGCCTAAATTCAGCTGTACCTGGGTAACATTTCACACAATGTTTTAATGTAGATATACCAGTATAAGAAATGTACCTGAAGCAAAAGCAAAGATTCTGTTTGCTGTTTTTATATCTGTATATATTATAATTACAAATGTTAATTAGTTCAATAATAATAATAATAATAATAATAATAATAATAATAATAATAATAATAATAATAATAATAATAATAATAGCAGATCAATATACCTGTATAATAATCTCTGTCTCTCATATTGTAATGAAGTTTTACAGATCCACAACAGATTTCATCTATAAAATCATTGAATAAGGTTGACTTCACATATTACAAATACAATATCGTGCAGTTACGATTAAAATAGAATGCTTTCCTCGAGCTCGATTAACAATTGCTCGTGCACGGTTTTTATTTTATTTTATTTTATTTTATTATTGAAATTATGTGAAATTATGTATATGTGAAGTCAACCTTATTCAGTCATTTATAAATGAAATCAGCTAAATTTAATTTTTGTCAGCTGGTCGGATTAGCCAGTCACAATTTCTTCAAATCAGTCGTAAAACCTAAATTCAACTGTACCTGGGTAACATTCCCGCTATTTTTTTTTAAAATAGATGTACCAATATAAGAAATGTACCTGAAGCAAAAGCAAAAAATATGGTTTCTGGTAATTACGTAATTCTCTCTTTCAAATCTGGCATGTGTATTGTTCAGTGTAATCTTGAGTGCTTGTATATCAGTGATCTCGGAGCTGCTGGTTTTATTCACCCAGGTGCAGATGTTGGGTTTATTTCTCGCAGAGAGCTGTGTCAGGGTTCTTAATCATCAATGTGGAAGAATAATATTGGAAATGTACAGTAGAATATTAAAATGATTTAACAAAAAATTATTTAAACATTATACTGCCTTGGAAAAGGATAAATAAGGTGGACATCACATATACAAATGCAAAATCGTGCAGTTACGATTAAAATAGAATGCATTCTTCGAGCTCGATTAACAAAGACATCTGGCTATTGCACGTGCACATTATTTTTAACTAGGTAGTTTATTTAAATTATGTGAAATTATGTATTTGTGAAGTCAGCCTTATTCAGTCATTTATCGATACAATCTGTTGTGGATTTGTGAAATTGTATTTACATTATGAGAGACAGAGATTATTAAATAGGTATATTTTTCAGTAACGGTACAATATGTGCTATTATTATTATTATTATTATTATTATTATTATTATTATTATTATTATTATTATTATTATTAGTTTTGATTAAGCAGTATCTTATACTAAACACTTCCCTGCTCATATACTGTTGTTATAACACGCATATTGTTCAGGTAGAAAGGAGCTGCTGTGTGTAGAAACAAACAACGATGCAGAAAGTTATCAGCAGTAACATTAGATTCTTACCATATTTTAAATGCTAAAAACAAAACTATGGCTGGAAAAATAAAAGTGTATTGGGAATATTCATATTTATATTTGGGGACATTTTAAAAATACTATAATGTGATTTTTAAAAAAGAAAATAGAATCAATGAAGTAAAGATTATTTCATCTTCCCTCGTATTGCTGATTTGAGAGAAATCAAACCTTAATACGAGCAGAAATATCTCTTTACACAACCTCGCCTACCTGACGTTTTATCTTTATATATTTACACTCTATTAACCAACATTTCCTCTGTCATTTTTTATAAACTGATCCATCAGCATAATGTTTTTTTTTTTTTTTTTTTGTTAAATCATTTTCACATTTTCCTGTACATTTCCAATATTATTCTTCCACATTGATGATTAAGAACCCTGACACAGCTCTCTGCGAGAAATAAACCCAACATCTGCACCTGGGTGAATAAAACCAGCAGCTCCGAGATCACTGATATACAAGCACACAAGATTACACTGCACATTACACATGCCAGATTTGAAAGAGATAATTACGTAATTAGATGGATGTGTAAGATCCCTTAAAACATTTTTTTTTATCTCATCCAGCGTGTCAATTAAACTTGACGTTGTCCGTCATAAAATTAAACATCTATCTATCAATCACAAACACACACTGAATAACCAGGGCATAGGCAAACATGAGCAGAGGAGCCCTGTTTTTTTCACGCTCCAGTACTGTATCTGATCACACGCTTTTGATAGATTTCAAAATGTTACCAATCAGACAAATCTCACTGGGATGCAACTCCATCAACAAAACAAATCAATACACAAAAACGACAATTTGAGGAAGCAGCAGTGAGAAAATTGCATCAATACAACGATATACAAATGAACACCATAAGGAATAATGTAGACGGGTCGTGCGCCAGCACCGTGAATAATAAGACTGTAAAACACTGAAGTTTATAATAAAATGATCATTCACCATGTAAAATAATAATAATAATAATAATAATAATAATAATAATAATAATAATAATAATAATAATAATAATAATAATAATAATAATAGACCACTTAAATTACAGGGGCATCAGATACAATTCAGCTTAAACAAATCGCTCTCAATGTTACAATTCAATTTTTAACATTTTAAACTGCTGCAGTACAACTTGTTCTTCAGTTCAACAGCAGCACTGCCTGACTATTCTGGTAGATTAACACACTATAATCTAGAAGTTACATCTTTGTGAAGTTGCAGGCTCACCAGCAGACACAGCCGTGGCACCATGAAGTGTTATTTCTGCAATGCAACACAGTTGGAAATACACTGTGCTTGAGCAGGGACTTTCTTTACAGTGAAACAGATTCAACTTGCACAAGATATACTCAGTATTTTAGATCCCATTTTACTGCATTGAGAAGTGACTGTGTCCACCTGAACACCAGTATCCCCTCACCTAGGCTGGGTTTAGGCAGGTTTGCAGGTGGAACCCAGCCTCCAGAATCTATACCTCTACAGTTCTATCCCAGCTAACAAACTCAATAAATCAATCAATAAAAACAGCCTTGAATGGAAAGCATCCTAATGGGCAGTTGTACCCACCAAGTCACTCAGTCCCTGGACCACTGAACCGGACTCCCTGTCTCAGAATAAATAACCAACTTCATTAAAAAGCTGTAAAGAAATAACAGCGTGGAACTTACTGGCTGGTGAGTGCAGAAGCAGGACAGTGAGACAGAAGATGGGCATGCAGCTCTCCATTGTTATCAGGACAGATGAACCCTCCTCTGAGCGAAGTCAAGACCTGTGCTTACCCCCCCTGAGCCAAAACAGCAACTGAGAGGGTGCTCAACGCCCCACAACACCAGCAGAAACACAGCCCCCCCCCCCACCCCACCAATCACACTCAGCATGGCCTTTTTGAGACAGAAAACAGGAAGATTTCAAACAGGTGTGTTTACAAATCAGAGGGCTCTTTTCAGTTCTATCCATATATATCGCTAATACATCACTGTTTCCTCCCAGACCGCCCAGAGGTGATGAAACACACGATACGGAAGAAAGGGGGAGAGATCTGAAAGTTAGACAAAGAAAAAAAACATTTTTTTTTTAAATTTGTGTTTATGAAAAGCTTGAGAAAGCTGGGTGCAGAGAGCAAGGAACTTAGTAGTTATCACTGAGCTCTGGGTTCGGAGCCCAGCCAGGCTTCACTCTGCCTAAAGGCCTGGGTTTCGATACTCTTGCATTGCATATCTCTTCTGGGATGTCTTCTGTTTTTGTGTGATTGAAACCTAGGATTTCCACAGCAGTGCTAAGTTTATGAAGCCATTGTAATACCCAATGCTATATCCCTACTTCTATATGCCCTGTCCATCACACAGCAGAGCCTTGTCTGTACAGGGCTGGGGCGGGATCAAAAGCTGTATTGCATTTGCAGACATGCCTGTACTGTAGGATGCTTTCAACCTGTAAGATACACACCAGGTTATATAGGCAGTAGTTTCTGTTACTTGTTTGGTACCAAGGCTGACATTGCAATAATTAAGAAAAAATTACTTATCTGATCTGGTCTACGCCATGGTGACTGTTCCTATTTGGCAGAAATGGGGGTAAATCTTGGGTAAGAACAGGTGGGAAGTATAGAGGCAGGCAATTCTGAGGTTCTGTAAGTCCCCTCTCCTTAGATCTTGTCACTACAGATTGGGAGCTTACAGCTCTCATCTTCACAAGCAGCTGTGTGACGTGAAGCTGTGGTCGTCTGTGTGCTGAAGCTGCTGATAACTGCTGCACAGGGTAACAGCACAGGGAGACAGTGTAAGAGTATTAGTGCTTGACAAGATGCAGAGAGCTGAGAATGTGATCTTTTAGTTCTCATGAAGGTACAGCGCTGGGTGATGTATATGGAGTGCTTTAATGCTCATTAAGATCCTGTAGAGCCTTATACAAATATTATAATAGGAATCATTAAACTATGAATGAAAAGCATTAGGGAACTGTATTTTCAATGGTAACAAGATACACCTCAATTTCCCATTGGGAAATTTACTATGTATAATATTAACAATCATACATACTGTAATGTTCCAAAAACCAATGCATTTACCAGTGGTATACTGTGCCATTATAACATTACTTTGGCAAACCAAGCTCTCTGATTGGCTGAAAGGCCTGTACAACTCTCCTAACAATGCAGTGGAGGCAGGTCCAAAGGGGCGCTTAACCTATAAGAAGCTCAAAGTGAATCTGTTAGCAACTGTGAAAAGTGTAGCGGAGCCCTCTGGTTTTCTCACTGCTGCTATTGTAGGCTTTAATAGTATTAGTTATACTGCCCCACTTCTATACTAATTCCTAATCCGTACATAACACAGAATACCTACTGAGTGCAGGATTTGTAAATGCTGCCAAAACCACACTGTGTGTCAGAATAGGGCTCTAACCACAGCCAGCTATTCAGAAGCCCGCATGGCACGAAACAAAATTTTTAATGAGGAGCAGCATGTCCCCTAGTGGCTCAAGCAGTAAAAGCTTTTTCACTGCAGAATCTCTTTATTCATTTTACTGCTGGTAGAATTATCAGCCTTCCTCCTCTAAAATGGCATCTCTCACAGAGGCGTCTGTCACATCCACATCACGTGGTGCTTGGAAGGGCTCTAATGCGTTTATATTTTTGCCTGTATAGAGAAGTGAAAAAAATTAAAAAGTCACTGATTACAAAGCAGTAAAGAGAAAATACATAAAGTACCAGAGGTATTATTATTATTGTTATTATTATTATTATTATTATTAGTTTATTTGGCAATGCAAGGTTACAGTGCTAATACAATATTTAAATTCAGTGTAGCTTACAGTAAGTGCAAATACTACTAGAATGCACTATGAGATAAGAAGAAACAATTTAGGATTAAGACCATTTGTATCTACAATGACCTAACTGTAGTGCAATAGTGCAAGGATAGTGCATCAGCTGAGGCTCCAGTAACATGGTGCTGAGGTCAGCAAGTCCAGTAAAGCCTTTTAAAGGAAAAAGTGATCTCGAAATTCAGGCATGGACAGGTATTCCCGCGTTCCAGATTACTGACTGACAGTCCATTTCTTGAGACAGTATTTTCATTGTAATAAATGGAAAGGAAAGATGAACAAAGAAATCAGGTAAAAATGCTGACATTGAAACCCCCGAGTCTGGAGGCCACAGCTGCTACAGATTCAGCAGACTCTGCAGGCTCCCATGAATCACATTACACAAGTCTGATTGTGCCTGTTTGCTCCAACTTATCACCCCTTAGGCAAATTAAGAACCCATCAATGAATAAAATGAACATACAATCACATGTTGTTAATGACAAACTTCAATTTTTTTGCCTTGCCCAAACAGTGATCTTACACACAAGTGTGAATGACTGTGGCTGGTCTGGGTCTGCGGTTCTGACCCGGGAAATGCGGGTCACCTGGGTGGTCTGTAACAACCTGTGCCTTCATTTTAGTGCCTTGCCCTCTGATCAATATTGGGCCCGCGGTCTTTTACAAAAGCACCCTCTCAATACAACATAACTTGCCTTTACTGAAGCATCACTTTCAGTTTTTGCTTTACTGAACATGTTCCGCTGCAAATCAATACTTTTTAAAATTTCTGCAGCTTTATCTTTTTTTTTCTTTCCTTCTCACTTGCTATGTTTTGTTTGTTTAGTTTCCTCACATCCAATTCCTTTAAGACCTTACCGTTACATCCGAGTCCTTTAAGAATATTGCAAAGTCTAAACAATGCAAACATCCAGAAATGAGTGAAAGGGATGTCAAGGGTTCATTTTGCAAAATGATACAAAAATAATGTGCAAATGAAGTATTTATTCCGCAAACAATCTCTGAACTCATCGCCGTGGTGGGTCTCGTCTAAAATAACCTAGATGTGAACGAGGTTAGGGTTGCAAGAATTTTGACATCAAAAGCTTTGCAAAGCAAAGTACCACAACATCTCAATATATCAGGAGTGAGAGACAGAGAAAGTGAAGGAAAGCAGGGCAGGTGTGATACCACAGGGGCTGATATTAATCTGTTTAACAAAAAAAATCGCATTTTCAGATTTTTATAAATATCTTCTTAAACCAGATTAACATCACCCTTATTTTTATTAAGTAACATTTAAAATCTAGATGTATTTTTTTAAAGCCTTCTTAATCATTGTAAAAAAAACAAAAATGCTTGCTGAAAAGAAAGTTTCCCTCATTTTTCAGATTTTTTTTTTTTACAAATATAAAATAAACGTAAAGAAGGTTTTTCCTGCTTCCTCTGGCAAGTGCTCTCAGCTGCAGCCGTTTCTTTCTTCAGTCTTGTCAGCAATGGGCCACATATGCAAATAATACATTTAAAGACTGAAACTTAACTCCCCTACATAGCAAATGCTCCACTACAAGTGCACAGTGTAATGAGAATCCACATCAAATGAATAAACTATCGATAGCTACATGCCACTGTTTCTGTTTCAAGTCGATGACTTCTGAACAGTTGGCTGTGGTTAGAGCCCTATTCTGACACACAGTGTGGTTTTGGCAGCATTTACAGATCCTGTACTCAGTAGGTATTCTGTGTTATGTACGGATTAGGAATTTGTATAGAAGTGTGGCAGTATAACTAATACTATTAAAGCTTACAATACCAGCAGTGAGAAAACCAGAGGGCCCCGCTACACTTATCACAGTTGTTAACAGACTCACTTTTATCTTCTTATAGGTTAGGCGCCCCTTCGGACCTGCCTCCTCAGCTCTGCATTGTTAGGAGAGTTGTACAGGCCTTTCAGCCAATCAGACAGCTTGGTTTGCCTAAGTAATGTTATAATGGCACAGTATACCACTGGTAAATGCATTATGTTTTGGAACATTACAGTATGTATGATAGTTAATATTATACATAGTAAATTTCCCATTGGGAAATTGAGGTGTATCTTGTTACCATTGAAAATACAGTTCCCCATTGCTTTTCATTCATAGTTTAATGATTCCTATTATAATATTTGTATAAGGCTCTACAGGATCTTAATGAGCATTAAAGCACTCCATATACATCACCCAGCACTGTACCTTCATGAGAACTAAAAGATCCCATTCTCAGCTCTCTGCATCTTGTCAAGCACTAATACTCTCATTACTCTGTCTCCCTGTGCTGTTACCCTGTGCAGCAGTTATCAGCAGCTTCAGCACACAGACGACCACAGCTTCACGTCACACAGCTGCTTGTTTTTCAGATTCTGTACAAACCACAGAGTCGGCGCAGCTCTTGGTCTCGGGCTAGTGTGAAGATGAGAGCTGTAAGCTCCCAATCTGTAGTGACAACATCTAAGGAGAGGGGACTTACAGAACCTCAGAATTGAACAGTGAAGTATAAAATTCTGCTATGTTGGCTGGTGCCATTTAAAGTTATTTGCTTATAACTATTATTTTATTATTTTTCTTTAAAGAAAAACATGCTTACTTTCATGTTTTATACACAGTTGTATGTTAAATTGATGTCTGCAATCGCTGTTCCTCTAGTACATTAAAGCCTCTTTCACACTGGCATGCTCTGTCCGGGTTGTGACCTGGTGTCACGCGGGTGGGCTACGTGATTTCACACTGGTTTTTGAAGAAGCAGGGTCGACCTGGGTGACAGAAGCAAGTAAATGCATGCACGCAATGCCCAAGAAGCAGCTTCCATCCAAGCTTCTCTGGATTGACTCGTCGACCCAAATGTTCATCCCTGATGCAATCTGGCTCATGGGGTGTCTCAATCAACAAAAATATTGCTAAACAGAATAAACAGAAATGTTGCTTCTGGAAGTGAAACCTTCACGCAGGCTTGGCTGTTTGTTGCTTTGTCGGCTTACGAACAGCCATCATGCATTTTGTCTCGCTCAACCCGGGTCAAAGTGCGTCAACCCACATCCTGAGGTGGGTCGCTGCCGACCCAGGGTACGTGGTATTGTGACCCGGGTAGCCAGAACCCAGGTTGGGACCCGGGTAGGAGCGTTAGTGTGAAAGGGGCTTGCACCTTCATTATTTCCTCCAAACAGCATACCTGCCTGTATACATACCACCAGTCCTGACCCCAGCCTCACCCCCCATTTCCACCAACAGGGACAGCCGCCTGGAGTTATGCAGCCAACTGCGCTCCACTAAGGGAGGATGCCTTTCTGGCCATCACCTCTCCCCCCCCATTATACAAAGGGAATGGGCTCTCCACAGCTCAGACCTACTGCTCAGGCCGTCTTAATGTCAGCAGGGAGGGGACATTTATAATATCACCTTTTCTCCAAAATGTTTAAAATGTGCATTATCAAAGAGGTACTCATCCAATAGGAGTGGGTCAAAGAAACCAATGTGAGGGTTCCCCTTAGCTTTATGAGCATAATAACTAGGCTCATATTTGACTTTAGAATGGTTTGGGGGCCACTAGACCTCAGTTTTGCCATTACTTTAAAGCTGTTTGATTCAGCTGACCTTATATTAACCCTATCCTGCCCATACATGGCAGAAAAGGGGGTTTGTAACTTTGTAACTCCTATTTTATTTATTGTGTTGTCCAGCAACACCACTGGAATTCAAAACCCCAAAATATTTCAAAGAAATAGAACAGCAGCACACTAACACTTATTACAAGAATGTCTTCGAATTAATTGACTTGTGAGCTTGTTTGTATGGAATTGTGATGTAGCGCCCCCCCTGCTGGCAGGTGCGGTACATCACACTTTCAGGTCATCTACAGTGCTGGTAAACAATGGAGTCCGAAGTGTGTATTGTAGGGCGGAAATGCCAGTGGGACAGTTTTATTAGAATTCACAGGGTTAGGCCACTGGCACTTTAAGAAAGAAAAAACTGATTTGATTGGTTTTACGTTTGGCCTATATAACCTGGTGTGTATCTTACATGTTGAAAGCATCCTACAGTACAGCCATGTCTGCAAATGCAATAAAGCTTTTGATCCCGCCCCGGCCCTGTACAGACAAGGCTCTGCTGTGTGACGGACAAGGCATAGAGAAGTAGGGATACAGGATTGGGTATTACAACGGCTTCATAGACTTAGCACTGCTGTGGAAATTTACAGAAGAGTAAAATTAAAGATCTTGGTGTATTTTTAATTATATGATTAGTAATTTGCTTTTTGCACTTACAGTGTGACGGGAGACCCAAGTACCTCAAAGAGAGTTTGCTAGAAAATGTTCGACAGCCGCTAATCACTCTTATGATCCACCGTTGGTTGTCCAATTTTCATTGCTCTGTGTTTTTTTGTTTTGGCTTCACCCACCACCCTTGCAAGTGTTACATTGTATAACCACCCTTTGTATGCAGCTCCAGAGAGGCACAACACACCTACAGCTACAGCCAAAAGTGTTGCATCATCTCAAATTCGGGGGTTGAGACATAATTCAAAATAAAAAAAATACAACTTTATGAACATCATTTCGATATTTTATTTAACATCATGTAATCAAAGAAACAAAATGATATCGCAAATAAAGTCTACCGGAAAAATAGTAGTACTGTTAGATTTCAAAATGTCACATTTTTCAATTTGTCATTTTTTTCAATAAGTATATGGAAGTCGTTTTTTTTCATAAAAAGGAATATTTTAGTTCCCGGGATCCAAAATGCCACTTCAAGAAGAAAGTTTGCATATAATTAATGCTGTTTCCATTTATTAATGTGATAGGGACACGGTAATGAATGCAAAAAAGACATTAATTTATTAATATGTCATGCGGTGACTGTCGTTAGGCTTCATGTGTGTGCAAGCACTTAACCACTCTGTGTTTATCATTACTAATCTGGACACCAAGGCAGCCTCGCTATCTCTTTCTAATATCTGACTTGTACAATGGCTGCTGTAACGTTTACATTTCCTAAAATATACTTAAGAGCTCGTCTATAGTAAAGGTGTGTATTCCGTCTATATGTAAGGCTTTCGATTTTCATAAATCTCACCTTAATATGTCCACGTGTGTCAAGATATACTCAAAAGAAAAGAAAAACATGTTCCCTTTCAAGTCGAAAATAACCATCAAGGTATGGGACATTGCCGTCAGGCAGTAGGGATTGGCTGAGCTTTATGTCAAAGCTGCCGATAGGCCTCCGCGCAAGCTGCCGTGTAAGCCCGCCCCCCTGGGAGCTTACTATACGCAGCGCGCGGAGAGTCACTTCCTCTTTTGCCTTCAGCCTCAGTAGCGGTAGGACTTAGAGCTATTTAACTGATTGTACTCACTAAAGCTTAGGCTTGAGAAGCTGGTTTATCCCCTTCTCCGAGTTTATTTCAGTTATACTCTCCGGAGTTATTATTATTATTATTATTATTATTATTATTGTTATTGTATTATTATTTAGGATTATATATTGTTTTACTTTATATATTCCTTCTCGCTTTGCTTCGGCATCGCGTTTCTTCGTGGTCTCCCCGTCTTTCCTCTGTTCTTATAATTTATTGTGTTGGGTTTTTGTATTTTATTGTGTATATATATATTTGTTATATATATTGTATATATTTTGTCTTTCGGACGCGTGTTGCGTTGGCCTTGGCCCACGCGCATTTTGCATCCTCGGTCTAGCTTAGGCTAGACCGTGTGTGTGTGCGTGTAGTCTGCTCTGCAGTGTTCCCCCCCCGCGGCGCGTTCCCGCCACGTGGTATTGCACTACACCCTCTTACCTTCTGCAGCGTCCAAAAAAAAAAAAAAAAAAGTTCCCTTCACTATACAGAGGAAGACAACCACCAACGTGCAAAATCCCCAGCACCTTCAGGTAGGTATTGCACAGCATCAGACGCCGTACCAGCACTTAGCGTCTCCGCTTGGCGGGTCAGCTGACGCTTAGGCGTCCGTGCTAGCGTTCCACGCTCGGTACTCGCGCTTCGGCGCTCGCGCTCCGGCGCTCGCGCTCCGGCGCTTTTGGTGTCAGCGCTTGTGCGCTTGGTGCAGCGCTTCGGCGCTTTGTGCAGCGCTTCTGCGCTTGGTGCTTAGTGCTTCTGCACTTGGGGCTCAGTGCTCGACGCTTCGACGCTCGGTGCTCGACGCTCGGTGCTCGGCACTCGATGCTCGGCGCTCGGTGCTCGGCGCTTGGCGCCTCGACGCACGCACCCTTGACGCTCGACGCACGCACCTCGGTGCTCCGTGCTTCGGTGCTCGACGCTCGACGCTTAGGCGCTCGACGCTCGGTGCTCGGCGCTTGGCGCCTCGACGCACGCACCTCGGCGCTCGATGCTCGGCGCTCGACGCTCGGCGCTCGACGCTCGGTGCTCGGCGCTTGGCGCCTCGACGCACGCACCTCGGCGCTCGATGCTCGGCGCTCGACGCTCGGCGCTCGATGCTCGGCGCTCGGTGCTCGACGCTCGATGCTCGGTGCTCGGCGCTTGGCGCCTCGACGCACGCACCTCGGCGCTCGATGCTCGGCGCTCGACGCTCGGCGCTCGATGCTCGGCGCTCGGTGCTCGACGCTCGATGCTCGGCGCTCGGTGCTCGACGCTCGACGCTCGGTGCTCGGCGCTTGGCGCCTCGACGCACGCACCCTCGACGCTCGACGCACGCACCTCGGTGCTCGATGCTCGGCGCTCGGTGCTCGACGCTCGATGCTCGGCGCTCGGTGCTCGACGCTCGACGCTCGGTGCTTGGCGCCTCGACGCACGCACCCTCGACGCTCGACGCACGCACCTCGGTGCTCGATGCTCGGCGCTCGACGCTCGGCGCTCGATGCTCGGCGCTCGGTGCTCGACGCTCGACGCTCGGTGCTCGGCGCTTGGCGCCTCGACGCACGCACCCTCGACGCTCGACGCACGCACCTCGGTGCTCGATGCTCGGCGCTCGGTGCTCGACGCTCGATGCTCGGCGCTCGGTGCTCGACGCTCGACGCTCGGTGCTCGGCGCTTGGCGCCTCGACGCACGCACCCTCGACGCTCGACGCACGCACCTCGGTGCTCGATGCTCGGCGCTCGGTGCTCGACGCTCGATGCTCGGCGCTCGGTGCTCGACGCTCGACGCTCGGTGCTCGGCGCTTGGCGCCTCGACGCACGCACCCTCGACGCTCGACGCACGCACCTCGGTGCTCGATGCTCGGCGCTCGACGCTCGGCGCTCGATGCTCGGCGCTCGGTGCTCGACGCTCGACGCTCGGTGCTCGGCGCTTGGCGCCTCGACGCACGCACCCTCGACGCTCGACGCACGCACCTCGGTGCTCCGTGCTTCGGTGCTCGACGCTCGACGCTTAGGCGCTCGACGCTCGGTGCTCGGCGCTTGGCGCCTCGACGCACGCACCTCGGCGCTCGACGTTCGGCGCTCGACGCTCGGCGCTCGACGCTCGACGCTCGGTGCTCGACGCTCGACGCTCGGTGCTCGACGCTTCGGCGCTCGACGCTCGGTGCTCGACGCTTCGGCGCTCGACGCTTCGACGCCTCGACGCGCGCACCCTCGACGTTCGACGCACGCACCTCGGTGCTCGACGCTTCGGCGCTCGGTGCTCGACGCACGCACCCTCGACGCTCGATGCACGCACCTCGGCGCTCGACGCACGCACTTCAGGTGCTTGACGCTGGTGTCCGACGCTTCGACGTTCGACGCGCGCACCTCGCGTTTAACGCGACAGTGCTCGACGCACACTCTTGGTGCTTGGCGTCAATACTAGACGCTTCGGCGTTCTACTATGTCTGGGTTCCACCGTTGCCGTGACCTGTCAGGCCAAGTTGCCTGCTAGCGACCCTCATGAGGACTGCGTCGCATGCTTGGGGCCGGACCATGCCGCATCTGCCCTGGCAGACAGGGCATACTGCCAGCTATGTGCGGGGTTTCAGACACGCACCCTTCGCCAGAGAGCTAGGAAGGCGGTTGGAGGTCGTTCCCCATCCTCGGGCTCGTCCCACACCGTCTCGGCCCCACCATCATCTGTCGTGTCGCTGCCGGCGACGTCTCAGCTCCCTCTGAGCCCATCTTCCCAGCTTACAGCTGGTCAGAGGTCTCCAATTAGACGTGCTCGGGAACGTTCCCGCAGTCCCTCCCCTCGCAGGGCTCGCCCCCGTCGGGAGTCTCGATCCAGATCTCGATCGCCTCGCCGGAGAAGGCACTCTCGCTCCCCTCGAAGGGGTAGGCGCTATCAGGACACATCTGGGGTGGCTGAGCTCACCTCCAAGATGTCGCAGTTTATGGAGCTCATGATGGGACAACAATCCCTCCTCATGACCCTAGCGAATGTGGCGCCTCGGGCCCCAGAGATGGTAACCGGACCCAGCGCTAGTCAGCCGATGGTTCCTCCACCAGTGCCCCAGGAAGTAGAGTGGGACGCCGATGCTGTCTCAAGGGACGCATCTGACGCAGACCCGCTCTTTGAAGACACAGAGCCTGAGGTGGCATCCCAGCACTCTGGGCAGGACGACCCTGAAATGCTGGATACTAATGACCCTATCTGGTCAGTGGTGGAGAGGGCAGCCCGTCACTTGGGCGTGGACTGGCCTGCGTTAGAGCCAACACGGCGCTCTCTATTTGAGTTGCCATCGGCTCCGCCCCTTCAGTCCAGGATGCTCCCGGCATTCCCGGATTTTATTAAGGAGGTGCAGTCCACCTGGGGAGCTCCGGCCTCCGCCCCTGCGACTTCTCGCAAGGCTTCGGCTTACACCATGCACGGGGCGAGCAAAGCTGGGTTAGCGTCTTTTCCACCAGTGGGCGCCGCGTTCGCCGCGCTAGTAAAGGCGCCGACATTATCGGGGCTGGCTAAGGACCCTTCCTGCCCTAACAGGCAGTGTAGGACTACGGAGGCCCACCTAAAAAAGGGTTATGCTGCGGCTACAGAGGCAGTTAGACTGTCTAACGTGGCCAGCCTCCTGACAGTCTACCAGGCGGCGCTGATTCGCGACCTGCCTGAGTCCCCATCCGTTGGACTTAGAACCGAGCTGGGTGCAGTTGCGCAGCTTTTGGTTAAGCTGGCTCAGCTGAATGCGCGAGCACAGGGCAGGAGCATTGCTTCCCTTGTGGTGGCAAGGAGGCAGCTCTGGCTCTCACAGGCCAGGGTACAGGAGCCTGATAAGGCCCCGTTGCTAGATGCTCCTATATCCCCGGGGCACACGTTTGGCCCAGCGGTGGAGGAGATGCTGCAACGCTCCGTCAAGGCGCGTGAGGCGTCGCAGCAGTTGGCTAAGATGTGGCCAAGCAAGCCTTTCCAGCCAAGGCGGCCGCAGGAGCGCCAATGGCGCAGGGCGCCGCCGCAGCAGCAAGCGCACCCACAGGGCAGTAAAACCGCCCCTTTGGGGGTTTCAGCACGCAGCCAACCCGCGTTTGCAAGACCGCAGCGCGGAGGGTGGCGCCCCAGAGGAGGTAGCAGACCACGCCCTTGTGGCTCTGGCCAGGCCCCTCGTGAGCGAGCGCAGCCTAAGCAGCCCTGAGAAACCCCGGCAGCCGTTAACCCACCCCTACACTGTTCCACAGCTCCTGTTCTGGCAACAATGCACCAACGACATCTGGGTGCGCAAAACTATACTCACCGGGTACACCCTTCAATTCCGGTTAAACCCCCCCCCTTCAGGGGAGTGGTGGTAACTGCAGTGAAGGACTCGGTTCAGTCCTCAGCTCTAAATGCAGAAATACAGGCATTGCTCAAGAAGCGTGCCATTCAACTAGTAGACCCTGCTCTGACCGACCAGGGGTTCTACTCCAAGTACTTCCTAGTGCCAAAAAAGGACGGCGGGCTCCGCCCTATTTTAGATCTGCGACTACTGAACAAATACCTACGGGTGTTGTCGTTCAAGATGCTTACGCACAGGCACATTGTCCAGTCTGTCCGGCAAGGCGACTGGTTTACCACCGTAGACCTCACAGATGCATACTTTCACGTTCCCATCTGTCCGGGTCACAGGAAGTACCTACGTTTCGCATTTCAGAGCAGGGTCTACGAGTTTTGTGTCCTGCCATTCGGCCTGTCTCTAGCTCCTCGAACCTTTTCGAAGTGTATGGACGCCATTTTAGCCCCCTTGCGGGCTCAAGGCATCCGACTGCTGAACTATCTGGACGACTGGCTCGTCTGCGCGCAGTCAAAGGAGCAGTTGGCCCTGTCGACACAAAGAGTTGCCTCACTGGAGCGGTGTCTCTCCCTATTCAGGTTGAGAGAAACAGTCAGCATGGAGCTGTGTCAGCGCATGCTGGGGTTGATGGCTGCCGCCTCGCAAGCCCTTCCTTTGGGCTTACTACACCAGAGACCTCTGCAGGCCTGGTTCAATGCCTTCGCGTTGCATCCGCGGAGAGACAAACACCGCAGGTTGAGGGTATCCCGAACCTGCTGGGAAGCACTGCGCTGGTGGAAAGTTCCGTCGAACATCCGCCAGGGCATACGCTTGGGTCCCATCTTCCGAAGGGAGGTTATTACGACCGACGCTTCCAACCAGGGTTGGGGAGCAGTCTGGAACGGGTCGGGGACTCGCGGAGTGTGGTCAGGACCCTGGAGGTCGGCCCACATCAATGCTCTGGAACTCAGAGCGGTGGACCTTGCCCTTCGGCACTTCTTGCCAGTGCTTCTAGGCAAGCACGTGTTAGTGCGGTCAGACAACACCACGGTAGTGGCGTATATCAACCGCCAGGGCGGCTTGCGGTCCCCCGGTCTTCACCGGTTGGTAACACGGCTGTTGCTTTGGGCTCAACCGCGTTTAGCCTCTCTGCGGGCGGTTCACCTACCGGGCAGAGTCAATTACGCAGCGGATCTCCTGTCCAGAGGAGGTCCTCTTGCAGGCGAATGGCGTCTTCACCCTCGGGTGGTGGAGCGCATTTGGGACTGGTTCGGCACAGCGCAAGTCGATCTCTTCGCTTCGCGAGAGACCACGCACTGCCCCCTATGGTTCTCGGTGAAGGACCTCGACAGCCCCCTAGGAGTCGATGCACTGGCTCACGAATGGCCGCCAGGGCTCCTGTACGCATTTCCACCGATTTCGATGCTCCCCGCCTTCTTGGAGAAGGTCAGGGTAGAGCAAGCGACAGTGATCCTGATCGCTCCTTGGTGGCCTCGGAGGATATGGTTCCCGAGTCTAGTGCAGTTGTTGCACATTCGCCCGAGGGAGCTCCCTCTGCGAGCGGACCTGTTGTCCCAAGCCCAAGGAGGGCTATGGCACCCGAACCCCAAGCTCATGCAGCTATGGGCTTGGCCCCTGAGCGGGAGCGCCTGTCAGCCTTAGGGCTTTCGACGGCGGTTATATCCACCATCCAGAGTGCGAGAGCGCCCTCTACTCGGTCGCAATATGCGTATAAGTGGCAATTGTTTCAGAGTTGGTGTCTGGCTGAGGGCCATGACCCGGTCTCCTGCCCTATGGCAGTGATATTACAGTTTCTGCAGAAGCTGCTAGATGAGGGTAAGTCTCCCTCTACACTTAAAGTGTATTTGGCCGCTATTTCGGCTTCCCATGTACGCATTGACGGGTTATCGCCTGGTTGCCATTTCCTGGCATCTCAGTTCCTAAAGGGCGCAAGACGCTTGCGGCCTCCAAGGTCGACCAGTTTACCGTCATGGAGCCTTGATGTGGTGCTAGAAGCCCTTACCAAGGCACCGTTCGAGCCTCTCCACAGTGTGGATATGAAGTTCGTGTCTATTAAGACTGCGTTTTTGCTGTCAGTGGTATCAGCAAAACGTGTGGGCGAGTTACATGCACTCTCGGTGCATCCATCATGTACTCGTTTCGCAGGAGACGGTTCTAAGGTCTCCATGCGTCCAAATCCGGCCTTTTTACCTAAGGTCATATCCCCGTTTCACATGAACCAACCAGTCGAGTTGATGGCGTTCCATCCTCCTCCTTTTTCTTCCCCAGAGGAAGAGCGGTTACACATGCTCTGCCCTGTGCGGGCATTGAGGTGTTATATTGATCGCACAAAGACTGTGAGGCAAACAGAACAGCTGTTCATATGCCATGGTTCTAAAACTTTGGGTCAGCCGTTGTCTAAGCAACGCCTTTCTCATTGGATAGTGGATGCTATTCAGTTAGCATATGATTCTATGGGCCTTCCGCCTCCAGGGCAGTTGAAGGCACATTCCACTAGGGGTATGGCAACATCCTGGGCCCTCTTTAGAGGGGTGCCGATGTCTGACATTTGCGCTGCAGCCAGTTGGGTTACACCGCATACATTTACGAGGTTCTACCGGTTAAATGTACTGGAATCCTCTGCTCCGTCATTTGGAGCATCTGTGTTGCACTCTATGACGCCTCAGGTTGCGGACGTCTAGAGTGGTTGACAATATGGTGTGATTATTCCACCTTGGGACAGGTGTCATTGCGAGCATAGACGCTGAGGCGCAGCTCCGCATATGTGTAGATGTACTGCCTACGCAGTTGCGTTATGACGTAAGTCTGTCCTACTGCCGAGAATCCTCCCTCGCGACGGCTTGGGTACACTGTTCCCATACCTTGATGGTTATTTTCGACTTGAAAGGGAACGATAGGTTGCGGATGCAACCCCGGTTCCCTGAAAGAGAAAATAACCATCAAGCCGCGAGGCCGCTCTGGAGGCCTTCACGGCCTGAAGGGCAAAAGAGGAAGTGACTCTCCGCGCGCTGCGTATAGTAAGATCCCAGGGGGGCGGGCTTACACGGCAGCTTGCGCGGAGGCCTATCGGCAGCTTTGACATAAAGCTCAGCCAATCCCTACTGCCTGACGGCAATGTCCCATACCTTGATGGTTATTTTCTCTTTCAGGGAACCGGGGTTGCATCCGCAACCTATCGTTTTCATGTCTGCTTTGTCAAGGTAATTCATTATTTTGTGTCTTAAACATATTAAACACTCACCTGCTGTGTTTATAAAATACATAATTTAATACATGCGTTTTCCTAGGAATATAGCATATAAAATAAAATAAACAGGTGGTTCCTTGAGTTTAGATTTTGGTTGCCAACGTAGAGTGTTTTTTCTCCTGCTTTGCCGCAGGAAAAAGAAAAAGCAACTTTACATTGTTCTGTTCAAATCTTTGTGTAATCATAACTGAAAAGCATTCAAATATTCATCTAGCCGGACAGAAAACCCTTTGAGAAACATTTGTCTGCACTGTTTCCTGCTCGTTTACAAATAACTGTATACTAATAAATTATATTGCAATAAAGATCATAGTATGCATTTAGAAATGCTGTTACATCTTCAGATCTGACATTTTTTTAATTGAAATCTTGCCTCCTCTTAATCTCACAAGATTAGTCTCCCAGTGAGATCAAAACTGCTTTCCCACGTGACCAGAGACCGAGGGTTATGACGTGTCACCATACCTAAGAACATATTTAGCCTGTAGTGTGTTTAACATATTAAGACCGCAGTTGCACATACATAGTAAGTAAGTACAGTTAAAGGAACCTTGAATACATTCTCCGTGTATTACACTAACCATGTTTGCAACAAAAACACATGCCATCCGCCAGATGTTAAATTAGACTTTATTGTTTAAAAATAGAATACAGCCGTCAAGCCATTGCACACTCTGCAAGAAATGCTATACGTTTAGAAATGGTACATTAAAGCAGAATAGATATTCAAATAATAAAAACAAACTAACATTTTAATATAGAAATCATTTTTTATCTGCACACCTAGCGCCAAATGAATTACAAACAGGGTAACTGTCAAGAGTTGGGCTACAGGAATTCAGTAAATCCAAACTTTACAATGGAATTTCAAAACAATTCATTTTCAAACCAGATCCCCTTTCAAACTGCACAACACCACAATTACAGGCTGAAAGAGGGAACACAGACCCCTATTAAAACAAAATCTGTATTTAAAGACTATGGACTGGATTTAAAAGAAAATCTGACCAGAAGAGACATTGCTAGAAAAAACGGATACAAAATACACAGACAGCAGACTGTCAAGTGAATTTCCTTTACATTTGGAAATCTGTATATACCTTCATAATTGTGATGGGGGTGCACACAAAAACCATTGTTATAACAATGTGTTTCCCCAAAACCCACCCAATGGCTATTAGTTACATTTTGAACGGTTTCAGTTACTTTGGTAGCCAGAAACAGTGATTTTTTAAAATATATACATATATATAATACTGATCTTTGATGTTGCTTTGCAACAATCATAATTTGATGATTTATTTTTCTTGGGAAAATATAATTTCTTAGTTTCTTTCAACGTTCAATTAGCATTCGAGACATGGTTTCCTAATTTGATGCTTGTTTGTAACAAGATGCAATTTTGCAACATAAAGGGAAACATTCATTTTTTACAAGAAGCACTTTTATGAGAAGCCTGCTAAATTTTCAGCCAATGGAGTTTCACAGTGAAATCCCAGAGGAAGGCTGGAACTGCAATGAAACTGTCTGGCAGGTTTACAGTTGATGGCGCTCTTACAGATCTAGAACTCTAGGGGGCTCCAGCTGCCCCTCTATTCCCCTCCAGACACACTGCCAGCCTCACAGCGCCCCACCCTCTCCTGGAGACTCCTCCCCAACATCATCGTAGTCAGTCCTCTCAGGTGCAGCAGGTCCTTCTTCAGGGGGCAGTGAGGCCCGGGCACTCTCCTCTCCAGGGGGAGTGAGGGGAAAACCTGACAAAGAGAGACACACAAAATCAGGGATTGGTTGGGTTTACAGAGGGGAGGGTTCACACAGATCTGGGGTCAGGGATTGGTTTAAGCAATGGGTGTGATTAGAGTGCCATGGGTGGTTTCTGAGAGATTCAGAACTTCTCAAACTCCACTGCCTGGTAGTGACACCTGCTGGAAGAGGTGGGAGTGGGGCAGTTACAGGCTCCCCCACAGCGTGCTGCTCCTGGGGCAGTAGGGTGTGCTTTGCTGAAGCGGGGCAGGATATCTGAGGGGCCCTCCCAATCCCTCACCACTGTAGACTCCAGTCCCCCTTACCTTGGATAGGGTTCCCCTCACTGTCCTCCACATCATAGTAGCCAGAGGGAAGTTCGTCAGAATGGAAACTCCCTAGGAACAGGAATCATGGTTAGCTCTGGAGTTTGACCTGCTTTCACCCACAGCATATTAACTCCCTCCTATTGTCCACTAACAGAGTTACAGGGTTCAGAGTGCTAAATAAAACTGTTTACATAACATTAAGCCTGACCCATCAAATGCAGAAAAACTACTTGGCACCCTAGAATCAAACCCACTCTACTGCTCAACGGGCATGGCGGGGGATGTTGCACAGTCCTGGGACTTACCTGTACAAACAATATGCAGTTACTGAGGGTTTGACAAACGTGAGCTAAATTAGGAACCTGATTGAATACATTTACTTTCTCCAAGACTGGGTTTGGTGCAGGGCTCCTCTACAGGGCTTGTCTGCAAGAACTCACCTGATAAATCTTCTGGGTTACTGTTCATAGGGACGGCATCGTCATAGTACCCTGGGGTCTGTCCTTCCAGAGAGGGCATCGATTCACCTAAAAGAGACAGAGAACAGCATTAGTGTTACAGACCAGAGAGAGCACTGCTTCACCTAAACCAGACAGAGAACAGAATCGGTGATACAGGTGAGAGAATTGTTTCTTCATAGGTTTGTAACACAGCCCCCCCCCCCCCCTTACCTGGGATGGGGTTCCCCTCACTGTCCTCCACATCATCGTAGTCGGAGGGCAGCTCATCGGAAAGGAAACTCCCTGGAACAGGAGACAGGGTTAGTGCTGCCTGCTTTCACTCTGCAAATTCACTACCTGCTACTTGTTGCACACGGTCTACTATTGTAGCTGTTGTTCAATGTTTGGATTACTGAATTCAGGATAGGAAATTAAACAGTGGTTTTGTGATCTACACCCTAAGTAACTACATATTATCCACTGTTTGCTGGTCTGTTCCTGTCTGTCTCCCACTCTTTGTAGTGTTTCCTGTGATGAGAGGTTTACAAGTCTGCTGCTTTGAGTCATGTTTGTGGATTGTGTGGCAGTGTGATGTGTGTGTTGGCTCTCTCTTTCTCCACTCCCCCTCCCCTCTTACTCACCTCTCCTGGACGCATCATAGGTTCCCTGTCTGGCCAGTTTGTACTCAATCTCCTCGTAAACGGCTTCATGGAAGGGGTCAAGCTCCTCCTCAGCAATCCCTATGGGAGGAAACAGGCTCTCATTCACAGTGACACAGCTCTGCACACACTGTACTGAACAGCACAGCCTTCAGTGATCCACAGTGCAAGAACACCATTTCTTTTCTTTATTTAAAACTGCCATTTTAACAGCTCTTTAATTAATGACAGAACTTGTCAAGATTGTGTCCTCCGCTGCCCCTACTGCAGCAGGCTGGTATCGCACATGTGAGTCAATACAAGCTTTTTCTCTAACCAGATCATTAATAAAAGAGAATGATTTATAAATTGTCATCTGAGATTCACAGAACAATGACCTCTGCTATAAGGATCTGGGTAGTGCATTTGTGTTGTCTGGAAAGCACTGCAGATTTAAAATGCCGGTGTAGGGCATTACTGAATACAATCCTAGAACAGCGCACTAGGACCTGAGTGTGTCACCTTCCTGAGCTTGCGTCTCTTTAAAGGGATTTGTTCCCTACCTCTCCTCAGCATCCTGTTGTGCTGCAGCTGCCCGGCTAACAGGACCAACACCACAAAGAGCAGAGCTCTCAGCACGATGCAGGCTATCACTGGGATGGTCATGTCTGTCTGTGGCTGCAGCCTGGATGGAGAGACTTCTGTTGGAGAGGAGGACAGACAGACACTTCTGTAAACAGTTGGGTTCTGTACTGTAAATAAAGCAAAAAAGCTGTATTCACATTACTTACATAGGAAAGCCCTAACTGAGGCCTCCCTTCTTTTATCCACACGACTCCCAAATTCAGAACGCTACACAGTAAGAAACATTTCCCCCTAGAGCTGTGCTTTTGTGTTTATGTGTATAAGAGAGTAGTGTCTGTGAAGTTTAAAAGGTGCTACTTTTATCTGTTTTTAATGGAGAGCTGACAGTAGTTGGAACACCTGTAAAACAAAATGAAATGACTGTTAATATTTGCAATGTAAGCAAGTACTCCCTGTCTAACACAACAGAGCATCTCCCCAGTACAGCTCATTCCCTATCTCCCCTGCTCAGATAACCCCCTCTCTCACCTGCACAGGTAACCCATGCGTCCTCTTTGTGGTCGCAGTCATTGTGTCTCAGTGGAGAGTGCTGGCAGTCCCACAGATGCATCTCGCTGCCCCTGCAGTTCACCTTGTCCAGCCAGATGATGCCGTTCCCTTGTCCAAACGTAGCCTCACCCCCCCCTGCGCTCTCTGCTGCCCCACAGCCTAGTTGTCTGCACACCACCTGGGCGTCCTTCAGGTCCCAGGAGTCACCGCAGACTGTCCCCCAGGACCCCTCGAACCGCACATCCACCCGTCCGGAGCAGGGACTTGAGCTTCCAGCTAGCCTCAGCTCTGCTGGCTCTGGAATAAAACAGCAGGGCTTACTGAATCAGTTCAGCTCAGAGGCTGCTGTGTGACTATTAGAGGTAGGCTTGGTATTCACATCTAGGAATGCATTGTTCCATTGTTCACTTATAAAGAATACACAAACCTTTCCCTTAAGGTCTGTTATAAGTTGTCCTGCTTTGTAGTCTCTTTACTATTGGAAATTATGAGATTGCTAATTTTAATCAGCACTGCAGCAGAAAATTACAAATTTGGCTCAAATGAACGGTAAACAGGTAACAATTCACAATTGTATAGGAATAAGACATCTTTGACATGTTTGGATACCCTTCCCTACCTGTACTTAATACAGTATGTCACTGTAAAATGACTAATTGTATGCATTACTTTTACAATTGGATATTTCTATGTGTGATATCAGTTAGAATGAATCTAATAATTCTCAAGGGTCAAGTCAATGAAATACGAACCCACCTGATCAGTGCTCCTGAGTGAGGTCTTCAGAGCAGGTCTTGGGTATGCTGGAGACAGTCGACTTCTTTTCCACTGTTAAAAACAAACAAAAAAATTGTGTTTTATTCACACTGCTAAAGCATGGGTATGTTTTGTCTCTTGGTGGTGAGTACAGTGGAGACATGTCCACAGGGAAGCTCACAGGTGCAGTATGCCAACTTGTATCCCTAAAGTTTCATCTTGTAAACTCATACTGAAGGAATGAGTTTACAAGCTGGAATACGTAGTGCATTAATCCTGAATAAATAACTAAATCAATTAACAAATACCACTGTAGCTGAGCACAGCCCTGCTCTGGCCTCTCCAGTGTGGTGGGTATTACAGTAAGTTTGGTCAGGGCTCAGTATCTGCTGCTCTAGGGTTGGAGATGTCAACGAGACCCCTCTTAGAAAGAGCAGTGCCTCCAATAACACAACTTCACGTTGTATTGCTGGTGTTCGGGGAGGCATGTTCCGGTTATCACTGGAACAGGATTTAAAGCTGTGGTCTTTCGGGTGGCTGTTTAGCTGCTGAGCCATTAGGTCACCAGCAGAAGAAAATTAGAGAGAGATCTTTACCTTTGCAGTCAATCTCAGCCACCTCATTGTCCCAGCATTCGTTTTGACCCCAGGGTGAAGATGGACACTGCCACAGTGTAGAGTCATGCCTTCTGCATTCAACATTATCAAGCCACTTGAGCGCAGTGCTGGATGCTGGAAGTGGCATTGATATTTCAGAACTCTCTCCACAGTTGACCTCACGGCATATCATCTTAACTGTGTTTTTATCCATGCCGTTATAGCAGACGCTGCCCCAGGTGCCATTGTAGAAAACCTCTGCCAGTCCAGAACAGCCCCGAGACAGTCTCAGCTTCTTGAACTCTGTGTCACAAACAATAGAAATACGTTAGCAAGATGCATGTAGACATTCCAGATTACAAAACTTCTGCTTCATTAAAACATTTTCAGTAAAAGTGAAATCATGAAATGGATTAACTACCCCCTGCCCGGTGGAGGCGAGCATACATACTCCTTGGTACATTTCTTAATTATTGGAAATGTTAAACAAATTGCAATCAAAATAAGCACAAATGCAATCAGAATGAATAAATACAAACAGCTCAAGTAAAACATTTTAAAACCATTGTTGTGCGTTTATGTTTTCATTTATATTGCTTCCTTCATAACTTTCATATCTCACTAACACCTTACAAAATCCTGCTGTTAAACTGAAAGGTAAAGTCTTATCCAACTGGCCTTTTCCCTTTCTTTTAAAACCAATTACCCGTCTTCATCTATTTTACATTTATCTAGAGAAGCGCTTACTCAATTGTGAAGCAACTTGACGTTATCTAAGACAGTCACTTTGTGTGTCAAACTTCCATTATTACATGTGAATACAGTGAATGGAAATGTTTAATTTTAATGAGCATAGCCTGTAGTTTCATTTCCTGTGCATGTATGAAGACACAACATGTTGTTCGTGTGATTACTTTGCTGCAGGTTTCTATTGGTACAGTTATTGAATTGAAGTGTAAGGGTATGATTCACAGAGTCATGTGTAACATATAAAGATTCACAGTAGTAAGATGGCACAGTAGTGACTGATACATGAGCATACTAAATGAGAATTTTGCATTTATTTTTGTGGGGGCTGGCAGTGGGCTGGTTAGGCATGGTGAGTTATTGCAGTCCTGTACCTGAACACAAGACTCCCGCGTCCTCCTTGTGTTTGCAGTTGTGTTGCCCCCACCCTCCTGAGGCACACCCCCACAGAGTCGATTCGTTCCCCTGACAGCGCAGCTCGTCCAGCCAGATGGGTCCGGTCCCCTGGCCGAATGAGGCTGACACTGAGGCGTTGACTGCCGTCCCACACTGGAGCTGCTTACACACCACCTCAGCATCTGCCAGGTCCCAGGAGTCATCGCAGACCATCCCCCAGGAGCCGTTGTGATAAATCTCCACCCTCCCAGCGCAGGCACCTCCTCCCCCAACCAGCCTGAGGGCCGTGTGATCTAGGGGGAAAGAATCAGAGTCAGTGACCAATAATCAATTCAATAATAGTGTGTCGTCATACAGCCTGAATACCATGTGATCTAGAGGGACAGAATCAGTGATCAATAATGAATCAGAAGCATTAAGATCAACCCCTTTCAGCATTCAGTCTTGTTTCCAAAGAAGTTCTTGTGAGAGGTTTGAAGCAGTCTAGCTACAAAAGGGCTTATTATAAAAGCTGAAACATAAATGAGAAGTGTCCTTGTATTACAGGATGGACACCTCAATACATATGGAGATATTTTATTTGTGAGATCATGTTTTTGAAATGCACTCACTGGAGCACAGCACTGCTGCACCGTTACTGGTACTGCAGCTGACTTGCTGTGGAAGGCTGCAGTTTATCAGATGGGACTCGTCCCCGGTGCAGCGAATGCCTGTGAGACACACATCACTATGCCCTGTCCCGTATCGAGAGGAGTTAGAGACTTCCATTGCAGAGCCACAGTCCAGCTCTCCTGCACACCACGGAAGCCTCTGTGATGCCCCAGGAGTCGTGGAGAACTCTCCCCCAGGTCCTGTTGTAGTAAACTTCCACCCGGCCTTCACAACGACTCGGCCCGGCTGCCAACCGGACTCGACCTGCCTGTGCTGGGAGCAAAGGAGAGAGAGTAGAGTGCATGAACCACAAACCAGAGAGATTGCTATATATGGTACAGTATGAAAAAAACTAAATGGTTAAAATTGTTCACTTGGCAATGGAAGTTATAATGCAAGTTCATTCAGGAAAATGGAAGCCCTACATTTCGATACAGAGTTAGTCAGTGTGATTGCAGTGTTATGATATTCAGATGTGAGAATAGCGGACTGGAACTAGAAACGAGACATCAAAAAGGTTTTCTCTTATTGTGAAGTAAGATCTGAAAAGGCGCACTTCATGGTCACACGAGGGGGGTTCCATCTGAATATAAATCAATAGACCTTTTCAGCATCTCTCATAAAGTGAACACTATTCACCAGTACAAATAACACCAGCATCATTCTCATGAGTGCAGTCACCTCGTCCGTATTCAGAGACGGGGCACTTAAATAAGTCTGCCTCGCTGCCCTCACAGTTAAATTTATCAGCCCAGATTTGACCACTGCCTTGCCCAAAATGGGCCTGTCCAAGGATGGCTACAGCATATCCACAATTCAGTTGCTGACAGAGAAATGTGGCATCTTGCAGATCCCAATAGCGATCGCAGACTGTCCACCAGACTCCTTCATGATGCAGCTCCACTCGGCCAGAACAGGAATCAGAGCCATTCACCAGCCTGTACCCTGCGGAGTAAGCATATAGACAGTGAAGTTAGTGGAGTCGCTCCCTGTTACCTTTGCAGTGCATACATACCTGTTGCTAGTTGTAAAGCACTATCAGGTAATACATTAGTTCTTGATTCCTGATCATTGGAAATCTGTTTTACTAATCCGATCCTTGAGTCACATGTTCAGTGTATTTTTATTTAAAAATCAGTCATTTACAAGACTTGTTTCTCAACTGAATAAAATAAAGAATTAACTCAGTATACAAACAATTTATACAAGATGTGTTTTTCATTTCCTTAGGTGAAACGTTTGTCTTCTGGACTGCAATATTTTTACCTTTATTCACTGTAGAGATGCCCTTTACAAGATAATGGGTTTTCATAACTGTGAACGAGGTTCTGGGTGTCAAGTTGATAACTGAGAGTAGTTTTTTTTTTGGTTTTGACAACTGAGTTGACACGTTTTTTTTTGGTTTTTTTTTTTGTTTTTCCCGTGTCTACAAGTTTAGAATTGTATTTATTTTATTTATTTTTTGACAACTGAGGTGACACTGTTTTTTGGTCAGGTCGTAATGTGTCCAGTAATTAACGAGGAAAAGTTGGCTGTTATTATTTTTTCAGCTGTTGTTATTTTAAATGCCATACTCCCTAAAGAAAAAAAAAAACAACTCCACTTAAAAACTGGAGGAAACCGTTTAATTTTACCGCCGACATTTTTAAAATTGGAGCTTCTTCAAGACAGGTATGCAAGCCGTTCAGTCAGCATTATAAGAACCAATCAGAGTTCTCGAATTGCCACGTGATCGCGATGTCTACAGAAGTCGCTCAGGCGGTTGCTTGGAAGCAGCTGGTTCAAGTTGCAGGGAAGTCCACATAAGCGACTCAGGTGTGGACCCAGCTGAACAGAAGCAGCATGGCTACGCAGGGAGCTAGCAAGTGTTTGCAAACAAAAGGATGTTGAAACCTCGGAGAGTGAGGAGGATGACATTTTTAAAGAGACTTTAGAAGAAACATTATTTATTTAAGAGACTTTAGAAGAAACATTATTTATTTAAGAGACTTTAGAAGAAACATTATTTAGTTTTGTTCACTAACGTTGGTTAGTAAACAAAAACAACACGCCAACTGCTTTAAACATGTGGACATTTTTTGCCTTAAAAGTAAACAAACATAAACGAGCACCAAAAGGCTGATTGCTATGACGCTTTCTTTCTGTTTCCATCGCGGAAGCTGCATTTGCTGCCAATGCCATCTCGTTGGTGTGTGCGTGCAGGGGTTGCACAGTGGTGGATATTGTTTCAAACACATTTGTGTATGCAGATTTTGTACATTTTTTTTCAGAAAGCTCAGTTTCAGTTTTGTGTTACAGGATATTCTTCAGGGACAGCTGAAAGACAATTTAAGTTTCTGGCTTCGGTACAGCAACACGGCAGTAAAAACAGAAGCGTTCCAGATGAGAGGAAAATCCGCTTCCAGTCGGCTTTTAAAACACTCACTGCGGAAACTAATTGCCATTGATTGGTACTCAATTGTAAAGGTGAGGGAAAGGTGAAAACTGGAATGAAGACTTGCCAGGCTAGATTGTGTGTATGTTGATGTAATATAGATAGCGTATTCTTTTGAATTTAAGATGCAGCCCAAATTTCCCACCCTCAAATTGAGGAAAAAATAAAACATCAAATAAATATACATTTACAAAGACACCACCTCAATTACGCATATGGAGGCAGTTTGCGACCGTCTGCTATCACACACAATTACAGTGATGTGGTGCTTCTCATTTCCACTCGTGATTACTCACACATGTTTTTCTCCCAATTTGTGAACTGAGGTATTGCTTAGCATGTCGGAAAATACAGGGGTCTGATCAGCATTTCCGGTCTGTCCAAGCTGGTACTGTTTGTTATAACTGAGCCTAATAACGAAACGCTGAAATTGTAAAAGCGTCTCTTCGAATTCCTCAAGGAGATAATGACGCTTCTTAGAAAATGGCTGCCTGTACATCATGGATGATTCGAGATCGGGCAGTGACGTTTTGGTTCATCTTTTCTCAGCAGTAAGTCACGTTGTTGCTTTCGGCAGTCAGTCACATTGCTGCTTGTGTACTCAGGTAGTCTTGTCTTTTGTTTGTGATTTTAATGCACGCATCACTATACTGTACTCGAATTTAAGACACAGGCTACTTAATTCTTCAAGCTCGATTAACAAAGACACCTGGCTATTGCTCGTGCACATTATTTTTAACTGTTTTTTTTGTTGTTATTTAAATTGTGAAATTATGTATTTGTGAAGTCAACCTTAGATAAAATCTGTTGTGGATCTGTGAAATTGTATTTACATTATGACAGACAGAGATAATTATACCTATTTAATTATCTGTAACGGTACAATGTGTGCTGCTATTATTATTATTATTATTATTATTATTATTATTATTATTAGTTTTGATTAAGCAGTAACTTATACTAAACACTTCCCTGCTCATATACTGTTGTTATAACACGCATATTGTTCAGGTAGAAAGGAGCTGCTATGTGTAGAAACAAACAACGATGCAGAAAGTTATCAGCAGTAACATTAGATTCTTACCATATTTTAAATACTGAAAACAAAACTATGGCTGGAAAAATAAAGGTGTATTGGGAAATATTCATATTTATATTTGGGGACATTTTAAAAATACTATAATGTGACTTAAAAAAAGAAAATAGAATCAATGAAGTAAAGATTATTTCATCTTCCCTCGTAATGCTGATTTGAGAGAAATCAAACCTTAATACGAGCAGAAATATCTCTTTACACAACCTCGCCTACCTGACGTTTTATCTTTATATATTTACACTCTATTAACCAACATTTCCTCTGTCATTTTATAAACGGATCCAACAGTTGGTAACTTTATACATTTTCTGATTACTTCATACATTTACTCATGGACGTGGTTATTTGATAAATGAAGTATCATGTTAACAAATGACATAGAGATCTGATAGACCCATCAGCCTCAGGACTATTTTGTGATTTTCCAAGACAGTATAATGTTTACATAATTTTTGGTTAAATCATTTTCATATTTTCCTGTACATTTACAATATTATTCTTCCACATTGATGATTAAGGTAAATCTAGTTTTGTGTTTTGCATTCTGTAAGTTAAATAAACTTTCACGGTGTGTTAAACAGTGAATAATAATAATGAAATAGGTACTGAACCCAGATCTCCACAGGAAGTGAATATACTTAAACTACAGATGGTACCACTATGCATCGACAAGCTAACAGTTTTTATTATTATTATTATTATTATTTATTTCTTAGCAGACGCCCTTATCCAGGGCGACTTACAATTGTTACAAGATATCACATTATACATTATTTCACATTATACAGATACCACATTATTTTTACATACAATTACCCATTTATACAGTTGGGTTTTTACTGGAGCAATCTAGGTAAAGTACCTTGCTCAAGGGTACAACAGCAGTGTCCTCCACTGGGGATTGAACCCACAACCCTCCGGTCAAGAGTCCAGAGCCCTAACCACTACACCACACTGCTTTTGGAAACAAAATCATTTTAAACAACTGTAAAGCAGCCCAATTCTCTTTGTGGTTGCAGCACACATGTAGCGCTTATAATGCGGTAAAAAAAAAAAAAGTTTCTTCCATAATCTTATTATCTTCTTACCTTGGCAAATGCAAAGCATTAAATCATCTGCATGTTAGACTTTGTCGTAACAACTACTACACTGTTAGAACAGTAGGATCAAAGACTATAGAGTTTATCAATGAAGTTTAACATGTGTAAAACAGCATACTGGCTTCATGAGGTTCGGATCGGTGAGCCTTTCACCAAACCAGTGGTTTAAAGAGTTCAGTGGTTTAACCACGTCCATGGGTACATGTATAAAGTAATCAGAAAATGTATAAAGTTACCAGCTGCTGGATCCGTTTATAAAATGACATGACAGGGCATGTCAGAACTCCCTCACATCTTTTTTGTGATCTGGCAGGGCACCTTGCTGATCTTGTCGAAATCACAATACGAATTCACTTTATTGTTAATATGAGCTAATCTTATATTGCTGCTCTTTCAACTAAGCTCAATGTCCTTAGGATAGGACAGGAAGTGTAATGGCTCAATTGTATCCAATGTATATAAAAATGCTTTATGGTATGCTAAGCTTCTTGAAATTGTATTGGATGGATACAGGATGTTTATTACAGTTTCAAATGGCATTTTATTTATAAAAATAGTCTACCATGTAATTTAGGCAGGCATTTACCACTGGCAATGCTGCAAAACCTATTCCCGTATGAACATTGTCCAGGGGAGAAACATTTCAAACGCTATTCAGCACCCTGAGCTTCCCTGTATTTATTACTTTCCATTTGTTTTGGTGTGAGCTTCCATTAGTTGTATAGGTCTCCTTTGTGCAGTTTTAAAAGAAGCACAGAACAATATATATTTTCAATTTATAACAATAGCAGCAACACCAAGACAACTCCTCAGAGCAGCTCACAACTCACAAAACAGTTTAAAGAGAAATCTGACTGAGGCCAGCAGAGAGTTCCAAAGGTTAGGAGGATAATAGGAAAAGGCTCTTTCTCCCTTTGCTAAGGAATTGCAAGCGCCCTGTGTCAGGAGAATGCAAAGTGTGGCTAGGGATGTAAAGAGAGAGCAGTTCAGACAGATAAGGTAGAGCAATGCATTCACACACTGATAACCAATGTAATGAGGCTGTACAGGGGTAATATAAACATGCTGTCTGATTAAAAAAAGTTTTCAGTTTGCATGTCTTACTTTCTTTTACACTTGAGCCTCCTAAAGCAAAAACACAGAGCCCACATTGTAACAACTTTGAAAAAGAATTCTCATTGAAACATTTGTCTAAATGACTTGCTTGATATCCGCCCATAATGTTTATGGCCCCGGGTTAATAAACAAAGTTATAGACTCACCGAAACAGACAAGGCCCACATCGTTCCTGTGTGTGCAGCTCTGCTTCTTGCTGGGTGAAGTCAAACACTTATAGATCTGGGGCTCCTTTCCCTGGCACTGCATCTCCTCAGACCAGACCTTACCCTGCCCCTCTCCAAAAGGGGCTCCTCCCAGCACCTCTTTAGGAACTCCACACTTCAGCTCCCGACAGACAACCTCTGCATCCTGCCAGTCAAAGTCAGCATCACAGACCGTTCCCCAGGTCTCTACATGCTGTACTTCAACTCTCCCAGAACAGAGATCGCTGCCACCACTTAACTGCACTGCTCTATGTCCTGAAATCACAAAACTGCAGACATTAGACTCTGGGAGCAAAGCAACAACAGTTAACAGATAATTACAAACTTCACCTTGGAAAACATGTGAATATTATTATTCAGTTAGTTCTTTCACCGAACCTCATACAAACATGACATGGTAATTCAAATATATTAAATTAAAAGTAAATAATATGCCATTGATGTAGCAAGATAGCAAGACAACATATTTTGAATCAGAGAGTTCAAGAAAGCAATAAAGGATCCTGTCAGTAAGGCTGCCACCTAAACATCTTTATTTCCTTCATTATAAAACTCTGGGCACCTGACAAGTCTGATTCACTTATCTCTCTGGTTCATTTTTGTATTGTGTTACAATCACATACTGACTGAAAGGCTTTTAAATGATCCATTTTTAAGCAACAAAATGAAGACCTGCCTATTCCAGTTTTGTTTGTAGTCATGCTTGTTTTATATATATACAGAGCAGTGAACAGTTTATGCTGCCACAGTGCAGTAGTCTGTAGATGTGAAATGAGCAAAACCGTCATTAGTGACAAGTAGCAGTGTGGGGATGGTAATTTAAAACGTCAGTTTCTGTCTTTGTTTATTCAAGCAACACACTTTCTGTCCTATCCAAAGGACATTGAGCTTAGTTGAAAGAGCAGCAATATAAGATTAGCTCATATTAACAATAGAGTGAATTCATATTGTGGTTTTGACAAGATCAGCAAGGTGCCCTGCCATATCACAAAAAGATGTGAGGGAGTTCTGATACTTTCTAAATGTTAGGAGTATTTGGATGATAATGGAAGTGCTTGAAGTCAGTAAACTGTCACAGAGGCATTTTCTGTACCCTATTCAAACTCAAGAACACAGGGAGGCTAATGAGGAAGCTGCTGAGTGAGGAGATTAACAAAAGGTTTCAATCGTAAACAAAGGAAGTCTTAATTATTGTCTTTTTTTCACTGATCAATGCAGCAATTAATGCAGCTAAACAGGATGCAGCCTGACCTTTGGAATGTAAAAACTTTGAACAGTGTTTTGGTGCCACCTAGAGGACACATTGCAGCACTAACCTCTGCCAAGATCCTGTAGACAAGCTGTTAAAACAGCCTATTACAAAAAGTAGTGAGGGTTATTTGTACATCTATTTAATGAGGTTGAAACTCAGTAAATAAATAAATTGCCTTTGCCCTTATATGTTATCATTCATTGTCTAGTATCATATTCCAGTTCATAAGAAGAATGAAACAATGTGAGAATCCTACACTGTTTTCCTGAAACATGCATTTTATACTGGGTTCAGATACCACAACGTTGTGTGGATCTGGAGAAGACAAAAGGGTCACAATCCCTGTTTTCTGGTGAACAGGTAATATGATGAAATGTTTTATTTGTTTGTATATTTTATTGACTATTGCAAAGAGGGGGTTATACCCTATCTAGGGATACCTCGATATTTAGTGTGCAAGCCGTCTAAGGGGGGTATATGGGGCATCAAAAGACGTGCCCCCATGCTTTCTGTATTGGTTATAATCGGCTACATGTTGGGGTGCTGCTGTTCGTGGCGTACGGCTTGCTCACTAAAATCTTTAGTGTTTTTGCAAAGAGGGGGTCTGTGACGGGGGACTGCCCCGTCTTTATGATCATGGTTGGGACTGGCAGGGAGGGGGTTAAAATTCCTCCCTGCCAGGAAAACATGTGAGAATGTGGCTGGAGCCCTAATTGACTAATTAGCAATTATTGATTAATTGGGCTCCAGCCACAGGGGATAAAAGCCAGGGGAGAGGCCCTGGCTAGGAGAAAGAGTTGTAGAGAGAGTTCTGGAAGGAGAAGGAGTGTTTTGTTTGTGCTGTGTTTTCTGTTCCAGTGAAGGCAACGCCCAGCCTGGAAACTTTATTTTGTAAGTTTTTGTTTTGTGTTTGTATTTTGTGTTTGAAACCTTTTTGTTTGGCCCTCGTGCTGGTTTATTTTGTATTTGTGTTTATTAAAACTTTATTTTTGAACTTTAAAACTGTCTCTGAGTCTCAAACCTCGGTCAATCCTGTCACAGTTGGTGTTCAGAAGTGGGATAGCGCCACCTGGAGGCTCAGAGCAGTAATTTTTTTTTCTTTCTTTTTTGGGAGTTTTTGTTTTGGGGGGGAAAATGGGGAAAAAGAGCAGACAGCGGCAAAGGCAGGAGATGCAGCAGCCGAAGAAATGTAGGCTGCTGCAACAACAGCCACCCCAGCTGGAGGACCCAGCCAGTCTTTTCCCCTGGTGCTCATGGTGCGGGATGCTGGACCATGGATGGAGATCCTGCCCAGAAGTGCTACCAGCAGACTGGTGTGGGCGCGGTGAAGTCTATGGCCACAACTGGGCAGGACGCCCCTACGCCCTGGCCCAGGAGGAGGCAGATGACGACGGGGAGTTGTTTTTAAAAAGTCTCGCGGCAGAGTTGTGCACTGGCTGTGGGGCATATGGGCACACAGTGGCCATCTGCCCCACGCAAACAGAGGGGAGAAGACATGGGAGGAAGAGGAGTGGTGCACCCAGTGCATGCAGTACGGGCATGAGGAGCACCACTGCCCGGAGGTGTTACAGGACACAAACCTGGAGTGGGAGGAGCCCGAACGTCCTGCGCCTGAGTGGGAGGAGCCCGAACGTCCTGCGCCTGAGTGGGAGGAGCCCGAACGTCCTGCGCCTGAGTGGGAGGAGCCCGAACGTCCTGCGCCTGAGTGGGAGGACCCCGAACGTCCTGCGCCTGAGTGGGAGGAGCCCGAACGTCCTGCGCCCAAGAGGGAGGAGTCGGTGCGTCCAGAGCCCAAGAGGGGGGAGTCGGTGCGTCCAGAGCCCAAGAGGGGGAAGGCCCAACGTCCACGGTCCAGGTATCCACCAGCAGAGGGAGAGTTCCTGCTGGTTTTGCCTCCATCACCGTCACCAGCAGAAGGAGCATGCCTGCTGGTTCCCCTGCTGCCGCCGTCCCGAGAGCCAGAAGAGGAGGAGCTGTCGTCCCGAGAGCCAGAAGGGGAGGAGCTGTCGTCCCGAGAGCCAGAAGGGGAGGAGCCGCCGTCCCGAGAGCCAGAGAGGGGTGAGCCGCTGTCCCGAGAGCCAGAAGGGGAGGAGCCGCTGTCCCGAGAGCCAGAAGGGGAGGAGCTGCCGTCCCGAGAGCCAGAAGGGGAGGAGCTGCCGTCCCGAGAGCCAGAAGGGGAGGAGCTGCCGTCCCGAGAGCCAGAAGGGGACGAGCTGCTGTTCCCGCCTCCGCCAGCAGAGGGAGACGAGCTGCTGTTCCCGCCTCCGCCAGCAGAGGGAGACGAGCTGCTGTTCCCGCCTCCGCCAGCAGAGGGAGACGAGCTGCTGTTCCCGCCTCCGCCAGCAGAGGGAGACGAGCTGCTGTTCCCGCCTCCGCCAGCAGAGGGAGCCGAGTTGCTGTTCCCGCCTCCGCCAGCAGAGGGAGACGAGTTGCTGTTGTTTCCGCCTCCGCCAGCAGTGGGAGACGAGTTGCTGTTCCCGCCTCCGCCAGCAGAGGGAGACGAGTTGCTGTTCCCGCCTCCGCCAGCAGAGGGAGACGAGTTGCTGTTCCCGCCTCCGCCAGCAGAGGGAGACGAGCTGTTGTTCCCGCCTCCGCCACTAGAGGGAGACAAGCCGTTGTTCCCGCCTCCGCCACTAGAGGGAGACGAGCCGCCGTTCCCGCCTCCGCCACTAGAGGGAGACGAGCCGTTGTTCCCGCCTCCACCAGCAGAGGGAGATGAGTTGCCGTTCCCGCCTCCGCCAGCAGAGGGAGCCGGGCTGCCGTTCCCGCCTCCGCCAGCAGAGGGAGCTGGGCTGCCGTTCCCGCCTCCGCCACCAGAGGGAGCCGGGCCGCCGTTCCCGTCTCCGCCTCCCGAAGGTCCGCTGCTGCTGCCGTCGCCTCCCGAGGGTCCACTGCTGCTGCCGTCGCCTCCCGAGGGTCCGCTGCTGCTGCCGTCGCCTCCCGAGGGTCCGCTGCTGCTGCCGTCGCCTCCCGAGGGTCCGCTGCTGCTGCCGTCGCTTGGGGTCTTCGGGAATCCTGCTTCGCCTGGGGTTGCCAGGGATCCTGCTTCGCCTGGGGTCGCTACACTATGGCCGGAGCCCCACGGAGGGGAGTTGCTGGCCATGAAGAGGGGGAGGGAGGTCAGGAGACCAGCTCCCCCAGCGGCACTTTCGTGGCAAGATAGTGTGTGGCCGGAGCCCCGGAAGAGGGAGCTGCCGGCCACGAAGAATTGGGTGGTGCCGGACGTCCCACCATGGCCACCCCCATGGACACTGTGCTTCCCCCTCTTCCGGGACTGAGACTGAGGGGGGAGGTGGCCATTTAGGCCATGTTGTGCTTGGCACAAGGGGGGGGATATGTGACTGGGGACTGCCCCGTCTTTATGATCATGGTTGGGACTGGCAGGGAGGGGGTTAAAATTCCTCCCTGCCAGGAAAACATGTGAGAATGTGGCTGGAGCCCTAATTGACTAATTAGCAATTATTGATTAATTGGGCTCCAGCCACAGGGGATAAAAGCCAGGGGAGAGGCCCTGGCTAGGAGAGAGAGTTGTAGAGAGAGTTCTGGAAGGAGAAGGAGTGTTTTGTTTGTGCTGTGTTTTCTGTTCCAGTGAAGGCAACGCCCAGCCTGGAAACTTTATTTTGTAAGTTTTTGTTTTGTGTTTGTATTTTGTGTTTGAAACCTTTTTGTCTGGCCCTCGTGCTGGTTTATTTTGTATTTTTGTTTATTAAAACTTTATTTTTGAACTTTAAAACTGTCTCTGAGTCTCAAACCTCGGTCAATCCTGTCACAGGGTCATAACCTATCTTGGGATACCTCGATATTTTGTGAGCAAGGCGTCTAAGGTGGTAAATGGGGTGAAACAAGCGGGTAATATAGGGTACCGCTATGCTGCTGATACAAATTTGTTATTAATATTTTCATTTTTTTTTTATTTTAAAGAAGGAGCGATTATTTTTTTAATAGTGGCAATATATTAATTGAGCAAGATGTGTAAGTGAGTTAAAACACACAGAAAAATGACAGGCGCTTTGTCAAGTACACCGCGAATAAGGAACCGGGAAGATGTAACCAACATCCAGGTGGTGATTCTGACAGGCTACAGACCACACCCACAAACATAGAGACTTGGGAACACAATTACTAAAACAAGTGAATACTAATGTAAAAACACAACAGCATACGAAACACTGCACTGCTGATACGTGCTTTACTGACAAGAAAAAAAAAATGACTGTGTTGAAACAGTGCCAGTGTCAGGGAGTAAAGTTCTACTTTGCCTACGCATTAATCCAGCCCTGACTAGGGAGACAATTTCCATGCAAGGATAGGAAAAGGTAACCCAATCCCTGCCAGCCCATCACCACAAACACACAACACATACATTCATAGTTTACATTAATATTGTGAAACAGGGGACACTTCACAGTGTCACAGAATTACTGATGAAAATAATAATTCTGATGAAAAGTCAAAAGAGTTTGGTGTTTACACACATATTTATACTGTATAATCGTAGTATTTGAGTTTCCTGATTGCAAAGAGAACGACTCGGAATGATTGCAACCATCATACAAAGGGAAGGGGGCTGTCAATCAAAGGAAGACTAGAAACTTAACCTGAAGATACTTACCCTTTAAGTACTGCTACAATCCAATGATTTCTAAATTGATAGATTACAAATGTATCTCAAAACCTGAAATACATCCACACAAAGTGCAATACATGTGTAAACTGGATCAGAAATTTTTCAAAAAAAAAAAAAAATTTGGAAGGAAATTAATCTTAAGTACGCAGTGTCAGACATGAAGAAAATGGCAGAAATAGCAGTAATCTGTGTTGATTGTTTTAATTACAGAAACACCTGCCACCCGAGCATGTCTCTAGTCTGTCATATTTAATGTCTTGCCCATGAAGGTGCTTTTATGTATTATTGCATGACACATAAATCAGTGTGATGAGCTGCACATTGGAGGAGTGCTACAGAGGGCAGGTGGTCCTGTTTGTTTGACCCCTGTATATTGAGTAAGTGTTTCTGTGATGGAATGTGTGTCTCTTACCTGAACAGATCACTCCAGCGTCCCAGGCGTGAGTGCAGAAAAAGGTCTCACCCCACCCCAATGACCCACAGTCCCGCAGGGCAGAGTGAGAGCAGGAAACAAGCGCCAGCCAGATGGTTCCAGAACCGACTCCGAAGTGAGCATCGATTGGTGCTGATACAGCAGATCCACAGCCCAGCTGTTTACACACAACTCCTGCATCCTCTATATCCCAGCCAGCACTACAAACTGTCCCCCACTGTCCCTCATGAAGAATCTCCACTCTCCCAGCACAGGGACTGCCTCCATTCACCAGCCTCAGATCATCACCGCCTTTAAAAAGAGAAAAGGGAATCAGAGAAGGGAGTCTGCACAGGCCCTGCCACAAGAGAACACGAGTTTATAATCACACACTGTTTACACTGCATGGAGTTGTATTATTCTCCATATCACAAAGCTTCCCAAGTAAACATCAGCAGTAAAACTCCTCTATATATATTTCATGTATTGAAATGTTTTCATGATGTTCACACGCTGCATAAGGCGTGTGCTAAGAAGGGTTTCCACCAAGTCTCTGAGATAACACTACAGCAGGTAAAGTACCTGACAAATATTAAACTTTAATGTTTAGTTAATGTTGGTCCAAAGAAGCAAAGTGAATGACAGAATAAAAGGCAGCAATGGTACAAGAAGCTCTACAATGCCCAGAACAGCGATGTTGTTACATCAACGTATTTCTAATTGTTATCAACTGTATGGGATATTTTCAAAACTATTTATTAAACATCATGTCATTAGAATTACACAGCAGCGCGCATTACAAAATGCAGTGAGCAGTATTGTGTAGAATGAGTAACATCCTACAGCATTGCTTTTGAATGCTACACAATGTAAAGTGCAGAGCGCAATTACTGAGTAATGGAAACAGAAATACCAGACATCAACTTTCCATACCCATCTGTGTACAACATGCAAGTCAGCAGCTTTATTTATTCATTTCTTAATACATTCAAACGACACTATAATAAACACATAAATGATCTTCTCCACACATATATTCACAATGCAGGAGTATCAAGTTCTTCCCGACAATGTTAAGGATAGATGGAATACATTTAGATTTCAAGTATCAAATCGAGAGTTTCTTTTAGTTTTCTTTTTATAGAATAAACACGAGGGTCATGTTATAACAGCAATAAGCCACTCCTCGTGCCTCACAGCCCACCCAAGTGTGCAGTTATTAGGAACAGCACCAAACAACATGGAACACAACCAGAACACTATACAAGTGGAACGGAACACAACCAGAACACTATACAAGTGGAACGGAACACAACCAGAACACTATACAAGTGGAACGGAACACAACCAGAACACTATACAAGTGGAACGGAACACAACCAGAACACTATACAAGTGGAACGGAACACAACCAGAACACTATACAAGTGGAACGGAACACAACCAGAACACTACACAAGTGGAACGGAACACAACCAGAACACTATACAAGTGGAACGGAACACAACCAGAACACTATACAAGTGGAACATAATACATTGATTATTTTTTTAAAACTTGTTATTGCATTTTAATTATTTAGGAGGCAATAACCAAACACACAGTAAACCCTGTCTAATGCTGCCCCTCTACACACCAGCATTCTGTATCAGCATCATTTATTAGGGTCCCAGAAAAAGAGATTTACCTGGTTTACCAACTACTGCATGATATAAAAGTAATTTTGTAAAGTTAGAATTTCAGGGTATAGTCCTACATCAACAGAACTCCTACAGATTTTCAAAGTGTTAACTTAGTTTGTCATTTATACCTTTTTCAGGTACATTACTACATTTCACAGCAGCTCCCTCTATCAAGCAGCACCCTGTATTGGGCAGCACACTTTTCTGGTCCTATGCGATGCCGGGTTAGACAGGTTTCTCTAGACACACTTGCTGGGCTTCTCAAACCCGGTCCTCTGGACCCCATGTGTCTTCTGGTTTTCATTCCAACTGAGCTCTCAATCACTTAACTACAAACGCTTAATTCAACCTATAATTTGCTTAATTAGACCTTTTTAATTGTTCTCAGCTCCTAAAAAGTTGCAGAATTTAAGTTAACTTGAAATCTCCAGGTGTTTAAGAGCTGAACACAATTAAAAAGGCCTCATTAAGTGAATTATTAGTTCAATTAAGGGTTTGGTGAAGTAACTGAGAGCTCGGAAGGAAGACTAGAAGACACTGGGGTCCCGAGGAGCGGGTTTGAGAGCCCCTGCACTATATGATGATACACATTCTGTAACAAAGCAATACTGAAAGAAACTAGAATTCAATAAGAAACGTTTCGACTAGAAGTCTTTATCAATGTCTTCAGTCCAAACAAAGAGTTCTAATCGAAAGGATCCTCATTTATTTATTTATTTATTTATTTATTTATTGTATTTCTTAATTCAGCACTGTTGAGTGTTTAATAGCTGTGGATGAATCTCTGTAATATGTTTTACAAATGCTCCATTGCTGACTGACTGCTTGTTGTATGAAACACATTTCATATAAAGATATTTAGCTGAAATATTAATTGTTAATGTTTATAGATATAGTATATTTCTTTATTTTATTTCAATACTGGAATGTTCCAACTGTAGGATTTATTTTCTTCTTCAGACATTTTTTGAATGAAGTGCAGCAAAAAAAAAAGCCTTTTTGAGTGTTTTGCTTTTCTTAGGAAAATAAACATTCAAAATAAACTGCGCTATTTTACTTTTCCTATTGCCCCTAAATGCATTTGCACTGTAATACCCTGACACACCCAGGGTCAGCAAGGAAACACAATGTAGCATAACATGAAATAATAATAATAATAATAATAATAATAATAATAATAATAGAATGAATTAAGAAAAAAAATCTAAACATTAAACCCTGCAGTAGACCTATAAGATTATGTCTGGTTTGACTCTGCCAGTAACTATGCTGACACAATTTAAAAAATAATTGAAATAATTCATAATACATTCATATGTGTATTGCTGTTTTATTTTTTAAGTTGAAAAAGTCAGTTGAAAATCTTGCTAAATTGTATTTTTATCAGCGAGTCAGATTAGCCAGTCACAATTTCTTCAAGTCAGTCGTAAAGCCTAAATTCAGCTGTACCTGGGTAGCATTTCACACAATGTTTTAATGTAGATATACCAGTATAAGAAATGTACCTGAAGCAAAAGCAAAGATTCTGTTTTCTGGGAAGTTTTTATATCTGTATATATTATATGTACAAATGTTAATTAGTTTAATAATAATAATAATAATAATAATAATAATAATAATAATAATAATAATAATAATAGCAGATAAATATACCTGTATAATAATCTCTGTCTCTCATAATATAAATGCACGTTTTACAGATGCAAAACAGATTTCATCTATAAATGATTGAATAAGGTTGACTTCATATATTACAAATACAAAATCGTGCAGTTACGATTAAAATAAAATGCATTCTTCGAGGTTGATTAAGAAAGACACCTGGACGTGCAAGCGATTTTCAACTAGGGCTTTTATTTTCTTTTTTTAAATTAATTAATTAATTTTAATTTAAATTATGTGAAGTTATGTATTTGTGAAGTCAACCTCATTCAGTCATTTAAAGAAACAATCTGTTGTGGATCTGTAAAACTGCATTTACATTATGAGAGACAGAGATTATTATAGATTTATAAGCTATTATTATTATTATTATTATTATTATTATTATTATTATTATTATTATTATTATTATTATTATTGTTAGTTTTGATTAAGCAGTAACTTATACTAAACAGTTCCCTGCTCATATACTGTTGTTATAACACGCATATTGTTCAGGTAGAAAGGAGCTGCTGTGTGTAGAAACAAACAACGATGCAGAAAGTTATCAGCAGTAACATTAGATTCTTACCATATTTTAAATACTGAAAACAAAACTATGGCTGGAAAAAGTGTATTGGGAGATATTCATATTTATCTTTGGAGACATTTTAAAAATACTATAACGTGATTTTAAAGAAAGAAAATAGAATCAATGAAGTAAAGATTATTTCATCTTCCCTCGTATTGCTGATTTGAGAGAAATCAAACCTTAATACGAGCAGAAATATCTCTTTACACAACCTCGCCTACCTGACGTTTTATCTTTATATATTTACACTCTATTTACCAACATTTCCTCTGTCATTTTATAAACCGATCCAGCAGCCGGTAACTTTATACATTTTCTGATTACTTCATACATTTAATCATGGACGTGGTTATTTGATAAATAAAGTATCATGTTAAAAATGACATAGAGATCTGATAGACCCATCAGCTCCAGGACTATTTCGTGTTTTATCAAGACAGTATAATGTTTAAATAACTTTTTGCTAAATCGTTTAAATATTTTCCTGTATATTTCCAAAATTATTCTTCCACATTGATGATTAAGAACCCTGACACAGCTCTCTGCTAGAAATAAACCCAATATCTGCACCTGGGTGAATAAAACCAGCAGCACCGAGATCACTGATATACAAGCACACAAGATTACACTGCACATTACACATGCCAGATTGGAAAGAGAGAATTACGTAATTAGATGGATGTGTAAGATCCTTTAAAACATTTTTTTTTATCTCATCCAGCATGTCAATTAAACTTGACGTTGTCCGTCATAAAACTAAACATCTATTTATCAATCACAAACACACACTGAATAACCAGGGCATAGGCAAATATAAGCAGAGGAGCCCTGTTTTTTTCCGCTCCAGGACTGTATCTCATCACACGGTTTTGATTGATTTCAAAATGTTACCAATCAGACAAATCTCACTGGGATGCAACTCCATCAACAAAACAAATCAATACATAAAAGCGACAATTTGAGGAAGCAGCAGTGAGAAAATTGCAGCAATACAAGATATACAAATGAACAACATAAGACATAATGTAGAAGGGTCCTGCGCCAGCACCGTGAATAATAAGACTGTAAAACACTGAAGTTTATAATAAAATGATCATTCACCATGTAAAAAAAAATAATAAAAAAAATAAAAATAAATAATAATAATAATAATAATAATAATAATAATAATAATAATAATAAATACAACTTAATAATAGACCACTTCAATTACAGGGGCATCAGATACAATTCAGCTTAAACAAATTGCTCTCAATGTTACAATTCAATTTTTAACATTTTAAACTGCTGCAGTACAACTTGTTCTTCAGTTCAACAGCAGCACTGCCTGACTATTCTGGTAGATTAACACACTATAATCTAGAAGTTACATCTTTGTGAAGTTGCAGGCTCACCAGCAGACACAGCCGTGGCACCATGAAGTGTTATTTCTGCAATGCAACACAGCTGGAAATACACTGTGCTTGAGCAGGGACTTTCTTTACAGTGAAACAAATTCAACTTGCACAATATATACTCAGTATTTTAGATCCCATTTTACTGCATTGAGAAGTTACTGTGTCCATCTGAACACCAGTATCCCCTCACCTAGGCTGGGTTTAGGCAGGTTTGCAGGTGGAACCCAGCCTCCAGAATCTATACCTCTACAGTTCTATCCCAGGTAACAAACTCAACAAATCAATCAATAAAAACAGCCTTGAAAGGAAAGCATCCTAATGGGCAGTTCTACCCACCAAGTCACTCAGTCCCTGGACCACTGAACCGGACTCCCTGTCTCAGAATAAATAACCGACTTCATTAAAAAGCTGTAAAGAAATAACAGCGTGGAACTTACTGGCTGGTGAGTGCAGAAGCAGGACAGTGAGACAGAAGATGGGCATGCAGCTCTCCATTGTTATCAGGACAGATGAACCCTCCTCTGAGCGAAGTCAAGACCTGTGCTTACCCCCCTGAGCCAACACAGCAACTGAGAGGGTGCTCAACGCCTCATAACACCAGCAGAAACACAGCCCCCCACCCCACCAATCACACTCAGCATGGCCTTTTTGAGACAGAAAACAGGAAGATTTCAAACAGGTGTGTTGACAAATCAGAGGGCTCTTTTCAGTGCTATCCATATATATCACTAATACATCACTGTTTCCTCCCAGACTGCCCAGCATTGATGAAACACACAATACGGAGGAAAGGGGGAGAGATCTGAAAAGTTAGAAAAAAAAACATATTTTTAAATTTGTATTTATGAAAAGCTTGAGAAAGCTGTGTGCAGAGAGCAAGGAACTTAGTAGTTATCTCTGAGCTCTGGGTTCAGACCCCAGCCAGGCTTCACTCTGCCTAAAGGCCTGGGTTTCGATACTCTTGCATTGCATATCTCTTCTGGGATGTCTTCTGTTTTTGTGTGATTGAAACTTAGGATTTCCAGAGCAGTGCTAAGTTTATGAAGCCGTTGTAATACCCAATTCTGTATCCCTATTTCTCTATGCCCTGTCCGTCACACAGCAGAGCCTTGTCTGTACAGGGCCGGGGCGGGATCAAAAGCTGTATTGAATTGGCAGACATGCCTGTCCTGTAGGATGCTTTCAACATGTAAGATACACACCAGGTTATATAGGCAGTAGTTTCTGTTACTTCTTTGGCAACAAGGCTAACATTGCAATAATTGTGAAAAAATTACTTATCTGATCTGGTCTATGCCATGGTGACTGCTCCTATTTGGCAGAAATGGGGGTAAATCTTGGGTAAGAACAGGTGGTAAGTATAGAGGCAGGCAATTCTGAGGTTCTGTAAGTCCCCTCTCCTTAGATCTTGTCACTACAGATTGGGAGCTTACAGCTCTCATCTTCACAAGCAGCTGTGTGACGTGAAGCTGTGGTCGTCTGTGTGCTGAAGCTGCTGATAACTGCTGCACAGAGTAACAGCACAGGGAGACAGTGTAATGAGAGTATTAGTGCTTGAGAAGATGCAGAGAGCTGAGAATGGGATCTTTTAGTTCTATTGAAGGTACAGCGCTGGGTGATGTATATGGAGTGCTTTAATGCTCATTAAGATCCTGTAGAGCCTTATACAAATATTATAATAGGAATCATTAAACTATGAATGAAAAGCAATAGTGAACTGTACTTTCAGTTGTAACAAGATACACCTCAATTTCCCAATGGGACATGTACTATGTATAATATTAACTATCATACATACTGTAATGTTCCAAAAAAAACAATGCATTTACCAGTGGTATACTGTGCCATTATAACATTGCTTTGGCAAGCAAAGCTCTCTGATTGGCTGAAAGGCCTGTACAACTCTCCTAACAATGCAGAGCTGAGGAGGCAGGTCCGAAGGGGCACTTAACTTATAAGAAGATCAAAGTGAGTCTGTTAGCAACTGTGAAAAGTGTAGCGGGGCCCTCTGGTTTTCTCACTGCTGGTATTGTAGGTTTTAATAGTATTAGTTATACTGCCCCACTTCTATACGAATTCCTAATCCGTACATAACACAGAATACCTACTGAGTACAGGATCTGTAAATGCTGCCAAAACCACACTGTGTGTCAGAATAGGGCTCTAACCACAGCCTGCTATTCAGAAGCCTGCATGACACGAAACAAACTTTTTAATGAGGAGCAGCATGCCCCCTAGTGGCTCAAGCAGTAAAAGCTTTTTCACTGCAGAATCTCTTTATTGATTTTACTGCTGGTAGAATCAGGCCAATTGAGCGTCGCCCGGGGAGGAGCTCCCGTCCACGGCCGGCTGTGGAATAGCCTGGACTCGAACCGGCGACGTCCAGGCTATAGCGCGCATCCTGCACTCTAGCGAGTGCTTTTACTGGATGCGCCACTCGGGAGCACCCAGATTTTTTTTTAATGCATTCTATTATTATTATTATTATTATTATTATTATTATTATTATTATTATTATTATTATTATTATTATTATTGTACATTGTGTTTCCACGAACACTCAAAAAGGGTTTTTTTTTTTGCTGCACTTCATTCAAACAATGTCTGAAGAAGAAAATAAATCCTACAGTTGGAACATTCCAGTATTGAAATAAAATTGAAAAGAAATATCTATATCTATAAACATTAACAATTAATATTTCAGCTAAATATCTTTATATGAAATGTGTTTCATACAACAAGCAGTCAGTCAGCAATGGAGCATTTGTAAAACATATTACAGAGATCCATCCACAGCTATTAAACACTCAACAGTGCTGAATTAAGAAATACAATAAATAAATAAATAAATAAATAAATAAATAAATGAGGATCCTTTCGATTAGAACTCTTTGTTCGGACTGAAGACATTGAAAAAGACTTCTAGTCGAAATGTTTCTTATTGAATTCTAGTTTCTTTCAGTATTGCTTTGTTACAGAATGCGTCGCATCATATAGAGCAGGGGCTCTCAAACCCGCTCCTCGGGATCCCAGTGTCTTCTAGTCTTCCTTCCGAGATCTCAGTTACTTAACTAAACCCTTAATTGAACTAATAATTCACTTAATGAGGCCTTTTTAATTGTGTTCAGCTCTTAAACACCTGGAGATTTCAAGTTAACTTAAATTCTGCAACTTTTTAGGAGCTGAGAACAATTAAAAAGGTCTAATTAACAAATTATAAGTTGAATTAAGCGTTTGTAGTTAAGTAATTGAGAGCTCAGTTGGAATGAAAACCAGAAGACACATCGGGTCCAGAGGACCGGGTTTGAGAAGCCCTGCAAGAGTGTCTAGAGAAACCTGTCTAACCCGGCATCGCATAGGACCAGAAAAGTGTGCTGCCCAATACAGGGTGCTGCTTGATAGAGGGAGCTGCTGTGAAATGTAGTAATTACTTTTATATCATGCTGTAGTTGGTAAACCAGGTAAATCTCTTTTTCTGGGACCCTAAAAAATGATGCCGATACAGAATGCTGGTGTGTAGAGGGGCAGCATTAGACAGGGTTTACTGTGTGTTTGGTTATTGCCTCCTAAATAATTAAAATGCAATAAAAAGTTTAATAAATCAATGTATTTTTTTTCCACTTGTATTCCATGTACTTTGGTATGATAGCATACCCATTTTATATATAATCTGATCTTCATATATACTGTGTGCTGTTCCTAATAACTGCACACTTGGGTGGACTGAGAGGCACGAGGAGTGTTCCGTTCCACTTGTATAGTGTTCTGGTTGTGTTCCGTTCCACTTGTATAGTGTTCTGGTTGTGTTCCGTTCCACTTGTATAGTGTTCTGGTTGTGTTCCGTTCCACTTGTATAGTGTTCTGGTTGTGTTCCGTTCCACTTGTATAGTGTTATGGTTGTGTTCCGTTCCACTTGTATAGTGTTCTGGTTGTGTTCCGTTCCACTTGTATAGTGTTCTGGTTGTGTTCCATGTTGTTTGGTGCTGTTCCTAATAACTGCACACTTGGGTGGGCTGTGAGGCACGAGGAGTGGCTTATTGCTGTTATAACATGACTCTCGTGTTTATTCTATAAAAAGAAAACTAAAAGAAACTCTCGATTTGAAACTTGAAATTTAAATGTATTCCATGTATCCTTAACATTGTCTGGAAGAACTTGATACTCCTGCATTGTGAATATATGTGTGGAGAAGATCATTTATGTGTTTATTATAGTGTCGTTTGAATGTATTAAGAAATGAATAAATAAAGCTGCTGACTTGCATGTTGTACACAGATGGGTATGGAAAGTTGATGTCTGGTATTTCTGTTTCCATTACTCAGTAATTGCGCTCTGCACTTTACATTGTGTAGCATTCAAAAGCAATGCCGTAGGATGTTACTCATTCTACACAATACTGCTCACTGCATTTTGTAATGCGCACTGCTGTGTAATTCTAATGACATGATGTTTAATAAATAGTTTTGAAAAAATCCCATGCCGTTGATAAAAATTTGAAATACGTTGATGTAATAACATCGCTGTTCTGTGCATTGTAGAGCTTCTTGTACCATTGCTGCCTTTTATTCTGTCATTCACTTTGCTTCTTTGGACCAAGAGTAACACCTCTGTGTCATTAAGCACTACAATGTCCTCAGAAACAGCCCTTATTGCTGTATTATTGATGCTAAACACCTGGGCGGAACATTAACTAGGTATCTCTATAAAGAGTCTCTCAAATATTATGAACAGGCTTCTAAATATACAAATAAAACTGCTAGAACGAACAGAACCATAATTATGAGTTCCAAATATGAAGCATCAAATACATGTCAATGACATTTCCTACAATAGTAAGCTTGTATTTGAACAATTATATATGATGTATGCATGCTTATCAGGGTTGTGCTACGCTTCTAGAAAAGTTTAATATTTGTCAGGTACTTTACCTGCTGTAGTGTTATCTCAGAGACTTGGTGGAAACCCTTCTTAGCACACGCCTTATGCAGCGTGTGAACATCATGAAAACATTTCTATACATGAAATATATATAGAGGAGTTTTACTGCTGATGTTTACTTGGTATGCTCTGTGATATGGAGAATAATACAACTCCATGCAGTGTAAACAGTGTGTGATTATAAACTCGTGTTCTCTTGTGGCAGGGCCTGTGCAGACTCCCTTCTCTGATTCCCTTTTCTCTTTTCAAAGGCGGTGGTGATCTGAAGCTGGTGAATGGAGGCAGTCCCTGTGCTGGGAGAGTGGAGATTCTTCATGAGGGACAGTGGGGGACAGTTTGTAGTTATGGTTGGGATATAGAGGATGCAGGAGTTGTGTGTAAACAGCTGGGCTGTGGATCTGCTGTATCAGCACCAATCAATGCTCACTTTGGAGCCGATTCGGGAACCATCTGGCTGGCTGGAGTTTACTGCAGAAGCTCTCACTCTGCCCTGAGGGTCTGTAGTTCATTGGGGTGGGGTAAGACCTCTAGCTGCACTCACGCCTGGGACGCTGGAGTGATCTGTTCAGGTAAGAGACACACATTCCATCACAGAAACACTTACTCAATATACAGGGGTCAGACAAACAGGACCACCTGCCCTCTGTAGCACTCCTCCAATGTGCAGCTCTTCACACATATTTATTTGTCCTACATGGCACAAGGCAGCCCCAGCTCAACAGAGGAAGCTGGTAGTCAACGAGATGCAAAAGCAGAAGAGGATGAGGTGTGTAAAGGCCGTTTCCCAGGCCAAGCACAGAGAATGGATGAGATGGGAGAGTGTGGAACAACGCAAGATTGGCTGGCAAGACCTATGGTCAATGGAACAGAGCAGGATCAGTTTCCTCATCAGGTCAACATATGATGTTCTCCCATCTCCACAGAACCTAAACCTCTGGGTAGGAGAGGATCCCTCATGTCCTTTGTGTTCATCACCTGCAACATTAAGGCACATTTTGACAGGATGTAAGGTGGCTTTTAGCCGACGGTTTACTTGGCGCCATGACCAGGTGCTGTGATGTTTGGCCTTAGCATTGGAAGACAAGCGTAACATAACCAATAAGTTGCCACCAGTTCCATCAAAACATTACACACAAAAGACAACATTCCTCCGTCCAGGAGAGCAACCACCAAGAAAAGGTGTTAAAACCAAGCCTCGCCCAGGACAACTGGAAGCTGCTAGAGACTGGAAAATGCTGGCAGATGTTGGTCAACGGCTTATTTTTCCACCGGAGATTGCCACCACTAACCTTCGACCAGATATTGTCTTGTAGTCCTGATCAGCACGCCTTGTTCACCTGGTAGAGTTAACAGTGCTATGGGAGGATGCTGTAGATGAGGCGTATGAGAGGAAGAATCTGCGGTATGCTCAACTAGCCACTGAAGCAGAACAGCGAGGATGGAGAGTCCGGGTTTACCCAGTGGAAGTGGGTTGTCGAGGATTTGTGGCACACTCTACAACCCGGTTTCTCAGAGACGTCGGATTCAGTGGCCAAGAGTTGCGTCGCACAGTGAAGAACTTATCTGAAGAAGCAGAGAGGAGCAGCAACTGGCTGTGGTTGAGACGGAAAGAGTCTGGCTGGGGATCTCAAGCACAACAGAAAGAAAGAAACGCTCATGTACGGGTAAGTAAGCTGGGCTGAGTTGAGTGGGAGACGGAGGGGGGTGATGCTGGGATGCCAGAATCACCGTCGAGCCCTCTTGAGGTGTCGTGGGCTAGTCGACGAAACACTAAGGATGGAAGGTGCCCACTTGAAGACCCCAGAGATGTACCCTACTAAGCTCAATCCAGACGGTTGTCATGCTGATGCGCTGGGGAGGCCGCACTGTGGTTGATCCCCGGAGCCAGCATCGCAGCCGTTGTGTGTGCTGATGCGCTAGGGAGGCAAATAAGCTGATCCCTGGAGCCAGAATTACACTTCAGCCACCAACACCAGGCAGAAGGATATCTACATCATCATATGGAAGGAAACGCAAATGGATGGAGACACATATGGATCACATTAGTTTACTGTAAAGCTACGTCTTAGTTGGTGCTTATTTTGGCGAGAGCCGAGTTCAAATCAGCATGAAGTTTTAACATCTACTCTTGTGTAATGGAAATCATTTTAGAGGAGTTTTACTGCTGGGAAGATCTGTGATATGGAGAATAATACAACTCCATGCAGTGTAAACAGTGTGTGATTATAAACTTGTGTTCTCTTGTGGCAGGGCCTGTGCAGACTCCCTTCTCTGATTCCCTTTTCTCTTTTTAAAGGCGGTGATGATCTGAGGCTGGTGAATGGAGGCAGTCCCTGTGCTGGGAGAGTGGAGATTCTTCATGAGGGACAGTGGGGAACAGTTTGTAGTTATGGTTGGGATATAGTGGATGCAGGAGTTGTGTGTAAACAGCTGGGCTGTGGATCTGCTGTATCAGCACCATTCAATGCTCACTTTGGAGCCGGTTCTGGAACCATCTGGCTGGCTGGAGTTTACTGCAGAAGCTCTCACTCTGCCCTGAGGGACTGTAGTTCATGGGGGTGGGGTAAGACCTCTAGCTGCACTCACGCCTGGGACGCTGGAGTGATCTGTTCAGGTAAGAGACACACATTCCATCACAGAAACACTTACTCAATATACAGGGTCAGACAAACAGGACCACCTGCCCTCTGTAGCACTCCTCCAATGTGCAGCTCATCACACTGATTTATGTGTCATGCAAATGAAATCCCAGACACATATTCAATAATACATAAAAGCATCTTCATGGGCAAGACATTAAATATGACAGACTAGAGACATGCTCGGTTGGCAGGTGCTTCTGTAATTAAAACAATCAACACAGATTACTGTTATTTCTGCCATTGTCTTCATCTCTGACACTGCGTATTTAAGATTAATTTCCTTCCAATTTTTTTTTAAATTTTTTTTTTTGGAAAAATTTGTGATCCAGTTTACAAATGTGTTGCACTTTGTGTGGATGTATTACAGGTTTTGAGATACATTTGTAATCTATCAGTTTAGAAATCATTGGATTGTAGCTGTACTTAAAGGGTAAGTATCTTCAGGTTAAGTTTCTAGTCTTCCTTTGATTGACAGCCCCCTTCCCTTTGTATGATGGTTGCAATCATTCCGAGTCGATCTCTTTGCAATCAGGAAACTCAAATACTACGACAGTATAAATATGTGTGTAAACACCAGACTCTTTTGACTTTTCATCAGAATTATTATTTTCATCAGTAATTGTGTGACACTGTGAAGTGTCCCCTGTTTCACAATATCAGTGTAAACTATGAATGTATGTGTTGTGTGTTTGTGGTGATGGGCTGGCAGGGATTGGGTTACCTTTTCCTATCCTTGCATGGAAATTGTCTCCCTAGTCAGGGCTGGATTAATGCGTAGGCAAAGTAGAACTTTACTCCCTGACACTGGCACTGTTTCAACACAGTCATTTCTTTTCTTGTCAGTGTAGGCAGGGCAGTCTCACTTGTGTTGCGTGCAAAATCACCACCTCGCTTGATTTTGATGACGTTATAGATGATTTTGTGTCTTAAAAAGAAGAAAAGAAGCCACTTTAAAGTGTATTTGGTGCTGCGGTGCCGATGCGGGGACCAGAATAGTCCTGAACTGGAGTTATAAAACACATCTAGCAAGCCAGGCCATGTAAACAAAGCAACCACTTCTACAGTAAAGCACGTATCAGCAGTGCAGTGTTCGTATGCTGTTGTGTTTTTTACATTAGTATTCACTTGTTTTAGTAATTGTGTTCCCAAGTCTCTATGTTTGTGGGTGTGGTCTGTTTCCTGTCAGAATCCGTGTTTGCCTGGGAGAGGCGGGGACTCAGGATATCAAATTTGCTTTCAATATGTTTAATCGAAACCAAACTTTGTTGTGGACCTGTGTTTCAGTTTTGGAACTTGCACATGTTAAAAATTAGAAGTGTCACATTTTTAATGGGACGACAACGTGGATTAAAGATGTCTACAGTCCCTGGTTCACATTCGACCTGGTGTCTCTTTTTGTTCAATACATTAGGAAACGTGGTTATCAAGCTCCTCTACAGGATTAGAAGTAGGCTTCAGGGTTTATTTTTAAATGTATTTAGCACACTGTCTTCACTGGGACTGTTTCTGTCAGGTTCGCTGAGTCGTTCAGTTCAGAACATTGCGTGAAAGTTTTGTCAAAATGAATTCATCATAATGCAGCATAATTTACAGATTCTGATCAAAACCATGAATGCTATCCTAAAAAAAATTGTAAAATAATACTTGGTAAACCAGCCATGCGTTCAATAGCAGAGCGCTCTCTAGTGGCGCCCTGTAACCTATGGTAGCAGTTATTGGACGGTCTGTTAGGAGCGAGCCGTTTCACAATAGCAGCCAATACATTAAAACAGTATAATTGTAATTACCCCCCAAAAAATGTGTGTGAATGTTAGTTTTTAATAAAGGAAAACGACTGCTTTCATGAATATTCGTCTATTTCAGTGCAATGTAGTTTCTTCATTGTAATAAAGAAATACGTTTTTTTTACATTTACATTTTATTTCTGTTTCTTCATAAAAAAATAACGTTTTAATGAGAGTAAAAAAATACATTAACTTTGATTCGTGTACTAAGGGTTACTCTTAAAAGAATTCACGATTCAGTTCTCGTGTATCTTTTTATGGTAAACTGAGCATGCATGACTTAGAAACCCGGCTGTGTCAGCAGCCCAGAATTTGGGACGTTCTCTGAAAACCAAATCGGCTAAGAATTTAGGACGTTATAAAAGCAAATCGGCCCAGAATTTGGGACTTCCCCTTCCCCTGAAAACCAAATCGGCTAAGAATTTAGGACGTTCTCTGAAAACCAAATTGGCCCAGAACCACGAGAACGCGCAGTCTATATGTAAAACTGTGATTACATTACAGATAAACTAATGAATCCTGTAACAAGACTGTAATAACGGGCAGCATATATATTTGCAATTAAAATAAATCACGCAAATGATAGTAGCCGTCTAAAACTATACAGTGGGACGTAGCATAACCAACCGTCATATAACCGCCCTAATCAATTAACCGCCTTGCTAAATAAATAAATATTAAAAGTAGGCTGCGAGAGTAATGGCATTGGCAGCAAATGCAGCTTCCGCGATGGAAACAGAAAGAAAGCGTCATAGCAATCAGCCTTTTGGTGCGTTCCCCTTTAAGAGAGGCGGGCTGTGTGCGTGTGTCAGTCAGCTGGGTGTAGCAGTGACGTTTCAATACACCAGTCGAGAAAGCTTTCTTTTGTGCAATGTGTTTATATGATGGAGCGCACGCTTGCAGACATTGGCAGCGTGCTGTTGTAGCATTTAAATGCATTTGAATTAAACAAAGCAAGCTTCATAAACGCAAAGCTTACCGGACGTTTGTTTAAAATAGCCGAAGCAATATTCAACCGAGCTGCTTATCGGCTGTTGGCAATATCAAGAAAGAGTGCAAAATACCGTGACAGAGATATTAAGAAAGCAGAACCAGGGAGGCAGGGACTTCTAGAGTTAAGAAAGAGGCCATCAGTTGCAGGTCACTGTACATTTACCGTTTGTTTTGTTTTTAAAAATAATTTTAAAAAAAAAGCTTTGCGTGGAGATGGTTTATAGCAAGCCGCATAGCAACACTGTGTATTTGTAGCCTAATTAATCTCGTTTATGTTTGTTAACTTTTAAAGCAAAACATGTGCACATGTTTAAAGCAGTTGGCGTGTTGTTTTTGTTCACTAACCTATTTATGGATGTGTAAATGCTTTTTCTATAGATGATCGCAAACCCGACTTTTTCACATACCGCCTATACCCCAGTCCACAGGGGGTCGGATATGCGACGTTGTACTGTACTGAATATATAATGATTCCCCCAGCTATTTGTGGTCTTATGCTGCCATCTAGTGGAATAATAAGGGTATGTATTTAAAAATAAAAACACAGCTTCCAGATGATACATAACCTTATTACTCCACTAGATGGCAGCAAGTTTTACAAATGTGTGCGATTAATTGTTAGCTCTATTATAAATTATTTTATTTTTAACAGGTCTTGCAAGAGTCTTGTAAAGATCATGAAAGCATAAATGACAGTGCAGCTTAAGATAGCGTAGAGGACACTGCTGAATCAGAATAATTTCCTCCAGCAGGGTGTAGTGTAGGGGTAGAAAGATGTCAGATAGCAGTCCAAACACCGAAATAGAGATTGCCTTACAAAAGCGTTGGTAAGAGTACAATTTAACACGGTAGTAATACAGTAAAGGGACCTTCATAAAAACAAGATACCATCATATTTCACAATCGGGGCTCTTACTGAGTTACAGACATAAGTATTGGCACTCCCTGTCTGAACTCAAATAATGTACCTGCAATCTTTACTATTACTTGCTAGGATGCACGAGTGTTCAATAAACTTCAAAACATATCACTGTTAAATAAGTATAGTTTAATTAACAGTATGTATTAAACTAAATAAATTAGTGAATACCATTGTTTCAATTGAAGGACGCCAATACTTTCTTCTGCGACTGAAGACAGAAAGTCAAGTAATCTCGCTGTATACAAGGATACAAAAGGTAAGGCTACACGTCAAACTGACGTGGTTTGGATCGTATTGATTAGGATTTTCGGCGTTAAATAATGTTTCTTCTAAAGTCTCTTTAAAAATGTCATCTTCTTCACTCTCCGAGGTTTCAACATCCTTTTGTTTGCAAACACTTGCTAGCTCCCTGCGTAGCCATGCTGATTCTGTTCAGCTGGGTCCACACCTGAGTCGCTTATGTGGACGTCCCTGCAACTTGAACCAGCTGCTTGCAGTAGAGCCGGGCTCTACTTTCCAAACAACCGCCTGAGCGACTTCTGCAGACATCACGATCACGTGGCAATTCGAGAGCTCTGATTGGTTCTTATAATGCTGACTGAAGGGCTTGCATACCTGTCATGAAGCTGCTCCAATTTTAAAAATGTCGGCGGTAATATTAAACGGTTTCGTCCAGTTTTTAAGAAACATTGTTTTTTTTTTCTTTAGGGAGTATGGCATTTAAAATAACAACAGCTGAAAAAATAACAGCCAACTCTTCCTTGTTAATTACTGGACACATTACCACCTGACCAAAAAAACTGTCACCTCAGTTGTCAATAAATAAATAAAATAAATAAAATTCTAAACTTGTAGACACGGGAAAAAGAAAAAAAAAACGTGTCAACTCAGCTGTCAAAACCAAAAAAAAAAAAAAAAACTACTCTCAGTTATCATAAAAAAATTAAACTTGTAGACGCGGGAACCTTGGACACAGCATTGGGAGCAATTGGGTTGCGCAACTGACCGCTCAGGTGTGGACCCGGCTTGAAACTTCTCTTCCCCTGCGCACGTCATATAGCAACGGGAGGAGTTCCATAGCAACCACTGAAACAAACCAAAACGCCGATTTAAAACTTAAAATTAGACTGCTTTCCAGCAACTTTTGAGTAAAACGAAACATTCGAGTTTGTTTTGGCAGTGTCCCCCACCTGGGATCGAACCCACGACCCTCCTGTCAAGAGTCCAGCGCCCTAACCACTACTCCACACTGCTAGTTTAAAACAATGAGTCAGGGATACCTTTAAAACAGTAACTTATATATAGATATATATATATATATATATATATATATGAAGCATATTTGCAGGTAGATAGCTAATTAATTACACAATACAAATGCAACTGTTATCTGTAGTATTTTAAAATAATTTTATGCAAATGTATATCCCATTTATAACTTTAATTACTGTCCCCTAAAAGGAGCTAACATCTAACATGCCAGCTTTAATATACATGCAATTTCCACAGACGTGCCAATTAACTAATAGTCAAAACCAACAATCATGACTAATAATTGTGAAAATCAAAAATAAATACATACACAACTACTGAAATAGTGAAACTAACTACTACTAATTAAGAAATGAAGTGAATAATAGACACAAATAAACTAGGACACAAGTACCAAAAACCTGACACTTCTGCAATTATAATTGTCTAATTAACAAGGTTTAGGAATACACTTGTGCATGATGGAATCTCAAACAGGCTTCACATTTACTGCATGCAAAATGATCTTCACCATAGATTTAAATCTGCAAACCATTTACAGGTTGTTGCTTTGGCACCAGAGTCTAAATATCTGCAGTTTTATGATTCCAGGTCAAGGAGTGCGGCTCAGTGGTGGCAGCGATCTCTGCTCTGGGAGAGTTGAAGTACTGCGTGGGAGCGCCTGGAACACGGTCTGTGATGCTGGCTTTGACCGGCAGGATGCAGAGGTTGTCTGTCGGCAGCTGCAGTGTGGAATTCATCAAGAGGTGCTGGGAGCCGCTCGTTTCGGTAAGGGGCAGGGTCCGGTCTGGTCAGAGGAGATCCAGTGTAGTGGAAATGAGTCCGGGCTCCATGTCTGCCCCACCTCATCCAGGGAGCAGCCAAGCTGCACACATGCAAACGATGTGGGCCTTGTCTGTGTTGGTGAGTACAAGGAGGGCGAATATAGATGAACAGCCTGTTAACAATGCAAACAAATAGCACTACCCTCACTTCTATGTTTCTCTGTTAGGTCTTTCCAGCAAACTTCAAAAATGTTCTAATAGATATTTGATTTAAGAGTGCTGGGCATGGGGAGCGGGGAGGGTTCCGGGGTGGACCCAGGGGAGCCATGGGTCGAAGCGGACCCTCCTGGATCCAGGACCCCAGCGACCCCGTGTTTGAATCCATGGGGGCGCTTACCTGTAACTACAGCTAAAATCATTGTAAATAAATGCCTGGGCGGCGTTGCAGCGTCACATCTTGAGTACCTCTCCATCTGTCACGTGACGACTTGACACCCACATCCTCTTTCACAGTTATGAAAACCCATTATCTTGTAAAGGGCATCTCTACAGTGAATAAAGCTAAAAATACTGTAGTCCAGAAGACAAACGTTTCACTTAAGGAAATGAAAAACACATCTTGCATAAATTTTTTGTATACTGAGCTAATTCTGTATTTTTATTCAGTTGAAAAACCAGTCATGTAAATTACTGATTTTTAAATAAAAATACACTGAACATGTGACTCAAGGATCGGATTAGTAAAACAGATTTCCAATGATCAGGAATCAAGAACTAATGTATTACCTGATAGTGCTTTACAACTAGCAACAGGTATGTATGCACTGCAAAGGTAATAGGGTGCGACTCCACTAACTTTACTGTCTGTATACTTGCTATTCAGAGTACAGGCTGGTGAATGGCTCTGATTCCTGTTCTGGCCGAGTGGAGCTGCATCATGAAGGAGTCTGGGGGACGGTCTGCGATCGCTATTGGGATCTGCAAGATGCCACAGTTCTCTGTCAGCAGCTGAAATGTGGATATGCTGTAGCTGTCCTTGGACAGGCCCATTTTGGGCAAGGCAGTGGTCAAATCTGGGCTGATAAATTTAACTGTGAGGGCAGCGAGGCTGACTTATTTAAGTGCCCCGCCTCTGAATACGGACGAGGTAACTGCACTCATGAGAATGATGCTGGTGTTATTTGTACTGGTGAGTAGTATTCACTTCATGAGAGATGCTGAAAAGGTCTATTGATTTATATTCAGATGGAACCCCTCTCGTGTGACCATGAAGTGTGCCTTTTCAGATCTTACTTCACAATAAGAGAAAACCTTTTTGATGTCTCATTTCTAGTTCCAGTCCGCTATTCCCATATCTGAATATCATAACACTGCAATCACACTGACTAACTCTCTGTATTGAAATGTAGGTCTTCCATTTTCCTGAATGAACTTGCATTATAACTTCCATTGCCAAGTGAACAATTTTAACCATTTAGTTTTTGTACATACTGTACCATATATAGCAATCTCTCTGTTTTGTGGTTCATGGACTCTACTCGCTCTCCTTTGCTCCCAGCACAGGCAGGTCGAGTCCGGTTGGCAGCCGGACCGAGTCGCTGTGAAGGCCGGGTGGAAGTTTACTACAACAGGACCTGGGGGAGAGTTCTCCACGACTCCTGGGGCATCACAGAGGCTTCCGTGGTGTGCAGAGAGCTGGACTGTGGCTCTGCAATGGAAGTCTCTAACTCCTCTCGATACGGGACAGGGGACAGTGATGTGTGCCTGACAGGCATTCGCTGCACCGGGGACGAGTCCCAACTGATAAACTGCAGCCTTCCACAGCAAGTCAGCTGCAATACCAGTAACGGTGCGGCTGTGCTGTGCTCCAGTGAGTGCATTTCAAAAACATGATCTCATAAATAAAATATCCCCATATGTATTGGGGTGTCCATCCTGTAATACAAGGACACTTCTCATGTATGTTTCAGCTTTTATATTAAGCCCTTTTGTAGCTAGATTACTTAAAATCTATTTTTGTTATTAGCTTCCTCTCACAATAAATTCTTTGGAAACATGACTGAATAATGAAAGGGGTTGATCTTAATGCTTCTGATTCAGTGTGGAGACGTGGTTAGGGCACTGGACTCGTGACCAGAGGGTTGTGGGTTCAATCCCAGCTGCTGTACCCTTGAGCAAGGTACTTTACCTAGATTGCTCCAGTAAAAACCCAACTGTAGCAAGGGTTAATTTTATGTAAAAAATAATGTGATGTAATTGTAAATTGCCCTGGATAAGGGCGTCTGCTTAGAAATGAATAATAATAATCACTGATTCTGTCCTTCTAGATCAGGGGTGTCAAACTCAGTTCCTGGAGGGCCGCAGTGTCTTCTGGCTTTCGTTCCACCCGAGCACTCAATTACTTAATTGGTCTAATTATTTGATTAACTGGACACATTTAACTCTTCAGGCCTCAAAATGTTTCATAGGTAGTGCACCTTGAATCAAGTGCATTTTTAAAACCAACAACTGTAAAAGACCTTTGTGGCGGAGTGTCCCGCCCCTATATATTTATTTATTATTATTTGTATTTTTGTTTGCGGCGCAGTTCAAAGCGCCGCGTATTTGTTATTGTTTTTATAATTTAAAACCTTGTGAGGATGCATGACTGATCAGCTAGTGATTATTTAACTAGCTGACAGTCACGCATCCTTACTAAACTCGTGCAGACTGTGGCCGAGGGGTAATAAGATAATTAACAGCTAGTTAACCCCTCGGCCAGAGTATAAGAACCTGCAGCTGTCCGTGCTGTGGAGAGAGTGTACAGAGGAGAGTACGGGGAGCGGAGAGAGCGAGGCGAATAAGAGAAACAACTGCTAAGTATCTGCTTATTTGTTTATTTCTATTTGTTTGGCCAACGTGCCCTTTTGTTTTGTTGTGTTTTGTTTGTTTAAATCTTTTGTTTTGTTTATTTATTTAATAAAATCAGCTGAACGCCGTTGCGTTCAGTTTCACCCGCCCATCCATTGTTTTGTTTCAGTTACTTCCTGGTCCGTGACGTCACCACACCTCACCACTGCAATCCATCCTGCCACATATGGTGTCCTGCGTGGGACAAAACAACGCCTCCAACAGCCGGACCAGGAAGGAAAAGGACAGTTTTTTTTTTCTTTTTTCAAAAAGTATTTTTTTTGTGTGTTTTGGGGAAGAAAAAAAAATGCAACAGCAGGAGGATGGCTGGGAGGTTTATATTGTGAACCTCGTGGCGGAGTTGTGCCCTGGCTGTGGGGCATATGGGCACACGTTGGCCATATGCCCCACGCAATACGAAGAGGTGGAGTACGAGCACCCAGCGCCCAGAAGGGGGGAGCGCGAGCATCCAGCGCCCAGAGGGGGGGAGCGCATGCATCCAGCGCCCAGAGGGGGGGAGCGCATGCATCCAGCGCCCAGAGGGGGGGAGCCCGTGCATCCAGCGCCCAGAGGGGGGGAGCCCGTGCATCCAGCGCCCAGAGGGGGGGAGCCCGTGCATCCAGCGCCCAGAAGGGGGGAGCCCGTGCATCCAGCGCCCAGAGGGGGGGAGCCCGTGCATCCAGCGCCCAGAGGGGGGGAGCCCGTGCATCCAGCGCCCAGAGGGGGGGAGCCCGTGCATCCAGCGCCCAGAGGGGGGGAGCCCGTGCATCCAGCGCCCAGAGGGGGGGAGCGCGAGCATCCAGCGCCCAGAGGGGGGGAGCGCGAGCATCCAGCGCCCAGAGGGGGGGAGCGCGAGCATCCAGCGCCCAGAGGGGTGGAGCCCGTGCATCCAGCACCCAGAGGGGGGGAGCGCGTGCATCCAGCGCCCAGAGGGGGGGAGCCCGTGCATCCAGCACCCAGAGGGGGGGGAGCGCGTGCATCCAGCGCCCAGAGGGGTGGAGCGCGTGCATCCAGCGCCCAGAGGGGGGGAGCCCGTGCATCCAGCGCCCAGAGGGGGGGAGCGCGTGCATCCAGCGCCCAGAGGGGGGGAGCGCGTGCATCCAGCGCCCAGAGGAGGGGAGCGTGAGCATCCAGCGCCCAGAGGGGAGGAGCGCGAGCATCCAGCGCCCAGAGGGGGGGAGCCCGTGCATCCAGCACCCAGAGGGGGGGAGCGCGTGCATCCAGCGCCCAGAGGGGGGGAGCCTGTGCATCCAGCGTCCAGAGGGGGGAGCCCGTGCATCCAGCGCCCAGAGGGGTGGAGCCCGTGCATCCAGCGCCCAGAGGGGGGGAGCCCGTGCATCCAGCGTCCAGAGGGGGGGAGCCCGTGCATCCAGCGTCCAGAGGGGGGGAGCCCGTGCATCCAGCGCCCGGGGGGGGGAGCCCGTGCATCCAGCGCCCAGAGGGGGGGAGCCCGTGCATCCAGCGCCCAGAAGGGGGGAGCCCGTGCATCCAGCGCCCAGAGGGGGGAAGCCCGTGCATCCAGCGCCCGGGGGGGGGAGCCCGTGCATCCAGCGCCCAGAGGGGGGAGCCCGTGCATCCAGCGCCCAGAGGGTTGGAGCCCGTGCATCTAGCGCCAAGGCCTTCAGCAGCAGAGGAAGAATACCTGCTGCCTCTGTCTCCGCCACCTCCACCGCTTCCACCAGCAGGAGCAGAGCAGCGGGAGCTGCCTCCACCACCTCCATCGCCAGGAGCAGAGCAGCAGGAGCTGCCTCTGCCTCCGCCACCTCCACCAGCAGAGGGTGAATGCCTGCTGGTTCTGCCTCAACCGCCGTGGGAGGACTGCTTGCCTCTCCCACCTCCACCAGCAGAGGGTGAATACCTGCTGGTTCCGCCTCAACCGCCGTGGGAGGATTGCTTGCCCCTCCCACCTCCACCAGCAGAGGGTGAATACCTGCTGGTTCCACTTCCACCGTCATGGGAAGGACTGCTCCTACCCTGTCTCGCACCACCCAAGGATGCCTGCTTCGCACCGCCCAAGGATGCCTGCTTCGCACCGCCCAAGGATGCCTGCTTCGCATCACCTGGGGCTGCCTGTTTCTCCACATCGCCTGGGGCTGCCTGTTTCTCCGCATCGCCTGGGGCTGCCTGTTTCTCCGCATCGCCTGGGGCTGCCTGTTGCTCTGCATCGCCTGGAGAGCCACCAGTTACAGGGTACGAGGGAGAAGTGGAGCTCTCGCTGCCGCCTCCATGGCCAGGGGCTCCCCTCCCGAGTTCGCCTCCCGAGGGTCCGCTGCTGCTGCCGTCGCCTCCCGAGGGTCCGCTGCTGCTGCTGCCGTCGCCTCCCGAGGGTCCGCTGCTGCTGCCGTCACCTCCCGAGGGTCCGCTGATGCTGCCGTCGCCTCCCGAGGGTCCGTTACTGCTGCTGCTGCCGTCGCCTTCCGAGGGTCCTGTTTTGTCTGAGGTCGCTACCAGTCCTGCCATGCGGCAGGAAATACTGTGGCTGGAGCTCCATGAAGGGCAGCTGCCGGCCACGAAGAAGGGGAGGGAGGTCAGAAGACCAGCTCCCCCAGCCGCACTTTCGCGGCAGGAAATACTGTGGCTGGAGCCCCATGAAGGGCAGCTGCCAGCCATGAAGAAGGGGGGGGGGGGGGGGTCAGGAGACCAGCTCCCCCCGCAGCAATTTCGCTGCAGGAGAAAGGGTGGCCGAAGCCCCACGGAGGGGAGCTGCCGGCCATGAAGAAGGGGGGGCAGGTCTGGAGACCACCCACAAAATTTCCTTGGCCGGAGGAGCCGGCCTGTGCGTGGTCCACTGGGACGCTACAGTTGTTGGGGTGGGAGGAGGACATCCCGCCATGGCCGCCCCCGGAGACACCTTGCTTCCCCTGTTCCTGGGCCAGGACTGCTAGCCGGGACTTTAGGGACTAAGGGGGGAGGTGGCCGAAAAGGCCATGTGTGCTGCGCACAAGGGGGGGCATGTGTGGCGGAGTGTCCCGCCCCTATGTATTTATTTATTATTATTTGTATTTTTGTTTGCGGCGCAGATAAAAGTGCCGCGTCTTTTGTTATTGTTTTTATATTTAAAACCTTGTGAGGATGCATGACTGATCAGCTAGTGATTATTTAACTAGCTGACAGTCACGCATCCTTATTAAATGCGTGCAGACTGTGGCCGAGGGGTAATAAGATAATTAATAGCTAGTTAACCCCTCGGCCAGAGTATAAGAACCTGCAGCTGTCCGTGCTGTGGAGAGAGTGTACAGAGGAGAGTACGGGGAGCGGAGAGAGCGAGGCGAATAAGAGAAACAACTGCTAAGTATCTGCTTATTTGTTTATTTCTATTTGTTTGGCCAACGTGCCCTTTTGTTTTGTTGTGTTTTGTTTGTTTAAATCTTTTGTTTTGTTTATTTATTTAATAAAATCAGCTGAACGCCGTTGCGTTCAGTTTCACCCGCCCATCCATTGATTTGGTTCAGTTACTTCCTGGTCCATGACGTCACCACACTTCACCACTGCAAGCCATCCTGCCACAACCTTGAAAAATATTAAGTGTCAAATTCATCAAATAATTAGATCAATTATTTTAATTGAGAGCTTAAGTTGGAATGAAAACCAGAAGACTCTACGGCCCTCGAAGACTGGAATTTGACACCCCTCCTCTAGATCACATGGTATTCAGTCAGTATGACAACACACTATTATTGAATTGAGTATTGGTCACTGACTCTGATTTTTTCCCCCTAGATCACACGGCCCTCAGGCTGGTTGGGGGAGGAGGTGCCTGCGCTGGGAGGGTGGAGGTTTATCACAACGGCTCCTGGGGGACGGTCTGCGATGACTCCTGGGACCTGGCAGATGCTGAGGTGGTGTGTAAGCAGCTCCAGTGTGGGACGGCACTCAATGCCTCAGTGTCAGCCTCCTTCAGCCAGGGGACCGGACCCATCTGGCTGGATGAGCTGCGCTGTCAGAGGAACGAATCGACTCTGTGGGAGTGTGCCTCAGGAGGGTGGGGGCAACACAACTGCAGACACAAGGAGGACGCGGGAGTCGTGTGTTCAGGTACAGGACTTCAATAACTCACCATGCCTAACCAGCCCCCCCTGCAAAAATAAATGCAAAATTCTCATTTAGTATGCTGATGTATCAGTCACTACTGTGCCATCTTACTACTGTGACTCTTTCTATGTTACACATGACTCTGTGAATCATACCCTTACACTTCAATTCAATAACTGTACCAATAGAAAGCTGCAGTAAAGTAATCACACAAACAAAACTCATTTTGTGTCTTCATACATGCACAGGAAATGAAACTACAGGCGATGCTCATTAAAAATAAACATTTACGTTCACATGCACATGTAATAATGTAAGTTTGACACACAAAGTGACTCTCCTAGATGCCCTCAAGTTGCTTCACAATTGAGTAAGCGCTTCTCCAGATAAATGTAAAATAGATGAAGACGGGTAACTGGTTTTAAAAGAAAGGGAAAAGGCCATTTGGATAAGACTTTACCTTTCAGTTTAACAGCAGGATTTTATAAGGTGTTAGTGAGAACTGAAAGTTATGAAGGAAGCAATATAAATGAAAACATAAACGCACAACAATGGTTTTAAAATGTTTTACTTAAGCTGTTTGTATTTTTATTTTGATTGCAATTTGTTTAACATTTTCAATAATTAAGAAATGTACCAAGGAGTATGTATGCTCGCCTCCACCGGGCAGGGGGTAGTTAATCCATTTCATGATTTCACAATCTGGAATGTCTACATGCATCTTGCTAACGTATTTCTATTGTTTGTGACACAGAGTTCAAGAAGCTGAGACTGTCTCGGGGCTGTTCTGGACTGGCAGAGGTTTTCTACAATGGCACCTGGGGCAGCGTCTGCTATAACGGCATGGATGAAAACACAGTTAAGATGATATGCCGTGAGGTCAACTGTGGAGAGAGTTCTGAAATATCAATGCCACTTCCAGCATCTAGCACTGCGCGCAAGTGGCTTGATAATGTTGAATGCAGAAGGCATGACTCTACACTGTGGCAGTGTCCATCTTCACCCTGGGGTGAAAACAACTGCCTGAATGATGAGGTGGCTGAGATTGACTGCAAAGGTAAAGATCTCTCTCTGATTTTCTTCTGCTGGTGACCTAATGGCTCAGCAGCTAAACAGTCACCCGAAAGACCACAGCTTTAAATCCTGTTCCAGTGATAACCGGAACATGCCTCCCCGAACACCAGCAATACAACGTGAAGTTGTGTTATTGGAGGCACTGCTCTTTCTAAGAGGGGTCTCGTTGATGTCTCCAACCCTAGAGCAGCAGATACTGAGCCCTGACCAAACTTACTGTAATACCCACCACACCGGAGAGGCCAGAGCAGGGCTGTGCTCAGCTACAGTGGTATTTGTTAATTGATTTAGTTATTTATTCAGGATTAATGCACTATATATTCCAGCTAGTAAACTCATTGCTTCAGTATGAGTTTACAAGCTGAAACTTTAGAGATACAAGTTGGCATACTGCACCTGTGAGCTTCCCTGTGGACATGTCTCCACTATACTCACCGCCAAGAGACAAAACATACCCATGCTTTAGCAGTGTGAATAAAACACATTTATTTTGTTTGTTTTTAGCAGTGGAAAAGAAACCAACTGTCTCCAGCATACCCAAGACCTGCTCTGATGACCTCACTCAGGAGCACTGCTCAGGTGGGTTCGTATTTCATTGACTTGACCCTTGAGAATTATTAGATTCATTCTAACTGATATCACACATAGAAATGTCCAATTGTAAAAGTAATGCATACAATTAGTCATTTTACAGTGGCTACTGTGTTAAGTACAGGTAGGGAAGGGTATCCAAACACATCAAAGATGTCTTATTCCTACACAGTTGTGAATTGTTACCTGTTTACCGTTCATTTGAGCCAAATTTGTAATTTTCTGCTGCAGTGCTGATTAAAATTAGCGATCTCATAGTTTCCAATAGTAAAGAGACTACAAAGCAGGACAACTGATAACAGAACTTAAGGGAAAGGTATGTGTCTTTTTTTAAGGGAACAATGGAACAGTGCATTCCTAGATGTGAATACCAAGCCTACCTCTAATAGTCACACAGCAGCCTCTGTGCTGAACTGATTCAGTAAGCCCTGCTGTTTTATTCCAGAGCCAGCAGAGCTGAGGCTAGCTGGAAGCTCAAGTCCCTGCTCCGGACGGGTGGAGGTGTGGTTCAAGGGGTCTTGGGGGACTGTCTGCGATGACTCCTGGGACCTGAAGGACGCCCAGGTGGTCTGCAGACAACTAGGCTGTGGGGCAGCAGAGAGCACAGGGGGGGGTGAGGCTACGTTTGGACAAGGGAACGGCACCATCTGGCTGGACGAGGTGAACTGCAGGGGCAGCGAGATGCACCTGTGGGACTGCCGGCATGCTCCACTGAGACACAATGACTGCGACCACAAAGAGGACGCATGGGTTACCTGTGCAGGTGAGAGAGGGGGTTATCTGAGCAGGGGAGATGGGGAATTAGCTGTACTGGGGAGATGCTCTGTTGTGTTTGGCAGGGAGTACTTGCTTACATTGCAAATATTAACAGTCATTTCATTTTGTTTTACTATCAGCTCTCCATTGAAAACAGGTAAAAGCAGCACCTTTTAAACTTCACAGACACTACTCTCTTATACACATAAACACAAAAGCACAGCTCTAGGGGGACATGTTTCTTATTGTGTAGCGTTCTGAATTTGGGAGTCGTGTGGATAAACGAAGGGAGACCTCAGTTAGGGCTTTCCTATGTAAGCAATGTGAATACAGCTTTTTTGCTTCATTTACAGTACAGTACCCAACTGTTTACAGAAGTGTCTGTCTGTCTTCCTCTCCAACAGAAGCCTCTCCATCCAGGCTGCAGCCACAGAGAGACATGACCATCCCAGTGATAGCCTGCATCGTGCTGGGAGCTCTGCTCTTTGTGGTGTTGGTCCTGTTAGCCAGGCAGCTGCAGCACAACAGGATGCTGAGGAGAGGTAGGGAACAAATCCCTTTAAAGAGACGCGAGCTTAGGAAGGTGACACACTCAGGTCCTAGTGCGCTGTTCTAGGATTGTATTCAGTAATGCCCTACACCGGCATTTTAAATCTGCAGTGCTTTCCAGACAACACAAATGCACTACCCAGATCCTTTATAGCAACGATCATTGTTCTGTGCATCTCAGATGACAATTTATAAATCATTTTCTTTTACTAATGATCTGGTTAGAGAAAAAAGCTTGTATTGACCCACATGTGCAATACCAGCCTGCTGCAGTAGGGGCAGCAGAGGACACAATCTTGACAAGTTCTGTCATTAATTAAAGAGCTGTTAAAATTGCAGTTTTAAATAAAGAAAAGAAACAGTGTTCTTGCACTGTGGATCACTGAAGGCTGTGCTGTTCAGTACAGTGTGTGCAGAGCTGTGTCACTGTGAATGAGAGCCTGTTTCCTCCCATAGGGATTGCTAAGGAGGAGCTTGACCCCTTCCATGAAGCCGTTTACGAGGAGATTGAGTACAAACTGGCCAGACAGAGACCCTATGGTGCACCCAGAAGAGGTGAGTAAGAGGGGAGGGGGAGTGGAGAAAGATAGAGCCAACACACACATCACACTGTCACACAAGAGCCAACACACACATCACACTGTCACACAATCCACAAACATGACTCAAAGCAGCAGACTTGTAAACCTCTCATCACAGGAAGCACTACAAAGAGTGCGAGACAGACTGGACCAGAGCAGCAAACAGTAGATAATATGTAGTTACTTAGGGTGTAGATCACAAAACCACTGTTTAATTTCCTATCCTGAATTAAGTAATCCAAACATTGAACAACAGCTACAATAGTAGTCAGTGTGCAACAAGTAGCAGGTGAATTTGCAGAGTGAAAAAAGGCAGAACTTACCCTGTCTCCTGTTCCAGGGAGTTTCCTTTCTGATGAGCTGCCCTCTGACTATGATGATGTGGAGGACAGTGAGGGGAACCCCATCCCAGGTAAAGGGGGGGGCTGTGTTACAAACCTATGAAGAAACAATTCTCTCACCTGTATCACCGATTCTGCTCTCTGTCTGGTTTAGGTGAAGCAGTGCTCTCTCTGGTCTGTAACACCAATGCTGTTCTCTGTCTCTTTTAGGTGAATCGATGCCCTCTCTGGAAGGAGAGACCCCGGGGTACTATGACGATGCCGTCCCTATGAACAGTAACCCAGAAGATTTATCAGGTGAGTTCTTGAAGACAAGCCCTGTAGAGAAGCCCTGCACCAAACCCAGTGTTGGAGAAAGTAAATGTATTCAATCAGGTTCCTAATTTAGCTCACGTTTGTCAAACCCTCAGTCACTGCATATTGTTTGTGCAGGTAAGTCCCAGGACTGTGCAACATCCCCCGCCATGCCCGTTGAGCAGTAGAGTGGGTTTGATTCTAGAGTGCCAAGTAGTTTTTCTACATTTGATGTATCAGTCTTAATCTAAACAGTTTTATTTAGCACTCTGAACCCTGTAACTGTTAGTGGACAATAGGAGGGAGTTAATATGCTGTGGTTGAAAGCAGGTCAAACTCCAGAGCTAACCTTGATTCCTGTTCCTAGGGAGTTTCCATTCCGACAAACTTCCCTCTGGCTACTATGATGTGGAGGACAGTGAGGGGAACCCCATCCAAGGTAAGGGGGACTGGAGTCTACAGTGGGGAGAGATTGGGAGGGCCCCTCAGATAACCTGCCCCAGGAGCAGCACGCTGTGGGGGAGCCTGTAACTGCCCTACTCCCACCTCTTCCAGCAGGTGTCACTACCAGGCAGTGGAGTTTGAGAAGTTCTGAATCTCTCAGAAAACACCCATGGCACTCTAATCACACCCATTGCTTAAACCAATCCCTGACCCCAGATCTGTGTGAACCCTCCCACTGCGTAAACCCAACCAATCCCTGATTGTGTGTGTCTCTCTTTGGCAGGTTTTCCCCTCACTCCCTCTGGAGAGGAGAGTGCCGGGGCCGCACTGCCCCCTGAAGAAGGACCCGCTGCACCTGACAGGACTGACTACGATGATGTTGGGGAGGAGTCTCCAGGAGAGGGTGGGGCGCTGTGAGGCTGGCAGTGTGTCTGGAGGAGAATAGAGGGGCAGCTGGAGACCCCTAGAGTTCTAGAGCTGTAAGAGCGCCATTAACTGTAAACCTGCCAGACAGTTTCACTGCAGTTCCAGCCTTCCTCTGGGATTTCAATGTGAAACTCCATTGGCTGAATATTTAGCAGGCTTCTCATAAAAGTGCTTCATTTCAAATATGAATGTTTCCCTTTATGCTGCAAAATTGCATCTTGTAACAAACAAGCATCAAATTAGTAAACCAAGACTCGAATGCTAATTGAACTTTGAAAGAAACTAAGAAATTATATTTTCCTAAGAAAAATAAAATCATCAAATTATGAGTGTTGCAAAGCAATTTCAAATTATATATATATATAATTTAAAAAATCCACTAACAAAGTAACAAAGAGTTCAGAAATGTAACTAATAGCCATTGGGTGGCTTTTGGGGAAACACATTGTTATAACAATGGTATTTGTGTAACCTCCTCCCCCCTCACAATTATGAAGGTAGATACAGATTTCCAAAATGTATCCAACAATTTTATAAGGTTAGAATGTGTAAAGGAAATTCGCTTGGCAGTCTGCTGTCTGTGTATTTTGTATCCGTTTTTTTCTAGCAATGTCTCTTCTGGTCAGGTTTTCTTTTCTTTAAAGTCCATAGTCTTTAAATACAGATTGTGTTTTAATAGGGGTCTGTGTTCCCTCTTTCAGACTGTAATTGTGGTGGTGTGCAGTTTGAAAGGGGATCTGGTTTGAAAATGAATTGTTTTGAAATTCCATTGTAAAGTTTGGATTTACAGAATTCCTGTAGCCCAACTCTTGACAGTTAACCTGTTTGTAATTCATTTGGAGCTAGGTGTGCAGATAAAAAATGATTTCTATATTAAAATGTTAGTTTGTTTTTTATTATTTGAATATATCTATTCTGTTTAATGTACCATTTCTAAACGTATAGCATTTCTTGCAGAGTGTGCAATGGCTTGATGGCTGTATTCTATTTTTAAACAATAAAGTCTAATTTATCATCTGGTGGATGGCATGTGTTTTTGTTGCAAAAATGGTTAATGTAATACACAGAGAATGTATTCAAGGTTCCTTTAACTGAAGTTACTATATACGTGCAACAGCCTGCAAAAAAAGGCTGCACTCTGTCACAAAAAATAACTGGCCAAAGGTTTTGCATCATCCTATAAAATTAACTCATTTTGCTTCAGAAAGTCGAATGAAACCTGCTGAATAATGTTATGTTGACATATTGACTTGCATACCGCTTTGTAGTTTTCAATATAGTCTCAGTTCTAAAATTCTAGGTGATGCAAAACCTTTGACCATAGCTGTACATTCACTGAGCAAGTTTCACCGATACCTCTTTCCCTGACAGAACATTTTATGAGACAACCTCTCTTGTTGAACACTTTATTACTGGAGCTCTGGCATAACTGGCTGACCCACTGAATTACCAACTGAAGAATCTAGGGCGCAGCTTTAAAGATACAAACTTGAGTATTCACTGGCCCTTCCTATGTTAAACACACTACAGGCTAAATATGTTCTTAGGTATGGTGACATGTCATAACCGTCCATCCACAAACTACAAACTGAATTACATAAGCCTGCAGAACACAAGGACGCCATGCAGTTTCTGACAAGACTTACTGGACATCAAAGCATAGAAAAAACACTCTACGTTGGCAACCAAAATCTAAACTCAAGGACCCACCTGTTTATCTTATTTTATATGCTATATTCCTAGGAAAACGCATGTATTAAATGATGTATTTTATAAACACAGCAGGTGAGTGTTTAATATGTTTAAGACACAAAATAATGAATTAAATTACCTCGACAAAGCAGACATGAAAACGTTTTTTTTTCTTTTTTCTTTGAGTATAGTTTGACACATGTGGACATATAAAGGTGAGCTTTATGAAAATCTAAACCCTTACATATAGATGGAATACACACTTTTACTATGGATGAGCTCTTAGGTATATTTTAGGAAATGTAAACGTTACAGCAGCCATTGTACAAGTCAGATATTAGAAAGAGATAGCGAGGCTGCCTTGGTGTCCAGATTAGTAATGATAAACACAGAGTGGTTAAGTGCTTGCAACACATGAAGCCTAACACGACAGTCGCCGCATGACATATTAATAAATTAATAAATGGACTTTTTTGCATCCATCACCATGTAGCCATTACATTAACAAATGGAAACAGCATTAATTATATGCAAACTTTCTTCTTGAAGTGGCATTTTGGATCCCGGGAACTAAAATATTCCTTTTCAAGAGAAAAACAAAAAAAAAATTACTTCAGAGAAACAAGATTTCGGTCTTGAATGCTAATGTGAAAAAAAACACAGCATCACTGCCCGATTGAAGGATGTCATCTCGCACGGCCGAGACCAAGAGCATTGCAAGTAACAACAATGCTAGCTTTGAGAGCTTTGCAATTACAATGTTCTTGCTAGCGCTCAGTCCACAGGCATTTGTGTCCCTATGAAAGTGCTTCGTTGGGCTGCTTTTATTCTCTGCGATGCTACCTCTCCTCGAGGCAAACTGTGCTCTAATAAGCAGGAATGTGGGATTTTCATTAGAAATCATCATGGGTGTGCTTTCTGACAAGTATAGTTGGGTACCAGTAATGAAGATGACCATTTGTCCGAGTAACACACAAGTATAAAGCTTATTACTTGTACATGTCTCTTTTGGGGGGGGGGATTTCCAGTTTTAGCAACACCAGCTTTGGTGAAACCCCTTGGGGGTGTGGAGAAGTACTATATATTCATTACAATGAAATTAATTTCAAACAATACTGAAGACAGGAAAGTACAATGCGTTTCAATGTGATCGTATATCTTGTTTTACTTTATTTAACAGTGGGCCTGAACTATAAAAGCCAGCAGCAATCTTATCAATGTCCAGAACTTACAATTTAGTTCCCAATTTCAAGCTGTTTGAAAAAAGTGCCCAAACTTTTAAAAGTTGCTTAGACTCTTGCTAGATTTTATGGATCAAGCCTCATATGTTGTAGAAACAAGTACATCGTCTGCCAAGAAACTGCTTCTGTTTCTGGTATGTTTTCTTTAGAAAATAAATATTTCCTTGTCTGAAACGTTTTGGCTGTCTTTATATATAAAAAAAAAAACAAAAAAAAACAAAAAACACAATGTGAAATAATTTTAAAAACTACATCTGTTAATTCACATTTCTCATGTCTGCTTATTTTTACATCAGTTTTTTTTTTTTTTTAATCAATTGCACGAAAACATTTTCAATAAACACATGGCATCAGTCAGATGTTAAATGAGATTATTGTTTAAAAACAGGCTAATACAGCCTTCAAGCCATTGAACACTCTGCAATACTATACACTTAGAAAGGGTACATTAAAACAGAACAGACATATTAAAATAATAAAATACACATTTAAATGTGTATTTTTTCTGTACAACACGCTCTAAATGATTTACAAATGGGAACTGTCAAGAGTTGGGTTACAGAATATTTTCCAAGTCCAAACTTTACTATAAACTTTCAAAACAATCCATTTTCAAACCAGATCCCCAGAATTACAGGCTGAAAGAGGGAACACAGACCATTATTAAAACACAATATGTATTCACATTGCTTACATAGGAAAGCCCTAACCGAGTCCTCCCTTCGTTTATCCCTTCGGTCGCAGTCATTGTGTCCCAGTGGAGAGTGCCGGCAGTCCCACAGGTGCATCTCACTGCCCCTGCAGTTCACCTCGTCCAGCCAGATGGTGCCGTTCCTTTGTCCAAACGTAGCCTCACCCCCCCCTGTGCTCTCCGCTGCCCTACAGCCTAGTTGTCTGCAGACCACCTGGGCGTCCTTCAGGTCCCAGGAGTCACCGCAGACTGTCCCCCAAGACCCCTTGAACCACACATCCACCCGTCCGGAGCAGGGACTTGAGCTTCCAGCTAGCCTCAGCTCTGCTGGCTCTGGAATAAAACAGCAGGGCTTACTGAATCAGTTCAGCACAGAGGCTGCTGTGTGACTATTAGAGGTAGGCTTGGTATTCACATCTAGGAATGCATTGTTCACTTAAAAAAAGACACATACCTTTCCCTTAAGTTCTGTTATAAGTTGACCTGCTTTGTAGTCTCTTTACTATTGGAAACTATGAGATCGCCAATTTTAATCAGCACTGCAGCAGAAAATTACAAATTTGGCTCAGATGAACGGTAAACAGGCAACAATTCACAACTGTGTAGGAATAAGACATCTTTGACATGTTTGGATACCCTTCCCTACCTGTACTTAACACAGTATGTCTCTGTAAAATGACTAATTGTATGCATTACTTTTACAATTGCATATTTCTATGTGTGATATCAGTTAGAATGAATCTAATAATTCTCAAGGGTCAAGTCAATGAAATACGAACCCACCTGAGCAGTGCTCCTGAGTGAGGTCTTCAGAGCAGGTCTTGGGTATGCTGGGGACAGTCAGCTTCTTTTCCACTGCTAAAAACAAACAAAAAAATTGTGTTTTATTCACATTGCTAAAGCATGGGTATGTTTTGTGTCTCTTGGTGGGGAGTATAGTGGAGACATGTCCACAGGGAAGCTCACAGGTGCAGTATGCCAACTTGTATCTCTAAAGTTTCAGCTTGTAAACTCATACTGAAGCAATGGGTTTACAAGCTGGAATACGTAGTGCATTAATCCTGAATAAATAACTAAATCAATTAACAAATAACACTGTAGCTGAGCACAGCCCTGCTCTGGACTCTCCGGTGTGGTGGGTATTACAGTGAGTTTGGTCAGGGCTCAGTATCTGCTGCTCTAGGGTTGGAGACATCAACTAGACCCCTCTTAGAAAGAGCAGTGCCTCCAATAACACAACTTCACGTTGTATTGCTGGTGTTCGGGGAGGCATGTTCCGGTTATCACTGGAACAGGATTTAAAGCTGTGGTCTTTCGGGTGGCTGTTTAGCTGCTGAGCCATTAGGTCACCAGCAGAAGAAAAACAGAGAGAGATCTTTACCTTTGCAGTCAATCTCAGCCACCTCATCATTCAGGCAGTCGTTTTGACCCCAGGATGAAAATGGACACTGCCACGGTGTAGTCATGCCCTCTGCATTCAACATTATCAAGTGTAAAAGAATCGCCCCTCTCCGCAGTTCGTTGTCTCTTTAAAAACACGACCCAACACACACAGGATGGATATTTTAAAGTGCGGTTGTGCAATTTTTAATAAACACAAAAGCAAAATAAACAAAACAAACACCTAGCTCTTCTTTGAGCAATAACTAAAACAAAACAGGAACCTAAACTAAAAGACAGGACAGCTAAGCTGTTTACCTGAAAACAAATATAAACAGAACAGCACACAAAACAAAGGCTTCACTCTACCTTTTTCCTTTTAAATTACTGCTGTACCCACACACCAGCACAGTCAGGCTTCTACCCTCTTCAGCAGCCACCCAGAGTGGGCTGACTGCTCTCCTTATAAACCCTGCACCTGGCTCTAATTTTCAATAATAGCCAGGTGCGGGTAATGATTAATAATAACAATTAATAAAACAATTAAACAATTAAACAAAACAAACCAAAATGTCCCTAAGCACATATTTTCCTGCAGGGGGAATTTAACCCCCTCCCTGCTGTCTCACACAAGCCACTTGCGCGCAGTGCTAGATGCTGGAAGTGGCATTGATATTTCAGAACTCTCTCCACAGTTGACCTCACGGCATATCATCTTAACTGTGTTTTTATCCATGCCGTTATAGCAGACGCTGCCCCAGGTGCCATTGTAGAAAACCTCTGCCAGTCCAGAACAGCCCCGAGACAGTCTCAGCTTCTTGAACTCTGCGTCACAAACAATAGAAATACGTTAGCAAGATGCATGTAGACATTCCAGATTACAAAACTTCTGCTTCATTAAAAGATTTTCAGTAAAAGTGAAATCATGAAATGGATTAACTACCCCCTGCCCGGTGGAGGCGAGCATACATACTCCTTGGTACATTTCTTAATTATTGGAAATGTTAAACAAATTGCAATCAAAATAAGCACAAATGAAATGACAATAAATAAATACAAACAGCTCAAGCAAAACATTTTAAAACCATTGTTGTGTGTTTATGTTTTCATTTATATTGCTTCCTTCATAACTTTCATATCTCACTAACACCTTACAAAATCCTGCTGTTAAACTGAAAGGTAAAGTCTTATCCAACTGGCCTTTTCCCTTTCTTTTAAAACCAATTACCCGTCTTCATCTATTTTACATTTATCTGGAGAAGCGCTTACTCAATTGTGAAGAAACTTGAGGGTATCTAGGAGAGACGCTTTGTGTGTCAAACTTACATTATTACATGTGCATACAGTGAATGCAAATGTTTAATTTTAATGAGCATAGCCTGTAGTTTCATTTCCTGTGCATGTATGAAGACACAAAATGAGTTTTGTTTGTGTGATTACTTTGCTGCAGCTTTCTATTGGTACAGTTATTGAATTGAAGTGTAAGGGTGTGATTCACAGAGTCATGTGTAACATAGAAAGAGTCACAGTAGTAAGATGGCACAGTAGTGACTGATACATCAGCATACTAAATGAGAATTTTGCATTTATTTTTGTGGGGGCTGGCAGTGGGCTGGTTAGGTATAGTGAGTTATTACAGTCCTGTACCTGAACACACGACTCCCGCGTCCTCCTTGTGTCTGCAGTTGTGTTGCCCCCACCCTCCTGAGTCACACTCCCACAGAGTCGATTCGTTCCCCTGACAGCGCAGCTCGTCCAGCCAGATGGGTCCGGTCCCCTGGCCGAAGGAGGCTGACACTGAGGCGTTGAGTGCCGTCCCACACTGGAGCTGCTTACACACCACCTCAGCATCTGCCAGGTCCCAGGAGTCATCGCAGACCGTCCCCCAGGAGCCGTTGTGATAAACCTCCACCCTCCCAGCGCAGGCACCTCCTCCCCCAACCAGCCTGAGGGCCGTGTGATCTAGGGGGACAGAATCACAAGCACACATCAATAACACAATCACTGCAGCTTAGGCACAGAATCAGTTAGTAATAATATAAATAATAACCCTATGATAATGCATGCCAATTTTCAGATAAGTATCCTTGTCACAGACTGTACCCATGGCAGTAATGTCAGTATAGTCACATTGAAATAACTTATTAACACAAGAGTTTGAATTGCACTAACCTGAGCAGAGCGTGGTCCCTTCATAACTGGTGTTGCATTTACTTGGTAGAGGCCCGACTCGACCTGCTTGTGCTGGTAGCAATGGACCTGAAGATAATAAGAGTAAGCAGGGGGGAATGAAACACGTTAGAGCTGAAGGAACAGCACCATTATTTACTGCATCTACAGCTTCTACATCAGTCTACAGTTTGTTATCTTGTATGTTGAATCAGTTAAAACATAAACATGGTTTCAGAGTAATTCTGTTGTTTGGGCACTGTCTGTTCTTCCACCTGGAGCAAGCTCAAAGCTATTCAGAGATTTAGCTTTATAGAGAAATGAATAAACGCATAATGGTATTGAGTGCTTTAGAACTCAGAACCAACATGGATAATTGAAAACTTAATTAAAAGTATAAATAGCATTTCAAACTATATAAGCTTAAATGTGGGACCGTTTGCTTTATTTGTATGCATACATAATGTATAAAATATCATAAACTGTACACATCTAATACACCCCAAATATGGGAACAGTTAATCAATACTAATGGGTATAAAAAAATACTGTAACAGTAAATTGATTTAATTTACAATCCCAGCAGATGGCAGTAGAAGATCTGAATACCTAGAATACCGAGATATGTTTAGCAGATAGGATGTTAAGTTACCTATTCAATCTTCCACCCATTAGAGTGATTACTACTCACCTGAACAATTCACTCCTGCATCATTGCTATGAGTGCAGGCACCTCGTCCCCATGCAGAGATGGAGCAATTTGATATGTGTGTCTCACTGCCATCACAGTCGAATATATCAGCCCGTACATCACCGCTGCCTTGACCAAACCAGGCCTGCCCTGGGACTGATACAGCGTACCCACAATTCAACTGCTTGCAGAGAACTGTGGCGTCCTGTAGATCCCAATAGCGATCGCAGACCGTCCCCCACTGATAGTAGATAGTTCTAATAGTTATGCACCAGTATTTATTTAATTACAGACTTCTGAAGAGTGACTCTCATCTAGAACAACCCAATCCCTCACACCCTCGGGTATATGATCAACAACAGGCTTGCCAAAAATGAAGCAGCATTCAGCTAGTGGTATCAAGCTGGTCAATTTCTATTTAAAAAATTGACTCTATTGTTTCCAATGTATATAAAAATTCTTTATGGTATGCTAAGCTTCTTGAGATTTTATTGGACATATACAGGATGTTTATTACAGTTTCAAATGGCATTTTATTTATAAAAATAGTCTACCATGTAATTGAGGCAGGCATTTACCTCTCACAATGCTGCAAAACCTATTCCCGTATGAACATTGTCCAGGGGAGAAACATTTCAAACGCTATTCAGCACCCTGAGCTTCCCTGTATTTATTACTTTCCATATGTCCTGGTGTGAGCTTCCATTAGTTGTATAGGTCTCCTTTGTGCAGTTTTAAAAGAAGCACAGTAAAACAGGGGTCACAAATAAGGACCAGGGGTCACAAATAAGGACCAGGGGTCACAAATGGAGATTAGATAAAGGGGCATTCAGAACAGAAAATAGGAGGCACTTTTTTTACACAGAGAATTGTGAGGGTCTGGAACCAACTCCCCAGTAATGTTGTTGAAGCTGACACCCTGGGATCCTTCTCCCTTTGCTAAGGAATTGCAAGTGCCCTGTGTCAGGAGAATGCAAAGTGGGATAGGGATGTAAAGAGAGAGCAGTTCAGACAGATAAGGCAGAGCAAGGCCATTCACACACTGATAACCAATGTAATGAGGCTGTACAGGGGTAATATAAACATGCTGTCTGGTTAAAAAAAGTTCTCACTTTGCATGTCTTACTTTCTTTTACTCTTGAGCCTCCTAAAGCAAAATCACAGAGCCCACATTGTAAAAACTTTGATACAGAATTCTCATTGAAACATTTATCTAAATGACTTGCTTGATATCCACCCATAATGTTTATGGCCCCGGGTTAATAAACAAAGTTATAGACTCACCGAAACAGACAAGGCCCACGTCGTTCCTGTGTGTGCAGCTCTGCTTCTTGCTGGCTGAAGTCAAACACCTACTGACGTGGGACTCCTTTCCCTGGCACTGCATCTCCTCGGACCAGACCTTACCCTGCCCCTCTCCAAAAGGGGCTCCTCCCAGCACCTCTTTAGGAATTCCACACTTCAGCTCCTGACAGACAACCTCTGCATCCTGCCAGTCAAAGTCAGCATCACAGACCGTTCCCCAGGTCTCTACATGCTGTACTTCAACTCTCCCAGAGCAGAGATCGCTGCCACCACTTAACCGCACTGTTCTATGTCCTGAAATCACAAAACTGCAGACATTAGACTCTGGGGGCAAACCTTGGAAAACATCTGAATATTACACTATGTAACACAATGTTTGTTCCTGGGTAGTAAGTGTTATTTCCTAATTGCTTATGCCTCAAAAGTATAGAAAATGGCTATTATTCCCCACAAACTTTGTTTTGTGACCAGGACAGCGATATTTTGAAATTTACCTATTTCCAATGAGAAAACGGGCGAATTTGTGTCTTTTCGTTCACATAAAGTCAGAAAAAAAACAACATATTAATCCAAATTAACATGTATTTATACTAAAGTAATACAAAAATGATTACAAAAGATTTAGAAGTGAGTAGTTTTTCGAGATTTACGATTATACTGTAAATCACTTTCACGAATCAGCCCCCAAATGTAGTCTCCCATCATGTTCTCGTTATACTGTCCTTGGTAGCGGCGTTCAAAGTCCAGTATATCCTGGTGGAAGCGCTCGCCTTGCTCCTCCGAGTACGCTCCCATGTTCTCCTTGAATTTATCAAGATGAGCATCAAGGATATGGACTTTGAGGGACATCCTACAGCCCATTGTGCCGTAGTTCTTCACCAGACTCTCAACCAGCTCCACATAGTTTTCGGCCTTGTGATTGCCCAGGAAGCCCCGAACCACTGCGACAAAGCTGTTCCAAGCCGTTTTCTCCTTACTAGTGAGCTTCTTGGGGAATTCATTGCACTCCAGGATCTTCTTTATCTGTGGTCTGATGAAGACACCGGCTTTGACCTTTGCCTCAGACAGCTTAGGGAAGAAGTCTTGAAGGTACTTGAAGGCTGCCGACTCCTTATCTAGAGCTCTGACAAATTGTTTCATAAGGCCCAATTTGATGTGCAGTGGTGGCATCAGCACCTTCCGGGGGTCAACCAGTGGCTCCCACTTGATGTTGTTCCTCCCCACAGAGAACTCGGTCCGCTGTGGCCAGTCCCGCCTGTGGTAGTGCGCCTTGGTGTCCCTGCTGTCCCAAAGGCAAAGATAGCAGGGAAACTTGGTGAAACCGCCTTGGAGACCCATCAGGAATGCCACCATTTTGAAGTCTCCTATGACCTCCCAGCCGTACTCATCATACTTCAAGGCGTCCAGCAAGGTCTTAATGCTGTTGTAATCCTCTTTGAGGTGCACCGAGTGAGCCAGGGGAAGAGACGGGTATTTGTTAACATTATGGAGCAGCACGGCTTTGAGGCTCCTGGATGAGCTGTCAATGAAGAGGCACCACTCATTCTGGTTACAGGCGATTCTGATTGCCTCGAACAGACTGGTCACATTGTGGCAGAAGCAGAGCCCATCTTGACGGGTGAAGAAGCTGGAAAAAAGTTGGTGACGCTTCCTCTGATCTGCGACTTGCACACTTTCATCCAACAAGTTCCACTGCTTGAGCCTAGACATCAAAAGCTCGGCATTGGACTTGGTGAGACCAAGCTCTCTAATCAAGTCATTGAGGTCTTTTTGGTTGGGGTAGTATGGGTTTCTCTCCTCAGCTCCACCTCTGAAATTGTCATCTGGATCTACAACGTCTTCCTCGCTCTCTGACTTGCTGCTCTCTTCTAAAGACGGCTGCTCTCTCTGGAGGAGTGGGTACGGGGAGCTCATGGCAGTGTGGCACCGGGGCGATGGATGAAGGAAGGTCCAGATACGTGATAGCAGGTGCATTCTTGCCAGTCCGACGTTTGGAAGGGTCCACCATGCAGAAGTAGCAGTTGCTTGAGTGGTCAGTGGGTTCCCGCCAAATTCTTGGGATAGCGAACTTCATGGCTCTCTTTTCCCCTCTGTACCATCCTACAAAAATACATTTATTTCACCCATGACTAATGTGTAAGAGATTCTCGCAACATTTTTCATATATGATATATTTTTTCAATAGCATTGAAAATTGTAAAACATTTTAAAAACTTTTACAATTTAAAAAATTTTAACAAATTTTATAACATAAAATTCCGAGCAACAATTGTCCATCTTACCTTCCAGAGTTTTTTTCAGTGCTCGCAGGTGAAATGAGGTGCCCAGGGTTTGTCTTGATCCCCGACAGGCATGCCGAAATATGCCTTGTAGGCCTCACACATCTTAGCAGATGCTTCCACGGAGTACTTTTTCGCTCTTGTCTTGATAAATTGGCCGCAGACATAGCAAAATGCGTCTGCCGGATGCTTGCAGCCTCTTGATGCCATCTCAGAAAAATGCAGATATGTATCCACTTAGGCAGCTGGAACTAAACTGAACTGGTGGGCTTAAGGCCCCTGTATTTATACTACTATTTATATTACTGGAAAGTTCTAGAAAGTTCTAGAAGTTACTCCAAGTTTACTCAGCACTGAATCTATCTGGAATGTTCTGGAAAATAGGTAAATTTCAAAATATCACTGTCCTGGTCACAAAAGCAAAGTTTGTGGGGAATAATAGCCATTTTCTATACTTTTGAGGCATAAGCAATTAGGAAATAACACTTACTACCCAGGAACCAAAAAAAAAATAAAAAATTGTTACACGGTGTTATTATTCAGTTAGTACTTTCACTGAACCTCAAACAAACATGACATGGTAATTCAAATATATTAAATTAAAAGTAAATAATATGCCATTGATGTAGCAAGATAGCAAGAAGACATATTTTGAATCAGAGAGTTCAATAAAGCAATAAAGGATCCTGTCAGTAAGGCTGCCACCTAAACATCTTTATTTCCTTCATTATAAAACTCTGGGCACCTGACAAGTCTGATTCACTTGTCTCTCTGGTTCATTTTTGTATTGTGTTACAATCACATACTGACTGAAAGGCTTTTAGATGATCCATTATTAAGCAACAATATGAAGCCCTGCCTATTCCTGTTTTGTTTGTAGTCATGCTTGTTTTATATACTGTATATACAGAGCAGTGAACAGTTTATGCTGCCACAGTGCAGTAGTCTATAGATGTGAAATGAGCAAAGCCGTCATTAGTGACAAGTAGCAGTGTGGGGTTGGTAATTTAAAACGTCAGTTTCTGTCTTTGTTTATTCAAACAACACACTTCCTGTCCTATCCAAAGGACATTGAGCTTAGTTGAAAGAGCAGCAATATAAGATTAGCTCATATTAACAATGGAGTGAATTCGTATTGTTGTTTCGACAAGATCAGCAAGCTGCCCTGCCATATCAGAAAAAAGATGTGACGGAGTTCTGATACTTTCTAATAAGGAAGCTGTTGAGTGAGGAGGATAACAAAAGTTTTTGATCGGATGCAAAGGAGGCCTAATTATTGCTCTTTTTTCACTGATCAATGCAGCAATTAATGCAGCTAAACAGGATGTATTAGTCTGACCTTTGGAATGTAAAAACTTTGAACAGTGTTTTGGTGCCACCTAGCGGACACATTGCAGCACTAACCTCTGCCAAGATCCTGCAGGCAAGCTGTTAAAACGGCCTATTACAAAAAGTAGTGAGGGTAATTTGTACATCTATTTAAAGAGGTTGAAACTCTGTAAATAAATAAATTGCCCTTGCCCTTATACGTTATCATTCATTGTCTAGTATCATATTCCAGTTCATAAGAAGAATGAAACAATGTGAGAATCCTACATTGTTTTCCTGAAACATGCATTTTATAATGCAGCAGTGTGGAGTAGTGGTTAGGGCTCTGGACTCTTGACAGGAGGGTTGTGGGTTCAATCCGCAGTGGGGGACACTGCTGTTGTACCCTTGAGCAAGGTACTTTACCTGGATTGCTCCAGTAAAAACCCATCTGTATAAATGGGTAATTGTATGTAAAAATAATGTGATATCTGTATAATGTGAAATAATGTATAATGTGATATGTTGTAACAATTGTAAGTCGCCCTGGATAAGGGCGTCTGCTAAGAAATAAATAATAAAAATAATAATACTGGGTTCAGATACCACAACGTTGTGTGGATCTGGAGAAGACAAAAGGGTCACAATCCCTGTTTTCTGGTGAACAGGTAATAAAATGAAATGTTTTATTTGTTTGTATAAGAACATAAGAAGTACATAAGAAAGTTTACAAACGAGAGGAGGCCATTCAGCCCATCTTGCTCGTTTGGTTGTTAGTAGCTTATTGATCCCAGAATCTCATCAAGCAGCTTCTTGAAGGATCCCAGGGTGTCAGCTTCAACAACATTACTGGGGAGTTGGTTCCAGACCCTCACAATTCTCTGTGTAAAAAAGGTAGTCTTGTCTTTTGTTGGTGATTTTAATGCACGCATCACTATACTGTACTCGAATTTAAGACACGGGCTACTTTATTCTTCAGGCTCGATTAACAAAGACACCTGGCTATTGCTCGTGCACGTTATTTTTAATTTTGTGAAATGATGTATTTGCGAAGTCAACCTTATTCAGTCATTTATAGATACAATCTGTTGTGGATCTGTGAAATTGTATTTACATTATGAGAGACAGATTATTAAATAGGTATAATTTTCTGTAACGGTACAATGTGTGTTATTATTATTATTATTATTATTATTATTATTATTATTATTATTATTATTATTATTATTATTAGTTGTGATTAAGCAGTAACTTATACTAAACACTTCCCTGCTTATATACTGTTGTTATAACACGCATATTGTTCAGGTAGAAAGGAGCTGCTGTGTGTAGAAACAAACAACGATGCAGAAAGTTATCAGCAGTAACATTAGATTCTTACCATATTTTAAATGCTGAAAACAAAACTATGGCTGGAAAAATAAAAGTATATTAGGAAATATTCATATTTATATTTGGGGACATTTTAAAAATAATATAATGTGACTTTAAAAAAAGAAAATAGAATCAATGAAGTAAAGATTATTTCATCTTCCCTCGTATTGCTGATATGAGAGAAATCAAACCTTAATACGAGCAGAAATATCTCTTTACACAACCTCGCCTACCTGACGTTTTATCTTTATATATTTACACTCTATTAACCCACATTTCCTCTGTCATTTTATAAACCGATCCAGCAGCCGGTAACTTTATACATTTTCTGATTACTTCATACATTTAATCATGGACGTGGTTATTTGATAAATAAAGTATCATGTTAAAAATGACAGAGAGATCTGATAGACCCATCAGCCTCGGGACTATTTTGTGTTTAACATGTGCAAACAGCATAATAGCTTCATGAGATTCAGATCGGCGAGCTTTTCACCAAACCACTGGTTTAAAGAGTTCAGTGCTTCACGAGGCTTCACTTTCCCCACTATTTTGTAATGATAATAAATAAACAAAATTAAACTTAAATAAAAGATTTCTTTAAGGCAGGCAGGCAGACAGACAGACTGCAGCACTTTGTATTTAGGGACCAGCAACTCGCCTCATGTGTACTTCTTCACCTGCATGAGGAGGACACTATCCTTTTATATTCACCTGCCTTCAATCAATGACCATATTGAATAATTGGTTGGTCAACCAATCAGGGTCCCGCAGTCTTACATGGCTGGAATGGAAGGAGCTAGGGACAGGGCCAGATTAACCCATCACTGGACTCTAGGCAAACATACACTTGTAGGCCCTACCCTCTAACATGAATAACATCAAACAGCAGACATGTACACACGTTTACACTTACTCCCATACACGTGCCATTTGTTAAGATCAGGGGTGCGTTCAATAGGCAGAGATCTCCAGAGCGTTACGTGGCGCTTTCTAATTGAACGACCTGCATGCTGAGAGCGCTGCCTAACAGTAGCGAGTCAAGCTCAGAGCTGCCTCGCTGGAGGTCCAAAAAGGGTAGCCTGCATTATCAGTGCGGTGGCTGCAAATTAATATTTTTCAAATATGTTTTTATGTGATTAACACATGTGTGATAAGTAATATTTTTGTTGTAATTTTTGGCTTTTTAAAACTGATTATGTGACGATTGTATTAGAAAAAGAAATATGGACTATTTATAACGTGACAAATATGACTTGCGCCTCAAGATGCTAAACACACACAAAAATGGCAAAACTCGCTTAAAGCAACTGTTTGAATACACCGCGATGTATTGGCTGCTATTGTGAAACGGCTCGCTCCTAACAGACCGTCCAATAACTGCCAACATAGGTTACAGGGCGCCACTAGAGAGCGCTCTGCTATTGAACGCACGGCTGGTTTACCAGTATTGTTTTACAATTTTTTTTTTAATTTGTAGAGCAAAATGTTCCTTTCTCACAAGGGTTTAGGATAGCATTCATGGTTTTGATCAGAATCTGTGAATTATGCTGCATTATGATGAATTCATTTTGACGAAACTTTCACGCAATGTTCTGAACTGAACGACTGAGTGAACCTGACAGAAACAGTCCCATTGAAGACAGTGTGCTAAATACATTAAAAAATAAACCCTGAAGCCTACTTCTAATCCTGTAGAGGAGCTTGATAACCACGTTTCCCAATGTATTGAACAAAAAGAGACACCAGGTCGAATGTGAACCAGGGACCGTAGACAGCTTTAATCCACGTTGTCATCCCATTAAAAATGTGACACTTATATTTTTTAACATGTGCAAGTTCCAAAACTGAAACACAGGTCCACAACAAAGTTTGGTTTCAATTAAACATATTGAAAGCAAATTTGATATCCTGAGCGCCCGCCTCTCCCAGGCAAACGCGGATTCTGACAGGAAACAGAGCACACCCACAAACATAGAGACTTGGGAACACAATTACTAAAACAAGTGAATACCAATGTAAAAAACACAACAGCATACGAAACACTGCACTGCTGATACGTGCTTTACTGTAGAAGTGGTTGCTTTGTTTACATGGCCTGGCTTGCTAGATGTGTTTTATAACTCCAGTACAGGACTATTCTGGTCCCCGCATCGGCACCGCAGCACCAAATACACTTTAAAGTGGCTTCTTTTCTGCTTTTTTAGACACAAAATCATCTATAACGTCATCAAAATCAAGCGAGGTGGTGATTTTGCACGCAACACAAGTGAGACTGCCCTGCCTACACTGACAAGAAAAAAAATGACTGTGTTGAAACAGTGCCAGTGTCAGGGAGTAAAGTTCTACTTTGCCTACGCATTAATCCAGCCCTGACTAGGGAGACAATTTCCATGCAAGGATAGGAAAAGGTAACCCAATCCCTGCCAGCCCATCACCACAAACACACAACACATACATTCATAGTTTACATTAATATTGTGAAACAGGGGACACTTCACAGTGTCACAGAATTACTGATGAAAATAATCATTCTGATGAAAAGTGAAAAGAGTCTGGTGTTTACACACATATTTATACTGTATAATCGTAGTATTTGAGTTTCCTGATTGCAAAGAGAACGACTCGGAATGATTGCAAGCATCATACAAAGGGAAGGGGGTTGTCAATCAAAGGAAGACTAGAAAGTTAACCTGAAGATACTTACCCTTTAAGTACTGCTACAATCTGATGATTTCTAAATTGATAGATTACAAATGTATCTCAAAACCTGTAATACATCCACACAAAGTGCAACACATTTGTAAACTGGATCACAATTTTTTCAAAAAAAATAAAAAAAAATTGGAAGGAGATTAATCTTAAATACGCAGTGTCAGAGATGAAGACAATGGCAGAAATAGCAGTAATCTGTGTTGATTGTTTTAATTACAGAAGCACCTGCCAACCGAGCATGTCTCTAGTCTGTCATATTTAATGTCTTGCCCATGAAGATGCTTTTATGTATTATTGAATATGTGTCTGGGATTTCATTTGCATGACACATAAATCAGTGTGATGAGCTGCACATTGGAGGAGTGCTACAGAGGGCAGGTGGTCCTGTTTGTCTGAACCCTGTATATTGAGTAAGTGTTTCTGTGATGGAATGTGTGTCTCTTACCTGAACAAATCACTCCAATGTCCCTGGCGTGAGTGCAGAAAAAGGTCTCACCCCACCCCAATGACCCACAGTCCCGCAGGGCAGATTCAGAGCCATTGCAGGAAACAAGCGCCAGCCAGATGGTTCCAGAACCGGCTCCGAAGTAAGCGTCGATTGGTGCTGATAGAGCAGATCCAGAGCCCAGCTGTTTACACACAACTCCTGCATCCTCTATATCCCACCCAGCACTACAAACTGTCCCCCACCGTCCCTCATGAAAAATCTCCACTCTCCCAGCACAGGGACTGCTTCCATTCACCAGCCTCAGATCATCACCGCCTTTAAAAAGAGAAAAGGGAATCAGAGAGAGCACCGCCACCTGAGAGAGCACCGCCGCCTGAGAGAGCGCCGCCACCTGAGAAAGCGCCGCCGCCTGAGAGAGCGCTGCCACCTGAGAGTGCTGCCGCCTGAGAGAGTGCCGCCGCCTGAGAGAGCGCCACCGCCTGAGAGAGCGCCGCCACCTGAGAGAGCGCTGCCACCTGAGAGAGCGCTGCCACCTGAGAGAGCGCTGCCACCTGAGAGAGTGCCGCCGCCTGAGAGAGCACCGCCGCATGAGAGTGCCGCCGCCTGAGAGAGCGCCACCGCCTGAGCGAGCGCCGCCACCTGAGAGAGCGCTGCCACCTGAGAGAGCGCCGCCGCCTGAGAGAGCGCCGCCACCTGAGAGAGCGCCTCCGCATGAGAGTGCCGCCGCCTGAGAGTGCCGCTGCCTGAGAGTGCCGCTGCCTGAGAGAGCGCCACCACCTGAGAGAGCGCCGCCGCCTGAGAGAGCGCTGCCACCTGAGAGAGCGCTGCCACCTGAGAGCACCGCCACCTGAGAGAGCGCCGCCGCCACCTGAGAGCACCGCCACCTGAGAGAGCGCCGCCACCTGAGAGAGCACCGCCACCTGAGAGAGCGCCGCCGCCACCTGAGAGAGCGCCGCCACCTGAGAGAGCACCGCCACCTGAGAGAGCGCCGCCGCCACCTGAGAGCACCGCCACCTGAGAGAGCGCCGCCACCACCTGAGAGAATGCCGCCGCCTGAGAGCACCGCCGCCTGAGAGAGCGCCGCCACCACCTGAGAGAGCGCCTCCGCATGAGAGAGCACCGCCACCTGAGAGAGCCCCACCACCACCTGAGAGAGCGCCGCCACCACCTGAGAGAGTACCGCCACCTGAGAGAGCGCCGCCACCACCTGAGAGAGCGCCGCCGCCTGAGAGAGCGCCGCCGCCTGAAAGAGCACCGCCGCCTGAGAGAGCGCCGCAACCACCTGAGAGAGCGCCGCCGCCTGAGAGAGCGCCGCAACCACCTGAGAGAGCGCCTCCGCATGAGAGAGCACCGCCACCTGAGAGAGCGCCGCCACCACCTGAGAGAGCGCCTCCGCATGAGAGAGCACCGCCACCTGAGAGAGCCCCACCACCACCTGAGAGAGCACCGCCGCCTGAGAGAGCGCCGCCACCACCTGAGAGAGCACCGCCACCTGAGAGAGCGCCGCCGCATGAGAGAGCGCCGCCACCACCTGAGAGAGCGCCGCCGCATGAGAGAGCACCGCAACCTGAGAGAGCGCCACCACCACCTGAGAGAGCGCCGCCGCATGAGAGAGCGCCGCCGCATGAGAGCGCGCCACCACCACCTGAGAGAGCGCCGCCGCATGAGAGAGCGCCGCCGCCTGAGAGAGCGCCGCCATCGCCTGAGAGAGCGCCGCCACCTGAGAGAGCGCCACCACCACCTGAGAGCGCCGCCGCCTGAGAGAGCACTGCCACCTGAGAGAGCGCAGCCGCCTGAGAGAGCACCGCCGCATGAGAGAGCGCCGCCGCCTGAGAGAGCACCGCCGCCACCTGAGAGAGCACCGCCACCTGAGAGAGCGCCGCCGCCTGAGAGAGCGCCGCCGCCTGAGAGAGCGCCGCCGCCTGAGAGAGCGCCGCCGCCTGAGAGAGCGCCGCCACCACCTGAGAGAGCGCCGCCACCACCTGAGAGAATGCTGCCGCCTGAGAGAGCGCCGCCACCTGAGAGAGCGCCGCCACCACCTGAGAGAATGCCGCCGCCTGAGAGAGCGCCGCCGCCTGAGAGAGCACCGCCGCCTGAGAGAGCGCCGCCACCACCTGAGAGAATGCTGCCGCCTGAGAGAGCACCGCCGCCTGAGAGAGCACCGCCGCCTGAGAGAGCGCTGCCACCTGAGAGAGCACCGCCGCCGCCTGAGAGAGCGCCACCACCACCTGAGAGAGCGCCGCCGCCTGAGAGAGCGCCGCCGCCTGAGAGAGCGCCGCCATCGTCTGAGAGAGCGCCGCCACCTGAGAGAGCGCAGCCACCACCTGAGAGCGCCGCCGCCTGAGAGAGCACTGCCACCTGAGAGAGCGCAGCCGCCTGAGAGAGCACCGCCGCATGAGAGAGCGCCGCCGCCTGAGAGAGCACCGCCGCCACCTGAGAGAGCACCGCCACCTGAGAGAGCGCCGCCGCCTGAGAGAGCGCCGGCGCCTGAGAGAGCGCCGGCGCCTGAGAGAGCGCCGGCGCCTGAGAGAGCGCCGCCACCACCTGAGAGAGCGCCGCCACCACCTGAGAGAATGCCGCCGCCTGAGAGAGCGCTGCCACCTGAGAGAGCGCCGCCACCACCTGAGAGAATGCCGCCGCCAGAGAGAGCACCGCCGCCTGAGAGAGCACCGCCGCCTGAGAGAGCACCGCCGCCTGAGAGAGCACCGCCGCCTGAGAGAGCGCCGCCACCACCTGAGAGAATGCTGCCGCCTGAGAGAGCACCGCCGCCTGAGAGAGCACCGCCGCCTGAGAGAGCGCTGCCACCTGAGAGAGCGCTGCCACCTGAGAGAGCACCGCCGCCGCCTGAGAGAGCGCCACCACCACCTGAGAGAGCGCCGCCGCCTGAGAGAGCGCCGCCACCACCTGAGAGAGCGCCACCGCCTGAGAGCGCCGCCGCCTGAGAGAGCGCTGCCACCTGAGAGCGTCGCCGCCTGAGAGAGCGCCACCACCACCTGAGAGAGTGCCGCCACCTGAGAGAGCGCCGCCACCACCTGAGAGACCGCCGCCACCACCTCAGAGAGTGCTGCCGCCTGAGAGAGCGCCACCACCACCTGAGAAAGCGCCGACGCATGAGAGAGCGCCGCCACCACCTGAGAGAGTGCTGCCGCCTGAGAGAGCGCCACCACCACCTGAGAGAGCGCCGCCACCACCTGAGAGAGCGCCGCCGCCTGAGAGATCACCGCCGCCTGAGAGAGCACCGCCACCTGAGAGAGCACCACCACCTGAGAGAATGCCGCCAGCACCTGAGAGAGCGCCACCGCCTGAGAGAGCGCCACCGCCTGAGAGATCCCTTGTTGCCTGAGGGTGCCCCTGATACTGGGGTGCAGAGAGTTACTCAGGCCAGAGGAAAGCAGATTTCCTTCCTCACAGCACGGCCCGCCTGCCCACCCACCAAAGCCCTTAGAGGGAAAACTGGACATGCGGGGAGGGGGTCTGTGTTTCAGGGGTGGAGGTTGCCGATCATGGTCATATGCTGCATGGCGCCCTGTGAACTTTTTGGGGGCAAAAAGGCTAAGGTGGGGGTAATGTAGCGATCCGTGTATTATGTTTGTGTCCTGTATTCCCTCTTGATTCCACTGTCTGTATGCTGTTAATACCGCTGTATTGTGTCCTCCTCCCCCCCCCCCTTCCCCTCCGTATTACCTGTAGTTGTGGGTTCGCTCTGTCCCTGTGGCTGTGCGAGCTATCCTGCACGCATGGTGCGCTCTGGCCCCTGTCATTGGCTGTTGGTTGTGTGTGCCCATTGGTCCCAGTGTGCAGCTGAGGACCAATGGGATAGCTGTTCACTCCGGCACCCGATTAGCATAAAGGGGGGAGCTAAGTTATAAAAGGGGGGCGTTGCACGCTGATTGTGTTGTTCCAGGGCAAGCTGCAGCTAGAGCAATGAGTTTTGTAGGGTGCTTCGAGTTAACATAAATAAAGCTTTGAACCTGAAAGCGGCGTGTTGTCTCCTTCTGTTCTGCTTCCTGCGTGAAACGCTACACTATGTTATACAATACAATTGTACTTTCACAGATACCATCGTACCTTGTTCCAAAATCCAGTGGTACATAGGGTTCCGTTCTAACAGTATTGTTGCAATAGAAACAAACGGATAATTGAACAGTTTTCAAAGAAGCAGAGGGCAGGATATTAATCAGAGAGTATCAAACAATATTTTTAAAATACGCTGACATCAAGACCATTCCCAACAATGCTTGCAGATTTGTCTTTTTTTTTTACATACATATCATACCGCAAATAGTTAACGATTCCTGCTTTTGTATATATTATATGGAAACGTAAGCGCATTAAATAATACTGCATTTACAAATGTAATGATGATTAAATGGTTTATTTAGAACGCAATTTCAATGTATTCATTATTTGAAATACATAAATAAAATGGGCATATTACATGTTACGACATTGACGACTTCACCTGTGCGGGATCAGTGCATCAACGTGAGGGCTTGGAAATTGCGTCACTGTAGAGGCGGAGTTATAAGGGTAGCAGGCTTGGGGTGTCAGGCGTGTGTCGTGCGTCTTGCAAATATACACTGTTGGCATAAATCACAATAAGAGGAGGACTTTATTATCACTGTCACCTGCAGTGCACACAGGGTCCATGTGATAGTTTTTGAAAGTCAGTCTCCATGCATGCAGGGTTCACGTGATAAGTTTGAAAGTCAGTCTCCATGCATGCAGGGTCCACGTGATACGTTTGAAAACTTAGGGTCTCCAGGTATTTTCAATTTGAGCCTGCAGGCATAGATCAGGCTTGAGTAGACGGGTTACAACAATGGAGAGCTGCATGCCCATCTTCTGTCTCACTGTCCTGCTTCTGCACTCACCAGCCAGTAAGTTCCACGCTGTTATTTCTTTACAGCTTTTTAATGAAGTCGGTTATTTATTCTGAGACAGGGAGTCCGGTTCAGTGGTCCAGGGACTGAGTGACTTGGTGGGTACAACTGCCCATTAGGATGCTTTCCTTTCAAGGCTGTTTTTATTGATTGATTTATTGAGTTTGTTAACTGGGATAGAACTGTAGAGGTATAGATTCTGGAGGCTGGGTTCCACCTGCAAACCTGCCTAAACCCAGCCTAGGTGAGGGGATACTGGTGTTCATGTGGACACAGTAACTTCTCTATGCAGTAAAATGGGATCTAAAATACTGAGTATATTTTGTGCAAGTTGAATTTGTTTCACTGTAAAGAAAGTCCCTGCTCAAGCACAGTGTATTTCCAGCTGTGTTGCATTGCAGAAATAACACTTCATGGTGCCACGGCTGTGTCTGATGGTGAGCCTGCAACTTCACAAAGATGTAACTTCTAGATTATAGTGTGTTAATCTATCAGAATAGTCAGGCAGTGCTGCTGTTGAACTGAAGAACAAGTTGTACTGCAGCAGTTTAAAATGTTAAAAATTGAATTGTAACATTGAGACCAATTTGTTTAAGCTGAATTATATCTGATGCCCCTGTAATTTAAGTGGTCTATTATTAAGTTGTATTTATTATCATTATTATTATTATTATTATTATTATTATTATTATTATTATTATTTTACATGGTGAATGATAATTTTATTATAAACGTCAGTGTTTTACAGTCTTATTTTTCACGGTGCTGGCGCACGACCCGTCTACATGATGTCTTATGGGGTTCATTTGTATATCTTGTATTGCTGTAATTTTCTCACTGCTGCTTCCTCAAATTGTCGCTTTTGTGTATTGATTTGTTTTGTTGATGGAGTTGCATCCCAGTGAGATTTGTCTGATTGGTAACATTTTGAAATCAATCAAAAGCGTGTGATCAGATACAGTACTGGAGCGGAAATAAACAGGGCTCCTCTGCTCATGTTTGCCTATGCCCTGGTTATTCAGTGTGTGTTTGTGATTGATAGATAGATGTTTAATTTTATGACGGACAACGTCAAGTTTAATTAACACGCTGGATGAGATTAAAAAAAATGTTTTAAGGGATCTTACACATCCATCTAATTATGTAATTCTATCCTTCAGATATCGCATGTGTAATGTGCGGTGTAATCTTGTGTGCTTGTATATCAGTGATCTCGGAGCTGCTGGTTTTATTCACCCAGGTGCAGATGTTGGGTTTATTTCTAGCAGAGAGCTGTGTCAGGGTTCTATAATCATCAATGTGGAAGAATAATATTGGAAATGTACAGGAAAATGTGAAAACAAAAATAAATAAATAAATAAATAAATAAACATTATACTGCTGGATCCGTTTATAAAATGACAGAGGAAATGTTGGTTAATAGAGTGTAAATATATAAAGATAAAACGTCAGGTAGGCGAGGTTGTGTAAAGAGATATTTCTGCTCGTATTAAGGTTTGATTTCTCTCAAATCAGCAATACGAGGGAAGATGAAATAATCTTTACTTCATTGATTCTATTTTCTTTTTTTAAATCACATTATAGTATTTATTAAATGTCCCCAAATATAAATATGAATATTTCCCAATATACTTTTATTTTTCCAGCCATAGTTTTGTTTTCAGCATTTAAAATATGGTAAGAATCTAATGTTACTGCTGATAACTTTCTGCATCGTTGTTTGTTTCTACACACAGCAGCTCCTTTCTACCTGAACAATATGCGTGTTATAACAACAGTATATGAGCAGGGAAGTGTTTAGTATAAGTTACTGCTTAATCACAACTAATAATAATAATAATAATAATAATAATAATAATAATAATAATAACACATTGTACCGTTACAGTACCTATATAATAATCTCTGTCTCTCATAATGTAAATGCAGTTTTACAGATCCACAACAGATTTCATCTATAAATGACTGAATAAGGCTGCCTTCACAAATACATAATTTCACATAATTTAAATAAAAGACCTTGTTAAAAAAAATTTTGAAGTCAAGCTTATTCAATCATTTAGAGATGAAATCTGTTGCATTTCAATTGTAATATTTTTATACAAGTATATTTTTACGTGCTATTATTATTATTATTATTATTATTATTATTATTATTATTATTATTATTATTATTATTAGTAGTAGTAGTAGTAGTCGTAGTAGTAGTATTAAACCAATTAACATTTGTACATATAATATATTATTTGTTGCTTTATACATTCACCCATGGACTTGGTTATTTGATAAATTGACCGATCTCCAGGAATCTTTTATACTATACTAAAACAATGAAACATCATGTAGAAAATGACATAGAGATCTGATAGACCCATCAGCCCCAGGACTATTTTGTGTTTTTCCAAGGCAGTATAATGTTTAAATAATTTTTTGTTAAATCATTTTCATATTTTCCTGTACATTTCCAATATTATTCTTCCACATTGATGATTAAGAACCCTGACACAGCTCTCTGCTAGAAATAAACCCAACATCTGCCTGGGTGAATAAAACCAGCAGCTCCGAGATCACTGATATACAAGCACACAAGATTACACTGTACATTACACATGCCAGATTGAAAAGAGAGAAATTACCAGAAACCATGTTTTGCTTTTACTTCAGATACATTTCTTATATTGGTATATCTATATTAAAAAAAAAAAAAAAGCCGGAATGTTACCCAGGTACAGTTGAATTTAGGTTTTACGACTGATTTGAAGAAATTGTGACTGGCTAATCTGACTAGCTGACAAAAATTACATTTAGCTGAAGATTTTCAACTGGCGTTTTAAACTTAAATGTGGCAATGCAAAAACACAACAAAATAGTGCAACACATATGAATGTATTCTGAATGTTTGAATTATTTTTAATTATATCAGCAATGCTATTAGCAAGGTGCAAACCACTGTTCTAAGGGTTTGACTAGCCCGGTTGTTAAACATTTTCAAATCTGGAAATTACAAGCAGCATATCAACCGGTATTGTTAATTATCTATACACCTTCAGCCCCATGCCCATGATTTCATTTTTAATTTATTTAACCTTTATTTATCCAGGTGTGTCAGTTGAGAACAAATTCTCATTTACAATAACGACCTGGCCAAGAGGTTCACACTACAGCAGTAAGAAAAAAAAACAAAAAAAAAAACAATTAAATTTGATAAAATCACACAATTCTCAAGCACAAATATCGGTCAGCAAAGATTTTATTGCATTGTCATACAGTTATTACAGAACAAAAGTTCCTACATATTTAAATGCTTACCTGAAAACGTGAAATACTAAATTGTAGAATATCTAGTTTTTTATGTCCATCTTTTAAACACATTCTATTTTCATCATCAGTGAATTCTCAAACAAAATAAAAATAAAAAAAACATAAATAAATGTAAAAATAACAACAGACACGTGAAAGATCCCCTTTTGTCCTGACCTGGACAGAGCGATATTAAATAGTTCCGATCTGTGACGCAGTGTCTTTTTGGTTGAAGCAAACCAAACCAGCTGCCAGGTTAAGAGATTTAATGTAACAGGTAGAGTGTCAATAACTAAAGGCAAACGTTTGCTGTATTTATTTTAATAAAAATATGTGCAGCCCATTTACACTGTTATTTCAGAAATGGGATTTTTCACTGGGAACTACATATTACACAGAAATGGGTACATTTCACGGAAATTGTGAAATCCGTGATAACCGTGAAAAAAGACCAGCCTCAGTCCTGAAGATCGTTGGTATGTTTCAACCGTCGAAGGCACGAAAAGCTTTGATCTCAGCAGCAGCTTTAGAAGCCAGGATAGCAAGGTTCTTATATGAGATCATTAGCGCCGCGCTTTTATGCAGGACGCAGAGTGTAACTGCAACTAAACATGGTTTTTCACCACGCTGTGCACGTGTTTCTTTAGCTGAAAAACGACATTATAATTGGCATTGCACACACGGGACATGTCTTCGGTTTGACCCATCTCTTATCTTTAAAATAATAACCCTATTGAAAGACCGTTTCAAGAGATATTGTCACAATGTTTAGCAACTGCTATTGCAAAGATATAATGGTCGAAAAGCGTAGTTTAACACAGAAACAAAGTTGAAACTGTAACTATAGCGACACGATCATCAGTAGTACACAGGGCTCCACCACCTGAGTTGGCGCCGCCACCACCTGAGAGAGCGCCGCCGCCTGAGAGAGCGCCGCCGCCTGAAAGAGCACCGCCGCCTGAGAGAGCGCCGCAACCACCTGAGAGAGCGCCGCCGCCTGAGAGAGCGCCGCAACCACCTGAGAGAGCGCCTCCGCATGAGAGAGCACCGCCACCTGAGAGAGCGCCGCCACCACCTGAGAGAGCGCCTCCGCATGAGAGAGCACCGCCACCTGAGAGAGCCCCACCACCACCTGAGAGAGCGCCGCCGCATGAGAGAGCGCCGCCACCACCTGAGAGAGCGCCGCCGCATGAGAGAGCGCCGCCGCATGAGAGAGCACCGCAACCTGAGAGAGCGCCACCACCACCTGAGAGAGCGCCGCCGCATGAGAGAGCGCCGCCGCATGAGAGCGCGCCACCACCACCTGAGAGAGCGCCGCCGCATGAGAGAGCGCCGCCACCTGAGAGAGCGCCGCCATCGCCTGAGAGAGCGCTGCCACCTGAGAGAGCGCCGCCACCACCTGAGAGCGCCGCCGCCTGAGAGAGCACTGCCACCTGAGAGAGCGCAGCCGCCTGAGAGAGCACCGCCGCATGAGAGAGCGCCGCCGCCTGAGAGAGCACCGCCGCCACCTGAGAGAGCACCGCCGCCTGAGAGAGCGCCGCCGCCTGAGAGAGCGCCGCTGCCTGAGAGAGCGCCGCCGCCTGAGAGAGCGCCGCCACCACCTGAGAAAGCGCCGCCACCACCTGAGAGAATGCCGCCGCCTGAGTGAGCACCGCCGCCTGAGAGAGCACCGCCGCCTGAGAGAGCACCGCCGCCTGAGAGAGCGCCGCCACCACCTGAGAGAATGCTGCCGCCTGAGAGAGCACCGCCGCCTGAGAGAGCACCGCCGCCTGAGAGAGCGCTGCCACCTGAGAGAGCACCGCCGCCGCCTGAGAGAGCGCCGCCATCGTCTGAGAGAGCGCCGCCACCTGAGAGAGCGCAGCCACCACCTGAGAGCGCCGCCGCCTGAGAGAGCACTGCCACCTGAGAGAGCGCAGCCGCCTGAGAGAGCACCGCCGCATGAGAGAGCGCCGCCGCCTGAGAGAGCACCGCCGCCACCTGAGAGAACACCGCCACCTGAGAGAGCGCCGCCGCCTGAGAGAGCGCCGGCGCCTGAGAGAGCGCCGGCGCCTGAGAGAGCGCCGCCACCACCTGAGAGAGCGCCGCCACCACCTGAGAGAATGCCGCCGCCTGAGAGAGCGCCGCCACCTGAGAGAGCGCCACCACCTGAGAAAATGCCGCCGCCAGAGAGAGCACCGCCGCCTGAGAGAGCACCGCCGCCTGAGAGAGCACCGCCGCCTGAGAGAGCGCCGCCACCACCTGAGAGAATGCTGCCGCCTGAGAGAGCACCGCCGCCTGAGAGAGCACCGCCGCCTGAGAGAGCGCTGCCACCTGAGAGAGCGCTGCCACCTGAGAGAGCACCGCCGCCGCCTGAGAGAGCGCCACCACCACCTGAGAGAGCGCCGCCGCCTGAGAGAGCGCCGCCACCACCTGAGAGAGCGCCACCGCCTGAGAGCGCCGCCGCCTGAGAGAGCGCTGCCACCTGAGAGCGTCGCCGCCTGAGAGAGCGCCACCACCACCTGAGAGAGTGCCGCCACCTGAGAGAGCGCCGCCACCACCTGAGAGACCGCCGCCACCACCTCAGAGAGTGCTGCCGCCTGAGAGAGCGCCACCACCACCTGAGAAAGCGCCGACGCATGAGAGAGCGCCGCCACCACCTGAGAGAGTGCTGCCGCCTGAGAGAGCGCCACCACCACCTGAGAGAGCGCCGCCACCACCTGAGAGAGCGCCGCCGCCTGAGAGATCACCGCCGCCTGAGAGAGCACCGCCACCTGAGAGAGCACCGCCACCTGAGAGAGCACCACCACCTGAGAGAACGCCGCCACCACCTGAGAGAGCGCCACCGCCTGAGAGAGCGCCGCCACCTGAGAGAGCGCCACCACCTGAGAAAATGCCGCCGCCAGAGAGAGCACCGCCGCCTGAGAGAGCACCGCCGCCTGAGAGAGCACCGCCGCCTGAGAGAGCACCGCCGCCTGAGAGAGCGCCGCCACCACCTGAGAGAATGCTGCCGCCTGAGAGAGCACCGCCGCCTGAGAGAGCACCGCCGCCTGAGAGAGCGCTGCCACCTGAGAGAGCGCTGCCACCTGAGAGAGCACCGCCGCCGCCTGAGAGAGCGCCACCACCACCTGAGAGAGCGCCGCCGCCTGAGAGAGCGCCGCCACCACCTGAGAGAGCGCCACCGCCTGAGAGCGCCGCCGCCTGAGAGAGCGCTGCCACCTGAGAGCGTCGCCGCCTGAGAGAGCGCCACCACCACCTGAGAGAGTGCCGCCACCTGAGAGAGCGCCGCCACCACCTGAGAGACCGCCGCCACCACCTCAGAGAGTGCTGCCGCCTGAGAGAGCGCCACCACCACCTGAGAAAGCGCCGACGCATGAGAGAGCGCCGCCACCACCTCAGAGAGTGCTGCCGCCTGAGAGAGCGCCACCACCACCTGAGAGAGCGCCGCCACCACCTGAGAGAGCGCCGCCGCCTGAGAGATCACCGCCGCCTGAGAGAGCACCGCCACCTGAGAGAGCACCGCCACCTGAGAGAGCACCACCACCTGAGAGAACGCCGCCAGCACCTGAGAGAGCGCCACCGCCTGAGAGAGCGCCACCGCCTGAGAGATCCCTTGTTGCCTGAGGGTGCCCCTGATACTGGGGTGCAGAGAGTTACTCAGGCCAGAGGAAAGCAGATTTCCTTCCTCACAGCACGGCCCGCCTGCCCACCCACCAAAGCCCTTAGAGGGAAAACTGGACATGCGGGGAGGGGGTCTGTGTTTCAGGGGTGGAGGTTGCCGATCATGGTCATATGCTGCATGGCGCCCTGTGAACTTTTTGGGGGCAAAAAGGCTAAGGTGGGGGTAATGTAGCGATCCGTGTATTATGTTTGTGTCCTGTATTCCCTCTTGATTCCACTGTCTGTATGCTGTTAATACCGCTGTATTGTGTCCTCCTCCCCCCCCCCCTTCCCCTCCGTATTACCTGTAGTTGTGGGTTCGCTCTGTCCCTGTGGCTGTGCGAGCTATCCTGCACGCATGGTGCGCTCTGGCCCCTGTCATTGGCTGTTGGTTGTGTGTGCCCATTGGTCCCAGTGTGCAGCTGAGGACCAATGGGATAGCTGTTCACTCCGGCACCCGATTAGCATAAAGGGGGGAGCTAAGTTATAAAAGGGGGGCGTTGCACGCTGATTGTGTTGTTCCAGGGCAAGCTGCAGCTAGAGCAATGAGTTTTGTAGGGTGCTTCGAGTTAACATAAATAAAGCTTTGAACCTGAAAGCGGCGTGTTGTCTCCTTCTGTTCTGCTTCCTGCGTGAAACGCTACACTATGTTATACAATACAATTGTACTTTCACAGATACCATCGTACCTTGTTCCAAAATCCAGTGGTACATAGGGTTCCGTTCTAACAGTATTGTTGCAATAGAAACAAACGGATAATTGAACAGTTTTCAAAGAAGCAGAGGGCAGGATATTAATCAGAGAGTATCAAACAATATTTTTAAAATACGCTGACATCAAGACCATTCCCAACAATGCTTGCAGATTTGTCTTTTTTTTTTACATACATATCATACCGCAAATAGTTAACGATTCCTGCTTTTGTATATATTATATGGAAACGTAAGCGCATTAAATAATACTGCATTTACAAATGTAATGATGATTAAATGGTTTATTTAGAACGCAATTTCAATGTATTCATTATTTGAAATACATAAATAAAATGGGCATATTACATGTTACGACATTGACGACTTCACCTGTGCGGGATCAGTGCATCAACGTGAGGGCTTGGAAATTGCGTCACTGTAGAGGCGGAGTTATAAGGGTAGCAGGCTTGGGGTGTCAGGCGTGTGTCGTGCGTCTTGCAAATATACACTGTTGGCATAAATCACAATAAGAGGAGGACTTTATTATCACTGTCACCTGCAGTGCACACAGGGTCCATGTGATAGTTTTTGAAAGTCAGTCTCCATGCATGCAGGGTTCACGTGATAAGTTTGAAAGTCAGTCTCCATGCATGCAGGGTCCACGTGATACGTTTGAAAACTTAGGGTCTCCAGGTATTTTCAATTTGAGCCTGCAGGCATAGATCAGGCTTGAGTAGACGGGTTACAACAATGGAGAGCTGCATGCCCATCTTCTGTCTCACTGTCCTGCTTCTGCACTCACCAGCCAGTAAGTTCCACGCTGTTATTTCTTTACAGCTTTTTAATGAAGTCGGTTATTTATTCTGAGACAGGGAGTCCGGTTCAGTGGTCCAGGGACTGAGTGACTTGGTGGGTACAACTGCCCATTAGGATGCTTTCCTTTCAAGGCTGTTTTTATTGATTGATTTATTGAGTTTGTTAACTGGGATAGAACTGTAGAGGTATAGATTCTGGAGGCTGGGTTCCACCTGCAAACCTGCCTAAACCCAGCCTAGGTGAGGGGATACTGGTGTTCATGTGGACACAGTAACTTCTCAATGCAGTAAAATGGGATCTAAAATACTGAGTATATTTTGTGCAAGTTGAATTTGTTTCACTGTAAAGAAAGTCCCTGCTCAAGCACAGTGTATTTCCAGCTGTGTTGCATTGCAGAAATAACACTTCATGGTGCCACGGCTGTGTCTGCTGGTGAGCCTGCAACTTCACAAAGATGTAACTTCTAGATTATAGTGTGTTAATCTATCAGAATAGTCAGGCAGTGCTGCTGTTGAACTGAAGAACAAGTTGTACTGCAGCAGTTTAAAATGTTAAAAATTGAATTGTAACATTGAGACCAATTTGTTTAAGCTGAATTATATCTGATGCCCCTGTAATTTAAGTGGTCTATTATTAAGTTGTATTTATTATCATTATTATTATTATTATTATTATTATTATTATTATTATTATTATTATTATTATTATTATTTTACATGGTGAATGATAATTTTATTATAAACGTCAGTGTTTTACAGTCTTATTTTTCACGGTGCTGGCGCACGACCCGTCTACATGATGTCTTATGGGGTTCATTTGTATATCTTGTATTGCTGTAATTTTCTCACTGCTGCTTCCTCAAATTGTCGCTTTTGTGTATTGATTTGTTTTGTTGATGGAGTTGCATCCCAGTGAGATTTGTCTGATTGGTAACATTTTGAAATCAATCAAAAGCGTGTGATCAGATACAGTACTGGAGCGGAAATAAACAGGGCTCCTCTGCTCATGTTTGCCTATGCCCTGGTTATTCAGTGTGTGTTTGTGATTGATAGATAGATGTTTAATTTTATGACGGACAACGTCAAGTTTAATTAACACGCTGGATGAGATTAAAAAAAATGTTTTAAGGGATCTTACACATCCATCTAATTATGTAATTCTATCCTTCAGATATCGCATGTGTAATGTGCGGTGTAATCTTGTGTGCTTGTATATCAGTGATCTCGGAGCTGCTGGTTTTATTCACCCAGGTGCAGATGTTGGGTTTATTTCTAGCAGAGAGCTGTGTCAGGGTTCTATAATCATCAATGTGGAAGAATAATATTGGAAATGTACAGGAAAATGTGAAAACAAAAATAAATAAATAAATAAATAAATAAACATTATACTGCTGGATCCGTTTATAAAATGACAGAGGAAATGTTGGTTAATAGAGTGTAAATATATAAAGATAAAACGTCAGGTAGGCGAGGTTGTGTAAAGAGATATTTCTGCTCGTATTAAGGTTTGATTTCTCTCAAATCAGCACTACGAGGGAAGATGAAATAATCTTTACTTCACATTATAGTATTTATTAAATGTCCCCAAATATAAATATGAATATTTCCCAATATACTTTTATTTTTCCAGCCATAGTTTTGTTTTCAGCATTTAAAATATGGTAAGAATCTAATGTTACTGCTGATAACTTTCTGCATCGTTGTTTGTTTCTACACACAGCAGCTCCTTTCTACCTGAACAATATGCGTGTTATAACAACAGGATATGAGCAGGGAACTGTTTAGTATAAGTTACTGCTTAATCACAACTAATAATAATAATAATAATAATAATAATAATAATAATAATAATAATAACACATTGTACCGTTACAGTACCTATATAATAATCTCTGTCTCTCATAATGTAAATGCAGTTTTACAGATCCACAACAGATTTCATCTATAAATGACTGAATAAGGCTGCCTTCACAAATACATAATTTCACATAATTTAAATAAAAGACCTTGTTAAAAAAAATTTTGAAGTCAAGCTTATTCAATCATTTAGAGATGAAATCTGTTGCATTTCAATTGTAATATTTTTATACAAGTATATTTTTACGTGCTATTATTATTATTATTATTATTATTATTATTATTATTATTATTATTATTATTATTAGTAGTAGTAGTAGTAGTAGTAGTCGTAGTAGTAGTATTAAACCAATTAACATTTGTACATATAATATATTATTTGTTGCTTTATACATTCACCCATGGACTTGGTTATTTGATAAATTGACCGATCTCCAGGAATCTTTTATACTATACTAAAACAATGAAACATCATGTAGAAAATGACATAGAGATCTGATAGACCCATCAGCCCCAGGACTATTTTGTGTTTTTCCAAGGCAGTATAATGTTTAAATAATTTTTTGTTAAATCATTTTCATATTTTCCTGTACATTTCCAATATTATTCTTCCACATTGATGATTAAGAACCCTGACACAGCTCTCTGCTAGAAATAAACCCAACATCTGCCTGGGTGAATAAAACCAGCAGCTCCGAGATCACTGATATACAAGCACACAAGATTACACTGTACATTACACATGCCAGATTGAAAAGAGAGAAATTACCAGAAACCATGTTTTGCTTTTACTTCAGATACATTTCTTATATTGGTATATCTATATTAAAAAAAAAAAAAAAGCCGGAATGTTACCCAGGTACAGTTGAATTTAGGTTTTACGACTGATTTGAAGAAATTGTGACTGGCTAATCTGACTAGCTGACAAAAATTACATTTAGCTGAAGATTTTCAACTGGCGTTTTAAACTTAAATGTGGCAATGCAAAAACACAACAAAATAGTGCAACACATATGAATGTATTCTGAATGTTTGAATTATTTTTAATTATATCAGCAATGCTATTAGCAAGGTGCAAACCACTGTTCTAAGGGTTTGACTAGCCCGGTTGTTAAACATTTTCAAATCTGGAAATTACAAGCAGCATATCAACCGGTATTGTTAATTATCTATACACCTTCAGCCCCATGCCCATGATTTCATTTTTATTTTATTTAACCTTTATTTATCCAGGTGTGTCAGTTGAGAAATTCTCATTTACAATAACGACCTGGCCAAGAGGTTCACACTACAGCAGTAAGAAAAAAAAACAAAAAAAAAAAACAATTAAATTTGATAAAATCACACAATTCTCAAGCACAAATATCGGTCAGCAAAGATTTTATTGCATTGTCATACAGTTATTACAGAACAAAAGTTCCTACATATTTAAATGCTTACCTGAAAACGTGAAATACTAAATTGTAGAATATCTAGTTTTTTATGTCCATCTTTTAAACACATTCTATTTTCATCATCAGTGAATTCTCAAACAAAATAAAAATAAAAAAAACATAAATAAATGTAAAAATAACAACAGACACGTGAAAGATCCCCTTTTGTCCTGACCTGGACAGAGCGATATTAAATAGTTCCGATCTGTGACGCAGTGTCTTTTTGGTTGAAGCAAACCAAACCAGCTGCCAGGTTAAGAGATTTAATGTAACAGGTAGAGTGTCAATAACTAAAGGCAAACGTTTGCTGTATTTATTTTAATAAAAATATGTGCAGCCCATTTACACTGTTATTTCAGAAATGGGATTTTTCACTGGGAACTACATATTACACAGAAATGGGTACATTTCACGGAAATTGTGAAATCCGTGATAACCGTGAAAAAAGACCAGCCTCAGTCCTGAAGATCGTTGGTATGTTTCAACCGTCGAAGGCACGAAAAGCTTTGATCTCAGCAGCAGCTTTAGAAGCCAGGATAGCAAGGTTCTTATATGAGATCATTAGCGCTGCGCTTTTATGCAGGACGCAGAGTGTAACTGCAACTAAACATGGTTTTTCACCACGCTGTGCACGTGTTTCTTTAGCTGAAAAACGACATTATAATTGGCATTGCACACACGGGACATGTCTTCGGTTTGACCCATCTCTTATCTTTAAAATAATAACCCTATTGAAAGACCGTTTCAAGAGATATTGTCACAATGTTTAGCAACTGCTATTGCAAAGATATAATGGTCGAAAAGCGTAGTTTAACACAGAAACAAAGTTGAAACTGTAACTATAGCGACACGATCATCAGTAGTACACAGGGCTCCACCACCTGAGTTGGCGCCGCCACCACCTGAGAGAGCGCCGCCGCCTGAGAGAGCGCCGCCGCCTGAAAGAGCACCGCCGCCTGAGAGAGCGCCGCAACCACCTGAGAGAGCGCCGCCGCCTGAGAGAGCGCCGCAACCACCTGAGAGAGCGCCTCCGCATGAGAGAGCACCGCCACCTGAGAGAGCGCCGCCACCACCTGAGAGAGCGCCTCCGCATGAGAGAGCACCGCCACCTGAGAGAGCCCCACCACCACCTGAGAGAGCGCCGCCGCCTGAGAGAGCGCCGCCACCACCTGAGAGAGCACCGCCACCTGAGAGAGCGCCGCCGCATGAGAGAGCGCCGCCACCACCTGAGAGAGCGCCGCCGCATGAGAGAGCGCCGCCGCTTAAGAGAGCACCGCAACCTGAGAGCGCGCCACCACCACCTGAGAGAGCGCCGCCGCATGAGAGAGCGCCGCCGCCTGAGAGAGCGCCGCCATCGCCTGAGAGAGCGCCGCCACCACCTGAGAGCGCCGCCGCCTGAGAGAGCACTGCCACCTGAGAGAGCACTGCCACCTGAGAGAGCGCAGCCGCCTGAGAGAGCACCGCCGCATGAGAGAGCGCCGCCGCCTGAGAGAGCACCGCCGCCACCTGAGAGAGCACCGCCACCTGAGAGAGCGCCGCCGCCTGAGAGAGCGCCGCCGCCTGAGAGAGCGCCGCCGCCTGAGAGAGCGCCGCCACCACCTGAGAGAGCGCCGCCACCACCTGAGAGAATGCCGCCGCCAGAGAGAGCGCCGCCGCCTGAGAGAGCGCCGCCACCACCTGAGAGAGCGCCGCCACCACCTGAGAGAATGCCGCCGCCAGAGAGAGCACCGCCGCCTGAGAGAGCACCGCCGCCTGAGAGAGCACCGCCGCCTGAGAGAGCGCTGCCACGTGAGAGAGCACCGCCGCCGCCTGAGAGAGCGCCACCACCACCTGAGAGAGCGCCGCCGCCTGAGAGAGCGCCGCCACCACCTGAGAGAGCGCCACCGCCTGAGAGCGCCGCCGCCTGAGAGAGCGCTGCCACCTGAGAGCGTCGCCGCCTGAGAGAGCGCCACCACCACCTGAGAGAGTGCCGCCACCTGAGAGAGCGCCGCCACCACCTGAGAGAGCGCCGCCACCACCTCAGAGAGTGCTGCCGCCTGAGAGAGCGCCACCACCACCTGAGAAAGCGCCGACGCATGAGAGAGCGCCGCCACCACCTCAGAGAGTGCTGCCGCCTGAGAGAGCGCCACCACCACCTGAGAAAGCGCCGACGCATGAGAGAGCGCCGCCACCACCTCAGAGAGTGCTGCCGCCTGAGAGAGCGCCACCACCACCTGAGAGAGCGCCGCCACCACCTGAGAGAGCGCCGCCGCCTGAGAGATCACCGCCGCCTGAGAGAGCACCGCCACCTGAGAGAGCACCACCACCTGAGAGAACGCCGCCAGCACCTGAGAGAGCGCCACCGCCTGAGAGAGCGCCACCGCCTGAGAGATCCCTTGTTGCCTGAGGGTGCCCCTGTCCCTGTGGCTGTGCGAGCTATCCTGCACGCATGGTGCGCTCTGGCCCCTGTCATTGGCTGTTGGTTGTGTGTGCCCATTGGTCCCAGTGTGCAGCTGAGGACCAATGGGATAGCTGTTCACTCCGGCACCCGATTAGCATAAAGGGGGGAGCTAAGTTATAAAAGGGGGGCGTTGCACGCTGATTGTGTTGTTCCAGGGCAAGCTGCTAGAGCAATGAGTTTTGTAGGGTGCTTCGAGTTAACATAAATAAAGCTTTGAACCTGAAAGCGGCGTGTTGTCTTCTTCTGTTCTGCTTCCTGCGTGAAACGCTACACTATGTTATACAATACAATTGTACTTTCACAGATACCATCGTACCTTGTTCCAAAATCCAGTGGTACATAGGGTTCCGTTCTAACAGTATTGTTGCAATAGAAACAAACGGATAATTGAACAGTTTTCAAAGAAGCAGAGGGCAGGATATTAATCAGAGAGTATCAAACAATATTTTTAAAATACGCTGACATCAAGACCATTCCCAACAATGCTTGCAGATTTGTCTTTTTTTTTTACATACATATCATACCGCAAATAGTTAACGATTCCTGCTTTTGTATATATTATATGGAAACGTAAGCGCATTAAATAATACTGCCTTTACAAATGTAATGATGATTAAATGGTTTATTTAGAACGCAATTTCAATGTATTCATTATTTGAAATACATAAATAAAATGGGCATATTACATGTTACGACATTGACGACTTCACCTGTGCGGGATCAGTGCATCAACGTGAGGGCTTGGAAATTGCGTCACTGTAGAGGCGGAGTTATAAGGGTAGCAGGCTTGGGGTGTCAGGCGTGTGTCGTGCGTCTTGCAAATATACACTGTTGGCATAAATCACAATAAGAGGAGGACTTTATTATCACTGTCACCTGCAGTGCACACAGGGTCCATGTGATAGTTTTTGAAAGTCAGTCTCCATGCATGCAGGGTTCACGTGATAAGTTTGAAAGTCAGTCTCCATGCATGCAGGGTCCACGTGATACGTTTGAAAACTTAGGGTCTCCAGGTATTTTCAATTTGAGCCTGCAGGCATAGATCAGGCTTGAGTAGACGGGTTACAACAATGGAGAGCTGCATGCCCATCTTCTGTCTCACTGTCCTGCTTCTGCACTCACCAGCCAGTAAGTTCCACGCTGTTGTTTCTTTACAGCTTTTTAATGAAGTCGGTTATTTATTCTGAGACAGGGAGTCCGGTTCAGTGGTCCAGGGACTGAGTGACTTGGTGGGTACAACTGCCCATTAGGATGCTTTCCTTTCAAGGCTGTTTTTATTGATTGATTTATTGAGTTTGTTAACTGGGATAGAACTGTAGAGGTATAGATTCTGGAGGCTGGGTTCCACCTGCAAACCTGCCTAAACCCAGCCTAGGTGAGGGGATACTGGTGTTCATGTGGACACAGTAACTTCTCAATGCAGTAAAATGGGATCTAAAATACTGAGTATATTTTGTGCAAGTTGAATTTGTTTCACTGTAAAGAAAGTCCCTGCTCAAGCACAGTGTATTTCCAGCTGTGTTGCATTGCAGAAATAACACTTCATGGTGCCACGGCTGTGTCTGCTGGTGAGCCTGCAACTTCACAAAGATGTAACTTCTAGATTATAGTGTGTTAATCTATCAGAATAGTCAGGCAGTGCTGCTGTTGAACTGAAGAACAAGTTGTACTGCAGCAGTTTAAAATGTTAAAAATTGAATTGTAACATTGAGACCAATTTGTTTAAGCTGAATTATATCTGATGCCCCTGTAATTTAAGTGGTCTATTATTAAGTTGTATTTATTATCATTATTATTATTATTATTATTATTATTATTATTATTATTATTATTATTTTACATGGTGAATGATAATTTTATTATAAACGTCAGTGTTTTACAGTCTTATTTTTCACGGTGCTGGCGCACGACCCGTCTACATTATGTCTTATGGGGTTCATTTGTATATCTTGTATTGCTGTAATTTTCTCACTGCTGCTTCCTCAAATTGTCGCTTTTGTGTATTGATTTGTTTTGTTGATGGAGTTGCATCCCAGTGAGATTTGTCTGATTGGTAACATTTTGAAATCAATCAAAAGCGTGTGATCAGATACAGTACTGGAACGGAAAAAAACAGAGCTCCTCTGCTCATGTTTGCCTATGCCCTGGTTATTCAGTGTGTGTTTGTGATTGATAGATAGATGTTTAATTTTATGACGGACAACGTCAAGTTTAATTAACACGCTGGATGAGATTAAAAAAAATGTTTTAAGGGATCTTACACATCCATCTAATTATGTAATTCTATCCTTCAGATATCGCATGTGTAATGTGCGGTGTAATCTTGTGTGCTTGTATATCAGTGATCTCGGAGCTGCTGGTTTTATTCACCCAGGTGCAGATGTTGGGTTTATTTCTAGCAGAGAGCTGTGTCAGGGTTCTATAATCATCAATGTGGAAGAATAATATTGGAAATGTACAGGAAAATGTGAAAACAAAAATAAATAAATAAATAAATAAATAAACATTATACTGCTGGATCCGTTTATAAAATGACAGAGGAAATGTTGGTTAATAGAGTGTAAATATATAAAGATAAAACGTCAGGTAGGCGAGGTTGTGTAAAGAGATATTTCTGCTCGTATTAAGGTTTGATTTCTCTCAAATCAGCACTACGAGGGAAGATGAAATAATCTTTACTTCACATTATAGTATTTATTAAATGTCCCCAAATATAAATATGAATATTTCCCAATATACTTTTATTTTTCCAGCCATAGTTTTGTTTTCAGCATTTAAAATATGGTAAGAATCTAATGTTACTGCTGATAACTTTCTGCATCGTTGTTTGTTTCTACACACAGCAGCTCCTTTCTACCTGAACAATATGCGTGTTATAACAACAGTATATGAGCAGGGAAGTGTTTAGTATAAGTTACTGCTTAATCAAAACTAATAATAATAATAATAATAATAATAATAATAATAATAATAACACATTGTACCGTTACAGTACCTATATAATAATCTCTGTCTCTCATAATGTAAATGCAGTTTTACAGATCCACAACAGATTTCATCTATAAATGACTGAATAAGGCTGCCTTCACAAATACATAATTTCACATAATTTAAATAAAAGACCTTGTTAAAAAAAATTTTGAAGTCAAGCTTATTCAATCAGGCAGGACAGAAGAGGCGGAGGGGTAGCGCTATACATAAGAAATAGCCTTGAAGCCCAGGTGTTAAATCAGGACAAAGAAAACAATGCAGAATCAATATGGGTCAGAATAATGGACACAAATTCAAAGGGCATAATAATAGGAGCATGCTATAGACCGCCAAATTCAGACGCTGAGCAAAATAATCTGTTATACAATGACATTCGAAATGCGTGTAGAAAAGGAGAAGCCATACTAATGGGGGATTTCAACTTCCCCTGTATAAAATGGGAAAACCCAATGGGGGGCACGACGGACGAAATTGAAATGGTGGAAATGACAAATGACTGCTTCCTAACGCAATTTGTCAAGGCACCGACTAGAGGGGAGGCATGCCTTGACTTAGTCTTTTCAAATAATGAAGACAGAATAACTAAAACAGAGGTCAGAGAGCCATTGGCAAACTCAGACCACAACATGGTCTCATTTGAAATATTTTTTAAAACCCCAAAAGTAATGACTAAAGCTAAGGTTTACAATTTTAGAAAAGCAAACTACGAAGGTATGAAACAGAGACTAACAGAAGTAGATTGGAGTAAAATAGAGAAAACATCCACAGAAAAAGAGTGGCTGTTTTTTAAAAATGTAGTACTAGAGGCACAAAACAATTACATCCCAAAAGTAGACAAATCTAAATCTAAAACAAAATGGCCAAAATGGTTTAATAGATCAATTAAAAAAAATATTCAGCGAAAAAAGGCACTTTACAGAGCGTTTAAAAGGGACCAAAAACAAAGCACACAGAAAGAGTACTTGGAACTGCAAACACAAGTCAAAAAGGAAGTTAGAAAGGCCAAGAGAGAGATAGAAATCAATATTGCTAAGGGGGCTAAAACCAATTCCAAAATGTTTTTCCAATATTATAACAGCAAGAGAACATTCAAAGAGGAGGTTAAATGTCTAAGAGACACAAATGGCAAAATCATAGATGAAGAAAAAAAAAATAGCAAATATATTAAATGATTACTTTTCACAGGTTTTTACAAAGGAGGACACGGACAACATGCCCCACATGTCGACCTGTTCCTATCCAGTTTTAAATAACTTTAGCATAACAGAGGCAGAAGTGTTAAAGGGACTAGGAGCTCTTAAAATAAACAAATCCCCTGGGCCGGATGAGATCCTCCCAATAGTTCTCAAAGAAATGAAAGAAGTTATTTACAAACCGCTAACCAAGATCATGCAACAGTCTCTTGACACAGGGGTTGTACCAACAGACTGGAAAATAGCAAATGTAATACCAATCCACAAAAAGGGAGACAAAACCGAACCAGGTAACTACAGACCAATAAGCCTGACTTCTATTATATGTAAACTTATGGAAACTATAATAAGATCCAAAATGGAAAATTACTTATATGGTAACAATATCCTGGGAGACAGCCAGCATGGTTTTAGGAAAGGGAGATCATGTCTAACTAACCTACTTGACTTTTTTGAGGATGCAACATTGAAAATGGATAACTGCAAAGCATACGACATGGTTTATTTAGATTTCCAGAAAGCTTTTGACAAAGTCCCGCATAAAAGATTAATTCTCAAACTGAACGCAGTAGGGATTCAAGGAAATGCATGCACATGGATTAGGCAGTGGTTAACAGGTAGAAAACAGAAAGTACTGATTAGAGGAGAAACCTCGAAATGGAGTGAGGTAACCAGTGGTGTACCACAGGGATCAGTATTAGGTCCTCTGCTAACCAACTGGGGAGTTGGTTCCAACCAACAGGGTCTGGAACCAACTCCCCAGTAATGTTGTTGAAGCTGACACCCTGGGATCCTTCAAGAAGCTGCTTGATGAGATTCTGGGATCAATAAGCTACTAACAACCAAACGAGCAAGATGGGCTGAATGGCCTCCTCTCGTTTGTAAACTTTCTTATGTTCTTATGTTCTTAATCATTTAGAGATGAAATCTGTTGCATTTCAATTGTAATATTTTTATACAAGTATATTTTTACGTGCTATTATTATTATTATTATTATTATTATTATTATTATTATTATTATTATTATTATTAGTAGTAGTAGTAGTAGTAGTAGTCTTAGTAGTAGTATTAAACCAATTAACATTTGTACATATAATATATTATTTGTTGCTTTATACATTCACCCATGGACTTGGTTATTTGATAAATTGACCGATCTCCAGGAATCTTTTATACTATACTAAAACAATGAAACATCATGTAGAAAATGACATAGAGATCTGATAGACCCATCAGCCCCAGGACTATTTTGTGTTTTTCCAAGGCAGTATAATGTTTAAATATTTTTTTGTTAAATCATTTTCATATTTTCCTGTACATTTCCAATATTATTCTTCCACATTGATGATTAAGAACCCTGACACAGCTCTCTGCTAGAAATAAACCCAACATCTGCCTGGGTGAATAAAACCAGCAGCTCCGAGATCACTGATATACAAGCACACAAGATTACACTGTACATTACACATGCCAGATTGAAAAGAGAGAATTACGTAATTACCAGAAACCATATTTTGCTTTTACTTCAGATACATTTCTTATATTGGTATATCTATATTTAAAAAAAAAAAAAGCCGGAATGTTACCCAGGTACAGTTGAATTTAGGTTTTACGACTGATTTGAAGAAATTGTGACTGGCTAATCTGACTAGCTGACAAAAATTACATTTAGCTGAAGATTTTCAACTGGCGTTTTAAACTTAAATGTGGCAATGCAAAAACACAACAAAATAGTGCAACACATATGAATGTATTCTGAATGTTTGAATTATTTTTAATTATATCAGCAATGCTATTAGCAAGGTGCAAACCACTGTTCTAAGGGTTTGACTAGCCCGGTTGTTAAACATTTTCAAATCTGGAAATTACAAGCAGCATATCCACCGGTATTGTTAATTATCTACACCTTCAGCCCCATGCCCATGATTTCATTTTTATTTTATTTAACCTTTATTTATCCAGGTGTGTCAGTTGAGAACAAATTCTCATTTACAATAACGACCTGGCCAAGAGGTTCACACTACAGCAGTAAGAAAAAAAAACAAAAAAAAAAACAATTAAATTTGATAAAATCACACAATTCTCAAGCACAAATATCGGTCAGCAAAGATTTTATTGCATTGTCATACAGTTATTACAGAACAAAAGTTCCTACATATTTAAATGCTTACCTGAAAACGGTAAATACTAAACTGTAGAATATCTAGTTTTTTTATGTCCATCTTTTAAACACATTCTATTTTCATCATCAGTGAATTCTCAAACAAAATAAAAATAAAAAAACATAAATAAATGTAAAAATAACAACAGACACGTGAAAGATTCCCTTTTGTCCTGACCTGGACAGAGCGATATTAAATAGTTCCGATCTGTGACGCAGTGTCTTTTTGGTTGAAGCAAACCAAACCAGCTGCCAGGTTAAGAGATTTAATGTAACAGGTAGAGCGTCAATAACTAAAGGCAAACGTTTGCTGTATTTATTTTAATAAAAATATGTGCAGCCCATTTACACTGTTATTTCAGAAATGGGATTTTTCACTGGGAACTACATATTACACAGAAATGGGTACATTTCACGGAAATTGTGAAATCTGCATTTCACGGAAATTGTGAAAGCCTCAGTCCTGAAGATCGTTGGTATGTTTCAACCGTCGAAGGCACGAAAAGCTTTGATCTCAGCAGCAGCTTTAGAAGCCAGGATAGCAAGGTTCTTATATGAGATCATTAGCGCCGCGCTTTTATGCAGGACGCAGAGTGTAACTGCAACTAAACATGGTTTTTCACCACGCTGTGCACGTGTTTCTTTAGCTGAAAAACGACATTATAATTGGCATTGCACATACGGGACATGTCTTCGGTTTGACCCATCTCTTATCTTTAAAATAATAACCCTATTGAAAGACCGTTTCAAGAGATATTGTCACAATGTTTAGCAACTGCTATTGCAAAGATATAATGGTCGAAAAGCGTAGTTTAACACAGAAACAAAGTTGAAACTGTAACTATAGCGACACGATCATCAGTAGTACTCAGGGCTCCAACACCTGTTTGACCACTGGCACCAAATGTGACACCTGATCCAAAATATGAATGATACCTGATATATCGAGTGACACCTGATCCAGAATATGAATGATACCTGATACCAATATCGAGTGACACCTGATCCAGAATATGAATGATACCTGATACCAATATCTGATGACATCAGTGAACTTGACTCACTTTCTTCTCTTTAAAGGCGGTGATGATCTGAGGCTGGTGAATGGAGGCAGTCCCTGTGCTGGGAGAGTGGAGATTCTTCATGCGGGACAGTGGGGGACAGTTTGTGATGATGAGTGGGATATAGAGGATGCAGGAGTTGTGTGTAAACAGCTGGGCTGCGGATCGGCTCTTTCAGCACCAGGCGGGGCTCACTTCGGAGCCGGTTCTGGTCCAATCTGGCTGGATGAGGTTTCCTGCAGGGGTTCTGAGTCAGCTCTGCGGGACTGTGGATCTGGAGGGTGGGGAGTGAGTAACTGTGATCACGGTGAAGACGCTGGAGTGATCTGTTCAGGTAGGAAACACTTAAATATAAATCTCTTGGGCTATGAAGAGTTTGGACAAAACATTAGAACCACCTTCCATCTGTAGCACACATGTTTTAAATGGGCCGCGCATCACATGACCGGTTTCTTTTCTTTTTTTAAATGGCATCCCTGACCTGTATTGTGCAATGTAAAAAGCGGGCTCTCCCTGTTGCAAATCACAATGGGCAAGATAGGGCTGGGGGTTATCAATTGTTTTGCAGGTGCTTCCATATTTTCTATTTTTTTTCCTTTCAAAAACATTTAATTGCCATGGTGTAAACTGTAGCAATGTGGATAATTGTTGTAAAATTGCTTGAACAGTAGGGGTGAATATCGTATTCCTTCGAATTTAAAACACACTTTTTAAACCATTTTTTTTATAAAAAAAAAAAATAGTCTGCATCATAAATTCGAGTACAGTATAATGATGCGTGCAGTAAAATCACCAACAAAAAACAACACTACTTGAGTACACAAGCAGCAATGTGACTGACTGACGAGAAAAGACGAACAAAGACGGCACTGACCGATCTAGAATCATCCGTGACATAGAGCAGCCATTTTCTAAGAAGCGTCATTATTATTATTATTATTATTATTATTTATTTCTTAGCAGACGCCCTTATCCAGGGCGACTTACAATATACCACATTATTTTTACATACAATTACATTATTATTATTTTTTACATACAATGACCCATTTATACAGTTGGGTTTTTACTGGAGCAATCTAGGTAAAGTACCTTGCTCAAGGGTACAGCAGCAGTGTCCCCCACTGGGGATTGAACCCACAACCCTCCGGTCAAGAGTCCAGAGCCTTAACCACTACTCCACACTGCTGCCCTATTATCTTATCTTAATGAAGAATTAGTAGCTTTTACAATTTCAGCGTTTCGTTATTAGGCTCAGTTTTAACAAACAGTACCAGCTTGGACAGATCGGAAATGCTGACCAGACCCCTGTATTTTCCGACATGCTAAGCAATACCACAGTTCACAAATTGAGAGAAAAACATGTGTGAGTAATCACGAGTAGAAATGAGAAGCACCACATCACTGTAATTATGTGTGATAGCAGACGGTTGCAAACTGCTTCCATATGTGTAATTGAGGTTGTGTCTTTGTAAATTCATTTGATGTTTTATTTTTTCCTCAAATTGAGGGTGGGAAATTGTGCTGCGTCTTAAAATTCGAGGGCGTCTTAAATGTGAAAGAATACGCTATCTATATTACACCAACATACACACAATCTACTCTGGCAAGTCTTCATTCCAGTTCTCACATTGTGTCCTTCCCTCACCTCTACAATTGAGTACCAATCAATGGCAATTAGTTTCCTCAGCGAGTGTTTTATAAGCCGACTGGAAGCGGATTTTCCTCTCATCCAGGACGCTGTCGTTTTTACTGCCGTGTTGATGTACCGAGGCCAGAATCTTAAATTATCTTTCAGCTGTACCTGAAGAATATCCTGTAACACAAAACTGAAACTGAGCTTTCTGAAAAAAAAAAATAATTCTAGAAAATCTGCACACACAAATTTATTTGAAAATATTCAGAACCCCCTTCAATACTTAGATCCACAAACAAGGCTGTCGTTATACACGTGTGTTGGCTGTTTGATTAGTCAATAAAATATACAAACAAATAAAACATTTCATTGTATTACCTGTTCACCAGAAAACAGGGATTGTGACCCTTTTGTCTTCTCCAGATCCACACAACGTTGTGGTATCTGAACCCAGTATAAAATGCATGTTTCAGGAAAATAATGTAGGATTCTCACATTGTTTCATTCTTCTTATGAACTGGAATATGATACTAGACAATGAATGATAACATATAAGGGCAAGGGCAATTTATTTATTTACAGAGTTTCAACCTCTTTAAATAGATGTACAAATAACCCTCACTACTTTTTGTAATAGGCCGTTATAACAGTTTGCCTGCAGGATCTTGGCAGAGGTTAGTGCTGCAATGTGTCCGCTAGGTGGCACCAAAACACTGTTCAAAGTTTTTACATTCCAAAGGTCAGACTAATGCATCCTGTTTAGCTGCATTAATTGCTGCATTGATTAGTGAAAAAAGAGAAATAATTAGGCTTCCTCTGCATGTGATCAAAACCTTTTGTTATCCTCCTCACTCAACAGCTTCCTCATTAGAAAGTATCAGAACTCCCTCACATCTTTTTTCTGATATGGCAGGGCAGCTTGCTGATCTTGTCGAAACCACAATACAAATTCACTCTGTTGTTAATATGAGCTAATCTTATATTGCTGCTCTTTCAACTAAGCTCAATGTCCTTTGGATAGGACAGGAAGTGTGTTGTTTGAATAAACAAAGACAGAAACTGACGTTTTAAATTACCAATCCCACACTGCTACTTGTCACTAATGACGGTTTTGCTCATTTCACATCTATAGACTACTGCACTGTGGCAGCATAAACTGTTCACTGCTCTGTATATATATATAAAAGAAGCATGACTACAAACAAAACAGGAATAGGCAGGTCTTCATTTTGTTGCTTAATAATGGATCATCTAAAAGCCTTTCAGTCAGTATGTGATTGCAACACAATATGAAAATGAACCAGAGAGATAAGTGAATCAGACTTGTCAGGTGCCCAGAGTTTTATAATGACGGAAATAAAGATGTTTAGGTGGCAGCCTTACTGACAGGATCCTTTATTGCTCTCTTGAACTCTCTGATTCAAAATATGTCGTCTTGCTATCTTGCTACATCAATGGCATATTATTTACTTTTAATTTAATATATTTGAATTACCATGTCATGTTCGTATGAGGTTCAGTGAAAGAACTAACTGAATAATAATATTCAGATGTTTTCCAAGGTGTAGTTTGTTATTGACTGTTAACTGTTGTTGCTTTGCTCCCAGAGTCTAATGTCTGCAGTTTTGTGATTTCAGGACATAGAGCAGTGCGGTTAAGTGGTGGCAGTGATCTCTGCTCTGGGAGAGTTGAAGTACAGCATGTAGAGACCTGGGGAACGGTCTGTGATGCTGACTTTGACTGGCAGGATGCAGAGGTTGTCTGTCGGGAGCTGAAGTGTGGAATTCCTAAAGAGGTGCTGGGAGGAGCCCCTTTTGGAGATGGGCAGGGTACAGTCTGGTTCGAGGAGATGCAGTGCCAGGGAAAGGAGCCCCACATCAGTAGGTGTTTGACTTCAGCCAGCAAGAAGCAGAGCTGCACACACAGGAACGACGTGGGCCTCGTCTGTTTCGGTGAGTCTTTAACTTTGTTTATTTACCCGGGGCCATAAATATTATGGGTGGATATCAAGCAAGTCATTTAGACAAATGTTTCAACGAGAATTCTGTATCAAAGTTTTTACAACGTGGGCTCTGTGATTTTGCTTTAGGAGGCTCAAGTGTAAAAGAAAGTAAGACATGCAAACTGAAAACTTTTTTTAACCAGACAGCATGTTTATATTACCCCTGTACAGCCTCATTACATTGGTTATCAGTGTGTGAATGGCCTTGCTCTGCCTTATCTGTCTGAACTGCTCTCTCTTTACATCCCTATCCACACTGCATTCTCCTGACACAGGGCGCTTGCAATTCCTTAGCAAAGGGAGAAAGAGCCTTTTCCTATTATCCTCCTAACCTAACCTATTTGGAACTCTCTGCTGGCCTCAGTCAGATTTCTCTTTAAACTGTTTTGTGAGTTGTGAGCTGCTCTGAGGAGTTGTCTTGGTGTTGCTGCTATTGTTTTAAATTGAAAATATATATTTTTACTGTGCTTCTTTTAAAACTGCACAAAGGAGACCTATACAACTAATGGAAGCTCACACCAGGACATATGGAAAGTAATAAATACAGGGAAGCTCAGGGTGCTGAATAGCATTTGAAATGTTTCTCCCCTGGACAATGTTCATACGGGAATAGGTTTTGCAGCATTGTGAGAGGTAAATGCCTGCCTAAATTACATGGTAGACTATTTTTATAAATAAAATGCCATTTGAAACTGTAATAAACATCCTGTGTACATCCAATACAATCTCAAGAAGCTTAGCATACAATAAAGCATTTTTATATGCATTGGATACAATGGAGCCATTACTTTCAATAGAAATTGACCAGCTTGATACCGCTAGCTGAATGCTGCTTCATTTTTGGCAAGCCTGTTGTTGATCATATACCCGAGGGTGTGAGGGATTGGGTTGTTCTAGATGAGTGTCACTCTTCAGAAGTCTGTAATTAAATGAATACTGATGCATAACTATTAGAAAGCTAAAGAAATGCATGCCCACCAATCATGCCCTTGCAGCCAATATTACAAGACCATAGCAACCCTTTTGTGATTGATAGCTAGAGTAAAGCAAACCCCATGTCCTGGTTCTCTGCTTGTGCTGTGCCCTGCTCACACTCTGCTGCCCTGTGTGCAGGGTACACTGAGTACAGGCTGGTGGGTGGCCCGGACTCCTGTTCTGGTCGAGTGGAGCTGCAGTACGATGGTCAGTGGGGGACGGTCTGCGATCGCTATTGGGATCTACAGGACGCCACAGTTCTCTGCAAGCAGTTGAATTGTGGGTACGCTGTATCAGTCCTGGGGCAGGCCTGGTTTGGTCAAGGCAGCGGTGATGTACGGGCTGATATATTCGACTGTGATGGCAGTGAGACACACATATCAAATTGCTCCATCTCTGCATGGGGACGAGGTGCCTGCACTCATAGCAATGATGCAGGAGTGAATTGTTCAGGTGAGTAGTAATCACTCTAATGGGTGGAAGATTGAATAGGTAACTTAACATCCTATCTGCTAAACATATCTCGGTATTCTAGGTATTCAGATCTTCTACTGCCATCTGGTGGAATTGTAAATGAAATCAATTTACTGTTACAGTATTTTTTTATACCCATTAGTATTGATTAATTGTTCCCATATTTGGGGTGTATTAGATGTGTGCAGTTTATGATATTTTATACATTATGTATGCATACAAATAAAGCAAACGGTCCCACATTTAAGCTTATATAGTTTGAAATGCTATTTACACTTTTAATTAAGTTCTCAATTATCCATGTTGGTTCTGAGTTCTAAAGCACAAATACCATAATGAGTTTATTCATTTCTCTATAAAGCTAAATCTCTGAATAGCTTTGAGCTTGCTCCAGGTGGAAGAACAGACAGTGCCCAAACAACAGAATTACTCTGAAACCATGTTTATGTTTTAACTGATTCAACATACAAGATAACAAACTGTAGACTGATGTAGAAGCTGTAGATGAGGTAAATAATGGTGCTGTTCCTTCAGCTCTGACGTGTTTCATTCTCCCCCTGCTTACTCTTATTATCTTCAGGTCCATTGCTAACAGCACAAGCAGGTCGAGTCAGGCCTCTACCAAGTAAATGCAACACCAGTAATGAAGGGACCACGTTCTGCTCAGGTTAGTGCATTTCAAACTCTTGTGTTAATAAGTTATATCAATGTGACTATACTGACATTACTGCCTGACATTACTACAGTCTGTGACAAGGATTCTTATTTGAAAATCGGCATGCATTATCATAGGGTTATTATTTATATTATTACTAACTGATTCTGTGCCTAAGCTGCAGTGATTGTGTTATTGATGTGTGCTTGTGATTCTGTCCCCCTAGATCACACGGCCCTCAGGCTGGTTGGGGGAGGAGGTGCCTGCGCTGGGAGGGTGGAGGTTTATCACAACGGCTCCTGGGGGACGGTCTGCGATGACTCCTGGGACCTGGCAGATGCTGAGGTGGTGTGTAAGCAGCTCCAGTGTGGGACGGCACTCAACGCCTCAGTGTCAGCCTCCTTCGGCCAGGGGACCGGACCCATCTGGCTGGACGAGCTGCGCTGTCAGGGGAACGAATCGACTCTGTGGGAGTGTGCCTCAGGAGGGTGGGGGCAACACAACTGCAGACACAAGGAGGACGCGGGAGTCGTGTGTTCAGGTACAGGACTGTAATAACTTACCATGCCTAACCAGCCCGCTGCCAGCCCCCCAAAAAATAAATGCAAAATTCTCATTTAGTATGCTGATGTATCAGTCACTACTGTGCCATCTTACTACTGTGACTCTGTATATGTTACACATGACTCTGTGAATCATACCCTTACACTTCAATTCAATAACTGTACCAATAGAAAGCTGCAGCAAAGTAATCACACAAACAAAATTCATTTTGTGTCTTCATACATGCACAGGAAATGAAACTACAGGCTATGCTCATTAAAAATACATTCACTGTATGCACATGTAATAATGTAAATTTGACACACAAATTGACTCTGCTAGATAACCTCAAGTTGCTTCACAATTGAGTAAGCGCTTCTCCAGATAAATGTAAAATAGATGAAGACGGGTAATTGGTTTTAAAAGAAAGGGAAAAGGAAGGAATATAAATGAAAACATAAACGCACAACAATGGTTTTAAAATGTTTTACTTGAGCTGTTTGTATTTATTCATTATGATTGCATTTGTACTTACTTTCATTGCAATTTGTTTAACATTTCCAATAATTAAGAAATGTACCAAGGAGTATGTATGCTCGCCTCCACCGGGCAGGGGGTAGTTCATCCATTTCATGATTTCACTTTTACTGAAAATCTTTTAATGAAGCAGAAGTTTTGTAATCTGGAATGTCTACATGCATCTTGCTAACGTATTTCTATTGTTTGTGACACAGAGTTCAAGAAGCTGAGACTGTCTCGGGGCTGTTCTGGACTGGCAGAGGTTTTCTACAATGGCACCTGGGGCAGCGTCTGCTATAACGGCATGGATAAAAACACGGTTAAGATGATATGCCGTGAGGTCAACTGTGGAGAGAGTTCTGAAATATCAATGCCACTTCCAGCATCTAGCACTGTGCGCAAGTGGCTTGATAATGTTGAATGCAGAAGGCATGACTCTACACTGTGGCAGTGTCCATCTTCACCCTGGGGTCAAAACGACTGCTGGATCAATGAGGTGGCTGAGATTGACTGCAAAGGTAAAGATCTCTCTCTGTTTTTCTTCTGCTGGTGACCTAATGGCTCAGCAGCTAAACAGCACCCGAAAGACCACAGCTTTAAATCCTGTTCCAGTGATAACCGGAACATGCCTCCCCGAACACCAGCAATACAACGTGAGGTTGTGTTATTGGAGGCAGTGCTCTTTCTAAGAGGGGTCTAGTTGATGTCTCCAACCCTGGAGCAGCAGATACTGAGCCCCGACCAAACTCACTGTAATACCCACCACACTGGAGAGGCCAGAGCAGGGCTGTGCTCAGCTACAGTGTTATTTGTTAATTGATTTAGTTATTTAATCAGGATTAATGCACTACGTATTCCAGCTTGTAAACTCATTCCTTCAGTATGAGTTTACAAGATGAAACTTTAGGGGTACAAGTTGGCATACTGCACCTGTGAGCTTCCCTGTGGACATGTCTCCACTATACTCACCACCAAGAGACAAAATATACCCATGCTTTAGCAGTGTGAATAAAACACAATTTTTTTGTTTGTTTTTAGCAGTGGAAAAGAAGCCAACTGTCTCCAGCATACCCAAGACCTGCTCTGAAGACCTCACTCAGGAGCACTGCTCAGGTGGGTTTGTATTTCATTGACTTGACCCTTGAATTATTAGATTCATTCTAACTGATATCACACATAGAAATATGCAATTGTAAAAGTAATGCATACAATTAGTCATTTTACAGAGACATACTGTATTAAGTACAGGTAGGGAAGGGTATCCAAACATGTCAAAGATGTCTTATTCCTACACAGTTGTGAATTATTACCTGTTTACCGTTCATTTGAGATAAATTTGTAATTTATTGTAAAATGCAGTGCTGATTAAAATTAGCAGTCTCATAGTTTCCAATAGTAAAGAGACTACAAAGCAGGACAACTCATAACAGACTGTGGCGGAGTGTCCCGCCCCTATGTATTATTATTTGTATTTTTGTTTGCGGCGCAGTTAAAAGCACCGCGTCTTTTATTATTTATAATTTAAAACCCCGTGAGGATGCATGACTGATCAGCTACTGATTATTTAACTAGCTGACAGTCATGCATCCTTACCAAATGCGTGCAGACTGTGGCCGAGGGGTAATAAGATAATTAACAGCTAGTTAACCCCTCAGCCAGAGTATAAGAACCTGCAGCTGCCCGTGCTGCGGGGTGGAATGTACAGAGGAGAGTACGGGGAGAGAGCGAGAGCGAGGAAACATAACGACATTTAAAAATGACTGCTAAACAGTCTTTGTTTATTCGTTTGGCCCTTGTGCCTTTTTGTTTTGTGTTTTGTTCATTGTTTAAATCTTTTGTTTTTGTTTATTTGATTAATTAAATACGCTGAATGCAGTAGCATTCAGCTTCACCTGCCCATCCATTGTTTCGTTTCTGTACTTCCTGGTCCGTGACGTCACCACACCTCACCACTGCGAGCCAGACTGTCACATATGGTGTCCTGCGAGGGACAAACAACGCCTCCAAGAGCTGGACCAGGACAGAAAAGTGCGTTTTTGTTTGTTCGTTTTTTTTCTCTCAAATTAAATAATGGGAAGAAGGAGGAAACAGCAGCAGCAAGTGCAACAGCGCAGGGCAGGTCGCAAGTCCCGTCGGGTCTCTGCTGTGCTGGACGTCTGCCTCACCTGTCTGAGGGGTGAGGAATGGTGCTTTGCCGTTGGTGAGGTTGGGCATGTAGCACCCGACCAACCCCCTCCATGGCAGGTGAGGGAATAGCCTGAACATCCTGCGCCCATGTGGGAGGAGGATGGCCCAGAGCAGGAAGCGGAGGATGAGGGGTCGGTCCGTCCACAGCCCAAGAGGGGGAAGGCCGAGTGTCCACAGCCCAAGGCTCCACTAGGTGAGCCTGAGAGGGATATCGTGGACGCCCTCCCTGCTGTGATCAACCTCCTGTGGGCAAGAGATGGGGAGCGCTGGTAGGCCTGGGAACAGAATCACCACCCAGCATCCCTCCCAGAAATCGCAGCCATGGTGCTCAACTACCTGGCTGCAGATATGGGAGGGGCCCCGCTGCTGTTTCCAGCGCCAGAGGGAGAGGAGCCATCGCTGCCTTCTCCAGCGCCAGAGGGAGAAGAGTCATCGCTGCCTTCTCCAGCGCCAGAGGGAGAAGAGTCATCGCTGCCTTCTCCAGTGCCAGAGGGAGAAGAGTCATCGCTGCCTTCTCCAGCGCCAGAGGGAGAAGAGTCATCGCTGCCTTCTCCAGTGCCAGAGGGAGAAGAGTCATCACTGCCTTCTCCAGCGCCAGAGGGAGAAGGGTCATCGCTGCCTTCTCCAGCTCTGTCTCCACCACCACCAGGAGCAGAGCAGCAGGAGCTGCCTCTGTCTCCACCACCACCAGGAGCAGAGCAGCAGGAGCTGCCTCTGTCTCCACCACCACCAGGAGCAGAGCAGCAGGAGCTGCCTCTGTCTCCACCACCACCAGGAGCAGAGCAGCAGGAGCTGCCTCTGTCTCCACCACCACCAGGAGCAGAGCAGCAGGAGCTGCTTCTGTCTCCACCACCGCCAGGAGCAGAGCAGCAAGAGCTGCCTCTACCTCCGCCACCTCCACCAGCAGAGGGTGAATGCTTGCTGGTTCTGCCTCAACCGCTGTGGGAGGATTGCTTGCCCCTCCCACCTCCACCAGCAGAGGGTGAATACCTGCTGGTTCCGCCTCAACCGCTGTGGGAGGATTGCTTGCCCCTCCCACCTCCACCAGCAGAGGGTGAATTCCTGCTGGTTCCGCCTCAACCGCTGTGGGAGGATTGCTTGCCCCTCCCACCTCCACCAGCAAAGGGTGAATACCTGCTGGTTCCACATCCACCGTCATGGGAAGGACTGCTCCTGCCCTGCCTCGCACCGCCCAAGGATGCCTGCTTTGCACCGCCCAAGGATGCCTGCCTTGCTTCGCCCAAGGATGCCTGCCTCACTTCGCCCAAGGATGCCTGCTTCGCACCGCCCAAGGATGCCTGCTCCGCATCGCCTGGGGCTGCCTGATGCTCCGCATCACCTGGGGCTGCCTGTTGCTCTGCATCGCCTGGGGCTGCCTGTTGCTCCGCATCGCCTGGGGCTGCCTGTTGCTCCGCATCGCCTGGGGCTGCCTGTTGCTCCGCATCGCCTGGAGAGCCACCAGTTACATGGTACGAGGGAGAAGTGGAGCTCCCGCTGCCGCCTCCATGGCCAGGGGCTCCTCTCCCGAGTTCGCCTCCCGACGGTCCGCTGCTGCTTCCGTCGCCTCCCGACGGTCCGCTGCTGCTGCCGTCGCCTCCCGAGGGTCCGCTGCTGCTGTCGTCGCCTGCCGAGGGTCTGCAGCTGCTGTGGTCGCCTCCCGAGGGTCCTGTTTTGTCTGAGGTCGCTACCAGTCCTGCCGTGCGGCAGGAAATACTGTGGCTGGAGCCCCATGAAGGGGAGCTGCCGGTAACGGAAAAGGGGGGAGAGGTCAGAAGACCAGCTCCCCCAGCCGCACTTTCACGGCAGGAAATACTGTGGCTGGAGCCCCATGAAGGGCAACTGCCAGCCATGAAGAAGGGGGGGGGAGGTCAGGAGACCAGCTCCCCCCGCAACAATTTCGCTGCAGGAGAAAGGGTGGCCGGAGCCCCACGGAGGGGAGCTGCCGGCCATGAAGAAGGGGGGGCAGGTCTGGAGACCACCCCCAAAAAATTTTTGGCCAGAGGAGCCGGCCTGTGCGCGGGCCATCGGAACGCTACGGCTGTTTGGGTGGGAGGGGAGATGCTCTGTTGTGTTTGAACTTCCCTCTGGCTACTATGATGTGGAGAACAGTGAGGGGAACCCCATCCAAGGTAAGGGGGAAAGGAGTCTACAGTGGGGAGGGATTGGGAGGGCCCCTCAGATATCCTGCCCTGCTTCAGCACAGCACACCCTACTGCCCCAGGAGCAGCACGCTGTGGGGTAGCCTGTAACTGCCCCACTCCCACCTCTTCCAGCAGGTGTCACTACCAGGCAGTGGAGTTTGAGAAGTTCTGAATCTCTCAGAAAACACCCATGGCACTCTAATCACACCCATTGCTTAAACCAATCCCTGACCCCAGATCTGTGTGAACCCTCCCACTGTGTAAACCCAACCAGTCCCTGATTGTGCGTGTGTCTTTGGCAGGTTTTCCCCTCACTCCCCCTGGAGAGGAGAGTGCCCGGGCCGCACTGCCCCCTGAAGAAGGACCCGCTGCACTGGAGCCCCCTAGAGTTCTTGATCTGTAAGAGCGCCATTAACTGTAAACCTGCCAGACAGTTTCACTGCAGTTCCAGCCTTCCTCTGGGATTTCACTGTGAAACTCCATTGGCTGAATATTTAACAGGCTTCTCATAAAAGTGCTTCATGTAAAAAATGAATGTTGTTGCCCGTTATGCTGCAAAATTGCATCTTGTTACAAACAAGCTGCTTAAATTAAATCAGTAAACATGTCTCAAATGCTAATAGAACTTTGAAAGAAATTAAGAAATTATATTTTCCCTAGAAAAATAAATCGTTGCTTTCTCAAAGATCAGTATTATGTTAAAGAAAAATCCACTGGTTTTGGCAACTAAAATAACTGAAACAGTTCAGAAATGTAACTAATAGCCAGTGGGTGGGTGTTTTCAATGTTTTGGGGGAACACTTTGTTATAACAATGATTTATGTATCCCCCACCTCCATCACCCATCACAATTTTAAAGGTATAAGCCTACACAGACTTCCAAATGTATCCAACAATATTTTCACAAGTTATAAGGTTATAATGTGTACAGGAAAATTGGTTGTCAGTCTGCTATAAGAAATTCTCAATGCTAGAGAAAGACATAAGAATATATCTGGCATCTTATTAAAACCAGAAAACGTATTTTAATTCAATATTTTACTGTGAAATTCCCCATTAGTTGATTCTGACTCTGTTAAGGTGTAGCTGGGGAGTAATCAGATACTAGTGTCTGGGAATAGTGCATTAAAATTATTAAAAATAAATAAATATTGTCTGAATAAAAAGTAATCGGTATATTTTGTATCCTTTTTTCTAGCAATGTCTCTCCTTGTCTGGCTTTCTTTTAAATCCAGTCCATAGTCTTTAAATACAGATTGTGTTTTAATAGGGGTCTGTGTTCCCTCTTTCAGCCTGTAATTGTGGTGGTGTGCAGTGTTGAAAGTGATCTGGTTTCAAAATGGATTGTTTTGAAAGTCTATAGTAAAGTTTGGACTTTGAAAATGTTCTGTGACCCAACTTTTGGCAGTTACCCTGTTTGTAATTCATTTAGAGCTTGTTATACAGAATAAATACACATTTAAATGTGTTTATTTTATTATTTTAATATGTCTGTTCTGCTTCAATGTACCCTTTCTAAGTGTATAGCATTTCTTGCAGAGTGTGCAATGGCTTGAAGGCTGTATTTAAAGAATAAAATCTCATTTAACATCTGGCCCATGCCATGTGTTTTTATTGTAAAATGTTTTCATGTAATAAACTGAATTGATTTAAACTGTTTAATGATGTACAAATTAGCAGAAATGAGAAATGTGGATTCACAGATGTATTTTTTAAAATGATATCACATTGTCTTTAAAAAAAAATAATGTAGAGACAAAACGTTTCAGACAAGGAAATATTTATTATCTCAAGAAAACATACCAGAAACAGAAGCAGTTTCTTTGCAGACAATGTACTTGTTTCTACAACATATGAGGCTTGATCCATAAAATCTAGCAAGAGTCTAAGCAACTTTTAAAAGTTTGGGCACATTTTTCAAACAGCTTGAAATTGGGAACGAAATCGTAAATTCTGGACATTGATAAGATTGCTGCTGGCTTTTATAGTTCAGGACCACTGTTAAATAAAGTAAAAGAAAGTATAAAGTAAAACAAGATATAAGATCCCATTGAAACGCATTGTACTTTCCTGCCTTCTTCAGTATCGTTTGAAATTAATTTCATTGTAATGAATATATAGTACTTCTCCACACCCCCAAGGGGTTTCACCAAAGCTGGTGTTGCTAAAACTGGAAACTCCCCCCCCCAAAAGAAACATGTACAAGTAATAAGCTTTATACTTGTGTGTTACTCAGACAAATGGTCATCTTCATTACTGGTACTCAACTATACTTGTTACAAAGAACACCCATGATGATTTCTAATGAAAACCCAACGTTCCATTCAAATAGATAGATGTGATTAATATGTTAAGTAAACTAGGGCAGGGTTTCCCAATCCTGATCCTCGGGGACCCCCTGTGTCTGCTGCTTTTCATTCCAACTGAGTTCTCAATTACTTAATCAAACCCTTAATTGAACTAATCATGTCCTTAATTAGACCTTTTTAATTGTTCTCAGCTCCTCAAAACTTGCAGATTTAAAGTTCCTGTATAGTTTAAAAACTATACAGGAACTGTTTAAAAACTGAAAACAATTTTAAAAAAAGGTCTAATTTTAATTTAATTAAACTGATTGCCAGAAAAAAAAAGTTACCTGGTTAAACATGGGCTTTAGTTTCTTATAATTTTGTCTCTGGGTTTGTGTTTTAAATAATGGATGAATAACCGTAGTGGTAACATTCATGGCTTACTATACAGCTGCCCTTGTGCTGTTATTATCTTACAAAAGCACTGCATTGTCATTAGAGATCATTTGTTTAGGGACGTCATGGACCATTTGCAATTCAAACATGGGGAAAGCATAGTGAAGTGCAAACTTTCACTTTGAAATTGATACTTAGAGGAATGATCGTTGGGCACCTCCCCAAAAAGCCCCATCTTTTAAATCCCAGGAAGGAGTCATTTGTGAACTGTTCCTTTTGCAGGATCTACGATGCATTCTCTACATTTTATCTGGGATCAGATGGACTCATTCACTGTCACAAGGTAGACAAGGTGGGTGCTGCTGTCTCTCTAGATGTATATGTAGGGTTGAAAACAGAGACGATTGAATAAAGATCATTTCTAGATTATCTATTACATATCTGGCCAAAAGGTTTGCATCACGTAGAATTTTAGAATAGAGTCTTCATTTTTTTTTTTTAAGAAAATTATATATATATATATATATATATATATATATATATATATATATATATATAACCCTGTGTATGTGTGTGTGTGTGTGTATATATATAGAGAGAGAGAGAGAGAGGGGCTGGAGAGCAACGAGACTGAGCTGTGAGGAGAGACAGATAGATTTTGGATTGAGCTAGAATTAAAAATACCAAACGCAAGTATTAGTTTCCCGACTAATAAATACTAGCGACATGGTTATCTATTTCAGTGCACGAGGCATCTACTCGGAGTATGGATATAACTGAATGAATAGAGCACAGTTTGTATGCTGCGTACCGCATTACTGTTACATTCTATACACGTCAGCTGTATATATTAAGTAAAGATCTCCGTTTTTACGAAGTACATTGATGTGTGTGAGGATTAATCAGAGACTGACATTGTGAAAGGCAGCCGCGACTGTAATGCTCACTGAACATAGCTGCTTGGAATCCTGTTTGGCGCCGAGTAACTGAAGGATACGCCATTAGCAGAGGGAGTTTGCAGATCACTGAGGGAGACGCCATTTCGCTGGGTGAAGCACGGATGTACCGGAGAAGTGTGAGTACTACATAAGAACATAAGAACATAAGAAAGTTTACAAACGAGAGGAGGCCATTCAGCCCATCTTGCTTGTTTGGTTGTTAGTAGCTTATTGATCCCAGAGTTTGAGAAGTTCAAGAATCTCTCAGAAACCACCCATGGCACTCTAATCACACCCATTGCTTAAACTAATCCCTGACCCCAGATCTGTGTGAACCCTCCCACTGTGTAAACCCAACCAATCCCTGATTGTGCGTGTCTCTCTTTGTCAGGTTTTCCCCTCACTCCCCCTGGAGAGGAGAGTGCCCGGGCCGCACTGCCCCCTGAAGAAGGACCTGCTGCACCTGACAGGACTGACTACGATGATGTTGGGGAGGAGTCTCCAGGAGAGGGTGGGGCGCTGTGAGGCTGGCAGTGTGTCTGGAGGAGAATAGAGGGGCAGCTGGAGCCCCCTAGAGTTCTAGATCTGTAAGAGCGCCATTAACTGTAAACCTGCCAGACAGTTTCACTGCAGTTCCAGCCTTCCTCTGGGATTTCACTGTGAAACTCCATTGGCTGAATATTTAGCAGGCTTCTCATAAAAGTGCTTCATTTATGCTGCAAAATTGCATCTTGTAGCAAACAAGCATCAAATTAGCAAACTGTCTCGAATGATAATTGAACGTTGAAAGAAACTAAGAAATGATATTTTCCCAAGAAAAATAAAATCATCAAATCATGAGTGTTGCAAAGCTCTAAGTATTATATATGTATTTTAAAAATCCACTACCAAAGTAACAAACAGTTCAGAAATGTAACTAATAGCCATTGGGTGGGTTTTGTGAAACACGTTGTTATAACAATGGTTTTTCTGTAACCCCCCTCCCCCCCTCACAATTATGAAGGTATATACAGATTTCCAAAAGTATCCAACAATTTTATAAGATTAGAATGTGTAAAGGAAATTCACTTGGCAGTCTGCTGTCTGTGTATTTTGTGTCCGTTTTTTCTAAAAATGTCTCTTCTGGTCAGGTTTTCTTTTAAATCCAGTCCATAGTCTTTAAATACAGATTGTGTTTTAATAGGGGTCTGTGTTCCCTCTTTCAGCCTGTAATTGTGGTGGTGTGCAGTTTCAAAGGGGATCTGGTTTGAAAATGAATTGTTTTGAAATTCCATTGTAAAGTTTGGATTTACAGAATTCCTGTAGCCCAACTCTTGACAGTTACCCTGTTTGTAATTCATTTGGAGCTAGGTGTGCAGATAAAAAATGATTTCTATATTAAAATGTTAGTTTGTTTTTTATTATTTGAATATATGTATTCTGCTTTAATGTACCATTTCTAAACGTATAGCATTTCTTGCAGAGTGTGCAATGGCTTGAAGGCTGTATTCTATTTTTAAACAATAAAGTCTAATTTATCATCTGGCGGATGGCATGTGTTTTTGTTGCAAACATGGTTAGTGTAATACACAGAGAATGTATTCAAGGTTCCTTTAACTGAAGTTACTATATATGTGCAACAGCCTGCAAAAAAAGTCTGCACTCTGTCACAAAAAATAACTGGCCAAAAGTTTGGCATCATCCTTTAGAATTAACTCATTTTGCTTCATAAAGTCGAATGAAACCTGCTGAATAATGTTATGCTGACATATTGACTTACATACCGCTTTGTAGTTTTCAATCTAGTCTCAGTCCTAAAATTCTAGGTGATGCAAAACCTTTGACCATAGCTGTACATTCCCTGAGCAAGTTTCACCGATACCTCTTTCCCTGACAGAACATTTTATGAGACAACCTCTCTTGTTGAACACTTTATTACTGGAGCTCTGGCATAACTGGCTGAGCCGCTGAATTACCAACTGAAGAATCGAGGGTGCAGCTTTAAATATACAAACTTGAGTATTCACTGGCCCTTCCTATGTTAAACACACTACAGGCTAAATATGTTCTTAGGTATGGTGACACGTCATAACCCTTGGTCTCTGGTCACGTGGGAAAGCAGTTTTGATCTCACTGGGAGACTAATCTTGTGGGATTGAGAAACTGCGCTTTACAGAGACAAGATTTCAATAAAAAAATGTCAGCTCTGAGGATGTAGCAGCACTTCTAAATGCATACTATGATCTTTATTGCAATATAATTTATTAGTATGCAGTTATTTGTAAACGAGCAGGAAACAATGCAGACAATTTTTTTTAAATATCCACAAGCTACTGTTTCTGATATCATGTTTGTTTTTTTTCATTTTAACAAAAGGGTTTTCTGTCCGGCTAGATGAATATTTGAATGCTTTTCAGTTATGATTACACAAAGATTTGAACAGAACAATGTAAAGTTGCATTTTGTTTTTCCTGCGGTAAACCAGGAGAAAAAACTCTCTACGTTGGCAACCAAAATCTAAACTCAAGGACCCATCCGTTTATCTTATTTTATATGCTATATTCCTAGGAAAACGCATGCATTAAATGATGTATTTTATAAACACAGCAGGTGAGTGTTTAATATGTTTAAGACACAAAATAATGAATTACCTTGACAAAGCAGACATGAAAACATGTTTTTTCTTTTCTTTTGAGTATAGTTTGACACACGTGGACATATAGGTGAGCTTTATGAAAATCTATAGCCTTACATATAGATGGAATACACACCTTTACTATAGACGAGCTCTTAGGTATATTTTAGGAAATGTAAACGTTACAGCAGCCATTGTATAAGTCAGATATTAGAAAGAGATAGCGAGGCTGCCTTGGTGTCCAGATTAGTAATGATAAACAGAGTGGTTAAGTGCTTGCACACACATGAAGCCTAACACCACAGTCGCTGCATGACATATTAATAAATTAATATCCATCACCGTCTAGCCATTACATTAGCATTAATTATATGCAAACTTTCTTCTTGAAGTGGCATTTTGGATCCCTGGAACTAAAATATTCCTTTTCAAGAGAAAAAAAAAACAAAAACAAAAAAAAAAACGACTTCAGACAAACACGATTTCAAATCGGGTTTGAATGCTAATGTGAAAAAACACAACATCGCTGCCCGATTGAAGGATGTCATCTTGCACGGCCGAGACCAAGAGCATTGCAAGTAACAACAATGCCAGCTTTGAGAGCTTTGCAATTACAATGTTCTTGCTAGCGCTCAGTCCACATGCGTTTGTGTCGCTGTGAAAGTGCTTCGTTGGGCTGCTTTTATTCTCTGCGATGCTACCTTTCCTCGAGGCAAACTGTGCTCTTAATAAGCAGGTGCTGCGATAACACTTCATAAAGGCTCTCGATGAACTAAATGGAGTTTTATGAAGGTGGTCCTAGATCTACAGCTATGGACGAAAGTTTAGCATCACCCTATAGAATTAATCAATTTTGCTTCACAATGTCGAATGAAACCTGCTGAATAATGTTACGGTAACATATTGAATGACAGAGCGTGTTGCAGTTTTCCATATACTTAATGAAAAAAATGACCAAAAAATTGAAATATGTTACATTTTTAAATCTAACATGAAATACAGTATTACTGTTTTTCCGGTAGACTTTATTTGCGATATATAACATAATTACATAAATTATGTTATATATATATATATATATATATATATATATATATATATATATATATATATATATATATATATAACATAACATAACATAACATAACATAACATAACATAACATAACATAACATAACATAACATAATATAACATAATATAATATAACATAGGGCAGCTGGCTCTTTGAGCTAATTATATATATATATATATATATATATATATATATATATATATATATATATATATTATGAAGACTAAATTCTAGGTGATGCAAAGCGTTTGGCCAGAGGTGTAATAGATAATCTAGAAATGATCTTATTCAATTGTCCCTGTTTTCAACCCTATATATACATCTAGAGACAGCAGCACCCACCTTGTCTACCTTGTGACAGTGAATGAGTCCATCCGATCCCAGGTAAAACGTAGAGAACGCATCGTAGGTCCTGCAAAGGGAACAGTTCACAAGTGACTCCTTCCTGGGATTTAAAAGATGCGACTGCTGGGGCTTTTTTGGGGAGGTGCCCAACGATCATTCCTCTAAGGCCCTGTCCACACTACATAACCGATCTGGTGAACCGTACTCGAAACCGCTCTACTTAATCTAGCTTAAAGCGTCCACACTGAAGTACCGTTTCATGTTTAGTCAGGCTTAATGCGTCCACACACCATTAAAATAGTTTAGTTACAATTCCCAGCAGCGCAACGAACCGTGGAAATTAATACGACAGTATCCCACCATGCACTGTATTTTATTTTAAAATAATGTGTTATGCCCCATATTAACAGAGGTCCATATTGCATAAATGAAATATAACAAGTATTGTGGGAAAAAGTAAATCCGAACACACACACACACACACACACACACACAAGTAGGGCTTGAAGTTTTCAGGTTTTATTTTTAATTAGGTGAAGTCCCTTTAAATAAATTGAGCGGATTCTGTTTTATAATTAAACTCAGAAAAGCTGTTAATTACAAAACAATCATTGTTTTTACCTTCATATCTTGTCTGAGCCTAATTCTGGTCCTCTTAATTTTATTTCAAACAGAGCTGAGAAATTACGTAATTTGTTCATCCCCGATCCTACTTTTAACTCGCATTTCATTTTTGCAGTCGCCTAATTTAACGCTGTGTTATTATTATTATTATTATTATTATTATTATTATTATTATTATTATTATTATTATTATTATTATTATTATTATTTATTAATTAATTAATTAATTAATTAATTAATTTCTTAGCAGACGCCCTTATCCAGGACGACTTACAGTCGTAAACAAAAATACATTTCAAGGATCACAGTACAAGTAATAATACAGTTAAGAGCAAGATAAATACAATGACTTTGGTTCTAGCAAGTACAAGTACGATTCAAGAAAAATACGATTTTCCCCACTAGTTTAACAGAGATGTCCTGAAAGATTTTTTGAAGCATAAAAATGAATACCTAGTGCGGAGTGCACACTGATAGCAAGTCCTTCCGGCGCCTGCTCAGAGTATTTCACCAAACATACCACAAAGCATTTGGGGATATTGGAGGATACACAAAAATGTAGTTTGGTATTACAGCGTCCACACTTCTGATAAACCGCACTACCTGATGCGATCTAATTAGAACCGGATTCGAGACTACCTCCTGAGGTGGTCTCGAGTCCGGTTCTCTAGTACGGTATTAAATGCTGCGTAGTGTGGACGCAAACCGTATTTAGCACTTTTAAGCCGGCTTAAATGCAACTAATACGGTTTAAAGGCATAGTGTGGACAGGGCCTAAGTATCAATTTCAAAATGTTGTTGGAACAGAAAGCAGACTGCACCAAAATCGCACGTGCATTCATTTTGCACTTCACTATGCTTTCCCCATGTTTGAATTGCAAATGGTCCATGACGCCCCTTAACAAATGATCTCTAATGACAATGCAGTGCTTTTGTAAGATAGTAACAGCACAAGGGCAGCTGTATAGTAAGCCATGAATGTTACCACTACGGTTATTCATCCACTATTTCACTGGGCGTGAGCTGGGGGGGGAAGATAAGGCAGAAGAAGGAGCAAGGAGCAGTTAGTAGGACAGAATGTGGTCACCGACTGGGGCCGACGCTGTCGACATCCCAGGGGCGGAGGACCCGGCAACCGAAGGAGGAGATGAGAGAGGTACCCAGCATCTGAGGCTTCTGTAAGGGGCGCTCGTAGAACCCCTGATTGGCCGAGACATCACGCTGCCTGGGACCTGAAAATAAGGACAAAGCATTGAGGTTAGTATAGGACTCGGCACGAGTGACCACGTCCTGAAGAGAGGCAGAATAGAAGAGAGCCTCGAGTGAGATGAGCGCAGGAGCTGCGACAGTACAGAGTTTGGCCGGGGGTCCGCTCTGACTCACGCGGTGAGAACCCCTGAAGGTAAGGGAGGCGGCTGCCTAGCCCTGAGGTCGGGGAAGTGAGCCTCACTTGCCCCCCAAAGGATGGACCCCCGGCACCTCACGAAAACTCCCACACCGTGAGACAAACAAGACAGCACATGCCAACACATAACATAAACAAAAGACCAGAAGGATGAACAGAGGGAGATTAATAAATTTGTTAGTGGGATGTGACTATGTATATACCTGCTGCTCAGTGGAGAGGAAAAAACCCCTTGTGGCAGATTAGGGGAAAACCTCTGGTGGCCCCGGCGAACAGGTAGCCCCCACTCCGGGCATGCTAGCGATTTTAAAATGGGCTGCAACTATATCAGAGGAGATGAATGAACGTAATAATCTACTGCGGAAGAGGACCAGCGGCCCATGGTCTTGATCAGACTGTGGTTGATGCTGGATCTTGCAGCGGAGGTAGCTGCACCTATGCGAAATGAATGGGGAGAATACAGCTGAGGAGGGAGGCCTGCGCTAGAAAGGAGGGTGGAGAGGTGGGCTGATTAGGAGATCTTCGTCGCTGCAGGGAAGCTTGAAGCCGAAGAAACTGTGTATTCTGAGCTTCCGAGGAAGCCGAAGAAGGCTGTGAGCGATGTTGGCCCTCGCAGCAGAGGGGGCTGTGCCTACGGAATGATTGGGGGGGGGGGGGGGGGGAGGCCCGCTCTGGAGGCAAGGTAGGTTGGAATCCAGTGACAAGTGATCCTAGGAGCGAGAGAAATCAATGAGGGGGTGAAGTAGAGGAGGGAGGCTTGCTCTGGAGGGTGGAAGGTGGGTTGAGAACCAGCGACGAGTGATGATAGGAGCGAGAGGAATCAATGACCCGAGGGTCCTGGGGGGGGGGGGGGTTCTTGCTGGGGAGATACCTTGATGATGAAAGGGGCAGATAGGGGACTCTACTTGACAGCTGAATGGACTAACCACGTTGAAATTGATCCCTCTTGGAGGTACGACCGAATGGTGAAGTAAATCAGAAGCAGAAGAAACTGCGAGTTCTGAACGTAATAATCTACTGCGGAAGAGGACCAGCGGCCCATGGTCTTGATCAGACTGTGGTTGATGCTGGCTCTCGCAGCGGAGGTAGCTGCACCTATGCGAAATGAATGGAGAGAATACAACTGAGGAGGGAGGCCTGCTCTAGAAAGGAGGGTGGAGAGGTGGGCTGATTAGGAGATCTTCGTCGCTGCAGGGAAGCTTGAAGCTGAAGGAAAGCTTGAAGCTGAAGGAACTGTGAATTCTGAGCTTCTGAGGAAGCCGAAGAAGGCCGAGAAGCAGATGAGATACCTTGACGTTGAAAATAAGGGGCAGATAGGGGAATCTGCTTGACAGCTGAATTAACTGACCGCGCTGAAATGGATCCGTCTGGAGGTACACGACTGAATGATGGAGTAAATTAGAACTGTGGATTCTGAGCTCCTATGGAGACCGAAGAGGGCTCAGATGCAGATGATCTCCATAGGTAGATCCTTGTATGGGGAGAAGTGGCGTTTCAGAAGAGTAGAATGAGCAAACTGAGAATGGTCATTTATGCGGACAGCGGGAAGGTGAGGCAGAAGGGAAGGCTCTTAAGAATCAGCTGTTAGGCAGATGAGGAGATCTGTTGATATGGGCAGGCGGGAAGGTGGGAAGGTGCAGCAGGGGGGGGGGGGGGGACTTTGAAGATTCCGCAAAGAGTCAGACAAACTACTGGTATGGAGAGAATGGTGGGAAGAAAAAATCCCTAGCTGGACGATGAAAGCCATGATCTGGTTTGATTTGAAGGAATAGGATGAATCCGATTCTGGCACAGAACGTTTAAAACACTGACCAAGCTGTACAATATGAAGCTGTCGAAGGAGGGAGAGAGCTGCAGATATGAAATGCTGAGCAGATTGAAGGAGGTTACTGAGAGTATGATTCAGTCAAATGACAGCTGGTGAATCGGGGTGGGCACGCAGCAGACGGGACCAGTCGACGGAACTTGAATACTAAAAGTGGAGGCCGAAGGGGAGCTGGAACTGTAAATCGACTGCTGGGGAAGCTCAGCACACTTTGTGCTCCATTTACTGGAATGGAGGGCAGAGATGAGATGTTGACTATCCTATGTGTCAGTTAATACGGGATCGATCTGCGGTCTGCTACTATCATGTCTGCTTGAAATGGAAAAGGTGAACTCACATTGAGAGACTGGGTTTCACAACTCCAGTTATTCTCCTAGAGTGGAACTCCTTAACTCATAAACAAGACAGATTTCCAGTCTCACCGCGTCTCTCACCATGTATTAATGCTGTATTTGAGAGGATGTGTGGACATATGAATAGATTTCTGAGAAAGACAAGCACCTCATATTTTTGATTAGATGGGGATTAGCGTTAGCCTTGACTGCGGAATGCTTCCACGATCTGCGTATTGGAGGAAAGCGGAAGCGTTGGAAGATCTGGAGTAGTGCAGGTACAGATTTAGACTGAACTAAAGCAACTTGCATGCTAGAACAGTGAGTAGATCTGAAGAGGGAGCAGAGATCTGCTGCAGTGAGGAGCAATTAACAGTAGAGGACGGGATCTGCTGAACGGTGCAGAGATCTGAGGAAGTAAACAAAGAAGTGCTGTCAATAATGAGCGGTGGTCTGCTGTAGAGAGAGAGAGAGATCTGCTGAAGCAGTGATCTGTTATTGTGAATGGTGGACTGCCATTGGTAGAGCGAGGTGGTCTGCTGCAGAACGCAGATATCTGCTGAAGCAGGGATCTGTAATAGTGAATGGTGGATTGCCATTGGCAGTGTGATAATCTGCTGTAGAGCACAGCCATCTGTTGAATGCGGTGGATATTGGACTGTGAGTTAAAGTGATTTGGATGAAGCCAGAGATGGAGAATACATAGAGCTGAGGCCGCTGTAGAACCTAAGGCTCTGAGGCTGTTGAAAAATCTATTGATTTGGTCGGGAGCAGTCTGCCTCAAAGGGGGGGGGGGGGGGGGGTAAGAGTTGAAATTGAAGAATGTCATTTGATATAGATAGACAGGGGATGAGGCAGGAGGGGGAACTCCCGAGAATCCATCCGAGTGAGAACTGCGGGAATAGATAGAAAAGCTGTAGTGTCCGAGCTTTGCAGCGAAACCAAAATGGTTTAATGTATAGAGAGAGCTTGTGGTATTATACTGCCATCCAGAGGTTATGATTGGAATTACATCATTGACTTGAGTGAATCAGGGTAGAATCTATGAAGTTATTACGATTAAAATCCTTGTCTATGTAGAACAACATTTGCTTATTCCTTTAGATTTGAATAATAAATATTCTAGACATGTTTAGGACAGATAGTCATGAATATAAATAAGTTAACACAGTATTTAGATGTCATGGTTCGGCGCGTTGAATTCGTCTCCGTCAGTTGTGAAAGCGCAGCAACAGGAAGCCGGAAGAATGCAGTGCTGAGGCGCAGAGCCTGCTGAAGCTGCCTGGTCACCATGACGACTTACCACTCCCCGCAGTCACTCAATAAGGGCGTTGCCGTGGTAACCATAGTCTGTGAGGCGCCGGTCGAAAGTTACAGTACAATAGTGTCGTTGGAGAATGTTGTGACTAGTCAAGTCACGAGCCGCCATTGGTTAAAAATGGAGTTTAGAATGGGCTGGATACGTCTTTAAAAGGTTGAACGTAGCAGATGGAGGTCCAGGGTAAGATCTTCTGATGAAACGGTAATTGTGCTGGCTCTGTGGGAGCGGGGGAGGGGCGTCTGATTGCAGGCGAGGAGTAAAGAAAGATTCCGCCGACAAAACTTCGTAGTAGAATTAAATAGAGCTAAGGTAAGGCAATCACAGACAACGGGAATGAGGATGTCATGTTGAAGGAGCTTGAAAGTTTAACGGAGGACCAGACTTTCTGATAAGGTTGCAGACAAGTTGAGTAATGAAGCTGCGCTTTGGACGGCTATGATGCCGAGGTGGAGACTGGATGGAACAGGAAAGAGTAACGTTGGAGCCGAAAAGAGAAGCTGAATGAAAAGAAAGATCACCTGAGCAGGTAAGAAAATGATTGATAATATCTTGGCAGCGATGTGCAGAGAAACGACCTGCGTGAGCGAGGCAACGAACTTTAGATATTAGCGATGAAGCACGAAACGACGGCGTCTGAGCGTTTGGTGCAAGTGATCAGGTCTTAAATAGAAAATAGATACTAATTAACGGGAGATTAGAAAATTGAAAGATTAGAGATTAGCGCCCCCCCCAGCTCTACGCCCCCCGAACCTCGCAAGCTAACATTTAAAACACAAACCCAGAGACAAAATTATAAGAAACTGAAGCCCATGTTTAACCAGGTAACTTTTTTTTCTGGCAATCAGTTTAATTAAATTTAAATTGTTGACCTTTTTTAAATTGTTTTCAGTTTTTAAACAGTTGGAGATTTCAAGTTAACTATACAGGAACTTTAAATCTGCAAGTTTTGAGGAGCTGAGAACAATTAAACAGGTCTAATTAAGGACATGATTAGTTCAATGAAGGGTTTGATTAAGTAATTGAGAACTCAGTTGGAATGAAAACCAGCAGACACAGGGGGTCCCCCGGACCAGGATTGGGAAACCCTGCCCTAGTTTACTTAACATATTAATCACAACTATCTATTTGAATGGAACATGGGATTTTCATTAGAAATCATCATGGGTGTGCTTTCTAACAAGTATAGTTGAGTACCAGTAATGAAGATGACCATTTGTCTGAGTAACACACAAGTATAAAGCTTATTACTTGTACATGTTTCTTTTGGGGGGGGATTTCCAGTTTTAGCAACGCCAGCTTTGGTGAAACCCCTTGGGGGTGTGGAGAAGTACTATATATTCATTACAATGAAATTAATTTCAAACGATACTGAAGAAGGCAGGAAAGTACAATGCGTTTCAATGGGATCTTATATCTTGTTTTACTTTATACTTTCTTTACTTTCTTTTACTTTATTTAACAGTGGGCCTGAACTATAAAAGCCAGCAGCAATCTTATCAATGTCCAGAACTTACGATTTAGTTCCCAATTTGAAGCTGTTTGAAAAATGTGCCCAAACATTTAAAAGTTTCTTAGACTCTTGCTAGATTTTATGGATCAAGCCTCATATGTTGTAGAAACAAGTACATTCTCTGCCAAGAAACTGCTTCTGTTTCTGGTATGTTTTCTTGAGATAATAAATATTTCCTTGTCTGAAACGTTTTGTCTCTACATTATTTTTTTTTAAAGACAATGTGATATCATTTTAAAAATACATCTGTTGATCCACATTTCTCATTTCTGCTCATTTTAACATCATTAAAACAGTTTTTTTAACCAATTCAGTGTATTACATGAAAACATTTTACAATAAAAACACATGGCATCGGCCAGATGTTAAATGAGATTTTATTGTTTAAATACATCCTTCAAGCCATTGCACACTCTGCAAGAAATGCTATACACTTAGAAAGGGTACATTAAAACAGAACAGACATATTAAAATAATAAAATAAACACATTTAAATGTGTATTTATTCTGTATAACAACCTCCAGATGAATTACAAACAGGGTAAATGTCAAGAGTTGGGTTACAGAACATTTTCAAAGTCCAAACTTTACTATAGACTTTCAAAACAATCCATTTTGAAACCAGATCCCTTTTAACACTGCACAACACCACAATTACAGACCGAAAGAGGGAACACAGACCCCTATTAAAACACAATCTGTATTTAAAGACTATCGACTGGATTTAAAAGAAAGCCAGACAAGGAGAGACATGGCTAGAAAAAAAGGTACAAAATATACAGCTTACTTTTTATTCAGACAATATGTATTTATTTTTAATAATTAGAATGCACTATTCCCAGACACTGGTATCTGATTACTCCCCAGCTACACCTTAACAGAGTCAGAATCAACTAATGGGGAATTTCACAGTAAAATATAACAGCAACATTTTGGCAATATTGAATTAAAATACGTTTTCTGGTTTTAATAATTTGCCAGATTTATTTTTATGTCTTTCTCTAGCATTTAGAATTTCTTATAGCAGACTGACAACCTATTTTCCTGTACACATTATAACCTTATAACTTGTGAAAAAATTGTTGTAAATCTGTGTAGGCTTATACCTTCATAATTGTGATGGGTGATGGAGGTGGGGGATACATAAATCATTGTTATAACAATGTGTTCCCCCAAAACATTGAAAACACCCACCCACTGGCTATTAGTTACATTTCTGAACTGTGTCAGTTACTTTAGTGGCCAGAAACAGTGGATTTTTTAACATAATACGGATCTTTGAGAAATCAACAATTTATTTTTCTTAATTTCTTTAAAAGTTCAATTAGCATTCGAGACGTGTACTAATTTGATTTAACCAGCTTGTTTGTAACAAGATGCAATTTTGCAGCATAAAGGGCAACAACATTCATATTTTACATGAAGCACTTTTATGAGAAGCCTGTTAAATATTCAGCCAATGGAGTTTCACAGTGAAATCCCAGAGGAAGGCTGGAACTGCAGTGAAACTGTCTGGCAGGTTTACAGTTAATGGCGCTCTTACAGATCTAGAACTCTAGGGGGCTCCAGCTGCCCCTCTATTCTCCTCCAGACACACTGCCAGCCTCACAGCGCCCCACCCTCTCCTGGAGACTCCTCCCCAACATCATCGTAGTCAGTCCTGTCAGGTTCAGCGGGTCCTTCTTCAGGGGGCAGTGCGGCCCGGGCACTCTCCTCTCCAGGGCGAGTGAGGGGAAAACCTGCCAAAGAGAGACACACACAATCAGGGATTGGTTGGGTTTACGCAGTGGGAGGGTTCACACAGATCTGGGGCCAGGGATTGGTTTAAGCAATGGGTGTGATTAGAGTGCCATGGGTGGCTTCTGAGAGATTCAGAACTTCTCAAACTCCACTGCCTGGTAGTGACACCTGCTGGAAGAGGTGGGAGTGGGCCAGTTAGAGGCTCCCCCACAGCGTGCTGTTACTGGGGCAGTAGGGTGTGCTTTGCTGAAGCGGGGCAGAATATCTAAGGGGCCCTCCCAATCCCTCCCCACTGTAGACTAGTCCCCCTTACCTTGGATGGGGTTCCCCTCACTGTTCTCCACATCATAGTAGCCAGAGGGAAGTTCATCAGAATCAAAACTCCCTAGGAACAGGAATCAAGGTTAGGTCTGGAGTTTGACCTGCTTTCACCCACAGTATATTAGGAGGCTGTGTGGTCCAGTGGTTAAAGAAAAGGGCTTGTAAACGGAAGGACCCCGGTTCAAATCCCACCTCAGCCACTGACTCATTGTGTGACCCTGAGCAAGTCACTTAACCTCCTTGTGCTCCGTCTTTCGGGTAAGACGTAATTGTAAGTGACTCTGCAGCTGATGCATAGTTCACACACCCTAGTCTCTGTATGTCGCCTTGGATAAAGGCGTCTGCTAAATAAACAAATATTAACTCCCTCCTATTGTCCACTAACAGTTACAGGGTTCAGAGTGCTAAATAAAACTGTTTACATAACATTAAGACTGATCCATCAAATGCAGAAAAACTACTTGGCACCCTAGAATCAAATACTGCTCAACGGGCATGGCGGGGGATGTTGCACAGTCCTGGGACTTACCTGCACAAACAATATGCAGTGACTGAGGGTTTGACAAACGTGAGCTAAATTAGGAACCTGATTGAATACATTTACTTTCTCCAAGACTGGGTTTGGTGCAGGGCTACTCTACAGGGCTTGTCTGCAAGACCTCACCTGATAAATCTTCTGGGTTACTGTTCATAGGGACGGCATCGTCATAGTGCCCTGGGGTCTCTCCTTCCAGAGAGGGCATCGATTCACCTAAAAGAGACAGAGAACAGCATTAGTGTTACAGACCAGAGAGAGCACTGCTTCACCTAAACCAGACAGAGAACAGAATCTGTGATACAGGTGAGAGAATTGTTTCTTCATAGGTTTGTAACACAGCACCCCCTTACCTGGGATGGGGTTCCCCTCACTGTCCTCCACATCATCGTAGTCAGAGGGCAGCTCATCAGAAAGGAAACTTCCTGGAACAGGAGACGGGGTTAGTGCTGCCTGCTTTCACTCAAATTCACTACCTGCTACTTGTTGCACACTGACTACTATTGTAGCTGTTGTTCAATGTTTGGATTACTGAATTCAGGATAGGAAATTAAAACAGTGGTTTTGTGATCTACACCCTAAGTAATTACATATTAAATACTGTGTGCTGCTCTGTTCCTGTCTGTCTCCCACTCTTTGTAGTGTTTCCTGTGATGAGAGGTTTACAAGTCTGCTGCTTGGAGTCATGTTTGTGGATTGTGTGGCAGTGTGATGTGTGTGTTGGCTCTCTCTTTCTCCACTCCCCCTCCCCTCTTACTCACCTCTCCCGGGCGCATCATAGGATCCCTGTCTGGCCAGTTTGTACTCAATCTCCTCGTAAACGGCTTCATGGAAGGGGTCAAGCTCCTCCTCAGCAATCCCTATGGGAGGAAACAGGCTCTTATTCACAGTGACACAGCTCTGCACACACTGTACTGAACAGCACAGCCTTCAGTGATCCACAGTGCAAGAACACCATTTCTTTTCTTTATTTAAAACTGCCATTTTAACAGCTCGTTAATGACAGAACTTGTCAAGATTGTGTCCTCTGTTGCCCCTACTGCAGCAGGCTGGTATCGCACATGTGGGTCAAGACAAGCTTTTTCTCTAACCAGATCATTAATAAAAGAGAATGATTTATAAATTGTCATCTGAGATGCACAGAACAATGATCGCTGCTATAAAGGATCTGGGTAGTGCATTTGTGTTGTCTGGAAAGCACTGCAGATTTAAAATGCCGGTGTAGGGCATTACTGAATACAATCCTAGAACAGCGCTCTAGGACCTGAGTGTGTCACCTTCCTGAGCTCGCGTCTCTTTAAAGGGATTTGTTCCCTACCTCTCCTCAGCATCCTGTTGTGCTGCAGCAGCCCGGCTAACAGGACCAACACCAGCAGAGCTCCCAGTACGATGCAGGCTATCACTGGGATGGTCATGTCTCTCTGTGGCTGCAGCCCGGATGGAGAGGTTCCTGTTGGAGAAGAAGACAGACAGACACTTCTGTAACCAGTTGGGTACTGTACTGTAAATAAAGCTGTATTCACATTGCTTACATAGGAAAGCCCTAACTGAGGCCTCCCATCGTTTATCCACACGACTCCCAAATTCAGAACGCTACACAATAAGAAACATTTCCCCCTAGAGCTGTGCTTTTGTGTTTATGTTTATAAGAGAGTAGTGTCTGTGAAGTTTAAAAGAAGCTGCTTTTACCTGTTTTCAATGGAGAGCTGATAGTAGTTGGAACACCTGTACAACAAAATGAAATGACTGTTAATATTTGCAATGTAAGCAAGTACTCCCTGCCTAACACAACAGAGCCTCTCCCCAGTACAGCTAATTCCCCATCTCCCCTGCTCAGATAACCCCCCCTCTCACCTGCACAGGTAACCCATGTGTCCTCTTTGTGGTCGCAGTCATTGTGTCTCAGTGGAGAGTGCCGGCAGTCCCACAGGTGCATCTCGCTGCCCCTGCAGTTCACCTCATCCAGCCAGATAGTGCCGTTCCCTTGTCCAAACGTAGCCTCACCCCCCCCTGTGCTCTCTGCTGCCCCACAGCCTAGTTGTCTGCAGACCACCTGGGCGTCCTTCAGGTCCCAGGAGTCATCGCAGACTGTCCCCCAGGACCCCTCGAACCGCACCTCCACCCGTCCGGAGCAGGGACTTGAGCTTCCAGCTAGCCTCAGCTCTGCTGGCTCTGGAATAAAACAGCAGGGCTTACTGAATCAGTTCAGCCCAGAGGCTGCTGTGTGAGTAGAAGAGAGAGGCTTGATATCCCTTTCTGGAAAAAAAATCTAGGTAACCAGTCTCAGAGATCAGAGGCAATCACAATTCAGTGTTGAATTATTAATTTAAAAAGACTCTTTAGTATTGGAAACTATAAGAACCGCTCATTAAAATTAGTTTACAGTAGAAATTTAAAGGCCAAACGTTGACAATGTTGTCTAAAATGTCAATGCATGTCACTATAAGGTCATGCTTTTGCAATTTTATGCATTATTTTTAGACGCTGTTAAATAAAAAATAACCTGAGCAGTGCTCTTGAGTGAGGTCTTCAGAGCATGACTTGGGTATGCTGGTGACAGACGGCTTCTCTTTCACTGTTAAAAACAAACAATTAAGTGAATTCAGTGTTTGGGGAAAAAAAAGTACATTGCATTCACACTCTGCTGAAAGAATGCTCCTGCTTTGTGTCTTGTTTGTTTTGAGCTGAAACAAGAAATGATGAATGCAAATTATTCTGAAGATATTGCTGTAGGGGTGTCCATAAGGCCTGGACATATTTCTATTGGGATCTCTTAAGTTTCATCTGCTCTCTATTCTAAAGAGGCCCTGCTTTTCTGTACTTTAACACATCCCTGCTCTGGCCTCTCCTCTTTGATGTGCAGGGGTTTGATCAGGGATCTGGGGACGCTATCTGCTGCTCTGCTTCCAGAAGTGTTGTTAACATTCACCAAGCAGAGGGAACATCAAATGGACCTCTCTTAGAAAGAACAGAATCCTCCAATAACACAGCTACCATGTTGTGTAACTTGCTAGGGGCAGCATGTCCTTGTTATCTCAGGAGGAGGATTCAAACCTGTGGTCTTTAACTGCTGAGCCATCAGGTGACCAGCAGAGGAACAACAGAGGGAGATCTTTACCTGTGCACTCAATCGCAGCCACCTCATAGTTAAAGCAATTTGTCTGACCCCAGGGTAAGGATGGACACTGCCACAGTGTAGAGTCGTGTCTTCGGCAGTTCACTCCATCAAGCCATTTGTTAACAGAACTCAACCTGGATTGTGCATCTCTAATGGCAGCACTTTCTCCACAGTTCAGCTGCTGACATATCACTGAAGCTGTAATCTGTGTCATTCTGTTGCTGCAGACACTACGCCAGGTGCCATTGTAGAGAACCTCTATTGGTCCAGAGCAGCCTTCAGCCAGTCTAAGATCCTTGAACTCTGTCAAAACAACATACAACCGTGAAAGTAAACTGCACTGCAATGAATGACATTCAGAACTATCCTGATTATAATACTGCTGCGAGACAATATTAAAAAGTTTTTTATATAAAAAGTTTTAATACAATCAGCTAGAAATTGGAGAGGTGGTATAAATGGTTTGAAATCTTCATGTATTACAGGATCACCAGTAATCTGCACTGCTTACTGAGCTCCTCCTCTCAGTTTAAATAAGTTGTATGTAGTAATTCATATTGCTTTGGTTTCCACAATTATTATATTAATGGCTAATATAGAGATGGCTCAGTTTCCACTGGTTAGGTATAGTGAGTTATTGCAATCCTGTACCTGAACACACGACTCCCACGTCCTCCTTGTGTCTGCAGTTGTGTTGCCCCCACCCTCCTGAGGCACACTCCCACAGAGTCGATTCGTTCCCCTGACAGCGCAGCTCGTCCAGCCAGATGGGTCCGGTCCCCTGGCCGAAGGAGGCTGACACTGAGGCGTTGAGTGCCGTCCCACACTGGAGCTGCTTACACACCACCTCAGCATCTGCCAGGTCCCAGGAGTCATCGCAGACCGTCCCCCAGGAGCCGTTGTGATAAACCTCCACCCTCCCAGCGCAGGCACCTCCTCCCCCAACCAGCCTGAGGGCCGTGTGATCTAGGGGGACAGAATCACAAGCACACATCAATAACACAATCACTGCAGTTTAGGCACAGAATCAGTTTGTAATAATATAAATAATAACCCTATGATAATGCATGCCGATTTTCAGATAAGAATCCTTGTCACAGACTGTACCCATGGCAGTAATGTCAGAATAGTCACATTGACATAACTTATTAACACAAGAGTTTGAATTGCACTAACCTGAGCACAGCGTGGTCCCTTCATTACTGGTATTGCATTTACTTGGTAGAGGCCCGACTCGACCTGCTTGTGCTGGTAGCAATGGACCTGAAGATAATAAGAGTGAGCAGGGGGGGAATGAAACACGTTAGAGCTGAAGGAACAGCACCATTATTTACTGCATCTACAGCTTCTACATCAGTCTACAGTTTGTTATCTTGTATGTTGAATCAGTTAAAACATAAACATGGTTTCAGAGTAATTCTGTTGTTTGGGCACTGTCTGTTCTTCCACCTGGAGCAAGCTCAAAGCTATTCAGAGATTTAGCTTTATAGAGAAATGAATAAACTCATAATGGTATTGAGTGCTTTAGAACTCAGAACCAACATGGATAATTGAGAACTTCATTAAAAGTGTAAATGGCATTTCTAACTATATAAGCTTAAATGTGAGACAGTTTGCTTTATTTGTATGCATACATAATGTATAAAATATCATAAACTGCACACATCTAATACACCCCAAATATGGTAACAGTTAATCAATACTAATGGGTATAAAAAAATACTGTAACAGTAAATTGATTTAATTTACAATCCCACCAGATGGCAGTAGAAGATCTGAATACCTAAAATACCGAGATATGTTTAGCAGATAGGATGTTAAGTTACCTATTCAATCTTCCACCCATTAGAGTGGTTACTACTCACCTGAACAATTCACTCCTGCATCATTGCTATGAGTGCAGGCACCTCGTCCCCATGCAGAGATGGAGCAATTTGATATGTGTGTCTCACTGCCATCACAGTCGAATATATCAGCCCGTACATCACCGCTGCCTTCACCAAACCAGGCCTGTCCCGGGACTGATACAGCGTACCCACAATTCAACTGCTTGCAGAGAACTGTGGCGTCCTGTAGATCCCAATAGCGATCGCAGACCGTCCCCCACTGACCATCGTACTGCAGCTCCACTCGACCAGAACAGGAGTCCGGGCCACCCACCAGCCTGTACTCAGTGTACCCTGCACACAGGGCAGCAGAGTGTGAGCAGGGCACAGCACAAGCAGAGTACCAGGACATGGGGTTTGCTTTACTCTAGCTATCAATCACAAAAGGGTTGCTATGTTCTTGTAATACTGGCTGCAAGGGCATGATTGGTGGGCATGCATTTCTTTAGCTTTCTAATAGTTATGCATCAGTATTCATTTAATTACAGACTTCTGAAGAGTGACACTCATCTAGAACAACCCAATCCCTCACACCCTCGGGTATATGATCAACAACAGGCCTGCCAAAAATGAAGCAGCATTCAGCTAGCGGTATAAAACTGGTCAATTTCTATTAAAAAAATTAGCTCTATTGTATCTAAAAATGCTTCATGGTATGCTTACTTTCTTTACACTTGAGCCTCCTAAAGCAAAATCACAGAGCCCACATTGCAAAAACTTTGATACAGAATTCTCATTGAAACATTTATCTAAAGGACTTGCTTGCTATCTGCCTATAATGTTTATGGCCCGGGTTAATAAACAAAGTTATAGACTCACCGAAACAGACAAGGCCCACGTCATTCCTGTGTGTGCAGCTCTGCTTCTTCGTGTCTGTACTGCGACAGTCATAGAGCCGGGATTCGTTGCCAAAGCACTGGATCTCCTCCGACCAAAGTGTACCATTCCCCTCCTTGAAATGAGCAGCTCCCAGCACCTTTTGAGGAATTCCACACTGCAGCTCCCGACAGACAACCTCTGCATCCTGCCAGTCAAAGTCAGCATCACAGACCGTTCCCCAGCTCTGCCCATGCACTACTTCAACTCTCCCAAAGCAGAGGTTGCTGCCACCACTTAACCGCACTGCTCTATGTCCTGAAATCACAAAACTGCAGACATTAGACTCTGGGGGCAAAACAGTTAACAGATAATTACAAAGTGCACCTTGGAAAACATCTAAATATTATTATTCAGTTAATTCTTTCACTAAACCTCATACAAACGTGACAAAGAGCGAATGAATCCTAGACAACAATCTCCCTCCCGATCTCTGAGGGCGCTGTCTAACAGGAACAGAGTGCCTTGTACTGGTTGGTCTGGCAGTTCATTCCAGGGTCAGTCGGAAGCCAGCCATCTAGGAAGGGGGCGGAATCACGATGCCCGAAGTCATTGCCCTAAAGTGGTAGGCGATGTGTCAGTCATGGATTGGAGGAGACGTGACTAGCTATCGCTGGGGGCATGACTAAGGGTATAATTGAGGATGTGACGATGTAATCTGTTCCTCTGATGTGGTTATGAGAATGAGTGAGAAAGGAAACGGACTGTGACAAGCGAATCGTGAGTGTTAAGTGTTTTGTTTGTTTGTGGAAACTAACTGTCTGTGTTTGTCACTGTTAGACGGCTAACATGAACCGGGAGCTGTCGCTACAGGCCAGCATCAAGCCCGGACTACACTGCACGACTGTCACTGTATTACCTTGCACCGAACCTGCACTCAGAGCACTCACTGTCAGGAGAAGTGTCTGTGTTGTGTGTTGTTCTTTGTATTATTATTTCGGGACTGAACCCTGTGGTTTATACACATCGTTGTGTAGAGCCTGCATTATTATTTAACGGTCTCAAGCAGAACAAGAGAAAATAACCGTAAACTTTGTGTCTGTTGTTTCTGGAGCACCTGCGTCACCTGTACACCTGAGCACTGCAAACCACTCGATCACAGCACCTGCATCACCTGTACACCTGAGCACTGCAAACCACTCGATCACAGCACCTGCATCACCTGCACACCTGAGCACTGCAAACCACTGGGTCACACATGGTAATTAAAATAAAAGTAAATAATATGCCATTGATGAAGCAAGATAGCAAGAAGACATATTTTGAATCAGAGAGTTCAAGAGAGCAATAAAGGATCCTGTCAGTAAGGCTGCCACCTAAACATCTTTATTTCCTTCATTATAAAACTCTGGGCACCTGACAAGTCTGATGCACTTATCTCTCTGGTTCATTTTTGTATTGTGTTACAATCACATACTGACTGAAAGGCTTTTAGATGATCCATTATTAAGCAACAAAATGAAGACCTGCCTATTCCTGTTTTGTTTGTAGTCATGCTTGTTTTATATACTGTATATACAGAGCAGTGAACAGTTTATGCTGCCACAGTGCAGTAGTCTATAGATGTGAAATGAGCAAAACCGTCATTAGTGACAAGTAGCAGTGTGGGGTTGGTAATTTAAAATGTCAGTTTCTGTCTTTGTTTATTCAAACAACACACTTCCTGTCCTATCCAAAGGACACTGAGCTTTGTTGAAAGAGCAGCAATATATGATTAGCTCATATTAACAATAGAGTGATTTTGTATTGTGGTTTCGACAAGATCAGCAAGCTGCCCTGCCATATCAGAAAAAAGATGTGAGGGAGTTCTGATACTTTCTAATGAGGAAGCTGTTGAGTGAGGAGGATAACAAAATCGCATGCAAAGGAAGCCTAATTATTGCTCTTTTTTCACTGATCAATACAACAATTAATGCAGCTAAACAGAATGTATTAGTCTGACCTTTGGAATGTAAAAACTTTGAACAGTGTTTTGCTGCCACCTAGCGGACACATTGCAGCACTAACCTCTGCCAAGATCCTGCAGGCAAGCTGTTAAAACGGCCTATTACAAAAAGTAGTGAGGGTTGTTTGTACATCTATTTAAAGAGGTTGAAACTTGGTAAATAAATAAATTGCCATTGCCCTTATATGTTATCATTCATTGTCTAGTATCATATTCCAGTTCATAAGAAGAATGAAACAATGTGAAAATCCTACATTGTTTTCCTGAAACATGCATTTTATACTGGGTTCACATACCACAACGTTGTGTGGATCTGGAGAAGACAAAAGGGTCACAATCCCTGTTTTCTGGTGAACAGGTAATACAGTGAAATGTTTTATTTATTTGTATATTTTATTGACTAATCAATCAGTCAACACACGTGTGTAACAACATCCTTGTTTGTGGATCTAAGTATTGAAGGGGGGTTCTGAATATTTTCAAATACATTTGCTTATGCAGAATTTGTACACTTTTTTTTCAGAAAGCACAGTTTCAGTTTTGTGTTACAGGATATTATTCAGGGACAGCTGAAAGACAATTTAAGTTTATAGCCTCGTGTAGTAGCGCCCAGATTTATTAGTTTGCGCTCAGTTGGCAGGTGCTTTGTTACAGTTTGGGACACTCTACCAACAATGGTATTGTGCCCCGTCTTCATACAACACACAGGTGTATAATCCAAAAGAACAAGAAGGAAAAAAGCGAAAGGAAAAAGGAAAACAAAATACTTTAAGGAAAAACTACAAAATAAAGTGTGCAGGTTTTTTTCCGAGGTTCATTGCTCCCTCTAGCGGTGGGAGCCCCGAGGAACAGGCACTGCTCTGCACCCTCTCATATACAGTGGGATGGCTCAGTCCCATTAAACTCGCTACCTAAAATAGTTTTCCAATAAATGAACCTGTGTGCTTTGCTTGCACCCCGAGTCTGTACGCCTGGCGCTGAAGTGCCACTCCGTCTCTCCGAGTCGCTGCTCCAGTGCCTCTGACTGTTCAGGATTCGGCCGTGAAGTCACGCTCCACTATGTTTCCTGCATGAGCCAGAGAGGATATAAAACAGCGCCTTTTTATTAATTCATTCACCCCGTGTAGTCCCACCCCCCAGCCAATGACAGAACGTCAGCCGATTTCCTCACAGCTGAGTCCCGTCATAACACATTGCCTGACAGCGTGGGAATACACGGAGAATACAAACCCCCTACAGGCTCCCGCATGCACCTGACGGTCAGTCCAAATCCCTCCCCTCTCACATATCCTCCCCCTTAGAATGGCACCACCGGTCCATTCGAAAATCCTACACCTCTATGCCTTCCCGAGAGAAAAAATCTGCATTTTGGTGCAGTTTTCCTGCTCGGTGGACAACCCTGAAGGCATAGAGCTGCAGTGCCAGGTACCACCATGTGATACGGGCGTTGTTATCTTTCATTTGGTGGAGCCATGCCAAGGGGACATGATCTGTGATGAGGGTGAAGTGTCACCCCAGGAGGTAGTACCGGAGTGACTCGACTGCCCATTTTACTGCGAGACACTCCTTCTCGATGGTACTGTAGTTCTTCTCGCGGGGAATGAGCTTCCTGCTGATATACAGGACCGGGTGCTCGCTTCCCTGCACCTCCTGAGACAACACTGCACCAAGACCTGTCTCAGATGCATCCATCTGTAGGGTAAACCTCCGGCTAAAGTCCGGACTGCACAGCACTGGCTTGCTACACAGCCTCCTCTTCAAGGCGAGAAAGGCCCTCTGACACAGCTCCGTCCACTGGACCGTATTTGGGGCAGCCTTCCGGGTTAGGTCTGTCAAGGGAGCGGTGAGAGTAGCAAAGTTTGGGATGAACTTACGATAATATCCCGCCAGTCCCAAGAAAGAGCGCACCTGGGTTTTTGTGGTAGGAGTCGGCCAGTCAGCCAAGGCTTTCACCTTTGCAACAAGCAGTCTGATCTGGCCGCCACCTACCCGATACCCCAAATACTCCGACTCACTCTTCCCAATTGCACACTTCTTTGGGTTAGCAGTGAGCCCGGCCTCCCGCAAGGATTGCAGCACTGCCGCTACCTTACACAGATGACTCGGCCAATCCTCACTGTGGATAACCACATCATCTATGTAAGCAGCGGCGTACTGCTGATGGGGCCGCAAAATGCGATCCATCATCCACTGGAAAGTGGCCGGCGCTCCATGCAACCCAAAGGGCATGGTAGTAAACTGGTATAACCCGAAGGGAGTCGAAAACGCTGTTCTCTCCCGTGATTCTGGGGTTAGGATTATCTGCCATCCCCTTCATTAAATCCAGTGTCGTCATAAAGTGAGCTGTGCCAAGACGCTCCAGCAACTCATCAACCCGGGGCATGGGAAGATGAGTTGTGGTCCAGTGGTTAAAGAAATGGGCTTGTAACCAGGAGGTCCCCGGTTCAAATCCCACCTCAGCCACTGACTCATTGTGTGACCCTGAGCAAGTCACTTAACCTCCTTGTGCTCCGTCTTTCAGGTGAGACATAGTTGTAAGTGACTCTGCAGCTGATGCATAGTTCAAACATATTAGTCTCTGTAAGTCACCTTGGATAAAGGCGTCTGCTAAATAAACAAATAATAATGGGATAAGCATCAAACTTTGATTTTTATTGACTCTCCTAAAATCAATGCAAAATCGTGTCGACCCGTCTGGCTTATCTACTAAAACGATTGGACTATTTCAGTCACTCTGGGACTCTTCTATTACCCCCAGCTTGAGCATTTCCTCAATCTCCGCTTTCACTACCTGCCTTTTACGTTCAGGTTTGCAGTATGGCCTTTGACAAACTTGTGTCCCCGGCTCAATTTCAATATGATGATAGGCTACTCGAGTCTGCCCCGGGACTGGAGAGAACACGTCAGGAAAAGCAGCCACCAGATTGTGAACCTCACGTTTCTGTCTTGGTGTCAGGTTATTACCAACCTGAACCGACCCCATCCTCGCCAAGACAGAAAGATCAGGTCACAAATCAGTGACGTCATCTGTGGGTGTTGCTAACAACGTCTCCCGTTGCACCCAAGGCTTCAGGAGGTTCACATGATAAATGTGCTTTTCCCTCCTTCGTCCCGGCTGGCAGACCTCGTAATCCACCGTACCAACCCGGCATGTAACCTCAAAGGGTCCTTGCCACTTTGCCAGGAGTTTAGACTCAGAGCTGGGTAATAATAAAAGCACTTTATCTCCCGGCTGAAATGTGTGCAAACGGGCCCCTCTATTGTAATTGGTCTCCTGCCTGTGTTGTGCCTGCTGCAGATTGTCACAAGCCCATTGACCTACAGACTCAAGACGCCTGCGCAGATCCAACACATACCGGACCGTATTGGTCGAATTGTCCTGCTGTTCCTCCCACATCTCTCTGATGAGATCGAGCATGCCCTGAGGTCTCCGACCATACAGCAGCTCGAACGGGGAGAACCCAGTGGAAGCCTGCGGTACCTCTCTAATCGTAAAAAGGAGGGGAGGAATCAGCTTATCCCAGTTGCGCACATCACTTTCAATGAACCTACGCATCATGCTTTTTAGAGTTTTGTTAAAACGCTCCACCAAACCATCAGATTGAGGGTGATAAACTGATGTCCTGATGGTCTTAATCCCCAAAAGTTTGCATGATTCGCGGACCAGCCGTGACATAAAATTGGTTCCTTGGTCGGTAAGCATTTCTCGGGGAATCCCCACCTGGGAGAAAACTTTAACAAGCTCGTCAGCGACAGATTTAGCGGAGGCAGAGCGAAGTGGTATGGCCTCTGGATAACGCCTAGCGTAATCCAGAATAACCAGCAGGTGCGTGTATCCCGACGCACTTCGCTCCAGCGGTCCAACTATATCTACCCCAATACGCTCGAAAGGAGCTTAGTGGCAAGTGGCAATGGCACAAGGGGAGCTCGTGGCACGGCTCTGGGGCTGGCACGTTGGCACTCTGGGCACTGCTCACAAACCCGCCTCACATCGCCATCCAAACCCAGCCAATTGAACCGTGCCTCAAGTCTCGCTTTAGTTTTGTCCCTACCCAAGTGACCAGACAGGGGAACAGCGTGAGCCAAGTGCAATAAATCTTCCCTAAAAGGCTTAGGGACAAGCAACTGGCCACGCACCTCCCCGGTCTGGTGCAATTTATCAACCCGATACAGCAGGTCACGGTCAATTTCAAAGTGTGGGTACGCGGCGACACAACCAGGTTCAACCACCCGACCATTAACCACCACCGCTTGATCAAATAGCCAACCTAGTACATCGTCACGTCCTTGCTCGAGTCGAAAGTCACGGGAGCGAGCTAAAAAATCAGCTCCCATGGCTTCCAACTCGGGGTCGGGTCGATCCCAAGCAGAGGCGGAAGGACCAGGCTCATGTGCTGGCTCCTGCGCCTCCCCCCCAGAATCTTCGCCAACCGCCCCCACCCAAACATGACCGGACTCCCTCCATTGCCAACCCTCATTCTTGGTGGCCCGGCGTTCCCTTTTTGTTTTACGGGGTTTAAAATCTGTGACAAAACCAAGCCGGGTCGCGGAAGGGAAAGATATCTCCAATTACTTCCTCCTTCTCTGTCAATGGGGAAGGCGGGGCAACCGCAGCCGCTACCCAATCATTGAACTGCGGGCAGTCCCGCCCCAAAATGACAGGTTGTGGCAACTGAGAAACCAAGCCTACCTGTATGCGTGTTGTTTTAGTGCCAAATTTCAGTGTTATCCATACCTTAGGGCAAGTGTGAATATCCCCATGTATACATTTAATGTTAACCCGTCCCAACAATCGCTCATGCCCCGGTGAGATCAACCCTTCTTGTATCAGAGACTGACCACACTCTGAATCCAAGAGAGCCCGAGTTTGTGTCCCTTCCACTGTCACAGGAAGAACAAAACTCGTTTGCTGGAGTGACTGAGATAATTGAACATGCTTACCTGACCCAGTGAGGTCACGCTCCATGGCGGGGCAGTCGCGAGCCAGGTGACCCAGGTCGTGGCACGTCCAACACCTCGGTTGGCTGCTTTCTCTCCCTGAAGCCTCTGCCGGAGGTTGAAAGACAGGAGCAATCAAAGGGCTCCAACGATGTTGTGGCCGCCCGAGACCCTGGCCCGACACTGCGATCGGCCGTGGGGCCGCCCACCCCGTCCCAATTCCCGGACTGGGAGCTCCCGCAGCCACAGCCCATCTAAATGGCTGCCCCCCCGCCCCCCCGAGTCCCTTCACCGAGGCAGCGGATTTGTAGGGTGCAGTGCTAGGAGGCAGCGGATGCCGAGGCAGCGGATGCCGAGGCAGCGGATGCCGAGGCAGCGGATTTGTAGGGTGCAGTGCTAGGAGCGGGCTCAGCTGCCTGGTATCTCTCAGCCATGGTGACTGCCTCATTCAGGGTTCCGGGTCCCTGTCTCTGTACCCACAGTCCCAGGACCGGTCCCAAAGCCTCCAGGAACTGCTCCAGCACCACCAACTCCACAACCCGATCCTTGGAGTTGGTGGCAGGGTCCAGCCATCCCACGGCATAATCGCGGAGACGGTGGGCCAGTGTACGGGGATGTTCCCTCTCCCCTAACTTCCCCTCCCGGAGTCTCCGTCGGTACCTTTCAGGGGTGGCTCCGACTCTATTGAGAATAGCCGTTTTTGGGGTTATATAGTTCCTCATCTCCTCCGCTGACAGAGTTTGGTCAGCAGCTTGCGCCTCCCCGGTTAACTGCGGCAGAAGGTAGCTCGCCCACTGGTCCTGGGGCCACTGATTGGCCTCCGCCAGAGCTTCAAACAGGCGAAGGTATGCCTCCGGGCGATCCTCCGCCATCATTTTAGTAGGCTGCTGCCATCTGGAAGCAGCCTCAGTCCCTCCCTGCAACGCCACTGTCAGTGTCTGGCACAGAAGGGCCATCATCTCGGCAAACTGTAGTGCATCCATTCTGATTTTTTTTTTTAAATGGGCACTGCTGTGTCTTGGCAATGCCAGTTCATCCCACTCTGACACCACGTGTAGTAGGGTGTGGGAAGACACAAGACAGACACAAATTTCAAATATGAAATGCCGGCACAGGCGCCCAGATTTATTAGTTTGCGCTCAGTTGGCAGGTGTTTTGTTACAGTTCGGGACACTCTACCAACAATGGTATTGTGCTCCATCTTCATACAACACACAGGTGTGTAATCCAAAAGAACAAGAAGGAAAAAAGTGAAAGGAAAAAGGAAAACAAAATACTTTAAGGAAAAACTACAAAATAAAGTGTGCAGGTTTTTTTCCGCGGTTCATTGCTCCCTTTAGCGGTGGGAGCCCCGAGGAACAGGCACTGCTCTGCACCCTCTCATATACAGTGGGATGGCTCAGTCCCGCTAAACTCGCTACCTAAAATAGTCTTCCAATAAATGAACCCGTGTGCTTTGCTTGCACCCCGAGTCTGTACGCCTGGCGCTGAAGTGCCACTCTGTCTCTCCGAGTCGCTGCTCAAGAGCCTCTGACTGTTCAGGATTCGGCCGTGAAGTCACGCTCCACTATGTTTCCTGCATGAGCCAGAGAGGATACAAAACAGCGCCTTTTTATTAATTCATTCACCCCGTGTAGTCCCACCCCCCAGCCAATGACAGAACGTCAGCCGATTTCCTCACAGCTGAGTCCCGTCATAACACATTGCCTGACAGCGTGTGAATACACGGAGAATACAAACCCCCTACAGACTCCCGCATGCACCTGACGGTCAGTCCAAATCCCTCCCCTCTCACACCTCGGTACAGCAACACGGCAGTAAAACGACAGCATCCTGGATGAGAGGAAAATCCGCTTCCAGTCGGCTTTTAAAACACGCAATGCGGAAACGAATTGCCATTGATTGGTACTGAGTTGTAGAGGTGAGGGAAAGGTGAGAACTGGAATGAAGACTTGCCAGGCTAGATTGTGTGTATGTTGGTGTAATATAGATAACGTATTCTTACAAATTTAAGACGCCTTCGAATTTAAGACGCAGCCCACATTTCCCACCCTCAATTTGAGGAAAAAATAAAACATCAAATAAATATGCATTTATAAAGACACAACCTCAATTACGCATATGGAGTCAGTTTGCGACCGTCTGCTATCACACACAATTACAGTGATGTGGTGCTTCTCATTTCCACTCGTGATTACTCACACCTGTTTTTCTCCCAATTTGTGAACTGTGGTATTGCTTAGCATGTCGGAAAATACAGGGGTCTGGTCAGCATTTCCAATCTGTCCAAGCTGGTACTGTTTGTTAAAACTGAGCCTAATAACGAAACGCTGAAATTGTAAAAGCGTCTCTTCGAATTCCTCAGGAAGATAATGACTCTTCTTAGAAAATGGTTCCTGTACGTCATGGGTGATTCGAGATCGGGCAGTGACGTTTTGGTTCGTCTTTTCTCGGCAGTAAGTCACGTTGCTGTTTGTGTATTTGGGCAGTGACATCTTTGTTCGTCTTTTCTCGGCAATCAGTCACATTGCTGTTTGTGTACTCAGGTAGTCTTGTCTTTTGTTGGTGATTTTAATGCACGCGTCACTATACTGTACTCGAATTTAAGACACAGGCTACTTTATTCTTCCAGCTCGATTAACAAAGACACCTGGCTATTGCTCGTGCACGATATTTTTAATTTTGTGAAATTATGTATTTGTGAAGTCAACCTTATTCAGTCATTTATAGATAAAATCTGTGTGGATGTGTGAAATTGTATTTACATTATGAGAGACAGAGATTATTAAATAGGCCTAGGTATAATTTTGTAACGGTACAATGTGTGCTATTATTATTATTATTATTATTATTATTATTATTATTATTATTATTATTATTATTGTTATTATTATTAGTTTTGATTAAACAGTAACTTATACTAAGCCTATTGTTCAGGTAGAAAGGAGCTGCTGTGTGTAGAAACAAACAACGATGCAGAAAGTTATCAGCAGTAACATTAGATTCTTACCATATTTTAAATACTGAAAACACAACTATGGCTGGAAAAATAAGTGTATTGGGAGATTTACATTTATATTTGGAGACATTTTAAAAATACTATAATGTGACTTAAAAAAAGAAAATCGAATCAATGAAGTAAAGATTATTTCATCTTCCCTCGTATTGCTGATTTGAGAGAAATCAAACCTTAATACGAGCAGAAATATCTCTTTACACAACCTCGCCTACCTGACGTTTTATCTTTATATATTTACACTCTATTAACCAACATTTCCTCTGTCATTTTATAAACGGGTCCAGCAGCCGGTAACTTTATACATTTTCTGATTACTTCATACATTTAATCATGGACGTGGTTATTTGATAAATAAAGTATCATGTTAAAAATGACAGAGAGATCTGATAGACCCATCAGCCTCGGGACTATTTTGTGTTTAACATGTGCAAACAGCATAATGGCTTCATGAGATTCAGATCGGCGAGCTTTTCACCAAACCACTGGTTTAAAGAGTTCAGTGCTTCACGAGGCTTCACTTTCCCCACTATTTTGTAATGATAATAAATAAACAAAATTAAACTTAAATAAAAGATTTCTTTAAGGCAGGCAGGCAGACAGACAGACTGCAGCACTTTGTATTTAGGGACCAGCAACTCGCCTCATGTGTACTTCTTCACCTGCATGAGGAGGACACTATCCTTTTATATTCACCTGCCTTCAATCAATGACCATATTGAATAATTGGTTGGTCAACCAATCAGGGTCCTGCAGTCTTACATGGCTGGAATGGAGGGAGCTAGGGACAGGGCCAGATTAACCCATCACTGAACTCTAGGCAAACATACACTTGTAGGCCCTACCCTCTAACATGAATAACATCAAACAGCAGACATGTACACACGTTTACACTTACTCCCATACACGTGCCATTTGTTAAGATCAGGTTTACCATATATCGTTGTATCAATTTTTACACTTGTACAGTAAACTTTTCTTTTCTCACAAGGGTTTAGGATAGCATTCATGGTTTTGATCAGAATCTGCGAATTATGCTGTATTATGATGAATTCATTTTGAAGAAACTTTCACGCAATGTTCTGAACTGAACGAGCGAGTATTGAACAAAAAGAGACACCAGGTCAAATGTGAACCAGGGACCGTAGACAGCTTTAATCCGAAAATGTGATACTTCTATTTTTAAAATGTACAAGTTCCAAAACTGAAACAGGTCCACGACAAAGTTTGGTTTCGATTAAACATACTGAAAGCAAATTTGATATCCTGAGTCCCCGCCTCTCCCAGGCAAACGCGGATTCTGACAGGAAACAGACCACACCCACAAACATAGAGACTTGGGAACACAATTACTAAAACAAGTGAATACTAATGTAAAAAACACAACAGCATACGAAACACTGCACTGCTGATACGTGCTTTACTGTAGAAGTGGTTGCTTTGTTTACATGGCCTGGCTTGCTAGATGTGTTTTATAACTCCAGTTCAGGACTATTCTGGTCCCCGCATCGGCACCGCAGCACCAAATACACTTTAAAGTGGCTTCTTTTCTGCTTTTCAAGACACAAAATCATCTATAACGTCATCAAAATCAAGCGAGGTGGTGATTTTGCAAGCAACACAAGTGAGACTTATTGAATATGTGTCTGGGATTTCATTTGCATGACACATAAATCAGTGTGATGAGCTGCACATTGGAGGAGTGCTACAGAGGGCAGGTGGTCCTGTTTGTCTGACCCCTGTATATTGAGTAAGTATTTCTGTGATGGAATGTGTGTCTCTTACCTGAACAGATCACTCCAGCGTCCAAGGCGTGAGTGCAGAAAGAGGTCTCACCCCACCCCAATGACCCACAGTCCCGCAGGGCATATTCAGAGCCGTTGCAGGAAACAAGCGCCAGCCAGATGGTTCCAGAACCGGCTCCGAAGTGAGCATTGTGTGGTGCTGATACAGCAGATCCACAGCCCAGCTGTTTACACACAACTCCAGCATCCTCTATATTCCAGCCACCACTACAAACTGTCCCCCACTGTCCCTCATGAAGAATCTCCACTCTCCCAGCACAGGGACTGCCTCCATTCACCAGCTTCAGATCACCACCGCCTTTAAAAAGAGAAAAGGGAATCAGAGAAGGGAGTCTGCACAGGCCCTGCCACAAGAGAACACGAGTTTATAATCACACACTGTTTACACTGCATGGAGTTGTATTATTCTCCATATCACAGAGCTTCCCAAGTAAACATCAGCAGTAAAACTCCTCTATATATATTTCATGTATAGAAATGTTTTCATGATGTTCACACGCTGCATAAGGCGTGTGCTAAGAAGGGTTTCCACCAAGTCTCTGAGATAACACTAAAGCAGGTAAAGTACCTGACAAATATTAAACTTTTCTAGAAGCATAGCACAACCCTGATAAGCATGCATACATCATACATAATTATTCAATATGAGAAATACAAGCTTACTATTATAGGAAATGTAATTGACATGTATTTGATGCTTCATATTTGGAACTCAAAATTATGGTTCTGTTCGTTCTAGTAGTTTTATTTGTATTTGTATTTTATTTGACTATCTGAGGCTCTTTGTAGAACTTGACTAAGTAATGTTTCCTGAGAAATATCAGTGGGACTGTATAGTTCTATATATTTCAGAAGCTCTTAATATTCTAAGAATGTACAAAAGCAGCAATTCCCTAGCCAATTGTTTTTTTTGTTGTTGTTCATATTCCATTACCTAGACTCACCAGCAGGGGTCAGTATTATTTGTAATTGCTGTGCCTCATAATAACTGGCAGTGGCTTATAAATATAAGTTTTAAAGAAAACGTAAAAGGCCTGGAACTGATGATATACAGCTCAGTACCAGCAAAACAACATCTACTGTATCTCCTAACTGATTTATTTGTGACACTGACTGTCCTGGCAGACACCACTGTAGACACCTAGTTAATGTTCCGCCCAGGCGTTTAGCATCAATAATACAGCAATAAGGGCTGTTTCTGAGGACACTGTAGTGCTTAATGACATGGAGGTGTTACTCTTGGTCCAAAGAAGCAAAGTGAATGACAGAATAAAAGGCAGCAATGGTACAAGAAGCTCTACAATGCCCAGAACAGTGATGTTTTTACATCAACATATTTCTAATTTTTATCAACCGTATGAGATATTTTCAAAACTATTTATTATTCAAACACTAACAGGAACATTATGTCATTAGAATTACACAGCAGTGTGCATTACAAAATGCAGTGAGCAGTATTGTGTAGAATGAGTAACATCCTACGGCATTGCTTTTGAATGCTACACAATGTAAAGTGCAGAGCGCAATTACTGAGTAATGGAAACAGAAATACCAGACATCAACTTTCCATACCCATCTGTGTACAACATGCAAGTCAGCAGCTTTATTTATTCATTTCTTAATACATTCAAACAACACTATAATAAACACATAAATGATCTTCTCCACACATATATTCACAATGCAGGAGTATCAAGTTATTCCCGACAATGTTAAGGATACATGGAATACATTTAGATTTCAAGTTTCAAATTGAGAGTTTCTTTTAGTTTTCTTTTTATAGAATAAACACGAGAGTCATGTTATAACAGCAATAAGCCACTCCTCGTGCCTCACAGCCCACCCAAGTGTGCAGTTATTAGTAACAGCACCAAACAACACGGAACACAACCAGAACACTATACAAGTGGAACGGAACCCAACCAGAACACTATACAAGTGGAATGGAACACAACCAGAACACTATACAAGTGGAACGGAACACAACTAGAACACTATACAAGTGGAACAGAACCCAACCAGAACACTATACAAGTGGAATGGAACACAACCAGAACACTATACAAGTGGAACGGAACACAACCAGAACACTACACAAGTGGAACGGAACACAACCAGAACACTATACAAGTGGAACGGAACACTCCTCGTGCCTCTCAGTCCACCCAAGTGTGCAGTTATTAGGAACAGCACACAGTATATATGAAGATCAGATTATAAAATGGGTATGCTATCATACCAAAGCACATGGAATACAACCAGAAGACTATACAAGTGGAAAAAAATACATTGATTATTTTTTTAAAACTTTTTATTGCATTTTAATTATTTAGGAGGCAATAACCAAATACACAGTAAACCCTGTCTAATGTTGTCCCTCTACACACCAGCATTCTGTATCGGCATCATTTTTTAGGGTCCCAGAAAAAGAGATTTACCTGGTTTAGCAACTACTGCATGATATAAAAGTAATTTTGTAAAGTTAGAATTTCAGGGTATAGTCCTACGTCAACAGAACTCCTACAGATTTTCAAAGTGTTAAATTAGTTTGTCATTTATACCTTTTTCAGGTACATTACTACATTTCACAGCAGCTCCCTCTATCAAGCAGCACACTGTATTGGGCAGCACACTTTTCTGGTCCTATGCGATGCCGGGTTAGACAGGTTTCTCTAGACACTCTTGCAGGGCTTCTCAAACCCGGTCCTCTGGACCCCATGTGTCTTCTGGTTTTCATTCCAACTGAGCTCTCAATTACTTAACTACAAACGCTTAACTCAACTTATAATTTGCTTAATTAGACCTTTTTAATTGTTCTCAGCTCCTAAAAAGTTGCAGAATTTAAGTTAACTTGAAATCTCCAGGTGTTTAAGAACTGAACACAATTAAAAAGGCCTCATTAGGTCAATTATTAGATCAATTAAAGGTTTAGTTAAGTAACTGAGAGCCTATTACCTTTGCAGTGCATATATACCTATAGCTGTACCCTTTAACTACAGACCCCAAGATTTAATTCTGAGGCTAAGCTCTAAGAGTGTTATTTAATGGTGTTACCACTAACTTTATTTCAGTCATATAGTGTTACTGGAACAAAAACAACAGTATCTACCGTTTCTGATTCCTCTGTTATATGTAAAAGCAAACATGACTATGTGAAAAAGATATTGCAGAGTGCAGCAGTGCTGCACAAGAGACAGCGTGGTGATAAACACCAAAGCACCACAGAGTGTCCTGAAACCCTTTCATTGCTTCACAAAGTTTGAGAATATTCACACCTGCTGGGTCTTGCTAGTTGTAAAGCACTATCAGGTAATACATTAGTTCTTGATTCCTGATCATTGGAAATCTGTTTTACTAATCCGATCCTTGAGTCACATGTTCAGTGTATCTTTATTTAAAAATCAGTAATTTACAAGACTGGTTTCTCAACTGAATAAAAATACAGAATTAGCTCAGTATACAAACAATTTATACAAGATGTGTTTTTCATTTTCTTAAGTGAAACGTTTGTCTTCTGGACTACAGTATTTTTAGCTTTATTCACTGTAGAGATGCCCTTCACAAGATAATGGGTTTTCATAACTGTGAAAGAGGATGTGGGTGTCAAGTCGTCACGTGACAGATGGAGAGGTACTCAAGATGTGACGCTGCAACGCCGCCCAGGCATTTATTTACAATGATTTTAGCTGTAGTTGCAGGTAAGTGCCCCCATGGATTCAAACACAGGGTCGCTGGGGTCCTGGATCCAGGAGGGCCCGCTTCGACCCATAGCTCCCCTGGGTCCACCCCGGAACCCTCCCTGCTCCCCATGCCCAGCACTCTTAAATCAAATATCTATTAGAACATTTTTGATGTTTGCTGGAAAGACCTAACAGAGAAACATAGAAGTGAGGGTAGTGTTATTTGTTTGCATTGTTAACAGGCTGTTCATCTATATTTGCCCTCCTTGTACTCACCAACACAGACAAGGCCCACATCGTTTGCATGTGTGCAGCTTGGCTGCTCCCTGGATGAGGTGGGGCAGCCATGGAGCCCGGACTCATTTCCACTGCACTGGATCTCCTCTGACCAGACCGGACCCTGCCCCTTACCGAAACGAGCAGCTCCCAGCACCTCTAGAGGAATTCCACACTGCAGCCGCCGACAGACAACCTCTGCATCCTGCCGGTCAAAGCCAGCATCACAGACCGTGTTCCAGGCGCTCCCACGCAGTACTTCAACTCTCCCAGAGCAGAGATCGCTGCCACCACTGAGCCGCACTCCTTGACCTGGAATCATAAAACTGCAGATATTTAGACTCTGGTGCCAAAGCAACAACCTGTAAATGGTTTGCAGATTTAAATCTATGGTGAAGATAATTTTGCATGCAATAAATGTGAAGCCTGTTTGTGATTCCATCATGTAAAACTTGTTAAATAGACAAGCATAATTGCAGAAGTATCAGGTTTTTGGTACTTGTTTCCTAATGTATTTATGTGTCTATTATTCACTTAATTTCTTAATTTGTAGTAGTTAGTTTCACTATTTCAGTAGTTGAGTATGGCTTTTACCATGGCAATGGAAGTAATCATTAGGGCATCAAAATGGGTAGTAGGAGGAGAGCGCTTGGCTTCTGGAATGCGACTACCACCAATTCGAGCATACATGGATGACATGACAACCATGACTACAACAGTAGCCTGCACTAATCGATTATTGGGCAAATTAACCAATAACATTGAATGGGCATGAATGCAATTCAAGCCCACTAAATCAAGGAGCATCTCTATAATTAAAGGTAAAGTAGTAGATAAAATGTTCTACATTAATGGTGAGGCAATACCAACAGTGTCTGAGAAGCCAGTGAAAAGTCTTAGACAAAAAGCAGTGGAAGGGTTAGCATAGACAGCAGCGCTTTACCAGGCAAACTAAAACTCTGGTGCTTTCAGTTTGGTCTACTGCCGAAGTTGCTGTGGCCACTGACTGTGTACGAGGTTTCTTTGACAACATAGAGAAGCTGGAAGCTTTAATCAGTTCATACATCAGGAAATGGTTGGGAGTTCCACGCTGCCTCAGCAGAGTGGGACTTTATGGTAAAAGAATACTGCAGCTACCAGTCTCTGCTCTAACCGAGGAGTTTAAGTGCGCCAAGGTCAGACTGGAAATGACATTAGTAGAGTCATGCGACAAATGCGTAAGGGAGGCAGCACCTGTGTTGAAAACTGGAAGAAAGTGGGCGGCAAAGAAAGCTGTGGAAGATGCAAAGGCTGCCCTTCGAATTGGTGATATCATGGGGCAAGTTCAGCATGGAAGAGGGGGTCTTGGTCTCCGTTCAGCTCCTCCTACATGGCACAAGGCAGCCCCAGCTCAACAGAGGAAGCTGGTAGTCAATAAGGTGCAAAAGCAGGAGGAGAGGATGAGGTGTATAAAGGCCATTTCCAGGCCAAGCAGGGAGAATGGATGAGATGGGAGAGTGTGGAACAACGCAAGATTGGCTGGCAAGACCTATGGTCAGTGGAACAGAGCAGGATCAGTTTCCTCATCAGGTCAACATATGATGTTCTCCCATCACCACAGAACCTAAACCTCTGGGTAGGAGAGGATCCCTCATGTCCTTTGTGTTCATCACCTGCAACATTAAGGCACATTTTGACAGGATGTAAGGTGGCTCTTAGCCAAGGACGGTTTACTTGGTGCCATGACCAGGTGCTGCGATGTTTAGCCTTAGCATTGGAATACAAGCGTAACATGACCAATAAGTTGCCACCTGTTCCATTAAAGCATTACACACAAAAGACAACATTCCTCCGTCCAGGAGTGCTACCACCAAGAAAAGGTGTCAAAACCAATCCTTGCCCAAGACAACTGGAAGCTGCTAGAGACTGGAAAATGCTGGTAGATGTTGGTCAAGGGCTTATTTTTCCTCCTGAGATTGCCACCACTAACCTTCGACCAGATATTGTCTTGTGGTCTGGATCAGCACGCCTTGTTCACCTGGTAGAGTTAACAGTGCCATGGGAGGATGCTGTAGATGAGGCATATGAGAGGAAGAAACTGCGGTATGCTCAACTAGCCACTGAAGTGGAACAGCGAGGATGGAGAGTCTGGGTTTACCCAGTGGAGGTGGGTTGTCGAGGATTTGTGGCACACTCTACAACCCGGTTTCTCAGAGACGTCGGATTCAGTGGCCAAGAGTTGCGTCGCACAGTGAAGAACTTATCTGAAGCAGCAGAGAGGAGCAGCAACTGGCTGTGGTTGAGACGGAAAGATTCTGGCTGGGGATCTCAAGCACAATAGAAAGAAAGAAACGCTGATGTACGGGTAAGTAAGCTGGGCTGAGTTGAGTGGGGGGACAGAGGGGGGTGATGCTGGGATGCCAGAATCACTGTCTAGCCCTCTTGAGGTGTCGTGGGCTAGTCAACGAAACACAGAGGATGGAAGGTGCCCACTTGAAGACCTCAGAGATGTACCCTACTTAGCTCAATCCAGACGGTTGTCATGCTGATGTGCTGGGGAGGCCGCACTGTGGTTGATCCCCAGAGCCAGCATCGCAGCCGTTGTGTGTGCTGATGCGCTAGGGAGGCAATAAGCTGATCCCTGGAGCCAGCATTACACTTCAGCCATCAACACCAGACAGAAGGATATCTACATCATCATATGGAAGGAAACGTAAATTGATGGAGACACAGATGGATCACATTAGTTTACTGTAAAGCTACGTCTTAGTTGGTGCTTATTTTGGCGAGAGCCGAGTTCAAATCAGCATGAAGTTTTAACATCTACTCTCGTGTAATGGAAATCATTGCATTATAAAAATACAGTAGTTGTAATTACATTTAAATATATATATATATATATACACACACACAAAAATGGCAAAACTCGCTTAAAGCAACTGTTTTAATGCACCGCGATGTATTGGCTGCTATTGTGAAACGGCTCGCTCCTAACAGACCGTCCAATAACTGCTAACATAGGTTACAGGAAGCCACGTGAGAGCACTCTGCTATTGAACGCACGGCTGGTTTACCAAGTATTATTTTACAATTTTTTTTAATTTGCAGAGCAAACTTTTCTTCTCACAAGGGTTTAGGATAGCATTCATGGTTTTGATCCGAATCTGTGAATTATGCTGTATTATGATGAATTCATTTTGAAGAAACTTTCACGTAATGTTCTAAACTGAACGACTGAGTGAACCTGACAGAAACAGTCCCAGTGAAGACAGTGTGCTAAATACATTTAAAAATAAACCCTGAAGCTTACTTCTAATCCTGTAGAGGAGCTTGATAACCACGTTTCCCAATGTATTGAACAAAAAGAGACACCAGGTCGAATGTGAACCAGGGACCGTAGACAGCTTTAATCCACGTTGTCGTCCCATTAAAAATGTGACACTTCTATTTTTTAACATGTACAAGTTCCAAAACTGAAACACAGGTCCACGACAAAGTTTGGTTTCGATTAAACATACTGAAAGCAAATTTGATATCCTGAGCCCCCGCCTCTCCCAGGCAAACGCAGATTCTGACAGGAAACAGACCACACACACAAACATAGAGACTTGGGAACACAATTACTAAAACAAGTGAATACTAATGTAAAAAACACAACAGCATACGAAACACTGCACTGCTGATACGTGCTTTACTGTAGAAGTGGTTGCTTTGTTTACATGGCCTGGCTTGCTAGATGTGTTTTATAACTCCAGTACAGGACTATTCTGGACCCCGCATCGGCACCGCAGCACCAAATACACTTTAAAGTGGCTTCTTTTCTGCTTTTTAAGACACAAAATCATCTATAACGTCATCAAAATCAAGCGAGGTGGTGATTTTGCACGCAACACAAGTGAGACTGCCCTGCCTACACTGACAAGAAAAGAAATGACTGTGTTGAAACAGTGCCAGTGTCAGTGAGTAAAGCTCTACTTTGCCTACGCATTAATCCAGCCCTGACTAGGGAGACAATTTCCATGCAAGGATAGGAAAAGGTAACCCAATCCCTGCCAGCCCATCACCACAAACACACAACACATACATTCATAGTTTACATTAATATTGTGAAACAGGGGACACTTCACAGTGTCACAGAATTACTGATGAAAATAATCATTCTGATGAAAAGTCAAGAGAGTCTGGTGTTTACACACATATTTATACTGTATAATCGTAGTATTTGAGTTTCCTGATTGCAAAGAGAACGACTCGGAATGATTGCAAGCATCATACAAAGGGAAGGGGGCTGTCAATCAAAGGAAGACTAGAAACTTAACCTGAAGATACTTACCCTTTAAGTATAGCTACAATCCAATGATTTCTAAATTGATAGATTACAAATGTATCTCAAAACCTGTAATACATCCACACAAAGTGCAACACATTTGTAAACTGGATCACAATGTTTTCCAAAAAAAAAATAAAAAATATTGGAAGGAAATTAATCTTAAATACGCAGTGTCCGAGATGAAGACAATGGCAGAAATAGCAGTAATCTGTGTTGATTGTTTTAATTACAGAAGCACCTGCCAACCGAGCATGTCTCTAGTCTGTCATATTTAATGTCTTGCCCATGAAGATGCTTTTATGTATTATTGAATATGTGTCTGGGATCTCATTTGCATGACACATAAATCAGTGTGATGAGCTGCACATTGGAGGAGTGCTACAGAGGGCAGGTGGTCCTGTTTGTCTGAACCCTGTATATTGAGTAAGTGTTTCTGTGATGGAATGTGTGTCTCTTACCTGAACAGATCACTCCAGCGTCCAAGGCGTGTGTGCAGCTAGAGGTCTCACCCCACCCCAATGACCCACAGTCCCGCAGGGCAGATTCAGAGCCGCTGCAGGAAACAAGCGCCAGCCAGATGGTTCCAGAACCGGCTCCGAAGTGAGCATTTTGTGTTGATACAGCAGATCCACAGCCCAGCTGTTTACACACAACTCCTGCATCCTCTATATCCCAGCCAAAACTACAAACTGTCCCCCACTGTCCCTCATGAAGAATCTCCACTCTCCCAGCACAGGGACTGCTTCCATTCAACAGCTTCAGATCACCACCGCCTTTAAAAAGAGAAAAGGGAATCAGAGAAGGGAGTCTGCACAGGCCCTGCCACAAGAGAACACGAGTTTATAATCACACACTGTTTACACTGCATGGAGTTGTATTATTCTCCAGATCACAGAGCTTCCCAAGTAAACATCAGCAGTAAAACTCCTCTATATATATTTCATGTATAGAAATGTTTTCATGATGTTCACACGCTGCATAAGGCGTGTGCTAAGAAGGGTTTCCACCAAGTCTCTGAGATAACACTACAGCAGGTAAAGTACCTGAGAAATATTAAATTTTTCCAGAAACGTAGCACAACCCTGATAAGCATGCATACATCATATATAATTGTTCAAATACAAGCTTACTATTGTAGGAAATGTAACTGACATGTATTTGATGCTTCATATTTGGAACTCATAATTATGGTTCTGTTTGTTCTAGTAGTTTTATTTGTATATTTAGAAGCCTGTTCAGAATATTTGGGAGGCTCTTTGTAGATACCTAGTTAATGTTCCGCCCAGGAGTTTAGCATCAATAATACAGCAATAAGGGCTGTTTCTGAGGACACTGTAGTGCTTAATGGCACAGAGGTGTTACTTTTGGTCCAAAGAAGCAAAGTGAATGACAGAATAAAAGGCAGCAATGGTTCAAGAAGCTCTACAATGCCCAGAACAGCGATGTTATTACATCAACGTATTTCTAATTTTTATCAAATGTATGGGATTTTTTCAAAACTATTTATTAAGCATCATGTAATTAGAATTACACAGCAGTGTGCATTACAAAATGCAGTGAGCAGTATTGTGTAGAATGAGTAACATCCTACGGCATTGCTTTTGAATGCTACACAATGTAAAGTGCAGAGCGCAATTACTGAGTAATGGAAACAGAAATACCAGACATCAACTTTCTATACCCATCTGTGTACAACATGCAAGTCAGCAGCTTTATTTATTCATTTCTTAATACATTCAAACAACACTATAATAAACACATAAATGATCTTCTCCACACATATATTCACAATGCAGGAGTATCAAGTTCTTCCCGACAATGTTAAGGATACATGGAATACATTTAGATTTCAAGTTTCAAATCAAGAGTTTCTTTTAGTTTTCTTTTTATAGAATAAACACGAGAGTCATGTTATAACAGCAATAAGCCACTCCTCGTGCCTCACAGCCCACCCGAGTGTGCAGTTATTAGGAACAGCACCGAACAACACGGAACACAACCAGAACACTATACAAGTGGAACGGAACCCAACCACAACACTATACAAGGGGAACGGAACACAACCAGAACATTATACAAGTGGAACGGAATCCAACCAGAGCACTGTACAAGTGGAACGGAACACAACCAGAACACTATACAAGTGGAACGGAACACAACCAGAACACTATACAAGTGGAACGGAACACAACCAGAACACTATACAAGTGGAACGGAACACAACCAGAACACTATACAAGGGGAACGGAACACAACCAGAACACTATACAAGGGGAACGGAACACAACCAGAACACTATACAAGTGGAACGGAACACAACCAGAACACTATACAAGTGGAACGAAACACAACCAGAACACTATACAAGTGGAACGGAACACAACCAGAACACTATACAAGTGGAACGGAACACAACCAGAGCACTGTACAAGTGGAACGGAACACAACCAAAACACTATACAAGTGGAACGGAACACAACCAGAACACTATACAAGTGGAACGGAACACAACCAGAACACTATACAAGGGGAACGGAACACAACCAGAACACTATACAAGTGGAACGGAACACAACCAGAACACTATACAAGTGGAACGGAACACAACCAGAACACTATACAAGTGGAATGGAACACAACCAGACACTATACAAGTGGAACGGAACACATCCAGAACACTATACAAGTGGAACGAAACACAACCAGAACACTATACAAGTGGAACGGAACACAACCAGAACACTATACAAGTGGAACGGAACACAACCAGAACACTATACAAGGGGAACGGAACACAACCAGAACACTATACAAGGGGAACGGAACACAACCAGAACACTATACAAGTGGAACGGAACACAACCAGAACACTATACAAGTGGAACGGAACACAACCAGAACACTATACAAGTGGAACGGAACACAACCAGAACACTATACAAGTGGAACGGAACACAACCAGAACACTATACAAGGGGAACAAAATACATTGATTATTTTTTTGAAACTTTTTTTTGCATTTTAATTATTTAGGAGGCAATAACCAAGCACACAGCAAACCCTGTCTAATGCTGCCCATCTACACACTAGCATTCTGTATTGGCATCATTTTTTAGGGTCCCAGAAAAATAAGTTTACCTGGTTTACCAACTACTGCATGATATAAAAGTAATTTTGTAAAGTTAGAATTTCAGGGTATAATCCCACAGATTTTCAAAGTGTTAACTTAGTTTGTCATTTATACCTTTTTCAGGTACATTACTACATTTCACAGCAGCTCCCTCTATCAAGCAGCACACTGTATTGGGCAGCACACTTTTCTGGTCCTATGCGATGCCGGGTTAGACAGGTTTCTCTAGACACTCTTGCAGGGCTTCTCAAACCCGGTCCTCTGGACCCCATGTGTCTTCTGGTTTTCATTCCAACTGAGCTCTCAATTACTTAACTACAAACGCTTAATTCAATTAAAAAGGCCTCATTAAGTGAATTATTAGTTCAATTGAGGGTTTAGCTAAGTAACTGAGAGCTCGGAAGGAAGACCAGAAGACACTGGGGTCCCGAGGAGCGGGTTTGAGAGCCCCTGCACTATATGATGCGACGCATTCTGTAACAAAGCAATACTGAAAGAAACTAGAATTCAATAAGAAACGTTTCGACTAGAAGTCTTTATCAATGTCTTCAGTCCAAACAAAGAGTTCTAATAGAAAGGATCCTCATTTATTTATTTATTTATTTATTGTATTTCTTAATTCAGCACTATTGAGTGTTTAATAGCTGTGGATGGATCTCTGTAATATGTTTTACAAATGCTCCATTGCTGACTGACTGCTTGTTGTATGAAACACATTTCATATAAAGATATTTAGCTGAAATATAAATTGTTAGTGTTCATAGATATAGTATAGTTCTTTATTTTATTTCAATACTGGAATATTCCAACTGTAGGATTTATTTTCTTCTTCAGACATTGTTTGAATGAAGGGCAGCAAAAAAAGCCTTTTTCACTGTTTTGCTTTTCTTATGAAAATAAACATTCAAAATAAACTGCGCTATTTTACTTTTCCTATTGCCCCTAAATGCATTTGCACTGTAATACCCTGACACACCCAGGGCCAGCAAGGAAACACAATGTAGCATAACATGAAATAATAATAATAATAATAATAATAATAATAATAATAATAATAATAATAATAATAGAATGAATTAAGAAAAAAAATAAAAAACATTAAAACTTACAGTAGACCTATAAGGTTATGTCTGGTTTGACTTTGCCAGTAACTATGCTGACACAATTAAAAAAATAATTATAATAATTCATAATACATTCATATGTGTTGTGCTGTTATTATTTTTTTAAGTTGTAAAAGTCAGTTGAAAATCTTGCTAAATTGTATTTCTATCACCGAGTCAGATTAGCCAGTCACAATTTCTTCAAGTCAGTCGTGAAGCCTAAATTCAGCTGTACCTGGGTAGCATTTCACACAATGTTTTAATGTAGATATACCAGTATAAGAAATGAACCTGAAGCAAAAGCAAAGATTCTGTTTTCTGTTTTTATATCTGTATATATTATATGTACAAATGTTAAATAATAATAATAATAATAATAATAATAATAATAATAATAATAATAATAATAATAATAATAATAATAATAATAGCAAATAAATATACCTGTATAATAATCAGGGAACTGTTTAGTATAAGTACTGCTTAATCACAACTAATAATAATAATAATAATAATAATAATAATAATAATAATAATAATAATAATAATAATAATAATAATAATAGCAGATAAATATACCTGTATAATAATCTCCGTCTCTCATAATATAAATGCACGTTTTACAGATGCAAAACAGATTTCATCTGTAAATGATTGAATAAGGTTGACTTCACATATTACAAATACAAAATCGTGCAGTTACGATTAAAATAGAATGCATTCTTCCAGCTCGATTAACAAAGACACCTGGACGTGCAAGCGATTTTCAACTAGGGCTTTTTTTTCTTTTTTTTAATTAATTAATTTATTTTAGTTTTAATTATGTGAAGTTATGTATTTGTGAAGTCAACAGAGATTATTATAGATTTATCTGCTATTATTATTATTATTATTATTATTATTATTATTATTATTATTATTATTATTATTAGTTTCGATTAAACAGTACCTTATACTAAGCATATTGTTCAGGTAGAAAGGAGCTGCTGTGTGTAGAAACAAACAACGATGCAGAAAGTTATCAGCAGTAACATTAGATTCTTACCATATTTTAAATGCTGAAAACAAAACTATGGCTGGAAAAATAAAAGTATATTGGGAAATATTCATATTGATATTTGGAGACATTTTAAAAACACTATAATGTGATTTAAAAAAAAGAAAATAGAATCAATGAAGTAAAGATTATTTCATCTTCCCTCGTATTGCTGATTTGAGAGAAATCAAACCTTAATCCGAGCAGAAATATCTCTTTACACAACCTCGCCTACCTGACGTTTTATCTTTATATATTTACACTCTATTAACCAACATTTCCTCTGTCATTTTATAAACGGGTCCATCAGCCGGTAACTTTATACATTTTCTGATTACTTCATACATTTACCCATGGACGTGGTTATTTGATAAATAAAGTATCATGTTAAAAAATGACATATAGATCTGATAGACCCATCAGCTCCAAGGCTGTGTTTTTCGAAGACAGTATAATGTTTAAATAACTTTTTGTTAAATCATTTAAATATTTCCTGTACATTTCCAATATTACATTGATGATTAAGAACCCTGCCACAGCTCTCTGCTAGAAATGAACCCAACATCTGCACCTGGGTGAATAAAACCAGCAGCACTGAGATCACTGATATACAAGCACACAAGATTACACTGCATCCTAATGGGCAGTTCTACCCACCAAGTCACTCAGTCCCTGGACCACTGAACCGGACTCCCTGTCTCAGAATAAATAACCGACTTCATTAAAAAACTATAAAGAAATAACAGCGTGGAACTTACTGGCTGGTGAGTGCAGAAGCAGGACAGTGAGACAGAAGATGGGCATGCAGCTCTCCATTGTTATCAGGACAGATGAACCCTCCTCTGAGCGAAGTCAAGACCTGTGCTCACCCCCTTGAGCCAACACAGCAACTGAGAGGGTGCTGAACGCCCCATAACACCAGCAGAAACACAATCCCCCCACCCCACCAATCACACTCAGCATGTCCTTTTTGAGACAGAAAACAGGAAGATTTCAAACAGGTGTGTTGACAAATCAGAGGGCTCTTTTCAGTTCTATCCATATATATCACTAATACATCACTGTTTCCTCCCAGACCGCCCAGAGGTGATGAAACACACGATATGGAGGAAAGGGGGAGAGCTCTGAAAGATAGAAAAAGAAAAAAAAACATATTTTTGTAAATTTGTGTTTATGAAAAGCTGGAGAAAGCTGGGTGCAGAGAGCAAGGAACTTAGTAGTTATCTCTGAGCTCTGGGTTCAGACCCCAGCCAGGCTTCACTCTGCCTAAAGGCCTGGGTTTCGATACTCTTGCATTGCATATCTCTTCTGGGATGTCTTCTGTTTTTGTGTGATTGAAAGCTAGGATTTCCAGAGCAGTGCTAAGTTTATGAAGCCGTTGTAATACCCAATTCTGTATCCCTACTTCTCTATGCCCTGTCCGTCACACAGCAGAGCCTTGTCTGTACAGGGCCGGGGCGGGATCAAAAGCTGTATTGCATTTGCAGACATGCCTGTCCTGTAGGATGCTTTCAACATGTAAGATACACACCAGGTTATATAGGCAGTAGTTTCTGTTACTTCTTTGGCAACAAGGCTAACATTGCAATAATTGTGAAAAATTACTTATCTGATCTGGTCTACCCCATGGTGACTGCTCCTATTTGGCAGAAATGGGGGTAAATCTTGGGTAAGAACAGGTGTGAAGTATAAAGGCAGGCAATTCTGAGGTTCTGCAAGTCCCCTCTCCTTAGATCTTATCACTACAGATTGGGAGCTCTTCTTCACAAGCAGCTGTGTGACGTGAAGCTGTGGTCGTCTGTGTGCTGAAGCTGCTGATAACTGCTGCACAGAGTAACAGCACAGGGAGACAGTGTAATGAGAGTATTAGTGATTGACAAGATGCAGAGAGCTGAGAATGGGATCTTTTAGTTCTCATGAAGGTACAGCGCTGGGTGATGTACATGGAGTGCTTTAATGCTCATTAAAATCCTGTAGAGCGTCATACAAATATTATAATAGGAATCATTAAACTATCAATGAAAAGCAATAGTGAACTGTATTTTCAGTGGTAACAAGCTACACCTCAATTTCCCAATGGGACATTTTCCATGTATAATATTAACTATCATACATACAGTAATGTTCCAAAAAACCAATGCATTTACCAGTGATATACTGTGCCATTATAATATTGCTTTGGCAAGCCAAGCTCTCTGATTGGCTGAAAGGCCTGTACAATTCTCCTAACAATCCAGAGGAGGCGGGTCCGAAGGGGCGTTTAACCTATAAGAATTTCGAAGTGAGTCTGTTAACAACTGTGAAAAGTGTAGCGGGGCCCTCTGGTTTTCTCACTGCTGGTATTGTAGGCTTTAATAGTATTAGTTATACTGCCCCACTTCTATACGAATTCCTAATCCGTACATAACACAGAATACCTACTAAGCACAGGATCTGTAAATGCTGTCAAAACCACACTGTGTGTCAGAATAGGGCTCTAACCACAGCCTGCTATTCAGAAGCCTGCATGGCACGAAACAAACTTTTTAATGAGGAGCAGCATGTCCCCTAGTGGCTCAAGCAGTAAAAGCTTTTTCACTGCAGAATCTCTTTGTTCAGTTTACTGCTGGTAGAATTATCAGCCTTCCTCCTCTGAAATGGCATCTCTCACAGAGGCGTCTGTCACATCCACATCACGTGGTGCTTGGAAGGGCTCTAATGCGTTTATATTTTTGCCTGTATAGAGAAATGAAAAAAATTAAAAAATCACTGATTACAAAGCAGTAAATAGAAAATACATAAAGTACCAGAGGTATTATTATTATTATTATTATTATTATTATTATTATTATTATTATTATTATTATTATTATTATTATTATTATTATTATTAGTTTATTTGGCAAATCAAGGTTACAGTGCTAATACAATATTTAAATTCAGTGTAGCTTACAGTAAGTGCAAATACAACTAGAATGCACTATGAGATAAGAAGAAACAATTTAGGATTAAGAGCATTTGTATCTACAATGACCTAATTGTAGTGCAGTAGTGCAAGGATAGTGCATCAGCTGAGGATCCAGTAACATGGTGCTGAGGTCAGGCAAGTCCAGTGAAGCCTTTTGAAGGAAAAAGTGATCTCGGAATTCAGGCATGGACAGGTATTCCCGCGTTCCAGATTACTGACTGACAGTCCATTTCTTGTGACAGTATTTTCATTGTAATAAATGGAAAGGAAAGATGAAAAAAGGAATCAGGTAAAAATGCTGACATTGAAACCCCTGAGTCTGGAGGCCGCAGCTGCTACAGATTCAGCAGACTCTGCAGGCTCCCATGAATCACATTACACAAGTCTGATTGTGCCTGTTTGCTCCCACTTATCACCCCTTAGGCAAATTAAGAACCCATCAATGAATAAAATGTACATACAATCACATGTTGATAATGACAAAGTTCAATTTTTTTGCCTCACCCAAACAGTGATCTTACACAGAAGTGTGAATGACTGTCGCGGGTCTGGGTCTGCGGTTCTGACCTGGGAAATGCGGGTCACATGGGTAGTCTGTAACAACCTGTGCCTTCATTTTAGTGCCTTGCCCTTTGATCAATATTGGGCCCGCGGTCTTTTACAAAAGCACCCTCCGAAAAAGGCTTTGACGATTGCGCAATAAACTCCAATACAACATAACTTGCCTTTACTGAAGCATCACTTTCAGTTTTTGCTTTACTGAATATGTTCCACTACAAATCAATAGTTTTTAAAAATTCTGCAGCTTTATCTTTTTTTTTTCTTTCCTTCTAACTTGCCATATTTTGTTTGTTTAGTTTCCTCACATCCAGTTCCTTTAAGACCTTACCGGTACATCCGAGTCCTTTAAGAATATTTCAAAGTCTAAACAATGCAAACATCCAGAAATGACTGAAAGGGATGTCAAGGGTTCATTTTAAAAATTATACAAAAATAATGTTTGAATGAAGTATTTATTCCGCAAACAATCTCCGAACTCATCACCGTGGTGGGTCTCGTCTAAAATAACCTAGATGTGAACGAGGTTAGGGTTGCAAGCATGCAAGAATTTTGACTTCAAAAGCTTTGCAAAGCGAAGTACCACAACATCTCAATATATCAGGAGTGAGAGACAGAGAAAGTGAAGGAAAGCAGGGCAGGTGTGATACCACAGGGGCTGATATTAATCTGTGTAACAAAAAAAATCGCATTTTCATATTTTTATAAATATCTTCTTAAACAAGATTAACATCACCCTTATTTTTATTAAGTAACATTTAAAATCTAGATGTATTTTTATTAAAGCCTACTTAATCGTCGTAAAAAAACAAAAAAGCAGGTTGAAAGAACGTTTCCCTCATTTTTCTGACTTTTTTTTTTTTTTTACAAATGTAAAATAAACGTAAAGAAGGTTTTTCCTGCTTCCTCTGGCAAGTGCTCTCAGCTGCAGCCGTTTCTTTCTTCAGTCTTGTCAGCAATGGGCCACATATGCAAATAATACATTTAAAGACTGAAACTTAACTCCCCTACATAGCAAATGCTCCACTACAAGTGCACAGTGTAATGAGAATCAACATCGAATGAATAATCTATCGATACCTACATGCCACTGTTTCTGTTTCAAGTCGATGCCTTCCGAACAGTTGGCTGTGGTTAGAGCCCTATTCTGACACACAGTGTGGTTTTGGCAGCATTTACAGATCCTGTACTCAGTAGGTATTCTGTGTTATGTACGGATTAGGAATTCGTATAGAAGTGGGGCAGTATAACTAATACTATTAAAGCCTACAATACCAGCAGTGAGAAAGCCAGATGGCGGTGCTACACTTTTCACAGTTGCTAACAGACTCACTTTGATCTTCTTATAGGTTAAGCCCCCCTTCGGACCCGCCTCCTCAGCTCTGCATTGTTAGCAGAGTTGTACAGAGGCCTTTCAGCCAATCAGAGAGCTTGGTTTGCCAAAGCAATGTTATAATGGCACAGTATACCACTGGTAAATGCATTGGTTTTTGGAACATTACTGTATGTATGGTAGTTAATATTATACATAGTAAATTTGCCATTGAGAAATTGAGATGTAGCTTGTTACCTTTGAAAATACTGTTCCCCATTGCTTTTCATTCATAGTTTAATGATTCCTATTATAATATTTGTATAAGGCTCTACAGGATCTTAATGAGCATTAAAGCACTCCATATACATCACCCAGCGCTGTACCTTCATGAGAACTAAAAGATCCCATTCTCAGCTCTCTGCATCTTGTCAAGCACTAATACTCTCATTACACTGTCTCCCTGTGCTGTTACCCTGTGCAGCAGTTATCAGCAGCTTCAGCACACAGACGACCACAGCTTCACGTCACACAGCTGCTTGTTTATCAGATTCTGTACAAACCACAGAGTCGGCGCAGCTCTTGGTCTCGCGCTGGTGTGAAGATGAGAGCTGTAAGCTCCCAATCTGTAGTGACAAGATCTAAAGAGAGGGGACTTACAGAACCTCAGAATTGAATGGCGAAGTATAAAATTCTGCTGTGTTGGCTGGTGCTATTTAAAGTTATTTGCGTATAACTATTTTTCTTTAAAGAAAAAAAAAAGCTTACTTTCATGTTTTATACATAGTTGTATGTTAAATTAATGTCTGCAATCGCTGTTCCCCTAGTACATTAAAGCCTCTTTCACACTGGCATGCTTTGTCCGGGTTGTGACCTGGTGTCACGCGGGTGGGCTACGTGATTTCACACTGGGTTTTGTAGAAGCAGGGTCGACCTGGGTGACAGAAGCAAGTAAATGCACGCGCGCAATGCCCAAGAAGCAGCTTCCATCCAAGCTTCTCTGGATTGACTCGTCGGCCCAAATGTTCATCCCTGCTGCAATCTGGCTCATGGGGTGTCTCAATCAACAAAAATATTGCACAACAGAATAAACAGAAATGTTGCTTCTGGAAGTGAAACCTTCATGCAGGCGTGACTGTTTGTTGCTTCGTTGGCTTACGAACAGCCATCATGCATTTTGTCTCGCTCAGTCCGGGTCAAAGTGTGTTGACCCACATCCTGAGGTGGGTCGCTGCCGACTCAGGGTACGTGGTATTGTGACCCGGGTAGCCAGAACCCAGGTTTGTACCCGGGTAGGAGTGTTAGTGTGAAAGGGGCTTGTACCTTCATTATTTCCTCCAAACAACATACCTGCCTCTATACTTACCACCAGTCCTGACCCCAGCCTCACCCCCCATTTCCACCAACAGGGGCAGTCGCCTGGAGTTCTGCAGCCAACTGCGCTCCACTAAGGGAGGATACCTTTCTGGCTACCACTGCTCCCCCCATTATACAAAGGGGATGGGCTCTCCACAGCTCAGACCTACTGCTCAGGCCATCTTAATGTCAGCAGGGAGGGGACATTTATAAAATCACCTTTTCTCCAAAATGTTTAAAATGTGCATTATCAAAGAGGTACTCATCCAATAGGAGTGGGTCAAAGAAACCAATGTGAGGGTCCCCCTTAGCTTTATGAGCATAATAACTACGCTCATATTTGACTTCAGAACGGTTTGGGGGCTACTAGACCTCAGTTTTGCCATTATTTCAAAGCTGTTTGATTCAACTGACCTTATAGTAACCCTATCCTGCCCATACATGGCAGAAAAGGGGGTTTGTACCTCTATTTTATTTACAGTGTTGTCCAGCAACACAATTGGAATTCAAAAACCCAAAATATTTCAGTTAAAGAAATAGCACAGCAGCACACTAACACTTATTACAAGAATGTCTTCGAATTAATTGACTTGTGAGCTTGTTTGTATGGAATAGTGATGCAGCACCCCCCCTGCTGGCAGGTGCAGTACATCACACTTTCAGGTTCATCTACAGTGCTGGTAAACAATGGAGTCCGAAGTGTGTATTGTAGGGCGGAAATGCCAGTGGGACAGTTTTATTAGAATTCACAGGGTTAGGCCACTGGCCCTTTAAGAAAGAACAAACTGATTTCATTGGTTTTACGTTTGGCCTATATAACCTGGTGTGTATCTTACATGTTGAAAGCATCCTACAGTACAGGCATGTCTGCAAATGCAATACAGCTTTTGATCCCGCCCCGGCCCTGTACAGACAAGGCTCTGCTGTGTGACAGACAGGGCATAGAGAAGTAGGGATACAGAATTGGGTATTACAACGGCTTCATAAACTTAGCACTGCTCTGGAAATCCTAGGTTTCAATCACACAAAAACAGAAGACATCCCAGAAGAGATGCGCAATTAATGCAAGAGTATCGAAACCCAGGCCTTTAGGCAGAGTGAAGCCTGGCTGGGGTCTGGACCCAGAGTTCAGAGATAACTACTAAGTTCCTTGCACTCTGCACACAGCTTTCTCAAGCTTTTCATAAACACAAATTTAGAAAAATGTGTTTTTTTTCTTTTTCTAACTTTCAGATCTCTCCCCCTTTCCTCCGTATCGTGTGTTTCATCAATGCTGGGCCGTCTGGGAGGAAACAGTGATGTATTAGCGATATATATGGATAGAACTGAAAAGAGCCCTCTGATTTGTCAACACACCTGTTTGAAATCTTCCTGTTTTCTGTCTCAAAAAGGCCATGCTGAGTGTGATTGGTGGGGTGGGGGGGGGGGGCTGTGTTTCTGCTGGTGTTGTGGGGCGTTGAGCACCCTCTCAGTTGCTGTGTTGGCTCAGGGGGGTAAGCACAGGTGTTGACTTCACTCAGAGGAGGGTTCATCTGTCCTGATAACAATGGAGAGCTGCATGCCCATCTTCTGTCTCACTGTCCTGCTTCTGCACTCACCAGCCAGTAAGTTCCACGCTGTTATTTCTTTATAGTTTTTTAATGAAGTCGGTTATTTATTCTGAGACAGGGAGTCCGGTTCAGTGGTCCAGGGACTGAGTGACTTGGTGGGTAGAACTGCCCATTAGGATGCAGTGTAATCTTGTGTGCTTGTATATCAGTGATCTCAGTGCTGCTGGTTTTATTCACCCAGGTGCAGATGTTGGGTTTATTTCTAGCAGAGAGCTGTGGCAGGGTTCTTAATCATCAATGTAATATTGAAAATGTACAGGAAATATTTAAATGATTTAACAAAAAGTTATTTAAACATTATACTGTCTTCGAAAAACACAGCCTTGGAGCTGATGGGTCTATCAGATCTATATGTCATTTTTTTAACATGATACTTTATTTATCAAATAACCACGTACATGGGTAAATGTATAAAGTAATCAGAAAATGTATAAAGTTACCAGCTGCTGGACCCGTTTATAAAATGACAGAGGAAATGTTTGTTAATGGAGTGTGAATATATAAACACAAAACATCAGGTAGGCGAGGTTGTGTAAAGAGATATTTCTGCTGGCATTAATGTTTGATTTCTCTCAAATCAGCAATACGAGGGAAGATGAAATAATCTTTACTTCATTGATTCTATTTTCTTTTTTTAAAGTCACATTATATTATTTTTAAAATGTCCCCAAATATAAATATGAATATTTCCCAATATACTTTTATTTCTCCAGCCATAGTTTTGTTTTCAGCATTTAAAATATGGTAAGAATCTAATGTTACTGCTGATAACTTTCTGCATCGTTGTTTGTTTCTAAACACAGCAGTCTCTAACTCCTCTCGATACGGGACAGGGCACAGTGATGTGTGCCTGACAGGCATTCGCTGCACCGGGGACGAGTCCCATCTGATAAACTGCAGCCTTCCACAGCAAGTCAGCTGCAATACCAGTAACGGTGCGGCTGTGCTGTGCTCCAGTGAGTGCATTTCAAAAACATGATCTCATAAATAAAATATCCCCATATGTATTGGGGTGTCCATCCTGTAATACAAGGACACTTCTCATGTATGTTTCAGCTTTTATAATAAGCCCTTTTATAGCTAGACTACTTAAAACCTCTCACAAGAACTTCTTTGGAAACAAGCCTGAATGCTGAAAGGGGTTGATCTTAATGCTTCTGATTCATTATTGATCACTGATTCTGTCCCTCTAGATCACGTGGTATTCAGTCAGTATGATGACACACTATTATTGAATTGATTATTGGTCACTGACTCTGATTCTTTCCCCCTAGATCACACGGCCCTCAGGCTGGTTGAGGGAGGAGGTGCCTGCGCTGGGAGGGTGGAGGTTTATCACAACGGCTCCTAGGGGATGGTCTGCGATGACTCCTGGGACCTGGCAGATGCTGAGGTGGTGTGTAAGCAGCTCCAGTGTGGGACGGCACTCAACGCGTCAGTGTCAGCCTCCTTCGACCAGGGGACCGGATCCATCTGGCTGGACGAGCTGCGCTGTCAGGGGAACGAATCGACTCTGTGGGAGTGTGCCTCAGGAGGGTGGGGACAACACAACTGCAGACACAAGGAGGACGCGGGAGTCGTGTGTTCAGGTACAGGACTGCAATAACTCACCATGCCTAACCAGTGGAAAGTGAGTCATCTCTATATTAGCCATTAATATAATAATTGTGGAAACCAAGGCAATATCAATTACTACATACAACTTATTTAAACTGAGAGGAGGAGCTCAGTAAGCAGGGCAGATTACTGGTGATCCTGTAATACATGAAGATTTCAAACCATTTATACCACCTCTCCAATTTCTAGTCGATTGTATTAAAACGTTTTATATAAAAAGCTTTTTAATATTGCCTTGCAGAAGTATTGTAATCAGGATAGTTCTGAGTGTCATTCATTGCAGTGCAGTTTTCTTTCATGATTGTATGTTGTTTTGACATCAAGGATTTTGAGTTCAAGGATCTTAGACTGGCTGAAGGCTGCTCTGGACCAATAGAGGTTCTCTACAATGGCACCTGGCGTAGTGTCTGCGGCAACAGAATGACACAGATTACAGCTTCAGTGATATGTCAGCAGCTGAACTGTGAAGAAAGTGCTGCCATTAGAAATGCAAAATCCAGTTCTGATTACAAATGGCTTGATGGAGTGAACTGCCGAAGACACGACTCTACACTGTGGCAGTGTCCATCCTTACCCTGGGGTCAGACAAATTGCTTTAACTATGAGGTGGCTGCGATTGAGTGCACAGGTAAAGATCTCCCTCTGTTGTTCCTCTGCTGGTCACCTGATGGCTCAGCAGTTAAAGACCACAGGTTTGAATCCTCCTCCTGAGATAACAAGGACACGCTGCCCCTAGCAAGTTACACAACATGGTAGCTGTGTTACTGGAGGTACTGTCCTTTCTAAGCAGGGATGTGTCAAAGTACAGAAAAGCAGAGCCTCTTTAGAATAGAGAGGAGATGAAACTCAACAGATCCCAATAGAAATATGCCCAGGCCTTATGGACATCCCTACAGCAATATCTTCAGAATACTTTGCATTCACCATTTCTTGTTTCAGCTCAAACAAACGAGACACAAAGCAGGAGCATGCTTGAGCAGAGTGTGAATGCAATGTACATTTTTTCCAAACACTGAAAACACTTGATTGTTCTTTGTTTTTAACAGTGAAAGAGAAGCCACCTGTCACCAGCATACCCAAGTCATGTTCTGAAGACCTCACTCAAGAGCACTGCACAGGTTATTTTTTATTTAATAACGTCTAAAATATAATGCATACAATTGCAAAAGCATGACCTTACAGTGATATGTATTGACATTTTATACAATATTATCAATGTTTGGCCTTTAAATTTTTGCTGTAAACTAATTTTAATGAGCAGTTCTTATAGTTTCCAATAATAGAGTCTTTTTAAATTAATAATTCAACACTGAATTGTGATTGCCTCTGATCTCTGAGACTGGTTACCTAGATTTTTTTCCAGAAAGGGAAATAAAGCCTCTCTCTACTACTCACACAGCAGCCTCTGGGCTGAACTGATTCAGTAAGCCCTGCTGTTTTATTCCAGAGCCAGCAGAGCTGAGGCTAGCTGGAAGCTCAAGTCCCTGGGGGACAGTCTGCGATGACTCCTGGGACCTGAAGGACGCCCAGGTGGTCTGCAGACAACTAGGCTGTGGGTCAGCAGAGAGCACAGGGGGGGGGGTGAGGCTACGTTTGGACAAGGGAACGGCACCATCTGGCTGGACGAGGTGAACTGCAGGGGCAGCGAGATGCACCTGTGGGACTGCCGGCACTCTCCACTGAGACACAATGACTGTGACCACAAAGAGGACACATGGGTTACCTGTGCAGGTGAGAGAGGGGGTTATCTGAGCAGGGGAGATCCTCTGTTGTGTTTTGCAGGGAGTACTTGCTTACATTGGAAATATTAACAGTCATTTCATTTTGTTTTACAGGTGTTCCAACTACTATCAGCTCTCCAATAAAAACAGGTAAAAGCAGCACCTTTTAAACTTCACAGACACTACTCTCTTATACACATAAACACAAAAGCACAGCTTTAGAGGGAAATGTTTCTTATTGTGTAGAGTTCTAAATTTGGGAGTCATGTGGATAAAAGAAGGGAGGCCTCAGTTAGGGCTTTCCTATGTAAGCAATGTGAATACAGCTGTTTTGCTTCATTTACAGTACAGTACCCAACTGTTTACAGAAGTGTCTGTCTGTCTTCCTCTCCAACAGAAGCCTCTCCATCCAGGCTGCAGCCACAGAGAGACATGACCATCACAGTGATAGCCTGCATCGTGCTGGGAGCTCTGCTCTTTGTGGTGTTGGTCCTGTTAGCCGGGCAGCTGCAGCACAACAGGATGCTGAGGAGAGGTAGGGAACAAATCCCTTTAAAGAGACGCAAGCTCAGGACGGTGACACACTCAGGTCCTAGTGCGCTGTTCTAGGATGTATTCAGTAATGCCCTACACCGGCATTTTAAATCTGCAGTGCTTTCCAGACAACACAAATGCACTACCCAGATCATTTATAGCAGAGGTCATTGTTTTGTGTATCTCAGATGACAATTTATAAATCATTCTCTTTTATTAATGATTTGGTTAGAGAAAAAGCTTGCATTGACCCACATGTGCGATACCAGCCTGCTGCAGTAGGGGCAGCAGAGGACACAATCTTGACAAGTTCTGTCATTAATTAAAGAGCTGTTGAAATGGCAGTTTTAAATAAAGAAAAGAAATGGTGTTCTTGTACTGTGGGTCACTGAAGGCTGTGCTGTTCAGTACAGTGTGTGCAGAGCTGTGTCACTGTGAATGAGAGCCTGTTTCCTCCCATAGGGATTGCTGAGGAGGAGCTTGACCCCTTCCATGAAGCCGTTTACGAGGAGATTGAGTACAAACTGGCCAGACAGGGATCCTATGATGCGCCCAGTAGAGGTGAGTAAGAGGGGAGGGGGAGTGGAGAAAGAGAGAGCCAACACACACATCACACTGCCACACAATCCACAAACATGACTCAAAGCAGCAGACTTGTAAACCTCTCATCACAGGAAACACTACAAAGAGTGCGAGACAGACAGGAACAGAGCAGCACACAGTATTTAATATGTAGTTACTTAGGGTGTAGATCACAAAACCACTGTTTAATTTCCTATCCTGAATTCAGTAATCCAAACATTGAACAACAGCTACAATAGTAGTCAGTGTGCAACAAGTAGCAGGTAGTGATCTTGCAGAGTGAAAGCAGGCAGCACTAACCCTGTCTCCTGTTCCAGGGAGTTTCCTTTCTGATGAGCTGCCCTCTGACTACGATGATGTGGAGGACAGTGAGGGGAACCCCATCCCAGGTAAGGGGGGCTGTGTTACAAACCTATGAAGAAACAATTCTCTCACCTGTATCACAGATTCTGTTCTCTGTCTGGTTAGGTGAAGAAGTGCTCTCTCTGGTCTGTAACACTAATGCTGTTCTCTGTCTCTTTTAGGTGAATCGATGCCTTCTCTGGAAGGAGAGACCCCAGGGTACTATGACGATGCCGTCCCTATGAACAGTAACCCAGAAGATTTATCAGGTGAGTTCTTGCAGACAAGCCCTGTAGAGAAGCCCTGCACCAAACCCAGTGTTGGAGAAAGTAAATGTATTCAATCAGGTTCCTAATTTAGCTCACGTTTGTCAAACCCTCAGTAACTGCATATTGTTTGTGCAGGTAAGTCCCAGGACTGTGCAACATCCCCAGCCATGCCCGTTGAGCAGTAGAGTGGGTTTGATTCTAGGGTGCCAAGTAGTTTTTCTGCATTTGATGGGTCAGTCTTAATGTTATGTAAACAGTTTTATTTAGCACTCTGAACCCTGTAACTCTGTTTGTGGACAATAGGAGGGAGTTAATATGCTGTGGGTGAAAGCAGGTCAAACTCCAGAGCTAACCTTGATTCCTGTTCCTAGGGAGTTTCCATTCTGACGAACTTCCCTCTGGCTACTATGATGTGGAGGACAGTGAGGGGAACCCCATCCAAGGTAAGGGGGACTGGAGTCTGCAGTGGGGAGGGATTGGGAGGGCCCCTCAGATATCCTGCCACGCTTCAGCACAGCACACCCTACTGCCCCAGGAGCAGCACGCTGACGGGGAGCCTGTAACTGCCCCACTCCCACCTCTTCCAGCAGGTGTCACTACCAGGCAATGGTGTTTGAGAAGTTCTGAATCTCTCAGAAACCACCCATGGCACTCTAATCACACCCATTGCTTAAACCAATCCCTGACCCCAGATCTGTGTGAACCCTCCCACTGCGTAAACTCAACCAATCCCTGATAGTGTGTGTCTCTCTTTGGCAGGTTTTCCCCTCACTCCCCCTGGAGAGGAGAGTGCCCGGGCCGCACTGCCCCCTGAAGAAGGACCCGCTGAACCTGACAGGACTGACTACGATGATGTTGGGGAGGAGTCTCCAGTTGAGGGTGGGGCGCTGTGAGGCTGGCAGTGTGTCTGGAGGAGAATAGAGGGGCAGCTGGAGCCCCCTAGAGTTCTAGAGCTGTAAGAGCGCCATTAACTGTAAACCTGCCAGACAGTTTCACTGCAGTTCCAGCCTTCCTCTGGGATTTCACTGTGAAACTCCATTGGCTGAATATTTAGCAGGCTTCTCATAAAAGTGCTTCATTTATGCTGCAAAATTGCATCTTGTAGCAAACAAGCATCAAATTAGCAAACCGTCTCGAATGATAATTGAACGTTAAAAGAAACTAAGAAATTATATTTTCCCAAGAAAAATAAAATCATCAAATTATGAGTGTTGCAAAGCAACCTCAAAGATCACTATTATATATATATTTTAAAAATCCACTACCAAAGTAACAAACAGTTCAGAAATGTAACTAATAGCCATTGGGTGGGCTTTGGGGAAACACGTTGTTATAACAATGGTTTTTCTGTAACCCCCTCACAATTATGAAGGTAGATACAGATTTCCAAATGTATCCAACAATTTTGTAAGGTTAGAATGTGTAAAGGAGATTCGCTTGGCTGTCTGCTGTCTGTATTTTTTCTAGCAATGTCTCTTCTGGTCAGATTTTCTTTTAAATCTAGTCCATAGTCTTTAAATACAGATTGTATTTTAATAGGGGTCTGTGTTCCCTCTTTCAGCCTGTAATTGTAGTGGTGTGCAGTTTCAAAGGGGATCTGGTTTGAAAATGAATTGTTTTGAAATTCCATTGTATTACCCTGTTTGTAATTCATTTGGAGCTAGGTGTGCAGATAAAAAATGATTTCTATATTAAAATGTTAGTTTGTTTTTTATTATTTGAATATATCTATTCTGTTTAATGTACCATTTCTAAACGTATAGCATTTCTTGCAGAGTGTGCAATGGCTTGAAGGCTGTATTCTATTTTTAAACAATAAAGTCTAATTTAACATCTGGCGGATGGCATGTGTTTTTGTTGCAAACATGGTTAGTGTAATACACAGAGAATGTATTCAAGGTTCCTTTAACTGTACTTACTATGTATGTGCAACAGCCTGCAAAAAAAGGCTGCACTCTGTCACAAAAAATAACTGGCCAAATGTTTTGCATCATCCTGTAGAATTAACTCATTTTGCTTCAGAAAGTCGAATGAAACCTGCTGAATAATGTTATGTTGACATATTGAATTACATACCGCTTTGTAGTTTTCAATATAGTCTCAGTCCTAAAATTCTAGGTGATGCAAAACCTTTGACCATAGCTGAACATTCCCTGAGCAAGTTTCACCGATACCTCTTTCCGTGACAACATTTTATGAGACAACCTCTCTTGTTGAACACTTTATTACTGGAGCTCTGGCATAACTGGCTGAATTACCAACTGAAGAATCGAGGGTGCAGCTTTAAAGATACAAACTTGCGTATTCACTGGCCCTTCCTATGTTAAACACACTACAGGCTAAATATGTTCTTAGGTATGATGACACGTCCATCCACAAACTGGTTATGTGCTTGCACACACATGAAGCCTAACACGACAGTCGCCGCATGACATATTAATAAATTAATATCCATCACCGTGTAGCCATTACATTAGCATTAATTATATGCAAACTTTCTTCTTGAAGTGGCATTTTGGATCCCTGGAACTAAAATATTCCTTTTCAAGAGAAAAAAAAAACGACTTCAGAGAAACAAGATTTCAAATCGGGATTGAATGCTAATGTGAAAAAACACAACATCGCTGCCCGATTGAAGGATGTCATCTCGCACGGCCGAGACCAAGAGCATTGCAAGTAACAACAGTGCCAGCTTTGAGAGCTTTGCATTTACAATGTTCTTGCTAGCGCTCAGTCCACAGGCGTTTGTGTCCCTGTGAAAGTGCTTCGTTGGGCTGCTTTTATTCTCTGCGATGCTACCTCTCCTCGAGGCAAACTGTGCTCTTAATAAGCAGGTGCTGCGATAACACTTCATAAAGGCTCTCGATGAACTAAATGGAGTTTTATGAAGGTGGTCCTAGATCTATAGATATGGCCGAAAGTTTAGCATCACCCTATAGAATTAATCAATTTTGCTTCACAATGTCGAATGAAACCTGCTGAATAATGTGACGGTAACATGTTGAATGACAGAGCGTGTTGCAGTTTTCCATATACTTAATGAAAAAAATGACCAAAAAATTGAAATATGTTACATTTTTAAATCTAACATGAAATACAGTATTACTGTTTTTCCGGTAGACTTTATTTCCTATATCATTTTGTTTATCTTTGATTACATAAATTATGTTATATATATATATATATATATATATATATATATATATATATATATATATATATATATATATATATATATATAACATAACATAATATAATATAATATAACATAGGGCATAATATAATATAACATAGGGCAGCTGGCTCTTTGAGCTAATATATATATATATATATATATATATATATATATATATATATATATATATATATATATATATATTATGAAGACTAAATTCTAGGTGATGCAAAGCGTTTGGCCAGAGGTGTAATAGATAATCTAGAAATGATCTTTATTCAATTGTCCCTGTTTTCAACCCTATATATACATCTAGAGACAGCAGCACCCACCTTGTCTACCTTGTGACAGTGAATGAGTCCATCCGATCCCAGGTAAAACGTAGAGAACGCATCGTAGGTCCTGCAAAGGGAACAGTTCACAAATGACTCCTTCCTGGGATTTCAAAGATGCGACTGCTGGGGCTTTTTTGGGGAGGTGCCCAGCGATCATTCCTCTAAGGCCCTGTCCACACTACATAACCGATCTCGAGAACCGTACTCGAAACCGCTCTACTTACAGCTCAAAGCGTCCACACTGAAGTACCGTTTCATGTTTAGTCAGGCTTAATGCGTCCACACACCATTATTATTATTATTATTATTATTTATTTCTTAGCAGACGCCCTTATCCAGGGTGACTTACAATTGTTACAAGATACCACATTATACATTATTTCACATTATACAGATATCACATTATTTTTACATACAATTACCCATTTATACAGTTGGGTTTTTACTGGAGCAATCTAGGTAAAGTACCTTGCTCAAGGCTACAACAGCAGTGTCCCCCACTGGGGACTGAACCCACAACCCTCCGGTCAAGAGTCCAGAGCCCTAACCACTACTCCACACTGCTGCCCATTGAACTAGTTTAGTTACAATTCCCAGCAGCGCAACAAACCGTGGAAATTAATACGACAGTATCCCACCATGCACTGTATTTTATTTTAAAATAATGTGTTATCCCCCTTATTAACAGAGGTCCATATTGCATAAATGAAATATAACAAGTATTGTGGGAAAAAGTAAATCCGAACACACACACACACGTAGGGCTTGAAGTTTTCAGGTTTTATTTTTAATCAGGTAAATCCCTTTAAATAAATTGAGCTGATTCTGTTTTATAATTAAACTCAGAAAAAGCTGTAAATTACAAAACCATCATTGTTTTTACCTTCATATCTTGTCTGAGCCTAATTCTGGTCCTCTTAATTTTATTTCAAACAGAGCTGACAAATTATGTAATTTGTTCATCCCCGATCCTACTTTTAACTCGCATTTCATTTTTGCAGTCACCTAATTTAACGCTGTGTTATTATTATTATTATTATTTTTATTTATTTATTTATTTATTTATTTATTTATTTATTTATTTATTTATTTATATTTATTTATTTCTTAGCAGACGCCCTTATCCAGGACGACTTACAGTCGTAAACAAAAATACATTTCAAGGATCACAGTACAAGTAATAATACAGTTAAGAGCAAGATAAATACAATGACTTTGGTTCTAGCAAGTACAAGTACGATTCAAGAAAAATACGATTTTCCCCACTAGTTTAACAGAGATGTCCTGAAAGATTTTTTGAAGCATAAAAATGAATACCTAGTGCGGAGTGCACACTGATAGCAAGTCCTTCAGGCGCCTGCTCAGAGTATTTCACCAAACATACCACAAAGCATTTGGGGATATTGGAGGATACACAAAAAAATGTAGTTCGGTATTACAGCGTCCACACTTCTGATAAACCGCACTACCTGATGCGATCTAATTAGAACCGGATTCGAGATACCTCCTGAGGTGGTCTCGAGTCCGGTTCTCGAGTACGGTATTAAATGCTGCGTAGTGTGGACGCAAACCGTATTTAGCACTTTTAAGCCGGCTTAAATGCAGCTAATACGGTTTAAAGGCATAGTGTGGACAGGGCCTAAGTATCAATTTCAAAATGCTGTTGGAACAGAAAGCAGACTGCACCAAAATCGCATGTGCATTCATTTTGCACTTCACTATGCTTTCCCCATGTTTGAATTGCAAATGGTCCATGACGCCCCTTAACAAATGATCTGTAATGACAATGCAGTGCTTTTGTAAGATAGTAACAGCACAAGGGCAGCTGTATAGTAAGCCATGAATGTTACCACTACGGTTATTCATCCACTATTTAAAACACAAACCCAGAGACAAAATTATAAGAAACTGAAGCCCATGTTTAATCAGGTCACTTTTTATTCTGGCAATCAGTTTAATTAAATTAAAATTAGACCTTTTTTTAAAATTGTTTTCAGTTTTTAAACAGTTGGAGATTTCAAGTTAACTATACAGGAACTTGAACTCTGCAGTTGTTTAGGAGCTGAGAACAATTAAAAAGGTCTAATTAAGGACATGATTAGTTCAATGAAGGGTTTGATTAAGTAATTGTGAACTCAGTTGGAATGAAAACCAGCAGACACAGGGGGACCCCCGGACCAGGATTGGGAAACCCTGCCCTAGTTTACTTAACATATTAATCACAACTATCTATTTGAATGGAACGTGGGATTTTCATTAGAAATCATCATGGGTGTTCTTTGTAACAAGTATAGTTGAGTACCAGTAATGAAGATGACCATTTGTCTGAGTAACACACAAGTATAAAGCTTATTACTTGTACATGTTTCTTTTGGGGGGGGGGAGTTTCCACTTTTAGCAACACCAGCTTTGGTGAAACCCCTTGGGGGTGTGGAGAAGTACTATATATTCATTACAATGAAATTAATTTCAAACGATACTGAAGAAGGCAGGAAAGTACAATGCGTTTCAATGGGATCTTATATCTTGTTTTACGTTATACTTTCTTTACTTTCTTTTACTTTATTTAACAGAGGTCCTGAACTATAAAAGCCAGCAGCAATCTTATCAATGTCCAGACCTTACGATTTAGTTCCCAATTTCAATTTGCAGATGTTTGAAAAATGTGCCCAAACTTTTAAAAGTTGCTTAGACTCTTGCTAGATTTTATGGATCAAGCGGCATATGTTGTAGAAACAAGTACATTGCCTGTCAAGAAACTGCTTCTGTTTCTGGTATGTTTTCTTGAGATAATAAATATTTCCGAAACGTTTTGTCTCTTCATTATATTTTTTTAAAGACAAAATTATATCATTTTTAAAAATACATCTGTTGATCCACATTTCTCAGTTCTGCTCATTTGTACATCATTAACAGTTTTTTTTAATCAATTCAGTGTATTACATTAAAACATTTTACAATAAGAACACATGGCATCGGCCAGATGTTAAATGAGATTTTATTGTTTAAAAACAGACTAATAGCCTTCAAGCCATTGAACACTCTGCAAGAAATGCTATACAATTAGAAAGGGTACATTAAAACAGAACAGACATATTAAAATAATAAAATACACATTTATTTTTTTTCTGTATAACAAGCTCCAAATGAATTACAAACAGGGTTACAGAAAATGTTCAAACTTTACTATAGACTTTCAAAACAATCCATTTTGAAACCAGATCCCTTTTAACACTGCACACCACCACAATTACAGGCTGAAAGAGGGAACACAGACCCCTATTAAAACACAATCTGTATTTAAAGACTATGGACTGGATTTAAAAGAAAGCCAGACAAGGAGAGACATTGCTAGAAAAAAAGGTACAAAATATACAGCTTACTTTTTATTCAGACAATATGTATTTATTTTTAATAATTTTAATGCACTATTCCCAGACACTGGTATCTGATTACTCCCCAGCTACACCTTAACAGAGTCAGAATCAACTAATGGGGAATTTCACAGTAAAATATAACAGCAACATTTTGGCAATATTGAATTAAAACACTTTTTCTGGTTTTAATAATTTGCCAGATTTATTTTTATGTCTTTCTCTAGCATTTAGAATTTCTTATAGCAGACTGACAACCTATTTTCCTGTACACATTATAACCTTATAACTTGTGAAAAAATTGTTGGATACATTTGGAAGTCTGTGTAAGCTTATACCTTCATAATTGTGATGGGTGATGGAGGTGGGGGATACATAAATCATTGTTATAACAATGTGTTCCCCAAAACATTGAAAACACCCACCCACTGGCTATTAGTTACATTTCTGAACTGTTTCAGTTACTTTAGTGGCCAGAAACAGTGGATTTTTTAACATAATACGGATCTTTGAGAAATCAACAATTTATTTTTCTTAATTTCTTTAAAAGTTCAATTAGCATTCGAGACATGTTTACTGATTTGATTTAACCAGCAATTTTGCAGCATAAAGGGCAACAACATTCATATTTTACATGAAGCACTTTTATGAGAAGCCTGTTAAATATTCAGCCAATGGAGTTTCACAGTGAAATCCCAGAGGAAGGCTGGAACTGCAGTGAAACTGTCTGGCAGGTTTACAGTTAATGGCGCTCTTACAGATCAAGAACTCTAGGGGGCTCCAGCTGCCCCTCTATTCTCCTCCAGACACACTGCCAGCCTCACAGCGCCCCACCCTCTCCTGGAGACTCCTCCCCAACATCATCGTAGTCAGTCCTGTCAGGTGCAGCGGGTCCTTCTTCAGGGGGCAGTGCGGCCCGGTCGCTCTCCTCTCCAGGGGGAGTGAGGGGAAAACCTGCCAAAGAGAGACACACACAATCAGGGACTGGTTGGGTTTACGCAGTGGGAGGGTTCACACAGATCTGGGGTCAGGGATTGGTTTAAGCAATGGGTGTGATTAGAGTGCCATGGGTGGTTTCTGAGAGATTCAGAACTCAAACTCCACTGCCTGGTAGTGACACCTGCTGGAAGAGATGGGAGTGGGGCAGTTACAGGCTCCCCCACAGCGTGCTGCTCCTGGGGCAGTAGGGTGTGCTTTGCTGAAGCGTGGCAGGATATCTGAGGGGCCCTCCCAATCCCTCCCCACTGTAGACTCCAGTCCCCCTTACCTTGGATGGGGTTCCCCTCACTGTCCTCCACATCATAGTAGCCAGAGGGAAGTTCGTCAGAATGGAAACTCCCTAGGAACAGGAATCAAGGTTAACTCTCACCCACAGTATATTAGGAGGCTGTGTGGTCCAGTGGTTAAAGAAAAGGGCTTGTAACCAGGAGGTCCCCGGTTCAAATCCCACCTCAGCCACTGACTCATTGTGTGACCCTGAGCAAGTCACTTAACCTCCTTGTGCTCCGTCTTTCGGGTGAGACGTAATTGTAAGTGACTCTGCAGCTGATGCATAGTTCACAGACCCTAGTCTTTGTAAGTTGCCTTGGATAAAGGCGTCTGCTAAATAAACAAATATTAACTCCCTCCTATTTTCCACTAACAGTTACAGGGTTCAGAGTGCTAAATAAAACTGTTTACATAACATTAAGACTGACCCATCAAATGCAGAAAAACTACTTGGCATCCTAGAATCAAACCCACTCTACTGCTCAACGGGTATGGCGGGGGATGTTGCACAGTCCTGGGACTTACCTGCACAAACAATATGCAGTTACTAAGGGTTTGACAAACGTGAGCTAAATTAGGAACCTGATTGAATACATTTACTTTCTCCAAGACTGGGTTTGGTGCAGGGCATCTCTACAGGGCTTGTCTGCAAGAACTCACCTGATAAATCTTCTGGGTTACTGTTCATAGGGACGGCATCGTCATAGTACCCTGGGGTCTCTCCTTCCAGAGAGAGCATCGATTCACCTAAAAGAGACAGAGAACAGCACTAGTGTTACAGACCAGAGAGAGCACTGCTTCACCTAAACCAGACAGAGAACAGAATCTGTGATACAGGTGAGAGAATTGTTTCTTCATAGGTTTGTAACACAGCCCCCCTTACCTGGGATGGGGTTCCCCTCACTGTCCTCCACATCATCGTAGTCAGAGGGCAGCTCATCAGAAAGGAAACTCCCTGGAACAGGAGACAGGGTTAGTGCTGCCTGCTTTCACTCTGCAAATTCACTACCTGCTACTTGTTGCACACTGACTACTATTGTAGCTGTTGTTCAGTGTTTGGATTACTGAATTCAGGACAGGAAATTAAACAGTGGTTTTGTGATCTACACCCTAAGTAACTACATGTTAAATACTGTGTGCTGCTCTGTTCCTGTCTGTCTCGCACTCTTTGTAGTGTTTCCTGTGATGAGAGGTTTACAAGTCTGCTGCTTTGAGTCATGTTTGTGGATTGTGTGGCAGTGTGATGTGTGTGTTGGCTCTCTCTTTCTCCACTCCCCCTCCCCTCTTACTCACCTCTCCTGGGCGCATCATAGGTTCCCTGTCTGGCCAGTTTGTACTCAATCTCCTCGTAAACGGCTTCATGGAAGGGGTCAGGCTCCTCCTCAGCAATCCCTATGGGAGGAAACAGGCTCTCATTCACAGTGACACAGCTCTGCACACACTGTACTGAACAGCACAGCCTTCAGTGACCCACAGTGCAAGAACACCATTTAGCTTCTTTATTTAAAACTGCCATTTTAACAGCTCTTTAATTAATGACAGAACTTGTCAAGATTGTGTCCTCTGCTGCCCCTACTGCAGCAGGCTGGTATCACACATGTGGGTCAAGACAAGCTTTTTCTCTAACCAGATCATTAATAAAAGAGAATGATTTATAAATTGTCATCTGAGATGCACAGAACAATGATCGCTGCTATAAAGGATCTGGGTAGTGCATTTGTGTTGTCTGGAAAGCACTGCAGATTTAAAATGCCGGTGTAGGGCATTACTGAATACAATCCTAGAACAGCGCACTAGGACCTGAGTGTTTCACCTTCCTAAGCTTGCGTCTCTTTAAAGGGATTTGTTCCCTACCTCTCCTCAGCATCCTGTTGTGCTGCAGCTGCCCGGCTAACAGGACCAACACCACAAAGAGCAGAGCTCCCAGCACGATGCAGGCTATCACTGGGATGGTCATGTCTCTCTGTGGCTGCAGCCTGGATGGAGAGGCTTCTGTTGGAGAGGAAGACAGACAGACACTTCTGTAAACAGTTGGGTACTGTACTGTAAATAAAGCAAAACAGCTGTATTCACATTGCTTACATAGGAAAGCCCTAACTGAGGCCTCCCTTTGTTTATCCACACGACTCCCAAATTCAGAACGCTACACAATAAGAAACATTTCCCCCTAGAGCTGTGCTTTTGTGTTTATGTGTATAAGAGAGTAGTGTATGTGGAGTTTAAAAGGTGCTGCTTTTACCTGTTTCCAATGGAGAGCTGATAGTAGTTGGAACACCTGTAAAACAAAATGAAATTTGCAATGTAAGCAAGTACTCCGTGCCAAACACAACAGAGCATCTCCCCAGTACAGTTAATTCCCCATCTCCCCTGCTCTGATAACCCCCTCTCTCACCTGCACAGGTAACCCATGCATCCTCTTTGTGGTCGCAGTCATTGTGTCTCAGTGGAGCATGCCGGCAGTCCCACAGGTGCATCTCGCTGCCCCTGCAGTTCACCTCGTCCAGCCAGATGATGCCGTTCCCTTGTCCAAACGTAGCCTCACCCCCCCCTGTGCTCTCTGCTGCCCCACAGCCTAGTTGTCTGCAGACCACCTTGGCGTCCTTCAGGTCCCAGGAGTCATCGCAGACTGTCCCCCAGGACCCCTCGAACCGCACCTCCACCCGTCCGGAGCAGGGACTTGAGCTTCCAGCTAGCCTCAGCTCTGCTGGCTCTGGAATAAAACAGCAGGGCTTACTGAATCTGTTCAGCACAGAGGCTGCTGTGTGAGTAGTAGAGAGAGGCTTTATTTCCCCTCCTGGAAAAAAATCTAGGTAACCAGTCTCAGAGATCAGAGGCAATCACAATTCAGTGTTGAATTATTAATTTAAAAAGACTCTATTATTGGAAACTATAAGAACCGCTCATTAAAATTAGTTTACAACAGAAATTTAAAGGCCAAACGTTGACAATGTTGTATAAAATGTCAATGCATATCACTGTAAGGTCATGCTTTTGCAATTGTATGCATTATTTTTAGACGCTGTTAAATAAAAAAATAACCTGAGCAGTGCTCTTGAGTGAGGTCTTCAGAGCATGACTTGGGTATGCTGGTGACAGGCGGCTTCTCTTTCACTGTTAAAAACAAACAATTAAGTGAATTCAGTGTTTGGGAAAAAAAGTACATTGCATTCACACTCTGCTCAAGCATGCTGCTGCTTTGTGTCTCGTTTGTTTTGAGCTGAAACAAGAAATGGTGAATGCAAAGTATTCTGAAGATATTGCTGTAGGGGTGTCCATAAGGCCTGGGCATATTTCTATTGGGATCTCTTAAGTTTCATCTCCTCTCTATTCTAAAGAGGCCCAGCTTTTCTGTACTTTAACACATCCCTGCTTAGAAAGGACAGTACCTCCAGTAACACAGCTACCATGTTGTGTAACTTGCTAGGGGCAGCGTGTCCTTGTTATCGCAGGAGGAGGATTCAAACCTGTGGTCTTTAACTGCTGAGCCATCAGGTGCCCAGCAGAGGAACAACAGAGGGAGATCTTTACCTGTGCACTCAATCGCAGCCACCTCATTGTTAAAGCAATTTGTCTGACCCCAGGGTAAGGATGGACACTGCCACAGTGTAGAGTCGTGTCTTCGGCAGTTCACTCCATCAAGCCATTTGTAATCAGAACTCAGCCTGGATTGTGCATCTCTAATGGCAGCACTTTGTCCACAGTTCAGCTGCTGACATATCACTGAAGCTGTAATATGTGTCATCCTGTTGCTGCAGACACTACGCCAGGTGCCATTGTAGAGAACCTCTATTGGTCCAGAGCAGCCTTCAGCCAGTCTAAGATCCTTGAACTCTGTCAAAAAAAAAAAAAAACATACTACCGTGACAGTAAACTGCACTGTAATGAATGACACTCAGAACTATACTGATTACAATACTGCTGCGAGACAATATTAAAAAGCTTTTTATATAAAATGTTTTAATACAATCAGCTAGAAATTGGAGAGGTGGTATAAATGGTTTGAAATCTTCATGTATTACAGGATCACCAGTAATCTGCCCTGCTTACTGATGTCCTCCTCTCAGTTTAAATAAGTTGTATGTAGTAATTGATATTGCCTTGGTTTCCACTATTAACATATTAATGGCTAATGGCTCAGTTTCCAATGGTTAGGTATAGTGAGTTATTGCAGTCCTGTACCTGAACACACGACTCCCGCGTCCTCCTTGTGTCTGCAGTTGTGTTGCCCCCACCCTCCTGAGGCACACTCCCACAGAGTCGATTCGTTCCCCTGACAGCGCAGCTCGTCCAGCCAGATGGGTCCGGTCCCCTGGCCGAAGGAGGAGGACACTGAGGTGTTGAGTGCCGTCCCACACTGGAGCTGCTTACACACCACCTCAGCATCTGCCAGGTCCCAGAAGTCATCGCAGACCGTCCCCCAGGAGCCGTTGTGATAAACCTCCACCCTCCCAGCGCAGGCACCTCCTCCCCCAACCAGCCTGAGGGCCGTGTGATCTAGGGGGAAAGAATCAGAGTCAGTGACCAATAATCAATTCAATAATAGTGTGTCATCATACTGACTGAATACCACGTGATCTAGAGGGACAGAATCAGTGATCAATAATGAATCAGAAGCAATAAGATCAACCCCTTTCAGCATTCAGTCTTGTTTCCAAAGAAGTTCTTGTGAGAGGTTTTAAGTAGTCTAGCTATAAAAGGGCTTAATATAAAAGCTGAAACATAAATGAGAAGTGTCCTTGTATTACAGGATGGACACCCCAATACATATGGGGATATTTTATTTATGAGATCATGTTTTTGAAATGCACTCACTGGAGCACAGCACAGCCGCACTGTTACTGGTATTGCAGCTGACTTGCTGTGGAAGGCTGCAGTTTATCAGATGGGACTCATCCCCGGTGCAGCGAATGCCTGTCAGACACACATCACTGTGCCCTGTCCCGTATCGAGAGGAGTTAGAGACTTCCATTGCAGAGCCACAGTCCAGCTCTCTGCACACCACGGAAGCCTCTGTGATGCCCCAGGAGTCGTGGAGAACTCTCCCCCAGGTCCTGTTGTAGTAAACTTCTACCCGGCCTTCACAGCGACTCGGTCCGGCTGCCAACCGGACTCGACCTGCCTGTGCTGGGAGCAAAGGAGAGGAAGATAATAATCTAGTGGGCAGGGTTAATGAAGCACATCAGAACTGAGGTGAAATGGCATATGGTTTGCTATATTAAATGCCAAAAAATAATTCAAAGCACACCACACAAGGTTATGGGTAAAAATGTCCATTAAAAACATGCATGTTTAATATAATGTTGAACCTATTGTTCAACATTATATGGCATTTCAAATCATTCATTTGAAAAAAAAAAACTCTTAATGATGCTCTCTCTGCTTTCAATAGAGATTCTCAGCATTCACTGAAACTGAGGTTTTATTTTACACTTAGAGGTTGTAGCAAAGTTTTAAGGAAGTGCATGTAAGAAAACAGATTTCATATCAAATGGATGAAAGAAAGGTAAGACAACTAATCACAGATAAATAAGTGGATTTAATAGGTAGGTCATGACAATTTTATATTCAACCAACTGTCTCATTATTCTATAATGTTTCGATTTCAAATGAAGGACTGGCAGTTATTTGTAATTTAAGTTTTTAAGCTTCTCTCTTTTTTTTAACTAAAATCCACCACTTTTAAATATGTTAAATGAAATTATTGTAAAAAAAAAACAAAAACAAAACTGTCCTGTATATTAAGCAAAAGGACGCTACTCACCAGAACAAACAATTCCCACATCGTTCACATGAGTGCACGGCTTGTGTCTCCATGCAGAGATGGGGCACTTTGATAAGTGTGTCTCCGTGCCTTCACAGCTGAATTTGTCAGCCCATATTGGGTCGCTGCCTTCTCCAAAATGGGCCTGTCCAAGGACGGCTACAGCATACCCACAATTCAGCTCCTGACAGAGAACTGTGGCATCTTGCAGATCCCAATAGAGATCGCAGACCGTCCCCCAGACTCCTTCATGATGCAGCTCCACTCGACCAGAACAGGAATCAGAGCCATTCACCAGTCTGTACCCTGCAGAGCAAGCATATAGACAGTAAAGTTAGTGGAGTCGCTCCCTATTACCTTTCCAGTGCATACATACCTGTTGCTAGTTGTAAAGCACTATCAGGTAATACATTAGTTCTTGATTCCTGATCATTGGAAATCTGTTTTACTAATCCGATCCTTGAGTCACATGTTCAGTGTATTTTTATTTAAAAATCAGTAATTTACAAGACTGGTTTCTCAACTGAAGAAAAATACAGAATTAGCTCAGTATACAAACAATTTATACAAGATGTGTTTTTGATTTCCTTAGGTGAAATGTTTGTCTTCTGGACTGATATATTTTTAGCTTTATTCACTGTAGAGATGCCCTTCACAAGATAATGGGTTTTCATAACTGTGAAAAAGTATGTGGGTGTCAAGTTGAACATAGAAGTGAGGGTAGTGCTATTTGTTTGCATTGTTAACAGGCTGTTCATCTATATTCACCCTCCTTGTACTCACCAACACAGACAAGGCCCACATCGTTTGCATGTGTGCAGCTTGGCTGCTCCGTGGATGAGGTGGGGCAGACATGGAGCCCGGGCTCATTTCCACTGCACTGGATCTCCTCTGACCAGACCAGACCCTGCCCCTTACCGAAACGAGCAGCTCCCAGCACCTCTTGATGAATTCCACACTGCAGCTGCCGACAGACAACCTCTGCATCCTGCTGGTCAAAGCCAGCATCACAGACCGTGTTCCAGGCGCTCCCACGCAGTACTTCAACTCTCCCAGAGCAGAGATCGCTGCCACCACTGAGCCGCACTCCTTGACCTGGAATCATAAAACTGCAGATATTTAGACTCTGGTGCCAAAGCAACAACCTGTAAATGGTTTGCAGATTTAAATCTATGGTGAAGATAATTTTGCATGCAGTAAATGTGAAGCCTGTTTGAGATTCCATCATGCACAAGTGTATTCCTAAACCTTGTTAATTAGACAATTATAATTGCAGAAGTGTCAGGTTTTTGGTACTTGTGTCCTAGTTTATTTGTGTCTATTATTCACTTCATTTCTTAATTAGTAGTAGTTAGTTTCACTATTTCAGTAGTTGTGTATGTATTTATTTTTGATTTTCACAATTATTAGTCATTATTGTTGGTTTTGACTATTAGTTAATTGGCACGTCTGTGGAAATTGCATGTATATTAAAGCTGGCATGTTAGATGTTAGCTCCTTTTAGGGGACAGTAATTAAAGTTATAAATGGGATATACATTTGCATAAAATTATTTTAAAATACTACAGATAACAGTTGCATTTGTATTGTGTAATTATAGCTATTTCCCTGCAAATATGCTTGACATTAAGTTACTGTTTTAAATGTATCCCTGCCTCATTGTTTTAAACTAGCAGTGTGGAGTAGTGGTTAGGGCTCTGGACTCTTGACCGGAGGGTCGTGGGTTCAATCCCAGGTGGAGGACATGGCTATTGTACTATTTTACATATCCCAAAACAAACTCCAATGTTCCGTTTTACTCAAAAGTTGCTGGAAAGCAGTCTGATTTTAAGTTTTAAATCAGCGTTTTGGTAAACAGGAAACATGCTTCAGTGGTTGCTATGGAACTCCTCCCGTTGCTATATGACATGTGCATTTTTAAAATTGGAGCTTCTTCATGACAGGTAAGCAAGCCGTTCAGTCAGCATTATAAGAACCAATCAGAGTTCTCGAATTGCCACGTGATCGCTATGTCTACAGCAGCTGGTTCAAGTTGCAGGGACGTCCACATAAGCGACTCAGGTGTGGACCCAGCTGAACAGAATCAGCATGGCTACGCAGGGAGCTAGCAAGTGTTTGCAAACAAAAGGATGTTGAAACCTCGGAGAGTGAGGAAGATGACATTTTAATGAGATTTTAGAAGAAACATTATTTAACGCCGAAAATCCTAATCAATACGATCCAAACCACGTCAGTTTGACGTGTAGCCTTACCTTTTGTATCCTTGTATACAGAGAGATTACTAGACTTTCTATCTATCTTCAGTCGCAGAAGAAAGTATTGGCATCCTTCAATTGAAACAATGTTACTCACTAATTTATTTAGTTTAATACATACTGTTAATTAAACTATACTTATTTAACAGTGATATGTTTTTGAAGTTTATTGAACACTCATGCATCCTAGCAAGTAATAGTAAAGATTGCAGGTACATTATTAGAGTTCAGACAGGGAGTGCCAATACTTATGTCTGTAACTCAGTAAGCGCCCTGATTGTGAAATATGATGGTATCTTGTTTTTTATGAAAGTCCCTTTTCTGTATTACTACCGTGTTAAATTGTACTCTTACCAACGTTTTTGTGAGGCAATCTCTATTTCAGTGTTTGGACTGCTATCTGACATCTTTCTACTCCTACACTACACCCTGCTGGAGGAAATGGTTCTGATTCAGCAGTGTCCTCTGCGCTATCTTAAGCTGCACTGTCAATTATGCTTTCATGATCTTTACGAGACTCTTGCAAGACCTGTTAAATAAAATAATTTATAATAGAGCTAACAATTAATCGCACACATTTGTAAAACTTGCTGCCATCTAGTGGAGTAATAAGGTTATGTATCATCTGGAAGCTGTGTTTTTATTTTTAAATACATACCCTTATTATTCCACTAGATGGCAGCATAAGACCACAAATAGCTAGGGGAATCATTATATATTCAGTACAGTACAACGTCGCATATCCGACCCCTGTGGACTGGGGTATAGGCGGTATGTGAAAAAGTCGGGTTTGCGATCATCTATAGAAAAAGCATTTACACATCCATAAATAGGTTAGTGAACAAAAACAACACGCCAACTGCTTTAAACATGTGGACATGTTTTGCTTTAAAAGTAAACAAACATAAACAAGATTAATTAGGCTACAAATACACAGTGTTGCTATGCGGTTTGCTATAAACCATCTCCATGCAAAGCTTTTTATTATTATTATTTTTTAAAAACAAAAACGGTAAATGTACAGTAATCTGCAACTGATGGCTTCTTTCTTAACTCTAGAAGTCCCTGCCTCCCTGGTTCTGCTTTCTATCTCTGTCTCGGTACTTTGCGCTCTTTCTTGATATTGCCAACAGCCGATACGCAGCTCGGTTTAATTGCTTCGGCTATTTTAAACAAACGTCCGGTAAGCTTTGAGTTTATGAAGCTTGCTTTGTTTAATTCAAATGCATTTAAATGCTACAACAGCACGCTGCCAATGTCTGCAAGCGTGCGCTCCATCATATAAACACATTGCACAAAAGAAAGCTTTCTCGACTGGTGTATTGAAACGTCACTGCTACATGCAGCTGACTGACACACGCACACAGCCCCCCTCTCTTAAAGGGGAACGCACCAAAAGGCTGATTGCTATGACGCTTTCTTTCTGTTTCCATCGCGGAAGCTGCATTTGCTGCCAATGCCATTACTCTCGCAGCCTACTTTTAATATTTATTTATTTAGCAAGGCGGTTAATTGACTGTATAGTTTTAGAGGGCTACAATCATTTGCGTGATTTATTTTAATTGCATGCAGGGGTTGCATGGTGCTGTGTGCATGCAGGGGTTGCATGGTGGTGTGTGCGTGCAGGTGTTGCATGTTGTGTGTGCGTGCAGGGGTTGCACGGTGGGTGTATGCCTGCAGGGGTTGCACGGTGGTGTGTGCATGCAGGGGTTGCACGGTGGTGTGTGCGTGCAGGGGGGTTGCATGGTGTTGTGTGCATGCAGGGGTTGCACGGTGGCTGTGCCTGCAGGGGTTGCATGGTGGTGTGTGCATGCAGGGGTTGCATGTTGTGTGTGCCTGCTGGGGTTGCATGGTGGTGTGTGCCTGCAGGGGTTGCATGGTGGTGTGTGCGTGCAGAGGTTGCATGTATCTGCAGGGGTTGCATGGTGGTGTGTGCGTGCAGGGGTTGCATGTTGTGTGTGCCTGCAGGGGTTGCATGGTGGTGTGTGTGTGCAGGGGTTGCATGTTGTGTGTATCTGCACAGGTTGCATGGTGGTGTGTGCGTGCAGGGGTTGCATGTTGTGTGTGGATGTGTGTGGAGGGCAATCGAGGTGCAGGTTTGGCGTGAAAGACGGCTGAGCGGGGAAGTGAGTGCAGATAAGGGGGTGCAGGGAAAAGATGGGGAGGATTGGGTAAGACAAGAGTGTGAGAGAAATTGTGTTCGGGGGGATAGAGAGAAAAACTACATCATTTATTTTCATTTTCATTTTCGACTCCCAGTCCCCTTTCCCTCACTTTATGATTTTATTTTGTGGTTATTGAATTATTGTAAAAATAAATGGCTTGAGTCTTTACCTACTCATGGTTGCAGTCTCATTTTTGTTGCAAAAAGAACCCGAAACGCTACAGGATAGTGATGTACATTACATAAGAAATGTGTGATATTATTATTATTATTATTATTATTATTATTATTATTATTATTAGTAGTAGTAGTCCTATTTAAGGGCCTAGTAGGCCGGACTACACCGACTGCCCAGTGGCAGCCGGTGCACCGGAAGCCCAAAGGCGGCCGGAGAAAAAATTAAATTTAGCACCCCTAAAATAGGGGTGCCAACAAAAACTAGGCCTAATGAAATGAAAAGACCAGAAAAAAAGAACTGTAAATTAAATATTTAGAACAAAAGGGGAGGTGGAACAGAGCACGCCCCCTAGAGCCCACTGGTCGACAAAGGTGGTCATGTCGCCAGCGGACTCCGTGTGGGTGTGCTCCAACTTAACCCGGGATCGGACGAGGGCCCTGAACATGGCCCCACAGTCAAAGAGACCCTCCCCGATCATCTTACGCTTCCTGGTCTTGTAGATGGCGAGTCTAGCAAGAGCCAGGAGCAGATTAAAGAGGAGGTCTCTTTTCCTGGTGGAGCCACGGACAGGGTGCCCGAATATGAGGAGGGTTGGGGAGAAGTGCAGCCAGAACTGCAACATGAGGTTCTTTAGCAGTAAAAAGAATGGCTGCAGCCTGGCGCACAAAAAATAAATGTGGCTTACCGACTCGGACTGACCGCAGAAAGGGCATGCGGCGTCCGAGTCGGTAAAGTGACGCAGGATCTCTCCTGACGCGAGCGTTCCGTGCAGGACCCTCCACCCCAAGTCCCTAGCTCCCCTGGAGACCAGCGGGGAGTACAGGGCCTCCCACTGGGGACTCTCGCCCTCTGGTGGTCGGAGGGTCTCCCGCCAAGCGGTGTCTCGGCGGGAGACGGGGGTGTGGAGCGTCATCGCGTACAGGGTCCTCCTCGACGCCGATCGGAGGGGGGTCAAGGAGAACTGCGAGATCCTGCTCAGGTTGTTCTTGAGGGGAGGCCGAAGGGGGACTTGGGCCTTGGGTTCGATCAGCAGGACCGGAGAGCTGGGGGGGGGGGGGGGGATTGAAGATGGCTCCCCGGTCCTGAGAACTCCCTCGAGATACCTGACAGAGTCTGGGTGCAACGCTGCTTTGCACTCCCGGATCGCGCTGACGGTCGCCCGAGCCGCTCTGGCGACGAGCGACTCGGGGGTCAGCCACTCTGACCGCTCGCGATCCAGGAGATCCCAGACTCCGGTCACCTTGGCCGAGATCAGCGCGCGCCGCACCGAGGGGGACTCCAACGCCTGCGCACCCAGCAGGAGTCCTTCGCCCTCGGTCGGAACGGCGTCTCGGCCGATAGAAAACATGCTCCGGGTCCTGAGCAGGTCCTGGTAAAAGACCGGCAGCTCGGGGAGACGGATTCCCCGGAGGTCGATCCAGAACAGCTGCCGGTCGTAGCCCATGTCGTGCAGCTGGCGCAACAGGAGGGACGCCAGCGTGCACCACTGCGGGGCCAGGTCTGCGTACAGGAATCTCTGCAGCGTCTGGAGGCGGAAGGTGTGCACCTGGCTCTTGATGCACACCAACCCTTGCCCTCCCTCGGCCAGAGGGAGGCTCAGAACCGCCGCAGAGACCCAGTGTTTTCCGGCCCAGAAGAAGTCCGTCAGCTTCCTCTGGACCCTGGACAGAAACTCAGGGGGCGGGCTCAGGACAGTGAGTCGATGCCAGAGCATCGACGCCACCAGCTGGTTAATCACTAAAGCCCGTCCCCTGAAGGAAAGCAGTTTCAGCAGACCCGACCACGACCTCAGCCTAGCAGCCACTTTGTCCTCCAACTCCACCCAGTTGGCTGCGACCGAGGTCTCCGCGGGGCTCAGGTGGACTTTGAAACTGTCCGCGCTCCACTTGAACTGCTGGAGCGCGACAGGGAGGGAGTCCACCCGCCAGGGACCTACTAGTAACCCGGAGCACTTGTCCCAGAGGAAGCGGCAGAGTAGATGCTCTGGTAGCTCCGCATCCTCTCCAGGTCAACTGGGTCGGAGGCCACCAGGAGCATGTCGTCGGCGTATGCCGACAGGGCCACCCTCGTGTCCGGCGCGCTGAGCGCCAACCCCGTGAGCCTCCTGCGAAGGAGGCAGAGGAAGGGCTTGATGCACAGCGCGTACAGTTGTCCGGACAGAGGGCAGCCCTGACGCACTCCTCTCCCAAACGCGAGGGGCACGGTCAGGGACCAGTTGACCTTCACGAGGCACTCGGCAGAGGCGTAGAGCATCCGGAACAGGCCGACGAAACGTGGCCTGAACCCGAACGCTCTCAGGGTTCCGAAGAGATACTCGTGATCCACCCGGCTCAGGACAGTGAGTCGATGCCAGAGCATCGACGCCACCAGCTGGTTAATCACTAAAGCCCGTCCCCTGAAGGAAAGCAGTTTCAGCAGACCCGACCACGACCTCAGCCTAGCAGCCACTTTGTCCTCCAACTCCACCCAGTTGGCTGCGACCGAGGTCTCCGCGGGGCTCAGGTGGACTTTGAAACTGTCCGCGCTCCACTTGAACTGCTGGAGCGCGACAGGGAGGGAGTCCACCCGCCAGGGACCTACTAGTAACCCGGAGCACTTGTCCCAGAGGAAGCGGCAGAGTAGATGCTCTGGTAGCTCCGCATCCTCTCCAGGTCAACTGGGTCGGAGGCCACCAGGAGCATGTCGTCGGCGTATGCCGACAGGGCCACCCTCGTGTCCGGCGCGCTGAGCGCCAACCCCGTGAGCCTCCTGCGAAGGAGGCAGAGGAAGGGCTTGATGCACAGCGCGTACAGTTGTCCGGACAGAGGGCAGCCCTGACGCACTCCTCTCCCAAACGCGAGGGGCACGGTCAGGGACCAGTTGACCTTCACGAGGCACTCGGCAGAGGCGTAGAGCATCCGGAACAGGCCGACGAAACGTGGCCTGAACCCGAACGCTCTCAGGGTTCCGAAGAGATACTCGTGATCCACCCGGTCGAACGCCTTCTCCTGATCAAGTGACAGAAAGGCGACCGACCGACCGGTCCTCCTGCAGTAGTGCAGGAGGTCCCGAACCAGAAAGATGTTATCAAAGATCGTCCGGTTCGGGACCGTGTAGGACTGGTCGGGGTGGATCACGTCTGCCAGCACGGACTTGAGCCTCAGGGAGGCGGCCTTGGCCACGATTTTATAGTCCATGCATAGCAGCGAGACCGGGCGCCAGTTCTTCAGGCATCGGAGATCCCCTTTCTTGGGCAGGAGCGTGATGACCGCCTGCCTCATTGAAAGGGGCATCTCCCCGGTCTCGTAGGCTTCCGCCAGGACCTGCGCAAAGGCGGGCCCCAGCAAGTCCCAAAACTTTTTGAAGAACTCCACGGTCAGCCCGTCGATTTGTTATAGGGCATCTGACCGACCGTGGGAAGCCCATCCCACAGAACCCTGCACGCGTCGGAGTCGACGGGATCCGGAGAGAAGAGGACAGATTAGAAAGCCGTCAGAAGGGAGCCATCATCCGCCAGGAGGCAGGTGATGTTCTTGCGGTCTCCCTTCTTTTTCTCCAACGCGTAGAAGAAGTGTGTGCCGCGGTCCATCTCCCAGAGGAACTGGACGAGCGCACAAATGCCCCCCAGGACCGCTGGAGCTGCAGGTCCCGCAGGGTGCACTTCTTCTCCTCATACACGCTCTGCTCGAGCTGGTCTCCGCGAGCCAGGCGGCTCTCCAGATCGAGCAGCTCCGTTTCCAGCCGCTCGATCCACGAGTCCCTCCGCCTGCTCGCGCCCCTCGTGTACTCCTGACGGAGGACCTTGATCTGCGCCTTCCCCACGTCCCACCAGTGACGCCAGGTGGGGAAGCGAGATCGCCTGCCCTGCCAGACCGTCCAAAAGTCCCGGAAAGACCGCTCAAAGCGCTCGTCCTCCAACAGGCTGTTGTTGAAGTGCCAGTAGGCGGAGGAATGCCTAGCTTGCACCACGGCCACTGTCACGGCCACCAGGTTGTGGTCCGTGAACGGCGCCGGCCTGATGTCGGAGGTGCGAACGCAATGAGCGTGGTTCCGCGATACGTAGAACCTGTCAATCCGGGACTGAGACACCCGCCCCTCCCTCACCCTGGTGAAGGTGAAGGCCGAGGCGTCCGGGTGTTACCACCGCCAGATGTCGACCAGAGAGAGCCGAGCGATCAGCTCTCTCAGGGCGGCCGACGAGAGCGGATATTATTATTATTATTAGATTTGATTAAGCAGTAACTTATAGTAAACACTTCCCTGCTCATCTCCTGTTGTTATAACACGCATATTGTTCAGGTAGAAAGGAGCTGTTTTTTTTTTGTTGTTGTGCAGGTGTACTGTGTTTATTATTATTATTATTAATTTCTTAGCAGACGCCCTTATCCAGGGCGACTTACAATCGTAAGCAAATACATTTCAAGTGTTACAATACAAGTAATACAATAAGAGCAAGAAATACAATAACTTTTGTTCAAGCAAAGTATAAGTGTGACAAACCACAATTCAAAAATACAGCAGATAATAGTGATAGTTACATCAGGATATGATTAAGTACAAAGTACTACAGGTTAAGCACTTGGCAGATTACAGTATTCTGAAGTACAGGATTAAATGCAGTAAAATAGGGGCAGATAAAAGCAAAATAAAGCACATTTACATGAAGGGTGATAGTGTCCCAGGATACAAACAGAGGAGTTCTACAGGTGCTCTTTGAAGAGGTGAGTCTTAAGGAGGCGCCGGAATGTGGTCAGGGACTGGGCAGTCGTGACATCTGTAGGAAGGTCATTCCACCACTGCGGAGCAAGGGTGGAGAAGGAGCGGGCTCTGGAGGCAGGGGAGCGTAGCGGAGGAAGAGCTAGTCTTCTAGTGCAGGCGGAGCGGAGAGGTCGAGTGGGGGTGTAGGGAGAGATGAGGGTCTGGAGGTAGCTGGGTGCAGTCTGGTCAAGGCATCTGTAGGCTAGTACAAGAGTCTTGAACTGGATGCGAGCGGTGATCGGGAGCCAGTGGAGCGAGCGGAGTAGTGGAGTAGCGTGGGCGAAGCGAGGCAGAGAGAACACCAGGCGGGCAGCAGAGTTCTGGATGAGCTGGAGTGGACGGGTGGCGGACGCAGGGAGGCCAGCCAGGAGGGAGTTGCAGTAGTCTAGGTGGGAGAGTACCAGGGCCTGGACCAGGAGCTGGGTAGCATAGTTGGTGAGGAAGGGTCGGATTCTTCGGATGTTGCTCAGGAAGAATCGGCAAGTGCGTGCCAGAGTGGAGATGTGCTGGGAATAAGAGAGGCAGGGGTCCAGGGTGACTCCAAGGTTCTTAGCGGAGGAAGAGGGAGAGAGTGTGGTAGATTCCAGAGGAACAGAGATAGAGAGATCAGAGGAGGGGGAGGAGGAGGGAAAGAAAAGGAGGTCAGATTTAGAGAGGTTGAGTTTGAGGTGATGCGAGTGCATCCAGGAGGAAATAGCAGACAGACAGGTAGAGATACGGGAGGAGATGGTGGAGTCAGAGGTGGGGAAGGAGAGGAAAATCTGAGCATCATCAGCATAGAAATGGTATGAGAAACCATAGGATGCGATGAGGGGGCCCAGGGAGCGGGTGTAGAGAGAGAACAGGAGAGGACCCAAGACTGACCCTTGGGGGACTCCAGTTAAGAGAGGGTGAGGTGTGGAGGTTGCTCCACGCCAGGTTACCTGGTAAGTGCGGTTGGAGAGGTAGGAGGAGAACCAGGCCAGAGCAGTGCCAGAGATCCCCAGGTCAGCAAGAGATGATAGTAGAATAGAGTGATCAACAGTGTCAAAGGCAGCAGAGAGGTCGAGGAGAATTAGGACAGAGGAGAGAGAGGCAGCTCGGGCACACTTAAGTGAGTTGGTGACAGACAGGAGGGCGGTTTCACATGCAAATATCCACTGGTAAGAACTCAGCATTGGAACTTTGTGGATTTCTATTTTTAACAGCCAGTATGGGATCAATGGGTATTGACAAGTAGCAATGTGTGGTTGGTAATTTAAAATCCTTCACACAGTTGCTGTCGGTTTATTCAAACAACACACTTTCTGTCCTATCCAAAGGACACTGAGCTTAGTCGAAAGAACAGCAATATAAGATTAGCTCATATTAACAATAGAGTGAATTCGTATTGTGGTTTCGACAAGATCGGCAAGGTGCCCTGCCATATCAGAAAAAAGATGTGAGGGAGTTCTGATACTTTCTAATGAGGAAGCTGTTGAGTGAGGAGGATAACAAAAGGTTTTGATCGCATGCAAAGGAAGCCTAATTATTGCTCTTTTTTCACTGATCAATGCAGCAATTAATGCAGCTAAACAGGATGTATTAGTCTGACCTTTGCAATGTAAAAACTATGAACAGTGTTTTGGTGCCACCTAGCGGACACATTGCAGCACTAATCTGCCAAGATCCTGTAGGCAAGCTGTTATAACAGCCTATTTCAAAAAGTAGTGAAGGTTATTTGTACATCTATTAAAAGAGGTTGAAACTCGGTAAATAAATTGCCTTTGCCCTTATATGTTATCATTCATTGTCTAGTATCATATTCCAGTTCATAAGAAGAATGAAACAATGTGAGAATCCTACATTGTTTTCCTGAAACATGCATTTTATACTGGGTTCAGATACCACAACGTTGTGTGGATCTGGAGAAGACAAAAGGGTCACAATCCCTGTTTTCTGGTGAACACGTAATACAATGAAATGTTTTATTTGTTTGTATGTTTTATGGACTAATAAAACAGCCAACACACGTGTATAACAGCCTTGTTTGTGGATCTAAGTATTGAAGGGAGTTTCTGAATATTTTCAAATACATTTGTTTATGCAGGTTTTGTACATTTTTTTTTCAGAAAGCTCAGTTTCAATTTTGTGTTACAGGATATTCTTCAGGGACAGCTGAAAGACAATTTAAGTTTCTGGCCTCGGTACAGCAACACGGCAGTAAAAACGACAGCGTCCTGGATGAGAGGAAAATCCGCTTCCAGTCGGCTTTTAAAACACTCGCTGAGGAAACTAATTGCCATTGATTGGTACTCAGTTGTAGAGGTGAGGGAAGGACACAATGTGAGAACAGGAATGAAGACTTGTCAGACTAGATTGTGTGTATGTTGGTGTAATATAGATAGCGTATTCCAATTTAAGACGCAGCCCAAATTTCTCACCCTAAATTTGAGGAAAAAATAAAACATCAAATAAATATGCATTTACAAAGACACCACCTCAATTACGCATATGGAGTCATTTTGCGACCTTCTGCTATCACACACAATTACAGTGCTATGGTGCTTCTCATTTCCACTCGTGATTACTCACACCTGTTTGTCTCCCAATTTGTGAACTGTGGTATTGCTTAGCATGTCGGAAAATACAGGGGTCTGGTCAGCATTTCCGATCTGTCCAAGCTGGTACTGTTTGTTAAAACTGAGCCTAATAACGAAACCCTGAAACTCTAAAAGCTTCTCTTCGAATTCCAGAGGAAGCTAATGACGCTTCTTAGAAAATGGCTGCCTGTACATCATGGATGATTCGAGATCGGGCAGCGACGTTTTGGTTCGTCTTTTCTCAGCAGTAAGTCACGTTGCTGTTTGTGTATTCGGGCAGTGACATCTTTGTTCGTCTTTTCTCGGCAGTCAGTCACATTGCTGTTTGTGTACTCAGGTAGTCTTGTCTTTTGTTGGTGATTTTAATGCACGCGTCACTATACTGTACTCAAATTTAAGACACGGGCTACTTTATTCTTCAGGCTCGATTAACAAAGACACCTGGCTATTGCTCGTGCACGATATTTTTAATTTTGTGAAATTATGTATTTGTGAAGTCAACCTTATTCAGTCATTTATAGATAAAATCTGTGTGGATGTGTGAAATTGTATTTACATTATGAGAGACAGATTATTAAATAGGTATAATTTTCTGTAACGGTACAATGTGTTATTATTATTATTATTGATTAAACAGTAACTTATACTAAGCATATTGTTCAGGTAGAAAGGAGCTGCTGTGTGTAGAAACAAACAACGATGCAGAAAGTTATCAGCAGTAACATTAGATTCTTACCATATTTTAAATGCTGAAAACAAAACTATGGCTGGAAAAATAAGTGTATTGGGAGATTTACATTTATATTTGGGGACATTATAAAAATACTATAATGTGATTTTAAAAAAAGAAAATAGAATCAATGAAGTAAAGATTATTTCATCTCCCCTCGTATTGCTGATTTGAGAGAAATCAAACCTTAATACCAGCAGAAATATCTCTTTACACAACCTCGCCTACACGATGTTTTATCTTTATATTTACACTCTATTAACCAACATTTCCTCTGTCATTTTATAAACGGATCCAGCAGCTGGTAACTTTATATATTTTCTGATTACTTCATACATTTACTCATGGACGTGGTTATTTGAGAAATAAAGTATCATGTTTAAAAATGACAGAGAGATCTGATAGACCCATCAGCCTCGGGACTATTTTGTGTTTAACATGTGCAAACAGCATAATGGCTTCATGAGATTCAGATCGGTGAGCTTTTCACCAAACCACTGGTTTAAAGAGTTCAGTGCTTCACGAGGCTTCACCTTCCCCACTATTTTGTACTGATAATAAATAAACAAAATTAAACTAAAATAAAAGGTTTCATTAAGGCAGGCAGACGGACAGACAGACTGCAGCACTTTGTATTTAGGGACCAGCAACTCGCCTCATGTGTACTTCTTCACCTGCATGAGGAGGACACTATCCTTTTATATTCACCTGCCTTGAATCAATGATCATATTGAATAATTGTTTGGTCAACCAGTTAGGGTCCAGCATTCTTACATGGCTGGAATGGAGGGAGCTAGGGACTGGGCCAGATTAACCCATCACTGGACTCTAGGCAAACACACACCTGAGGGCCCTACCTTCTAACATGAATAACATCAAACAGCAGACATGTACACACGTTTACACTTACTCCCATACACGTGCCATTTGTTAAGATCAGGTTTAGCATATATCGTTTCATGAATTTTTATACTTGTACAGTAAACTTTTCTTTTCTCACAAGGGTTTAGGATAGCATTCATGGTTTTGATCAGAATCTGTGAATTATGCTGTATTATGATGAATTCATTTTGAAGAAACTTTCACGTAATGTTCTAAACTGAACGACTGAGTGAACCTGACAGAAACAGTCCCAGTGAAGACAGTGTGCTAAATACATTTAAAAATAAACCCTGAAGCCTACTTCTAATCCTGTAGAGGAGCTTGATAACCACATTTCCCATTGTATTGAACAAAAAGAGACATAAGATCGAATGTGAACCAGGGACCGTAGACAACTTTAATCCACGTTGTCGTCCCATTAAAAATGTGACACTTCTATTTAACATGTACAAGTTCCAAAACTGAAACACAGGTCCACAACAAAGTTTGGTTTCGATTAAACATATTGAAAGCAAATTTGATATCCTGAGCGCCCGCCTCTCCCAGCCAAACGCGGATTCTGACAGGAAACAGACCACACCCACAAACAGAGACTTGGGAACACAATTACTAAAACAAGTGAATACTAATGTAAAAAACACAACAGCATACGAAACACTGCACTGCTGATACGTGCTTTACTGTAGAAGTGGTTGCTTTGTTTCATGGCCTGGCTTGCTAGATGTATTTTATAACTCCAGTTCAGGACTATTCTGGACCCCACATCGGCACCGCAGCACCAAATACACTTTAAAGTGGCTTCTTTTCTGCTTTTAAAGACACAAAATCATCTATAACGTCATCAAAATCAAGCGAGGTGGTGATTTTGCACGCAACACAAGTGAGACTTATTGAATATGTGTCTGGGATTTCATTGCATGACACATAAATCAGTGTGATGAGCTGCACATTGGAGGAGTGCTACAGAGGGCAGGTGGTCCTGTTTGTCTGACCCCTGTATATTGAGTAAGTGTTTCTGTGATGGAATGTGTGTCTCTTACCTGAACAGATCACTCCAGCGTCCCAGGCGTGAGTGCAGAAAGAGGTATCACCCCACCCCCACGACCCACAGTCCCGCAGGGCAGAGTGAGAGCTGTTGCAGGAAACAAGCGCCAGCCAGATGGTTCCAGAACCGGCTCCGAAGTGAGCATTGATTGGTGCTGATACAGCAAATCCACAGCCCAGCTGTTTACACACAACTCCTGCATCCACTATATCCCAGGCACCACTACAAACTGTCCCCCACTGTCCCTCATGAAGAATCTCCACTCTCCCAGCACAGGGACTGCTTCCATTCACCAGCCTCAGATCACCACCGCCTTTAAAAAGAGAAAAGGGAATCATAAGGGAGTCTGCACAGGCCCTGCCACAAGAGAACACGAGTTTATAATCACACACTGTTTACACTGCATGGAGTTGTATTATTCTCCAGATCACAAAGCTTCCCAAGTAAACATCAGCAGTAAAACTCCTCTATATATATTTCATGTATAGAAATGTTTTCATGATGTTCACACGCTGCATAAGGCGTGTGCTAAGAAGGGTTTCCACCAAGTCTCTGAGATAACACTACAGCAGGTAAAGTACCTGACAAATATTAAACTTTTCTAGAAGCGTAGCACAACCCTGATAAGCATGCATACATCATATATAATTGTTCAAATACAAGCTTACTATTGTAGGAAATGTAACCGACATGTATTTGATGCTTCATATTTGGAACTCATAATTATGGTTCTGTTCATTCTAGTAGTTTTATTTGTATATTTAGAAGCCTGTGTTGATCAGACTATCTGAGGCTCTTTGTAGAACTTGACTAAGTAATGTTTCCTGAGAAATATCAGTGGGACTGTATAGTTCTATATATCTTAGAAGGTCTTTATATTCTAAGACTGTACAAAAGCAGCAATTCCCTAGCCAATTGTTTTTTTGTTGCTCATATTCCATTACCTTGACTCGTCAGCAGGGGTCAGTATTATTTGTAATTGCTGTGCCTCACAATAACTGACAGTGGCTTATAAATACAAGTTTTAAAGAAAACATAAAAGGCCTGGAACTGATGATATACAGCTCAGTACCAGCAAAACAGCATCTACTGTATCTCCTAACTGATTTATTTGTCACACTGCCTGTCCTGGCAGACACCACTGTAGACACCTAGTTAATGTTCCGCCCAGGAGTTTAGCATCAATAATACAGCAATAAGGGCTGTTTCTGAGGACACTGTAGTGCTTAATGACATGGAGGTGTTACTCTTGGTCCAAAGAAGCAAAGTGAATGACAGAATAAAAGGCAGCAATGGTACAAGAAGCTCTACAATGCCCAGAACAGCGATGTTATTACATCAACATATTTCTAATTTTTATCAACAGTATGGGATTTTTTCAAAACTATTTATTAAGCATCATGTCATTAGAATTACACAGCAGTGCGCATTACAAAATGCAGTGAGCAGTATTGTGTAGAATGAGTAACATCCTACGGCATTGCTTTTGAATGCTACAAAATGTAAAGTGCAGAGCGCAATTACTGAGTAATGGAAACAGAAATACCAGACATCAACTTTCTATACCCATCTGTGTACAACATGCAAGTCAGCAGCTTTATTTATTCATTTCTTAATACATTCAAACAACACTATAATAAACACATAAATGATCTTCTCCACACATATATTCACAATGCAGGAGTATCAAGTTCTTCCCGACAATGTTAAGGATACATGGAATACATTTAGATTAAGTTTCTTTTAGTTTTCTTTTTATAGAATAAACACGAGAGTCATGTTATAACAGCAATAAGCCACTCCTCGTGCCTCACAGCCCACCCAAGTGTGCAGTTATTAGGAACAGCACCGAACAACACGGAACACAACCAGAACACTATACAAGTGGAACGGAACCCAACCAGAGCACTGTACAAGTGGAACGGAACACAACCAGAACACTATACAAGTGGAACGGAACACAACCAGAACACTGTACAAGTGGAACGGAACCCAACCAGAGCACTGTACAAGTGGAATGGAACACAACCAGAACACTATACAAGTGGAACGGAACACAACCAGAACACTATACAAGTGGAACGGAACACTCCTCGTGCCTCTCAGTCCACCCAAGTGTGCAGTTATTAGGAACAGCAGACAGTATATATGAAGATCAGATTATATATAAAATGGGTATGCTATCATACCAAAGTACATGGAATACAACCAGAAGACTATACAAGTGGAAAAAAAATTACATTGATTTATTAAACTTTATTGCATTTTAATTATTTAGGAGGCAATAACCAAATACACAGTAAACCCTGTCTAATGCTGCCCCTCTACACACCAGCATTCTGTATCGGCATCATTTTTTAGGTTCCCAGAAAAAGAGATTTACCTGGTTTACCAACTACTGCATGATATAAAAGTAATTTTGTAGTTAGAATTTCAGGGTATTGTCCTACGTCAACAGAACTCCTACAGATTTTCAAAGTGTTAAATTAGTTTGTCATTTATACGAGGCTGTGTGGTCCAGTGGTTAAAGAAATGGGCTTGTAACCAGAAGATCCCCGGTTCAAATCCCACCTCAACCACTAACTCACTGTGTGACCCTGAGCAAGTCACTTCACCTCCTTGTGCTCCGTCTTTCGGGTGAGACGTAATTGTAAGTGACTCTGCAGCTGATGCATAGTTCACACACCCTAGTCTCTGTAAGTTGCCTTGGATAAAGGCATCTGTTAAGTAAACAAATAATAATATACCTTTTTCAGGTACATTACTACATTTCACAGCAGCTCCCTCTATCAAGCAGCACACTGTATTGGGCAGCACGCTTTTCTGGTCCTATGCGATGCCAGGTTAGACAGGTTTCTGTAGACACTCTTGCAGGGCTTCTCAAACCCGGTCCTCTGGACCCCATGTGTCTGCTGGTTTTCATTCCAACTGAGCTCTCAATTACTTAACTACAAACTCTTAATTCAACTTATAATTTGCTTAATTAGACCTTTTTAATTGTTCTCAGCTCCTAAAAAGTTGCAGAATTTAAGCTAACTTGAAATCTCCAGGTGTTTAAGAGCTGAACACAATTAAAAAGGCCTCATTAGGTCAATTATTAGTTCAATTAAAGGTTTAGTTAAGTAACTGAGAGCCTATTACCTTTGCAATGCATACATATCTGTAGCTGTACCCTTTAACTACAGACCCCAACATTTAATTCTGAGGCTAAGCTCTAAGAGATTTTTTAATGGTGTTACCACTAACTTTATTTCAATCATATAGTGTTACTGGAACAAAAACAACAGTATCTACTGTTTCTGATTCCTCTGTTATATGTAAAAGCAAACGTGACTATGGAAAAAGATATTGCAGAGTGCTGCAGTGCTGCACAAGAGACAGCGTGATGATAAACACCAAAGCACCACAGAGTGTCCTGAAACCCTTTCATTGCTTCATAAAGTTTGAGAATATTAACACCTGCTGGGTCCTGGATCCAGGAGGACCTGCTTCGACCCATGGCTCCCCTGGGTCTGCCCCAGAACCCTCCCCGCTTCCCATGCCCAGCACTCCTAAATCAAATATCTATTAGAACATTTTTGAAGTTTGCTGGAAAGGCCTAACAGAGAAACATAGAAGTGAGGGTAGTGCTATTTGTTTGCATTGTTAACAGGCTGTTCATCTATATTCACCCTCCTTGTACTCACCAACACAGACAAGGCCCACATCGTTTGCATGTGTGCAGCTTGGCTGCTCCCTGGATGAGGTGGGGCAGACATGGAGCCCGGGCTCATTTCCACTGCACTGGATCTCCTGTGACCAGACCGGACCCTGCCCCTTACCGAAACGAGCAGCTCCCAGCACCTCTTGAGGAATTCCACACTGCAGCCGCCGACAGACAACCTCTGCATCCTGCCGGTCAAAGCCAGCATCACAGACCGTGTTCCAGGCGCTCCCACGCAGTACTTCAACTCTCCCAGAGCAGAGATCGCTGCCACCACTGAGCCGCACTCCTTGACCTGGAATCATGAAACTGCAGATATTTAGACACTGGTGCAAAAGCAACAACCTGTAAATGGTTTGCAGATTTAAATCTATGGTGAAGATAATTTTGCATGCAATAAATGTGAAGCCTGTTTGAGATTCTATCATGTAAAACTTGTTAATTAGACAAGCATAATTGCAGAAGTATCAGGTTTTTGGTACTTGTTTCCAAATGTATTTACGTGTCTATTATTCACTTAATTTCTTAATGTGTAGTAGTTAGTTTCACTATTTCAGTAGTTGAGTATGGCTTTTACCATGGCAATGGAAGTAATCATTTGGGCATCAAAATGGGTAGTGGGAGGAGAGCGCTTGGCTTCTGGAATGCGATTACCACCAATTCGAGCATACATGGATGACATGACAACCATGACTACAACAGTAGCCTGCACTAATCGATTATTGGGCAAATTAACCAATAACATTGAATGGGCACGAATGCAATTCAAGCCCACTAAATCAAGGAGCATCCCTATAATTAAAGGTAAAGTAGTAGATAAAATGTTCTACATTAATGGTGAGGCAATACCAAAAGTATCCGAGAAGCCAGTGAAAAGTCTTAGACAACCAGTGGAAGGGTTAGCATAGACAGCAGCACTTTACCAGGCAAACTAAAACTCTGGTGCTTTCAGTTTGGTCTGCTGCCAAGATTGCTGTGGCCACTGACTGTGTATGAGGTTTCTTTGACAACAGTAGAGAAGCTGGAAGCTTTAATCAGTTCATACATCAGGAAATGGTTGGGAGTTCCACGCTGCCTCAGCAGAGTGGGACTTTATGGTAAATGAATACTGCAGCTACCAGTCTTCGCTCTAACCGAGGAGTTTAAGTGCGCCAAGGTCAGACTGGAAATGACATTAGTAGAGTCACGCGACAAATGCGTAAGGGAGGCAGCACCGGTGTTGAAAACTGGAAGAAAGTGGGCGGCAAAGAAAGCTGTGGAGGATGCAAAAGCTGCCCTTAGAATCAGTGATATCATGGGGCAAGTTCAGCATGGAAGAGGGGGTCGTGGTCGTATTTCTTGCTCTTATTGTATGACTTGTATTGTAACACTTGAATGTATTTGTATTTGCTTGCGATTGTAAGTCGCCCTGGATAAGGGCGTCTGCTAAGAAATAAATAAAAAATACAGCTCCACCTGCATGGCACAAGGCAGCCCCAGCTCAACGGAGGAAGCTGGTAGTCAACGAGGTGCAAAAGCAGGAGGAGAGGATGAGGTGCATAAAGGCCATTTCCAGGCCAAGCAGGGAGAATGGATGAGATGGGAGAGTGTGGAACAACGCGGCTGGTAAGACCTATGGTCAATGGAACAGAGCAGGATCAGTTTCCTCCCAGGTCAACATATGATGTTCTCCCATCACCACAGAACCTAAACCTCTGGGTAGGAGAGGATCCCTCATGTCCTTTGTGTTCATCACCTGCAACATTAAGGCACATTTTGACAGGATGCAAGGTGGCTCTTAGCCAAGGACGGTTTACTTAGTGCCATGACCAGGTGCTGCGATGTTTAGCCTTAGCATTGGAAGACAAGCGTAACATGACCAATAAGTTGCCACCTGTTCCATTAAAGCATTACACACAAAAGACAACATTCTTCCAGCCAGGAGTGCAACCACCAAGAAAAGGTGTCAAAACCAATCCTCGCCCAGGACAACTGGAAGCTGCTAGAGATTGGAAAATGCTGGCAGATGTTGGTCAATGGCTTATTTTTCCACCTGATTCTGGCTGGGGGATCTCAAGCACAATAGAAAGAAAGAAACGCTGATGTACAGGTAAGTAAGCTGGGCTGAGTTGAGTGGGGGATGGAGGGGGGTGATGCTGGGACGCCAGAATCACCGTCGAGCCCTCTTGAGGTGTCGTGGGCTAGTCGACGAAACACCGAGGATGGAAGGTGCACACTTGAAGACCCCAGAGATGTACCCTACTTAGCTCAGTCCAGACTGTTGTCATGCTGATGTGCTGGGGAGGCCGCACTGTGGTTGATATATATATTGTAAACGATCCAGTAGACTCGTGCGGCTGAACCGTTTCTTTCCCGTTCCACCAACTGGCACAGACTCAATACGTTTGCAGGCAAGTCATTTTTATTTACAATATTTACATAAAATAAACAGTTTGTTTTTTTTCCCCCCCCAAGGTTCTAACCCTGTACGGGCCACTGACTAACTCACTTCTTCAACCCTCTCTAGCTATATCAGGATAGGGAGATAGCAAAGGAAGTCCAAGAATCCTCCGACTGAAGTGAGTCAGCCCGCGGGTAAGAACAGGGCCAACTCTCCTCCCTAGAGGTGGCCTGAGTCACCGGTAAGTGTAGGTTGAGCTCCCTCTGCTGGAGTATGTCCGCCACACAGGTAACTATCCACCAGACTCCCTCTGCTGGAGTAGTCCTGTACCACAGGTAAGAACAAGACAGGCTCCCTCTGCTGGAGTAGTCCTGTAACACAGGTAAGTATTAGATCAGCTCCCTCTGCTGGAGTAATTCTAGAACACTGGTAATTACAAGACAAGCTCCCTCTGATGCAGTAATCCTGGAACACAGGTGAGTAGAAGAATGGATCCGTTCTTTTTAATGAAGACTTCCAAGACACAACAGCGATAACCCCCAGACTTCCAAAGAAGTGAACAAGGATAAAACAAGTTATATCCGGGCTGTGGAGAAATAACTCCTGCAGCCAACTCCCGGTCATCCACAAAAGCAAATTGTGTTTCTTCTAAAAGCCAGTGTCCATTTTTCCTGTATTCACTACATGCAAAGTATCTTGTGTCTGTGTTATGAATAAACAATGTCTTGCACTTCCAGTCTCACAAGCCCGTTCTTTCTGGTTATTATTTACTGTCTCAGCAACACGTAAATAACCAATACCTCTTCGGGTTATAAAGCACAACACACTATGGTTGTGGCAGCGCACAACCGCATAGTACAGAATACCGCGGGTCTCTTTTAAATTGCTACGGAGTACACTCTCTTCAAGGCGCACCCCAACAACAGAAAATAAAAATAAACTTTAACAAACAAAAGGCTACCTCAACAAGAGGAAAAACCGCACTTTGAAAAAAACTAAACGCCGACTATATTTTAACACAAACAATAGCTTTACCTTGTGATCTCTTTCTTTTTAGTTGTTTTTTTTTTTTCCAACACACTGGCGCTTGCACGCTATTTCCTTTCAGGACAACCGGGCCGTATTCCCCACACTTCCCCCTATGGCTCTGCCCTGTTCATTTTTAAACCCAGAAACCCAGAAACCCCACCCCATTAATTGACACTCGGATTTCTGGGTTGTGTAGTTTCTTCCTTAGCGCCGCCATTTCTTAAAGGCGACGCTATCCTTTCCTCACAATATATATATATATATATATATATATATATATATATATATATATATATATATATATATATATATATATATATATATATATACACACACAAAAATGGCAAAACTTGCTTAAAGCAACTGTTTTAATGCACCGCGATGTATTGGCTGCTATTGTGAAACGGCTCGCTCCTAACAGACCGTCCAAAACTGCTAACATAGGTTACAGGGAGCCACGTGAGAGCGCTCTGCTATTGAACGCACGGCGGGTTTACCAAGTATTATTTTATAGTTTTTTTTAATTTGCAGAGCAAACTTTTCTTTTCTCACACGTGTTTAGGATAGCATTCACGGTTTTGATCCGAATCTGTGAATTATGCTGCATTATGATGAATTCATTTTGAAGAAACTTTCACGCAATGTTCTGAACTGAACGACTCAGCGAACCTGACAGAAACAGTCCCAGTGAAGACAGTGTGCTAAATACATTTAAAAATAAACCCCGAAACCTACTTCTAATCCTGTAGAGGAGCTTGATAACCACGTTTCCCAATGTATTGAACAAAAAGAGACACCAGGTCGAATGTGAACCAGGGACCGTAGACAGCTTTAATCCACGTTGTCGTCCCATTAAAAATGTGAGACTTCTATTTTTTAACATGTACAGGTTCCAAAACTGAAACACAGGTCCACAACAAAGTTTGGTTTCGATTAAACATATTGAAAGCAAATTTGATATGCTGAGACCCGCCTCTCCCAGGCAAACGCGGATTCTGACAGGAAACAGACCACACCCACAAACATAGAGACTTGGGAACACAATTACTAAAACAAGTGAATACTAATGTAAAAAACACAACAGCATACGAAACACTGCACTGCTGATACGTGCTTTACTGTAGAAGTGGTTGCTTTGTTTACATGGCCTGGCTTGCTAGATGTGTTTTATAACTCCAGTACAGGACTATTCTGGTCCCCGCATCGGCACCGCAGCACCAAATACACTTTAAAGTGGCTTCTTTTCTGCTTTTTAAGACACAAAATCATCTAAAACGTCATCAAAATCAAGCGAGGTGGTGATTTTGCACGCAACACAAGCGAGACTGCCCTGCCTACACTGACAAGAAAAAAAATGACTGTGTTGAAACAGTGCCAGTGTCAGGGAGTAAAGTTCTACTTTGCCTACGCATTAATCCAGCCCTGACTAGGGAGACAATTTCCATGCAAGGATAGGAAAAGGTAACCCAATCCCTGCCAGCCCATCACCACAAACACACAACACATACATTCATAGTTTACACTGATATTGTGAAACAGGGGACACTTCACAGTGTCACACAATTACTGATGAAAATAATCATTCTGATGAAAAGTCAAGAGAGTCTGGTGTTTACACACATATTTATACTGTATAATCGTAGTATTTGAGTTTCCTGATTGCAAAGAGAACGACTCGGAATGATTGCAAGCATCATACAAAGGGAAGGGGGCTGTCAATCAAAGGAAGACTAGAAACTTAACCTGAAGATACTTACCCTTTAAGTACAGCTACAATCCAATGATTTCAAAATTGATAGATTACAAATGTATCTCAAAACCTGTAATACATCCACACAAAGTGCAATACATTTGTAAACTGGATCACAATTTTTTCCAAAAAAAAAATAAAAATAATGGAAGGAAATTAATCTTAAATATGCAGTGTCAGAGATGAAGACAATGGCAGAAATAGCAGTAATCTGTGTTGATTGTTTTAATTACAGAAGCACCTGCCAACCGAGCATGTCTGTCATATTTAATGTCTTGCCCATGAAGGTGCTTTTCTGTATTATTGAATATGTGTCTGGGATTTCATTTGCATGACACATAAATCAGTGTGATGAGCTGCACATTGGAGGAGTGCTACAGAGGGCAGGTGGTCCTGTTTGTCTGACCCCTGTATATTGAGTAAGTGTTTCTGTGATGGAATGTGTGTCTCTTACCTGAACAGATCACTCCAACGTCGAAGGTGTGAGTGCAGAAAAAGGTCACACCCCACCCCAATGACCCACAGTCCCGCAGGGCAGAGTGAGAGCTGTTGCAGGAAACAAAAGCCAGCCAGATGGTTCCAGAACCGACTCCGAAGTGAGCATCGATTGGTGCTGATACAGCAAATCCACAGCCCAGCTGTTTACACACAACTCCTGCATCCACTATATCCCAGCCAAAACTACAAACTGTCCCCCACTGTCCCTCATGAAGAATCTCCACTCTCCCAGCACAGGGACTGCTTCCATTCACCAGCCTCAGATCATCACCGCCTTTAAAAAGAGAAAAGGGAATCAGAGAAGGGAGTCTGCACAGGACCTGCCACAAGAGAACATAAGTTTATAATCACACGCTGTTTACACTGCATGGAGTTGTATTATTCTCCATATCACAGAGCTTCCCAAGTAAACATCAGCAGTAAAACTCCTCTATATATATTTCATGTATAGAAATGTTTTCATGATGTTCACACGCTGCATAAGGCGTGTGCTAAGAAGGGTTTCCACCAAGTCTCTGAGATAACACTACAGCAGGTAAAGTACCTGAGAAATATTAAACTTTTCTAGAAGCGTAGCACAACCCTGATAAGCATGCATACATCATATATAATTGTTCAAATACAAGCTTACTATTGTAGGAAATGTAACTGACATGTATTTGACGCTTCATATTTGGAACTCATAATTATGGCTCTGTTTGTTCTAGTAGTTTTATTTGTATATTTAGAAGCCTGTTCAGAATATATGAGAGGGTCTTTGTAGATACCTAGTTAATGTTCCGCCCAGGAGTTTAGCATCAATAATACAGCAATAAGGGCTGTTTCTGAGGACACTGTAGTGCTTAATGACACGGAGGTGTTACTCTTGGTCCAAAGAAGCAAAGTGAATGACAGAATAAAAGGCAGCAATGGTACAAGAAGCTCTACAATGCCCAGAACAGCGATGTTATTACATCAACGTATTTCTAATTTTTATCAACAGTATGGGATTTTTTCAAAACTATTTATTAAGCATCATGTCATTAGAATTACACAGCAGTGCGCATTACAAAATGCAGTGAGCAGTATTGTGTAGAATGAGTAACATCCTACGGCATTGCTTTTGAATGCTACACAATGTAAAGTGCAGAGCGCAATTACTGAGTAATGGAAACAGAAATACCAGACATCAACTTTCCATACCCATCTGTGTACAACATGCAAGTCAGCAGCTTTATTTATTCATTTCTTAATACATTCAAACGACACTATAATAAACACATAAATGATCTTCTCCACACATATATTCACAATGCAGGAGTATCAAGTTATTCCCGACAATGTTAAGGATACATGGAATACATTTAGATTTCAAGTTTCAAATCAAAAGTTTCTTTTAGTTTTCCTTTTATAGAATAAACACGAGAGTCATGTTATAACAGCAATAAGCCACTCCTCGTGCCTCACACCCCACCCAACTGTGCAGTTATTAGGAACAGCACCGAACAACACGGAACACAACCAGAACACTATACAAGTGGAACAGAACACAACCAGAACACTGTACAAGTGGAACGGAACACAACCAGAACACTATACAAGTGGAACAGAACACAACCAGAACACTGTACAAGTGGAACGGAACACAACCAGAACACTATACAAGTGGAACGGAACACAACCAGAACACTATACAAGTGGAACGGAACACAACCAGAACACTGAACAAGTGGAACGGAACACAACCAGAACACTATACAAGTGGAACGGAACACTCCTCGTGCCTCTCAGTCCACCCAAGTGTGCAGTTATTAGGAACAGCACACAGTATATATGAAGATCAGATTATATATAAAATGGGTATGCTATCATACCAAAGTACATGGAATACAACCAGAAGACTATACAAGTGGAAAAAATACATTGATTTTTTAAAAACTTTTTTTTTTGCATTTTAATTAATTAGGAGTCAATAACCAAGCACACAGCAAACCCTGTCTAATGCTGCCCATCTACACACCTGCATTCTGTATCAGCATCATTTTTTAGGGTCCCAGAAAAATAAGTTTACCTGGTTTACCAACTACTGCATGATATAAAAGTAATTTTGTAAAGTTAGAATTTCAGGGTATAATCCCACAGATTTTCAAAGTGTTAACTTAGTTTGTCATTTATACCTTTTTCAGGTACATTACTA